>NC_060140.1:438275858-438933108 GCF_021461385.2 Schistocerca piceifrons | reverse complement strand
ATTGGCAGAATGAGTGAAAAACTAGTGTAAAGTGTTTACCCTTTGAAGTACTAAAAGTGTAATTATGCTATGTGCTGTACGTGAATGTATCAAGTGTAAGTTATCGTAAAGTTGATTGTAAAACAAGGTATATCCACCCCACCAGAAAAGAGAATTAGTAGGACAATATGAAATCTCATCTTATAGAATAAAGTGTATCTTTATTCCAGGTATTAGAAAATGTAACAATGATATTAAGTGTGAAATGTAAAAATGTTTCTCTTACAGGAAAAGACTGATTTATAAGCATTTCTGTCGGGGACAGTTGTAAACCAATTACGTGTGTGTTTTGAACATTATTGTAAAGTCAATGGGTATGGCTCCCGATTAATGGAATAAAATTTGTGAAACACTTTGTATGAAAAGTTGTAGCCGCTGACGACAGCGCCTAGAAATTTTCCCCTTAGGGGTGGATGTGTGTAGGTGGGGGAAGTGTTGCATATTTAAAAAATAAAATGCCAGAAAGACAACAGAACAGCTACCAGAACGAAGTGTATTCTAAAAAGTACTCAGAGTACAAGTACAAATGAGACAAGATTGGGCGTTGGTCGGTGATGTAATGTAGACTCACAAGGTATCCAGTGGTCTCATGAGACGAGCCCCGTGGCGTAACAGTACGTGGCAGTGCGTTGGTGATGACCGTATATGGTCACTTGAGGCCCCACAGCCAATGTCTGGAGAGCCACAGTGGAAGGAGCGACGCAGTCGGTCACACTAATAAAATTCGGACATGCCCGAAAGAACAGATACCATTGGTGACCTTGCAGCTCCCAAAGAATGAAATTATAATGAAATCCAGACATTTGGTTCTTACAGGCGTTGGTAAATATCAACGGGGAGAGTTGAAAATGTGTGCCCCGACAGCGACTCGAATCTGAGATCTCCTGCTTACATGGCAGACGCTCTACTCATCTGAGCCACCGAGCTCACAGAGGACTTATCTCTGGCACGCTCCCCTTAAGATCCACATTCCCAAATTACAGTCCACACACTACATTTGTAGTTTCCCTGTCCACTGTACTTATTACTCACGGCAGTTAATCCACCGATCCCCATAAGACTTCGGGCAATGTGAGTGCATTGGCACTGAAGACGATTATTGGCCAGTACGCCTTTTCTATATGAAGATGGTATCTGTTCTTTCGAACAATATTGACCTCATGTTTTTCACTACAATGTCCTCAGTCACGACGATACACACATCTGCCCTTATACCTGTTACATCATAATATTTGTAACAGTACTCTACACCGGTACCTGTGATGAAAAAAAAACCAGAACTACAAATTTTGATATGTAGTACGATAGAACTTAATTTTTTACTAGTACAAATGTTGTATTCATACCTTTAAAGTGCGCAGAAAAAATTTTAAGAACTCTCAACTTCAAAAATAACCCTCCCCCCTCCCAGAAGGGCACAGTACTGGACATCTTTTTTTTAAAAAACAAGCCCTGGGTGTACATATATCTCTAAAATTATCATTACATATATCAATATCGTCCCATTGAGAACAACGTGTTGACTTATCTTCTATGAACTCCTGAACACAGAGCCAGACCTGGAAGTGAATGACAAGAAACCGAGAAGGTATCAACCTATTGATCATACAAGACGATCAGTTACAGTCTCAAAAACTGGTAAGATTGTTGCGAGGTAGACTGTGCTGAGATAAAATTGGCAAAAAAACGTTCGATACGTTGCGCCGTTTACGAGGTAATTAGCATTGAACTTAGCGATTCAGGCCAATACGCGCTAAAATGCAAGCGGCCCTCCACGGACGGTGTCGTCAAGCGGGTTCCTCGTTTGGTTTCCTGAAACCGAACAGGAAATCGGTGCAGAAATTGGGACGATATTAGGGATGGAACCCGAGCAAATGGCTGAGCACTCTCGTTCGTTATCATCTGCGCAATTAGAGCAGTTGACACTAATTGTACCTGGCCGCCTGCTTGAAGCTGTACGCACAACGGCCTGCTTGAATAAGTTCAATGGTAATTATGTCGGGGATGGCGTGTATCTAATTCTGTTCTTAGCAGTTATTTCTCAGCACATCCTCCGCTGCAGCACCCTTAGGTGTTTTACAGTCTGTTTCTCACGGCCATGTTTATTTATAAGACAGTTCAGTATTTCTTCTGCTGTCACGGACAGAACGTATTTATGTATGGACTTTCATCATGTCCTGGGACACGCAGTTATTGAAGGAAAGATAGTACAGGGTGACACAGAAAAACAGGAACATATCCACAATCCAATGAACCTAGAAGCGACGAAGGAAAGAAATCGCGTTCATAGTAATAGAAACCTTACAACTTTGCCATTAACAAAAGATTGATGGCATTTATCATTTTTAAATATTACGTCCTATAGAATACATTTGTGACCGCTGCAACATCTCACCTGGGACACTGTGAATTGCATCCAGAATTCTTTGTTTGAACTCATTCATGGTTCTTGGTCGAGTAGTGTAGGTGTTGCTCTTGAGGTTGCCCTGCAGTAAAAATCACAAGCACATAAATTTGGCGATCTAGGAGGCCACGGAATGTTACCGAATCGTGGGATCACACGGTTGTCAAACAGTTCGAACACATATGCCATTGATTGCCGTGCAATGTGTGATGTCGCTCAGTCCTGTTGAAACCAGGCTTCTTGAATGTTTGGAAAGTTGTTCAGTGCAGGTGTAGCAGAGGTTCGTAACATTTCCACGTAACGTTCGGAATTGACAGTTATTGTACTTCCCTGTTCATTTGCCAAAAAATACGGCCCGATAATCCCATGTGATGAATTATCGCACCATACTGTCATTCTGCTAGCATGTTAAGAGCGCTCAAGACCATCGTTAGGATTTGTGGTTGCCCAGTAACCGTAGTTTTGTTTATTCACATAACCTGTGAGAAGTAAAAGTGCCTCACCTGACATCCGCAACTTGTTTAGAAATTCATCGTCATCGTTTGTTGAGAAAATGCCAATCGAAACTGGTAATCGTTGTCCTTGAATTGTTGCACGATCTGTAGTTTGTACGGATAAAATTTTAAATCAAAACCATTGCTGCTTGTTTACGAATTGAACGCTATGGGCTCCGTAAGACAGACTCGAGTACAACATCAATGTACGCTGGAGAACGCTCACTTGTTCGTCGTTTTGGTTTATTCTTGAGGGCAGATCCAGCCCCTTCAAAGTTATTAACCCAAAATTTTTCGCGTGTTTCGATGGATCAAAATCACGACGCCTTAAATTATAAAAACGTCGGAACTCGCTCCGCGCCGCTACCAAACCATCAATGTTTTCGTAAAACATTTTTATGGCTAACGCACGCTGTTGTCGTTTCCACTGATCCATGATTACTGAAATGGCGGATGGTTTACTCGCTAACTTTCACGATCCCGCAGAGCTGCCACCTGCCCACGGCTGCCACTACTCATCTCAAACATTCCCGTAATTTAGTGTCATCCTGCACCACGCGCCCTGGTCAGCGGGAGATAGTAGGCGCTTTTGGCAGACCCCCCTTCGGCGAGTTAGTAGGTCAGCGGAGTTTACAGTGGACACGCTGCACATTCCAAACCCGAGACGGAGCTAGACACAGACCGGTATAAATCCCTTGTTCTTTGCGAACTACTTGGTTAATCCTGCCTTCGAGGAAGCATGTACTAGTTTTTGCGGAGAGTAGTTGAACCCATCCTCCCGCACGGAACACAGGACGGCTGCCGCAGGGCGGTGCCACTGTTCGCTGCCCGCCCCTCATGTTTTATACAGCGGGCCAATATTTGCGCCTCCACTGCACCGCTCCACCGCCCCCACCCCCACCACCGCCCCGCAGTCGCCAGGGATGAGGCCCCGAGGGTAATCCGATTACCGCAAGAGCACTTGCCGGGCTGCTCCCGCACTGCTGCGTGGCAACGAGGATCCATTGTCATCGCGCTTACGTAGAAAGTGCTTCGCTTGTCCGTAATGAAGCACACGTCCCACCGCCCTCCGTGGCCGCTACCCGTCTCACTCGCTCACTTGACGATTCGTGATTAATGCGGAAGTGGGGCGCTCGCTGTGGGAAGCCACAAAAGGAATGGTTAATTGCACAAGTTGACCGTTCTACTTACTTCCAACTACGGTCGTATGGAAGCGGACAGCGCAGCGCCATTCAGTCTTTCGAGAAGAAGCAACTTCATCGTTGTTAATCACCCGTTCCGACATTAACACAATAAGAGCGTCGCGTTAAGACTGTTGAAAATTATCACAAGGTTCAAATCGGCGATAAGTAAAGAATTGTTTAACAGCAGTACTAGATTCTTTAAGATTTTACACTACTAGCCATTAAAATTGCTATACCAAGAAGAAATGCAGATGATAAACGGGTATTCAGTGGACAAATATATTATACTAGAACTGACATGTGATTACATTTTCACGCAATAGGGGTGCATAGATCCTGGCGTGTACAGGTACAGCTGTCCATGCAGCTTCAACACGATACCACAGTTCATCAAGAGTAGTGACTGGCGTATTGAGACGAGCCAGTTGTTCGGCCACCATTCACCAGACGTTTTCAGATGTTGAGAGATCTGGAGAATTTGCTGGCCAGGGCAGTAGTCGAACATCATCTGTATCCAGAAAGGCCCGTACAGGACCTACAACATGCGGTCGTGCATTATCCTGCTGAAATGTAGGGTTTCGCAGGGATCGAATGAAGGGTAGAGCCACGGGTCGTAACACATCTGAAATGTAACGTCCACTGTTCAGAGTGCCGTCAATTCGAACAAGAGGTTACCGAGACGTGTAACCAATGGCACCCCATACCATCACGCCAGATGATACGCCAGTGTGGCGATGACGAATACACGCTTCCAATGTGCGTTCACCGCGATGTCGTCAAACACGGATGCGACCATCATGATGCTGTAAACAGAACCTGGATTCATCCGAGAAAATGACGTTTTGCCATTCGTGCTCCCAGGTTCGCCGTTTAGTACACCATCGCAGGCGCTCCTGTCTGTGATACAGCGTCAAGGGTAACCGCAGCCGTGGTCTCCGAGCTGATAGTCCATGCTGCTGAAAACGTCGCCGAACTGTTCGTGCTGATGGTTGTTCTCTTGCAAACGTCCCCATCTGTTGACTCAGGGATCGAGTCGTGGCTGCAAGATCCGTTTCAGCCATGCGGTCGAGATGCCTGTCATGCCGGTTCTCTAAACTTCCTCAGTAGAGATTCACGTAAAGAACGCCTCCATTCCTCTAGAGACTCCCACCCGAGTTCCTGAAGCATTTCCGTAACAGTCGTGTCATGATAAAACCTACCAGTAACAAATCTAGCAGCACGCCTATGAATTGTTTCTATGTCGTCCCTCACTCCGAACTGATACGGATCCCAAACGCTCGAGCAGTACTCAAGAATAGGTCGTATTAGTATTCTATAAGCGGTCCCCTTTACAGATGAACCACATCTTCCCAAAATTCTACCAATGAACCGAAGACGACTATCCGCCTTCCTCAAAACTGCCATTACATGCTTGTCCCACTTCATATCGCACTACAGTGTTACGCCCAAATATTTAATCGACGTGTCTCTGTCAAGCGCAACACTACAAATGGAGTATTCAATCATTACGGGATTCTTTTTCCTATTCATCTGCATTAATTTATATTTATCTACATTTAGAGTTAGCTGCCATTGTGTACACCAATCACAAATCCTGTCCAAGCCATCTTGTATCCTCCCACAGTCACTCAACGACGACACCTTCCCGTACAACACAGCATCATCAGCAAACAGACGCCCATTGCTATCCACCCTATCCAAAAGATCATTTATGTAGATAGAAAACAACAGGGTACCTACCACATTTCCATGGGGCACTCCAGATGATACCCTCACCTCCGATGAACACTCACCATCGAGGACAACGTGCTGGGTTCTATTACTTAAGAAGTCTTCGAGCCACTCACATACTTGGGAACCAATCCCATACGCTCGTACCTTACATAGGAGTCTGCGGCGGGGCAACGAGTCAAACGCTTTCCGGTAGTCAAGGAATATGGCATCCGTCTGATACCCTTCATCCATGGTTAGCAAGATATGTGAAAAATGGGCGAGTTGCGTTTCGCAGGAGCGATGCTTCTAAAGCCGTGCTGATGCATGGACAGCAACTTCTCTGTCTCAAGGAAATTCATTATATTCGAACAGAGAATATGTTCGAGAATCCTGCAACAAACCGATGTTAAGGATATTGGTCTGTAATTTTGAGGATCCGTCTTTCTACCCTTCTTATATACAGGCGTCACCTGCGCTTTTTTCCAGTCGCTCGGGACTTTACGTTGGGCAAGAGATTCGCGATAAATGCAAGCTAAGTAAGGAGCCAATGCAGTAGAGTACTCTCTGTAAAACCGAATTGGGTTCCCATCAGGACCTGGCGATTTATTTATTTTCATCCCATTCAGCTGCTTCACAACCCCAGGGATGTCTATCACTATGTCCTTCATACGGGAATCTGTACGAGACTCAAACAGCGATATGTTTCTACGATCCTCCTGCGTGAATGATTTCTCAAATGCTAAATTTAAAATTTCAGCTTTCGTTTTGCTGTCTTCCGTTGCCAGGCCAGACTGATCAGTGAGTGACTGGATGGAAGCCTTCAACCCGCTTACCGATTTTACGTAAGACCAGAATTTCCTTGGGTTTTCAGCAAGATCTTTTGCTAAGATATGACGGTGGTTGTGGTTGAATGCTTCCCGCTTCGCTTTTTTTGCAGCAGCACGAATCTCTACTAACTTTTGCCTGTCCTCATTCTCCCGATCTTTCTTGTACCGCGAGTCCAACTGCCTTCGCTTCCTGAGCATTCTCCGAATTGCGCTGTTAAACCACGGTGGGTTTTTTCCGTCCATAACCCACTTTTTCGGCACATACTTGTCCAATGTGTGATTTACAATATGTTTAAAATTTGCCCATAATTCTTCCACGTCCATCGAACCGTAAGTAAATGAAGTCGATTCATTTACTACGTGGGATGCTAACAACTGCTTATCTGCTCTTTCTAGTAAGAATACTCTCCTATCCTTCTTGACCGACTTTATGACTTTCTTAACCATAGTCGTAATGACAACATCATGATCACTAATCCCTGTCTCAACAATGACACCGCCGATGAGGTCTGGTCTGTTCGTGGCTACCAGATCTAAAATATTTCCAAGTCTCAATGAGAAATTTTATAATAACTGTGGTGATCACGAAAGTACTGACTCAGTATCTCATGCAATACACGATGAAAATGACAACGCATCGCAACAGGATGGCAATGTTGTTGTTGTGGTCTTCAATCCAGAGACAAGTTTGATGCAGCTCTCCATGCTACTCTATCCTGTGCAAGCTCCAAATGGTTCAAATGGCTCTGAGCACTATGGGACTTAGCATCAGATGTCATCAGACACCTAGACCTTAGAACTACTTAAACCTAAATAACCTAAGGACATCGCACACATTGAAGCAGGATTCGAACGTGCGACCGTAGCAGTCGTGTGGTTCCGGACCATCGCGCCTAGAACCCCTCGGTCACCGCGGCCGGCTGTGCAAGCTTCTTCATCTCCAAGTAACTACTGCATCCTACATCCTTCTGAAGCTTCTTAATGTATTCATGTCTCTCTCTACGATTTTTACCCTCCACGTTGCCCTCCAATACTAAATTGGTGATCCCTTGATGCCTCAGAACGTGTCCTACCAACCGATCCTTTCTTCTATTCATGTTCTGCCACAAATTCCTCTTCTCCCCAATTCTGTTCAGTGCCTTCTCATTAGTTACGTGATCTACACATATCGAATGCTTCTATTCTCTTCTTGTCTAAACTATTTATCGTCCATGTTTCACGGCAATATCACAGACGAAAACAATACACAACTGACCTTAACTGCAAGGAAAAGACAGAGATGTTTCGTTTCAGACATAGGAAATCTCCCGAGCTCGATATTGAACGAACGGAACGAACACACATGTACTCAGGCTATACCCTCATTATACACTGAAACCTGGCTAAGGCCGGAGATAAGTTCAACCGGAATTTTTGCGAAGAACCTATGTTTCAAAAGGATAGTCTAAACACAACTGGCGATAGCGTGTTTGTTGCTGTTAGAAGTAGTTTAAGTTGTCGGGAAAGTGAACTAGATAGTTCTCGTGACCTGGTACGAACTGAGGACATTCTTGGCAACCAGAATAAAATAATAATGGGACCCTTTTACCGACCTCCCAATTCAGATGATACAATTGCTGAAAGGTTCAAAGAAGGCTTGAGTTCAATCTCAAACACGTACCCGACTTATACAATTATAGTTGGTGGTGACTTTACTTTACCCTCCATATGTTGGCGAAATACATGTTTAAATCCAGAGGTACGCATAAAATATCATCCGAAATTGCGCTAAATGGGTTATCTGAAAATTATTTCGAGCAGTTGGATCATGAACGCACGCAAATAGTAAACGGTTGTGTAAACACATTTAACCTTTTAGCAACAAATAATCCTGAGCTAATAAAAAGCATCAGAACGGATACATGGACTGGTGAACACAGGGTTATCGTAGCGAGAAATCCTCCAAAAATAAAGGCAAAATATACCTACTAAAAAAAGCAGATAAAAATTCACTTGACGCCTTCCTGAGAGACAATCTCCGTTCCTTCCAAATTAACAATATAAGTGTAGACGAGATGTGGCTTGAATTGAGAGAAGTAAAACTGGCAGCAGTTGAGAGATATTTACCAAATAAATTAACAAATGACGGAGCTGTTCCCCTTGGTAAAGAAATCGCGTTGGAACACTGTTGCAGAAACAACGGAACAAGCGTGCCAAATTTAAACGATCTTTCACAGAAGCTCGAAATTTAGAGCACACTTCAGTGCGATATGCTTATAATTATTTCCACAAGGTAACTTTGACTCGAAACGTAGCAGAAAACCCAAAGATATTCTTGACGTATGTGAAGTTTGCTAGTGGCGAGAAACGATCAATGCCTTCTCTGCGCGATAGAATGGAAATACAACTGACGACAGAGCTGCTAAATCAGAGTTACTAAATACAGACATCCGAAATTCCTTCACCAAAGAGGACGAGGCAAATATTCCAGAATTCGAATCAAGAACAGCTGCCAACATGGGTAACGTAGAAGTAGGTATCCTCGGAGTAGTGAAGGAACATGAATCACTTAACAAAAGCAGTCTTCAGGTCCAGACTGTATGCCAGTTAGGTTTCTTTCAGAGTATGCTGAAATAATATCTCCATACTTAACAACCATATACAGTCTTTCACTCGGCGAAAGCTCCGTATCCAAAGACTGGAAAGTTGCACAGGCCACACCAATATTCAAGAAAGGTAGTAGGAGTAATCCACTAAACTACAGGCAAGCAGGATTTGGTAACGAATATTTTGTTCGAAGATTATGAATTACCTCAAAGTGAACATTTATTGACACAGAGTCAACAATAATTTAGAAAACTCGTTCTTGTGAAACACAACTAGCTCTTAACTCACACTTTTGTGCAGTGTTATTGACAAGCGATTTCAAATTGACTACTTATTTCTAGTTTTCGAGAAGGCTTTTTTCACTGTACCACTCAAGTGGTTTGTAGTGAAATTGCGTGCTTATGGAATATCCACTCACTTATGTGACTGAATTCATGATTTCCTTTCAAAAAGGTCACAATTCGTAGTAACTGACGGAAAGTCATCCACTAAAGCAAATGTGATTTCTGGATTTCCGCAAGGTAGTGTTGTTAGCCCTTTGCTGTTCCTAATCTACAGAAACGATTTAGGAGACAATCTGAGCAGCTCTCTTAGGTTGTCTGCAGATGATGCCGGCGTTTATCGACTAGAAAAACCATAGTAAGACAAAAACAAATCCACAATGATTTAAGAAAGATATGTGCATGGTGCAAAAACTGGCATTGCCCATAAATAACGAAAAGTGGGAGGTCATCCACATGAGTGCTAAAAGGAGTCCGTTGATCTTCACTTGGACGGTAAATCAGTCAAATTTAAAGGTCGTAAATTCATCTAAATCCCTTGGAATTAGAATTACAAATATCTTATATTGGAGGGAACACATAGAAAATGTTGTGGGGGAGGCTAACCAAAGACTGCGTTTTATTGGCAGGACACTTACATGGGAATAGTCCAATAAGACGTGTCGATACCCACGCAGAAATTTTTTACACAGGAAGAAGAACGCGAAAGAAATGCACAGCCACAATTTTAGCTGCTAAGAGGCACTGCAATTATTTTGTAAAAGAATGTTGAATTTACACATTTTTGCCGCGCGGAGAACAGCTGATAACAGTAGTTTGTACAGCCCTGCCCGCTTAGCGTGCGACTCGGCGAATCACCCAGGCAGCGCCGCGTAGCAGAATACACCGGAATTCACAGACACAAATTTCACGGACCTACAGCCTGGTTTACAAGGGAGCGAATGGAAGTGAACACAGGCGAATGATCATTTGCAGAAAATTCACTACCATTCGGCTGTATATGGGTAGAATCGTTTATACTAGACGAAACGGAAGAGAACATGGGGTTGTGAACATTGCCTATGAACGCTGTGTTATTAGTTCTTAGTTTTTGAATCTAATATTCGGCATGCATGATACAATTCTATCTTGTTACAGCCACAATGCGAATCTTTGCTATTCAGTAAGGGTTATTTTGCATGGTGAGCGCATTGTTCTTGAAGGAGTATAAAAACCGGCGCAGAGAAGGAAGAATTTAAGGGTCTCAATTTGTATGGAAGCGTGACATGCGTGGAGATCGTGCACTTTACACGAAATTGAATCTCCATCTCTCCTTAGGACTTGTCCAAAATTTTCCTTGTATGTCGACTGCCAGTTTTCCATGGATTCTCATTACCATTGAGGGGAAATTTATAAACTGAACACTAATTACCGACGACGATCATCATCTCAAGAGGCGTTTTTAATACGCGTGTAAGGTCTAATGGTCGTATTCCCTTCTGCTTTTTTTTTTCTAAAATAAAAATGGTCTAGTGGCTAAGCGTGCGCTTCGTGATCCAGATAGCGCGGGATCAAATACCGTTCAGACCACAACTTTTTCTCTATAAATTTTAACCGAGCATTCACTTCTCACAGATGTTGGAGTGGCCACGAAAGACATGTGGTTCGGATTCCACGTTTAACTGCGGTCTCCATTTTCTGAATAGGTAACTGGGGAAGGTTAGGGACACGTAACTAGCTGCAGTGGCGTCCAGTTGAAAGACCTCCAAGGGGCCTACCGTGTACACCAGACCATTCTCTTTTGCTCGTGCTTGTTAGCTTATTTGCTCCGACGAAAACCTTGCTTCAACTATACAAACATTTTTTTGAATAATTTCACATCGACAGTTCAATTCTTGCTCATGTAATTCTGATAAAAGCGGCTTGAAGAGAAAATAAAATCATGGCAGTGTTTGATGTCACAAACGACTTCCATCAGTGAAGACTTGTAATCTGTTGCCGCGCGGGACTAGCCGAGCGGTCTCAGGCGCTGCAGTCATGGACTGCGCCGTTGATCCCGGGGGAGGTTCGAGTCCTCCCCCGGGCATGGGTGTGTGTGTATGTTTGTCCTTATGACAATTTAGGTTAAGTAGTGTGTAAGCTTAGGGACTGATGATCTTAGCAGTTAAGTCTCATAAGATTTCACACACATTTGAACATTTTTTTTGTAATTTTTTGAAATGAAATGTGTCTTGAAATACTACATTTTATAACAATTACTGTAGATCAGTCCATATAATAATGTTTGAATGTTGTATATTTGACTATCAGTGAAACATTTCTTTGTTTATTCCCTGTAGTCGTCACAAAAATATGAAGTGTCTATTGACAAACGAAAACAAACATTTTTCTTGTACCAGGCACACCGGAAAAAGGAAAAACTGATGCAGTCAGGCACGTGGGGGAAACCACCACGCTGTGACGAGGACACGGATTGACAAGTATTTCACCTGTCCTCGTAGCAGGTAGCGTAATTTGCATGTGAAAACAAATACTGGAAGAAGAAGATACCCGATGTTTATCTTAAACAGAAGTTGCTTGATGAAATTCCTATGCTTTCCCTTTCCTCTTGTAGTGAATTTTCTCTTGATTCTGTACATGATAATATTAGTTTTCAGGTTATTACGGAATATGTAAAGACTTAAAGAAGTAAACTCCTCATTCACTGAAAGAAATAAAAAGGAGTAAATTTTTTTAGAGCTAAGAATAAAGGAATCAGCTAAAATTAATCAGAGGAACATCTGATAAGAATACAGATAAGATTTCCTTGCACCTATGCATATATTACTTTTATTTGTTTCATCTCTTTGTAAATATTTTAATGTATATCTTGTATACCTGTGAAAACCAACCTTACACGACATCATACGAATTAGAAAGTGGAAATACGTATGGAAGAGTGCTACATAAGTTTTGCTAAGAACCTCAAATAAATGGAGCTAGTGGTTAAGAAATACTACTGTGTGATGATTCAAGTTCCCGATCACAAGTGATGAGTAAGTGGAACAGTGGTTTATGGAAGGTGAAAAATCACCAAAATGTCGACGAAGATTTCATCCACACGTAGCTGCTCCATAAGGGTCCTTCGGCTTCATGATGCAGTGAAGACCGTCGTAGCTTATGGAATCTGTAGGCAGGTGTAAGGAGTTAGAGTGGACACTACGAATTGTGTACACTCAATCAAAGGCTTGAATAATACTCTGCGTGGTGCGGAAAACAATAGCGGCGAAGAACTTCAGGCACTGAAGCCAGTTCACACCTACGACTCAAGGACAACAGAAAGAGAAAGGACATAGAAAAGGCAATTTTTTGTTGCAAACTAAAGGAGGCACACGCAGTTGTCGTACGTGTAAATAAGGAACGATAAATATTCAACTGAATATGAAAAACGACTGCATGATGTGTGGCAAAATTTGTAACACTTTCCTTACATGTGTTTGTAATTTTTTTATAATGTAATGAAATTTTTGGTAAAATTTATTATATGTAGTGACTCTGAAGGTACCCACATAGCTGACATACATTAGTCAAATAACATGTTAAACAATAATAGACAAATGTGTAAATAGCTCAAAAGCCAGAATAAAGATTTCTGACCCTGCGACCATGAAAGCAAACGACTGAACATTGCTCTTCTGGGTATAAAAAGTAAAATGTGTATATTTGCATAAATTAATAAGAAAAGGAAATTTTGTGCTATTTACTATGTGCTACACCCTATAGAAGGGGGGGAGGTGTGGGAACTTGCTAGATTTCTCTAAAGAGGTTGTTGTTGTTGTGGTCTTCAGTCCTGAGACTGGTTTGATGCAGCTCTCCATGTTACTCCATCCTGTGCAAGCGTCTTCATCTCCCAGTACCTACTGCAGCCGACATCCTGAATCTGCTTAGTGTATTCATCTCTTGGTCTCCCTCTACGATTTTTACCCTCCACTCTGCCGTCCAGTACTAAATTAGTGACCCCTTGATGCCTCAGAACATGTTCTACCAACCGATCCCTTCTCCTAGTCAAGTTGTGCCACAAACTCCTCTTCACCCCAATTCTATTCAATACCTCCTCATTAGTTATGTCATCTACCCATCCAATTTTCAGCATTCCTCTGTAGCACCACATTTCGAAAGCTTCTATTCTCTTCTTACCTAAACTATTTATCGTCCACGTTTCACTTCCATACATGACTACACTCCATACCAATTGTTGTGTCGGTAGCTGGGCCGACACCGTGAAGTTGAGATGGCTGAAAAGGCAAGCTAGACTAACGCAGACGGGCGTGAAGTACTGGAACAGGATACGTAATTGATGTTAGGAAGAAAAGTACGGAGCAGGTTTAATACTTAACTTTACTCAATCATGGTGGTACATCGATCTTGACGATACACAGGAGACTTTAAGTACAATCACTGTATGGCTAATGCGCCTTGCTAGTTCGTAGCCATTAACTTAGCTGATGGCTATTCTGTCTCTCGGCTAATGAGAGAGAAAGGCTTCGTACATCTGGTCGGTAGCTAGGTTCTCGTACAACTGGGGCGAGTGCTCTCTCGTATCACGAGACCTGCCTTGGTGGTGGCGCTAGGTCTGCGATTACACAGTGGCGACACGCGGGTCCGACATGTACTAAATGGACCGCGGCCGATTTAAGCTACCACCTAGCAAGTGTGGTGTCTGGCGGTGACACCACACCAATACTTTCAGAAACGACTTCCTGACACTTAAATCAATACTCAAAGTTAACAAATTTCTCTTCTTCAGAAACGCTTTCCTTGCCATTTCCAGTCTACATTTTATATCTTCTCTACTTCCACCATCATCAGTTATTTTACTCCCCAAATAGCAAAACTCCTTTACTACTTTAAGTGTCTCATTTCCTAATCTAATTCCCTCAGCATCACCCGACTTCATTCGACCACATTCCATTATCCTCGTTTCGCTTTTGTTGATGTTCATCTTATATCCTCCTTTCAAGTCACTGTCCATTCCATTCAACTGCTCTTCCAAGTCCTTTGCAGTCTCTGACAGAATTACAATGTCATCGGCGAACGTCAAAGTTTTTATTTCTTCTCCATGGATTTTAATAACTACTCCGAATATTTCTTTTGTTTCCTTCACTGCCTGCTCAATATACACATTGAATAACATAGGGGAGAGGTTACAATCCTGTCTCACTCCCTTCCCAACCACTGCTTCCATTTCATGTCCCTCGACTCTTATAATTGCCATCTGGTTTCTGTACAAATTGTAAATTGTAAATTAAAAAAATAATGCGTTGTGTTTCTTTGTGTTACATAGATGATACCAGATACTGAACAAAGTGTTTCGGCTTATTCCAGTTTTGGTTGGTTGGTTGGTTGTTTGGGGAAGGAGACCAGACAGCGTCGAGCGAGGTGGCACAGTGGTTAGCACACTGGACTCGCATTCGGGAGGACGACGGTTCAATCCCGCGTCCGGCCATCCTCATTTAGGTTTTCCGTGATTTCCCTAAATCGCTCCAGGCTAATGCCGGGATGGTTCCTTTGAAAGGGCACGGCCGACTTCCTTCCCCGTCCTTCCTAATCCGATGAGACCGATGACCTCGCAGTTTGGTCTCTTTCCCCAAAACAACCAACCAACCAACCAGACAGCGTGGTCATCAGTCTCATCGGATTAGGGAAGGATGGGGAAGGAAGTCGGCCATGCCCTTTCAGAGGAACCATCCCGGCATTTGCCTGGAGTGATTTAGGGATATCACGGAAAACGTAAATCAGGATGGCCGGACGCGGGATTGAACCGTCGTCCTCCCGAATGCGATCCAGTTTTGGACAAATATTATGGAAGAAGACCCGATTATCAGATGGTTGTCCAGCATCAGATAAAATGGTTTTCTTTCTTTTAGCTGCTGCACTCTACAGGAGTACACGTGAAGTACTTTGCCTTCTCCTCCTATGCAGCTGAATTGAGTTTGCTTGCAGAGAGAATTGCACATACTAGTTAAGTGGGAAGTGCTGTGTGACGGCAGTTGATAAGCATTTTGCTGCGTTCAGTGTATCTGAAGACATGGAATTTGTATGGTTAGTAATATAGGATACCAGTTATCAACCATACATTGGTTATCTCATACTGAGAACTTTTTCAAAATATCAGCTTAAAAATATGCGAAGAAGCGCAAATAATTTAATCAAGAGGCCATGATCGAAGCTGTTAAGGAAAAAAAGGAGTGGGTTTTAGAGTAAACATGGCTGACTCCAGGAAACCCATCTTCTCTCATCTTGGATGGGCATTTTTCCAACATAAGGAACATAGATGTAATCTACATAGCACAACAAAATGGAGTTATCGTGTGTCCACCTCTGCATGGGAACCACAAGCTGCAACCTTTATGCGTGTCCGTCATGCGTTACGTGTGTCCCAGGAGGTTTGAATCAGTGGCGGCTCGTGACCAAATTATACTGTGGTACACTTCACTCACTAAAAACAAAGGAGAGAAAATCAGAGCACTAGTCGTGTTTGTGGAATCCTTGATGTAAACAAAGCTCTCGCTCATGTCACTTCAGCATCTACTCGTAATAACACCAAAACGTGTACACAGAATAATATATAATATTGCAGAATAAAATAAATTGACACGAATCGCAACTCTATGTACGCAAAAAGTAGTAGTGTTGCCTTTTTAACCTTCCCCAGCAGGCCCAATATCTGCCGCTTGAAGCCGTGGCTATCATTTGTACAGAAATTCCATTCTTCTTTCTTCTATATTTCCAAATTTCTCAGTCAATTTTTGATTGAAGTCAGAAATACACCAAATGAGGTATCATTTAATAGAAATCACTGTCGTGTTTCAGTAATAAAAAGGAACATTTTAATTGTAATTCTTGTTTGCAAGAATTTCACAGATTCTCTGAGTCTATCACAAAGATTATTATCTGGTATATCATCCGCCAAACTCAACGCTCCACACTTACTTTTTATACTCCTCTCTTCCATTAATAGCTGAGAGTTCCGTCGAAGTTTCTTTGCTTACCAAACTGAATAGCATTAGATAGCAGCTCCGAAAGAAATTTCTGCTAAAATGGAAGTGGAAGTGGTGAATTTCGCTGGTAGGAAGAGAGAGGTTGCAACTACGTGTCGAGTGAACTTGAATCGTTCTTACGCCTTCTAATTTATATCCTATATTTATTTTGCGTCCTACAGCAGATTGCACATCACTCCTCCATCTTTAGTTCTTTCTTTTCTATGATTCTCGTGCATACCTGTTGAATTCTAAATCACAACATCCCTGATGTTTGGAATTCTGTACTCAAAATCTGTCAGCTGACGCTATGAGTTTGATGGGTCAACATCCCTTTTCTGACGATGTGTGTACAAACTATACTAATGAATTATAATTTTATGAGCAGATAAGAGCTTGAAAAAGAACTTTTTATCCTTAAAAATCATTACCAAGTCGCAGGCCTGTAGGATAGTATTTTCATTATACAGCTTTTCCCAGTTGGTAATATTATTCATGGTACTGACACACCCTGGTTGGAAATTCCAACGAATAGGCACTGAAGATGGCAACTGTTTTTGTACTGTTTCGTCGAGAAATGCTGTTCTTTGTGAAGACGCTGATAAGAAAATGCAAAGAGATTGAAAATTGTTGGAAAATATTTGCCCACTGCTGTTGACCGAAGCATCTTCAAGTATAATCAGATCCAACTGGTGGGCATTAATGTATGAAACATTGTAACACTTTCCCTTAACAAGAGCCTGCACTCCTCCGTGTCGAACCACTCATGATTGCTACCCAATCATATGTTTCACCTACTAGCTAGTGTGTATAATTGTCAATATGGTGATTTATCTATGATTTATCTAACCTATCATTTATGTTGCCGAGATCTGGGCATCATGCTTTTCCTCTGCAACTTCCCAAAATCATTCAACTCCAATAACGTACCTACACTGAAGACCCAAAGAAACTGGTAAAACTGTCTGCCATCGTGTAGTAACCCAGCGAGCACGCAGAAGACCAGCAACACGACGTGGCATGGATTCGACTAACGTCTGAAGCAGTGCTGGAGGGAATTGAGACCATGAATCCAGCAGGTCAGTCCATAAAGCCGTAAGAGTTCAAGGGGATGGAAACCTCATCTGAATAGCACGTTGGAAGGCATCCCAGGTATGCTCAATAATGTTCATGTTTGCGGAGTTTGGTTGCAAACGGACGTGTTTAAACTCAGGAGCGTGTTCCTGTATCGACTATGTAGCAATTCTGGACGTGTGAAGTGTTGCCTTGTCCTTCTGGGATTGCCCAAGTCCGTCGAAATGCACAATGGACATGAATAGATGCAGGTGATCAAACACGATGCTTACGTACGTCTCACATGTGAAAGTCGTATCTAGACGTATCAGGGTCCAACATCTTTCCACCTCCACATGCCCCAATCCATTATGAAGCCTCACCTAGCTTAAACAGTTCTCTGCTGACATGCAGGGTCCAAGGATTAATGAGGGTTTTCTCCATTTCCGTGCACGTCCATCCTCTCGATACAATTTGAAACGAGTTTCGTCGGGCCAGACAACATTTTGCCTGCCACCAACAGTCCAATGTCGGTGTTGACAGGCCCAGACGAGGCGAAAATCTTTGTGTTGTGCGGTCATCGAAGATACACGAGTTCCATGATGTTTCATTGAGTGGTTCGCACGCTGACACTTGTTGTAGGACAAGCATTGAAATGGGATCAATTTGCGGAAAGATTGCACTTCTGTCACGTTTAAGGATTCTCTTCATTTGTCGTTGGTCCCATTCTTGCAGGACCTTTTTCCGGCCACAGTACCGAGCGAGGTGGCGCAGTGGTTAGACACTGGACTCGCATTTGGGAGGACGAGGGTTCAATACCGAGTCCGGTCATCCTGATACAGGTTTTCCGTGATTTCCCTAAATCACTGCAGGCAAGTGCCGGGATGGTTCCCCTGAAAGGGCACGGCCGACTTCCTTCCACATCCGTCCCTAATCCGATGAGACCGATGACCTCGCTGTCTGGTCTCCTTCCCCAACCCGGCCACAGTGATGCCGGAGATTGATATTTTTACCAGATTCCTGATACTGACAGTACACTCGTGAAATGGTCGTAGGGGAAACTCCCCACTTCATCGCTACCTCGTAGATGCTATGTCCCATCGCTTGTGCGCCGACTGTAACACCAGGTTCAGACTCACTTAAATCTTGGTAACCTGCCATTGTAGCAGCAGTAATCGATCTAACAACTTCGCCAAACACATGTTGTTTTATATAGGCGTTTCCGACCGTTGGGCTATATTCTGCCTGTTTTTATATCTCTCTATTTGAACATGCATGCCTATACTAGTTTGTTTGGCGCTTAACTGTATATTCTCTAGACACCCGAGAAAAACAAAAACACGACATCACTGGTTTCGTTAGCTATTACAGCGAAAAAGCTCTACACCTTAATTTCCTTTCTAATGTCCTTATAGCAAAACTTGAAGAATTTATTGGAAGCATTCATCTTCGATGGATTTAGGGGTCTTTTGGGACCTTATTGCTTTTCCCAAATGCGATTTTAATACTGAGTCCGATTTTGCACTAAAATTGTATTCCTAACTAGGAATTTATTGGAAGGGATTAAGGGGGACAGCTCCGCCGTTCACCTTACAACCAAGGCAGACATCCAGAAGCCTCGTTCGGAGCTGCTGTTGCTGCCACTGTTGGTTGCTTCATGACTGCGTGAAGCTCAGTCACCACAGCGTAAGTTGCAGCCGCAGTCTCCTCTATGTCGTCCCTGGTCGGAGCTACCAGTGCCCTGACGTGATTTTGCTGCTCGCGTCGGCGCGTTCAGTCCAAGGCGCAGCTTGGCTTGGGGGAGCTGTCTCGTACGCTCTCCCGTGGCGAATGCTGCTGAGTTTGTTCACGTTTACGTCCCACTGAGCTGCGTTCGTCGCTTACAGCCCAGGAATTTCAGAATATATAAATGGGGTGCTACTATGGGGTGCTACTTCTACTCTTATATTGAAACCTCAGAAAGGCAACATATCTCACATAACAATTCCCTGGGCAGCGCAGACGGGAACCACCTCTGGATGGAAATAATTGTCCGACAGTAATTTCAGTTTTGTAATTTGAGCATTTATAGCTTGACCCAATTATTTTCATTTAGTGAAAAAAACATCGAAATGCAGTTTACAAACATACACAAATTACATTTAACTGTTTTAAGTGCATTGTACTGAATATATTAATTTTTAAAGTAATGCGTGTAATCAACCAACAATTCGTAAATGTTTTTACCGTATAACGTTTGTAGTATGTATTAGTGAGATTTGTTGATATATACTAATAGAAATACTTATAAAAAGTTTAAATATTAAGGATATCTCCTGTACTGTTTAGGCAAATGGTTAACATTCATGAGTTTCATAGCTATTGAGATACTGATCCAACTATATCTCTTTCCAGTTTTTAACAACATACTGTGTTTTGCCTACTTGGGATATATAAGCTTACATAACGTTTGTACCACATCCGACTCTTTCATCCCTACGTAGCGCTTTCCTAAATTTTTCACTGCACATTTCATCCAGGCAAATAACATTACTCTACTCCTTTCCGGAATTCTCGAACTTGAAAGATAAGTAGTTTCATCACAGAAATACGTATACAAAATTCTACCTTCCGAATCATGGAAGGAAAATGAATTTGTTACTATTAAGTATATAATACAGAAATCTACACTTCAGAAGTAATTTCATGTGCTCTATACGTTCAGGTACTTCTCAAAAACTAAGTGTATCTATATTTGGCAACGCCGGCAAACAGCAGCACACAAATAAAATTACGAATAATGTTTATCTACAGAGTAAAACAGCACTCATAGTACGTAAAACGGAAGATTCCACTCAACTATCACTCAGGTATTGTGCTGCGTATGCACATAAAGCAGCCAATTGTTATTTACGCAATAATTTTAATATCTTTATCTTCTGCAGTTGGTAAGATCACTAACTGAAATAAAAAATACATTCTAACACATAAAGAACAACGTAGAGGAAAAGAATTATCGGAATGGGATAGAAATCGTTACAAGCAATGTACATGCACAAGCAAATAAATAGCTACCATTTCAGAAAAATTAGATGATTCGCTCAAGAGAGCTTTATAAATTCAGCTAGTCAGCAACACGTTAGTCCACCTCTGATTTTTATGCTGAGAAGCTTTTCAGCTTCCACTGATTGGCAGAGCGGTTGGCTGTTCCAGGCCGAACTCGAGTCTAGAGACGCCAAGATAGCGGTGGGACACCATTCTGACAGTTGCGCCATACCACCCAACGAACAGCAGTGATGGTCTGGGACCAGGACCGCCATGGTTGTCATCGTCGACACCCTTGAAAGATAACGGTACGTAGACGATATTCCACAGGCCATTTTGTTGCCTTCCATGTGAACCCTCATTTCGGCAAGATAATGCCCATCCACAAACGGCGAGAGCGGCCGGCCGTAAACTTCATTACACGATATTTCTTGCAGTGCCTTCACCCATCCCAAACCATGAGGGTGCTTAAAACCCTTGTACAGTATCGGATGCAGATTGTTTACCTAAAGAGCTTACACATCGAAGGGCAGTGTTCAAAGACAATAGATATTCCACCCGGCAAATTAACATCGCATTCTCAGCTAAAACAAAGAACCGGGAAGGAGAGAACGTGCCAGCAACGTTGCTAGCTTTTCTTCCCCTTGCTGGAAATATGTCCTTCAAAGTAGCAAGAATCCTTTATAATTACTTGGTCAAAGCGGTTTTTCATCCACTATCTAAGATTTCGGACCTGCTGGAATCAGTAAAGGATAATTTGTTATTGCGGAATTTAGAAAATACCTTGCCAGTGTGGTATGGCCTACATAGGACAAACAACACGCACAGTGGAAGAACCTTACACAGTACATAAACGTTGGACTTGCCTTCTGCTACCCAGCAAGTCTGCAGTTGCGGAACATTGTACCTCCAACGCACATCTCGGAGTTGTGGCCACAGCAACATCTTTTTGGGATTCTGTTATAAAAGAATCTGTTGAATTACGCATCGCGGAAAATCTAATGAACCGCGACAGCGGCTACCAGCTGGATAACGCGTGTAATCCCGTCATCTCCGAGATTTGCTCCAGACAAAGACGCTAGAATACTACGATGACTGTGGTGAGCGGCAACGCCGAAGACAGCTGATCCTTGCGGTTCCGCCACGAGGGCACTGCAGCCGAGCTGTATGGTCCTTCTGTCACCATAACCCTGACGCATTAGGGGCAATACTATAAGCGTGCCATATAAGGCGGAGCCGAGAATGTATTCGTCAGTCTTCGATAGCTCAGCTAAAGATGACTGGCAGGTGTCCAGTTGAAATATCGGGGAATGAAGTTACGACGACCAGCTGCAATCTCTTCGGACATTTAATTTGCCGGAAAAATTTTAAATTCCACGACGGCGAGACCTTCTACTGCTTCTCTTCCTCCTCGCCAAACCCTACCTTGGCCAGCATGGTTGCTGGATATCTCTCCAGTTGAAAAGTTTGGAGCATTGTGGGAAGCGCCCTCCTACCAACTCGGTATTTTGACGATCTAACGCTCCATTTAGATGGAATCTGAGCACAATATCCGTAAGGAGGATATCAATCAGTCAATGCTAAGACAAATAACTGCCTGCATAAGACCTAGAGGTGTACCAACACGTTACTGAGACACTCAACTTGTGAAGATGCATGTCTTGAATAAATAATTAAATTTTTCATAAACTGCAACTTGCGTGGACGTAAATCACATCAACCAATTTCTGATAATACCTTAATGGTGCGTCTTCTTCTTTTTCTTTTTAATTTTTGTCTTACAACATGTTAAATCCTTTGGCTGTGTATACACGTCTTGCTATACCGTTCCATTGATGCTGTGGACGTGTATACTCTCACCATTTGTGTATCCCCACGTTGCTAAGGACGCCTGAACGCGATCACAACGTTCGAACTCACACTGCTGCAGACGAGTTACTTCCACATCTTGCAAGTAAAAAAGTTTTAGGTATTTATCATACAAGTTATTTGTCTCATTGAGTGCTATTATTTTAAAAAAAAAAAAAACCTCGTTTCGATATACTGAATCGCTTAAGAGGTATGACGATTGTTATGACAACCTGATTCACAAGGACTAGAATGTGCGAGTGACTCATGACCGTCCCTCTGACATAAAACACTAAAACCCGAGAAGGAAAAGAAGTATCGTTGTGCTCTCAATTTTTAAAAATATGTAAAGATCAGCCAACCGGTTGCATAGCTTTTCTATATACCTTGACCAAGTTTCGTCACCACACCGGTGTTACTTATGTTTTAATGCTTGACCTTTTGAAGAACATTATGTTTTAAATTTTAATGTATGACTTGAGCAACTAAGCTCTTAAATTACTGTACATCTTTGACGATACGTTCTTCATGTAATTACCTTACCTTCTGATGAAGTCACCCTTAGAGGTGCGAAACCTGGTCAAGGCATATAGAAAACCTATGCAACCGGTTGGCTGATCTTTACATGTTTTTCAAATTAGTGTATACGGTTGCTGCAAACGTCAGCCATGTTCAAAGATGTGCTCTCAATTTTAAATAAAAATTTTAAAATGTAGATATCTTATCAGCTTTTCATTCATTGCAATGTATATGTTAAAATGAATCATACGCATAGTTCACTCAATGCGTTTTTACCGGTGCAAATTCTTTAAAACTTCGCATAATGTTTTATTTAATTTGATACTGTTCAGTAACTATGACATATAAGGGAACGAAATGCAGTCTTTCATCGAGTGAAGAATCAGACTATAAGATGCGCAAAAATCAAATTTTTTCACTTAATACTTTTTTGTAAAATCGTACGATAAGCATGTCATATCGGCCGGACACAGACACCATCAGCTATAACAATAGCTTCCTCAGCACGGAATGCAGAAAACACGCCTGTAGTACACTTTAGTGTGATCGTACATTTGACTATATAGGGTTTGGGGTACTTAACAGCTGATATGTGTGGTAGTATTTGAATTGAATTTAAATACGTTGCGTATGTGTGTGTGTGTGTGTGTGTGTGTGTGTAAGTGTGTGTATTTGTGTTTGTGTTTGACAGATAGAGAGTGACAGAGTGAGAGACAGAAAAAGGGGGGGGGGGGTTGTCAGGTCATTTCTTAGGATTACAGTACTGAGGTGAAGGGGTGTTTGCGACAGCCAAGTTTACCCTGCTGTTTTGTTCCTCACTGCTGAGGTGGAAAATAAATGGGGCGCTGCTGGGTCACGATTTGATAAACATGTTGTCGCCCTCCACCTGCAAAGTGACGCGCCGGCCGCAGAAGGGACGGCGGGCTCTGCAAGGCTCACAATGCCAAGGAAAGCCGTGTTAGCCGCACCGCCGCCCATTGTCCGCCCCTGTGAAAGGACGGACCCCGGCCGTCGACTCGGGGCCCATTCACTCAGCCACCCCCTGTGACGTCACATGCCGCACAGTAAGTCGGAAAGGTGCGCTAGACAACTATTTGGCCGCCGCACAGGTGGAAAAGCAACCTCAACCTTCTAAACAGAAGTTTCTTTCTTATAACGAATGGAAGGATGGTTTCATCAGTATGAAACTCCCTAAAGCTACTTAACTCGCTTCAGGAGACTTCAAATGCAGAGAAAGGCTTGCGATTGGTCGTATTTTGGGTAGCGCTGCGGGCACGTGATGCGGTAACAAAAGTATGTACGCGGAATAGACGCGGACAGGATATCATCCTAGCGACGATTTGGGCTGAAATGGGGAAATACTTGAGATAAGCGACTTTGAGAAACGGCAGATCAGAACTACGCGGAGCCTGTGAAAGAGTATCTCGAAAATAGCGAAACTGATTGAGTGCTCACGTGGTACTCTCTTGAGGATCTACGGAAATGAGGTAGAAGATCAGTGGAACTACTACCGGACGCTAAATGGTTGGACGTCCACGACTCCCCACAGAACGTGAGGTTCAGAGGCTTACCTGCTCTGTAAGGTAGGATAGATGGCGTTGTGTGGCATCTCTGATGACAGAGCCCCATGTAGGTGCACGCAAATGTGTTCCAGAGCACACCGTCCACCGTACATTGTTGAACATAGCGCTCTGTTTTAGACCACCACTAAGTGTTCGTATTTTGACCCAACGACATGGTCAATTACGTCTGCAGTGTGCATGGGACCGTTGGGATTCGACCATCTATCAATGGAAATGTGTCAGCTACTGGGGTAAATCACATTTTTGCTACACGAGGTCGATGGTCGTCTCCAAACACGCCCTCATCGAGGTGAACGACGACTCGAAATGTGCTGCGCACTACCAACACAGGCTGGTGGGAGTAGTATTATGCTAAGGCAGACATTCTCCTGCCGTTGCATGGGACCTGTGGTAGTAATTGAAGACGTCAGTTACTGCAGCGAACCAGCTGCATCACGTAATGCGTGATGTCATCCCCGAAAGCGATGTCGTCTTTCTGCAGCATAATTGTCCGTGTTTCGAGGCCAGGACTGTGCTACTGTGGTTTGACGAGCATTATAGTGAACTTACTTTCATGTCTCGACCACCAAATTCGCCTGATGTAAGTCCTATGGATCTCTCCTGAGTCGCTATCGGTCTCCATTACCGGGTACTCAAATCAACGCACCGTTATTTACACGAATTACATGACCTGTGGTTAGATATCTAATGCCACATACATCCACAAACCTACCAACAAACTGTTTGATCACTGATACGCGGAATCTGTGATGTATTTCGTTCCACAGAAAGACAAACAATCTGTTAAGCAGGCAGTCTAAATGTTTTCGGTTATCTGTGTATTCTGTTACTGTTCTAAGCATACCGCACACTGAGAATATTTCGTGAGACTCGTTTCACCTTAGTAGTAAAGAATTTTCAGTGGCTAGTTTACAACATTCCTCACACTGGGTACTGGCGTCTAAGTTACTGGCGGAAATACAGCTGTGAGGACGCGCCCTGAGTCGTGCTTGGGTAGCTCAGATGGTAGAGCACTTGCGCGCGAAACTCAAAGGTGCGGAGTTCGAGTCTCGATCCGGCAGACAGTTTTAATCTGCCACGAAGTTTCATATAAGCCTACACTCCGCTGCAGAGTGAAAATCTCATTCTGGAATAATTACATTGTTGGTGATAAACTTATAAAAACGTCTACTTCCATCTGAGATACACCCACCACTACTTAGATTCTTCGGTACTCACAATTTCCAAAGAGTTTACAAAGCAAAATAGTTTGCAAACTTTCTATACAGTGGAAGACTATTTACCAAATTATGTCATTACTTCATAAATAAATCCAGAAACAAATTTAATAATTAGCGTTTGATTGCGCAATTAATAATATGAATTTCAAGTATGTCAGATATTTCGTAATTTCAATTATTTTAAAAGAAGAGTAATTTCAACTGTTAGTACATACCGACTGTACCACATTAATTTTTTTGTACCTTTAGCCTGAAATATAATACATCGTATACAAAATCCTATGAATTGCTTTAGTGAAACAGCTGAGATAATTTTAAACTATGCAAAAATCGATAGTATACACGGTATTGGTTATTTTTATATAAGAAAAAAGGTAATGTCAGAGGAGCGTGACTGGCTAAAATAGGTAGGGAATCAACTAGTGATTGTAACGTCTTAGAACTCCTTGCAGCAAACAGACCTGAACTTATCGCGTTAACGTGGAGAATGGTATCAATGATCATAAGGTCGTGATAGCATCTATGACAATAAGTCCTACAAAGGTAGGGAGATATTTTTGCTTAGCACATTTCAGAATACCTGAGAAATCGGCAATGAGGACGTAGATGTGGAAACAAATAGAAAAAGTTCAAAGGAATCTTGCAATATCCCCTAGACAAATATGTTCCGAGTCAAGTTTTGAAGGAAAGACCCGCCATGGCGTAGCAGCCGTGTTACAAAACTGCTACCCTAGCTGTCAAACAGAAGTTGAACAAAGAAAAAATGAGCTTAAGGAGAGCAATGTGAGAAGCGTTCAATGACTTTCAAAGTAAAACTTTGCCAAGCGATCTCAGCATAAACCCTAAGAGGTTCTGATTGTATGTAAAATCAGTAAGTGGCTCAAAATCATCTACTCATTCACTTATGACCATACGGGCACTGAAGCGGAATCGGACACAGAGAAGGCCGAAATACGGAATTCGGTCATCCGAAATTGTTTCACAGTGAAAGATCGCAACACTGTCCCTCGTTTCAGTCGCTCTACGAACGTCGAAATGGCAGGTATTAAGATCGCAGAACAGAAAAACAACTACAATCGCTTATTATTGGAAAGGCGTCAGGACCAGATGAGATACCTATATAATTCTAGAAAGATTTTGCGAAAGAACTTGTTCCCCTTGAAGTAATAATTTATGGTAAGCCGCTTGAGCAAAGAAGGTTTCGTAACGACTGGAAGAAAGCGAACGTCATTCCAGTTATTAAGAGAAGCCGTACCACACATGCACACAGTTGTAGACCTATATCGTTGACGTCAGTTTGTTGCAGAACTATGGAACATGTTTTATACTGAAGTATTATGACGTTCTTGGAGAAAGAAAATCTCCTCTATAAAAATGAAAATGGATTCCCCAAACAGAGATCGTGCAAAACGCAGCTAACTCTGTTCCTCCATGATATCCACAGCGCTGTAGTCAATGGCGCTCAGGTTGATGCCGTGTTCCTTGAGTTCAGGAAGACATTTGACACCATGCCGCACTGAGAAAAGCAGAAGCCAGACTGAGATTCAAGGGAAAACCTTAAGTAACTCTAACTCATTCACAAAGGAAGTGCTAATAAGGCTCTTGTTCGACCGATTCTCGAGTATTGTTCACTTGTGGGTCCCTACCAGGTAAGACAAATCGAAGTCATAAGGAAGATGCAATGAAGAGCGCCACGTTTATTCACGGATTGTTTACCCAGCACCAGAGCGTTATGGAGATGGTCAACGAACGCCAGGGACAGACGTTGCAAGAGAGGCGTTGTGAATTCCAGAGACATTTACTGTTGATATTCGAGAGAGCACTTTCCGGAAAGAGTCGGACAACATTTTACTCCCCCCCCCCCTCCCCCCTCTTCCCTCCACATACGTCTCACGTAACGACCATGAGGAGAAGATTCGAGAAATTAGAGCCAATACAGAGGGTTACCGACAGTCATTATTCCCATGTGGTCTTCGCCAGTGGAAAAGGATTTGAGGGCTCAGTTAATGGTGTAAAAAGCACTCTCCACCACGCACTATTAGGTGGCTTACTGAGTACGATGTAGATGTAGATGTTAATAGAGATGAATGTGATTTGTCAACTGAGTAGATATGGATCTAGAATGAAACGATTGGCAAGTGTAAATGCTGAACGTCTCAAACACAAAGTCGGTATTCTCCTACAGGAAATAGGTCAGCAAGATACAAGAGCGTTGTCAAACCTCTACTACACACTGTAAACGTTATGTCTTCTAAGAAAATGCAAATATTGATCGTAGAACACCACCAGCGATGGCTGTATAAGACTGAATGAAAGCGTGGAATAATTTGAACGGACGTTGACCAACTGACAGCAGGCGTCTCTTCTAAAACCGCAGAAATCGACCTCCAAAATTATACGAAACGGAGACAACAGATAACGATAGAAACAGGCTTATTTAAATAGAACAAGACTTCATGAAAAATTTTCACAGCAGTTTGTACAAGATCTTGAAGGAGAACCTATCTCTATATCGGCAACTAACGTCTCTGCCAAGAAAGTTAAACATTAATGAGTTACGCGATATCAACGAGATGTCCACGATACTGGTAGGCTACTTCCAAGGCACACCCAATTGTGCTCTACCAAAAGCAAAAGTATCCTTCTAAAAACCCATGCAAAATTCGAATTCGCAACCTCTGACGTTGAAGCAAACAGCAGACATTATCTGATACATTGAAAACAACACAGCCCCTGATCAAAAGGGAAGTATTGCTGTGGTGCGCGAGTTAGGAGATGAGATCCCACTGGGTACTGACGCATGTTTAACCGAGACCTGCGAAACTGGATCGGTTCCGCAGGAACCTGCTCAAAATGAAATGTGATAAGGAACACACGAAAAACTACTAAATCTTATCTCTTTTATCAGTCACTCACTGGTTTCCTTCTATAGCTACCCGAAATTTATTCCAGTAATGTAGTGCCCGCTTAACTAGTTATGTCAAGCAGGATTCATGAAGTATCAGTGGTGTGTAGAAAAAGTAAGCAACTTGAAGACGGTATTAAGGATCCATCAACGTACCAGCACAGTATTCATTTTTCTGGATTTTAGCAAGGCTTACTGCTTTTGACATATTATTATTAAAATATATGCGTGAAAGTTGTGTATAGGTTCTATAAATTACATAGCTTTGTGATATCACATCTTGTTAGACACTTTTCTGTGTTCACATTGTTTGTTATGTACAGAGTTCTACCAGTGATTTTACTCGTGTTTTACAGCTGGTTCCATGGTAACGGTCACAGGGTTGGTCACACAATTCACACACACAGTTGCTGCCGGGATCTTGGAAACTATTGTTCTTGCACATTTGACATATTAGAGGAGCTCATAGTGAACAGGGAAACAGAACTAATCTGCCACTCTCTTACAAATGCAAAAACAAAAATAAAACTCCTTGATGAAATGGTTGAGCCTTTTGAGACACGCATAGGGGTTCAACAAGAGACGGACTCTTCCATCTGTTGTTCCTTTTGGTGGAAGTTATTACAGGAAGGTAAAAAGACACGAAAGCTCTATACAGTGGAAATTCTGTAGCTACGATAAATTTTAAAAAACATTCACAGACGATTTGGGAATTAATACCAAAACTAAAGAAGAAACCAAGTATGTCACAGTAAAACTACACAAGATAGTGGCAGAGGCAGTTCTTTAGATATTTTACAAGAAAACCAGTTGTATGCAAAATTAGTATCAAAACAGTATGAAAGTTCCATTAAATAGTTAATATGGAAAAGGTTTAGAGGTATATTTCGAATAGTTTGGAAAGGTTATACTGTCATCACTATTAGTCAGTAGCCGAAACTTAAGAAGGCATTCAGAGTCACCTGGAACCATTACAATAAAAAGTAGTAGAATGGAATGCGAATGAAGATATTACACGGCCGATATTTTGGTGGAGTCTCTAGGCTTTCATGCAAAGAAGACAATAGCTCTTAGAAGGAACTCGGCAGTTGCAGGAATTTGAATACGGGTGCTGAAATTTCTCATAAAAATTTGCGACACCATACAAGGTACTGAAACTTGAGAACATCTGACCTCCACAAGGACGCAGAAAAGTTCACTGTGAGGGGCATCGACTTAAAATTCTATTGCCACATTTACAGAATGAATAGAAATAAACTCACCAAAAGACTACCAAGCTTTATTAGCTCGAGTTCAATGTCACATGATGTTATAATAGAAGAGACAAAACACCTGAACATCGTACAAGAAACCATGACAAATCGTCTACCTTTTGGAAGACTATTAACGAGTAAACTTAAGACTGTTAATCAACCGTAGAAGGACGGAAGAAACAACATAGTTAAGTCATGAAGCTAATTTTGGACGATAAGAATCAAACCAACCACAAATCGTAAACTCTATGATTAATTGGCAAAAACGAATATACTGGAGGTTAGGTAATAAATAAGCATGATGATTTTTCAGTTTTCTCTCTCTTAATACATATCAAAGAATTATGTTTCGAAACTATCAAAACTTTATTGTTGATAATATTTCATTCACTTCAGAATGTCATCGTTGAAACAGACATACAGTAGCTGGATGTCTGACTCTGTGAGAGTACCTTGATGTATTTCAATCACATTCCACAACACTTGTTTCACTTTAGTTGATATTCCTTTCGTTTCTTTACAAGACACTATACATTCCGTTCAACTGATATTCCATATCCTTTGCCGTCACTGACGGAATTATAGTGTCATCGAAGAAAATCAAAGTTTTTACTTGTTCTTATCGCTTTTTTCAGTTGCATTAAATAAGATGGAAAATAATAACCTACAGTGTCCTGGTACGTGCCACGATGACAACTGATAATTCAAGCCACCATTGCATCGCATAACAGATGAGGGAGGAACTTACCAAAAAAAATTGCGAACACACGCATCCATTCACCACAGTATCCTTCAAATGCCATACATAGGAAACAGCACAATCAATATCCACAGTCTGGAACCGCGCGACCGCTACAGTAGCAGGTTCGAATCATGCCTCAGTTATAGATGTGTGTGATGTCCTTAGATTAGTTAGGTTTAAGTAGTTCTACGTTCTAGGGGACTGATGACCTCAGAAGTTAAGTCCCATAGTGCTCAGAGCCATTTGAACCATTTGAACTACAATCAATACGGTGAAAAAAATATACATTCAGAAAATAGAAGAAAGGGAGAAAATCGACCCAGTGATCACCTCACCACTGATCCTCGAAGCTAAACAAATATATTTTTCAGTACTTATAACAGAATAGTTGACGAAACAGCTTCCCAAAGATAGAAACGAGAAATAATTCTGATAGTATACGCCCATACGGTGCCTCGACATGTCTATCAGATAATGACCACACCCGCTAATCACCTTAATCAGCACCCCATCTGGTAAAAGTGAGATTTTTCGTATTAACAAAATTGTCCAGATACCGAGGGGTTTGCGAGGCCTCCCAACATGCATTAAGCTTGTATTGCTGAAATGTCAAAAAGTTATCCTCACACACACCAGCAACAACAAAATGTACAATCTGAGCGATCAGCCAAATCACAGAATTAGACATCGGAAAGAAGGAGGAATCCGATCGCACGATAATGAAGCGGTGTAAGCAGAAAAGCAAGATGATTCCGCAGCCAAAGCCAATTATTATGGTGACCAATCCACCGCTAGACCATCAGCCCGTCTTGAATGTATACAGGGTGTTACAAAAAGGTACGGCCAAACTTTCAGGAAACATTCCTCACACACAAATAAAGAAAATATGTTATGTGGACATGTGTCCGGAAACGCTTACTTTCCATGTTAGAGCTCATTTTATTACTTCTCTTCAAATCACAGCCGGCCGAAGTGGCCGTGCGGTTAAAGGCGCTGCAGTCTGGAACCGCAAAACCGCTACGGTCGCATGTTCGATTCCTGCCTCGGGCATGGATGTTTGTGATGTCCTTAGGTTGGTTAGGTTTAACTAGTTCTAAGTTCTAGGGGACTAATGACCTCAGCAATTGAGTCCCATAGTGCTCAGAGCCATTTGAACCATTTTTTCAAATCACATTAATCATGGAATGGAAACACACAGCAACAGAATGTACCAGCGTAACTTCAAACACTTTGTTACAGGAAATGTTCAAAATGTCCTCCGTTAGCGAGGATACATGCATCCACCCTCCGTCGCATGGAATCCCTGATGCGCTGATGCAGCTCTGGAGAATGGCGTATTGTATCACAGCCGTCCACAATACGAGCACGAAGAGTCTCTACATTTGGTACCGGGATTACGTAGACAAGAGCTTTCAAATGCCCCCATAAATGAAAGTCAAGAGGGTTGAGGTCAGGAGAGCGTGGAGGCCATGGAATTGGTCCGCCTCTACCAATCCATCGGTCACCGAATTTGTTGTTGAGAAGCGTACGAACACTTCGACTGAAATGTGCAGGAGCTCCATCGTGCAAGAACCACATGTTGTGTCGTACTTGTAAAGGCACATGTTCTAGCAGCACAGGTAGAGTATCCCGTATGAAATCATGGCGGTGAATCGAGGAAGTACAGTACATACTGACGTAACTAAAATGAGCTTTAACATCGAAATAAAGCGTTTCCGGACACATGTCCACATAACATCTTTTCTTTATTTGTGTGTAAGGAATGTTTCCCGAAAGTTTGGCAGCACCTTTTGGTAACACACTGTATATAGTTCATCTATAGATTTCATCATTAGGTTTTAACGTGTGGGTTTGCGAATATCAAGATTCTATCGCTTGAGCCTTGTCCCGCAGTTACGCAGGGTCAGCCATCGTTAATCGGATTTGGCAAGTTAATGTTTTAAGGGGTGGCCGGGTGTACTTCCTGCGGCCACCCCGTACCTCCCCTGCGACGGAATTAGTGCACCCGAACTGTTTGCGTCGAGTGTAATCCATGAATTAGTGCGAATGTGTTCAGATGTCTGCGAGCCGTGTAACGGAGGCGGAACATGGGGACCAGACCGATATTCACCTAGCGGGATGTGGAAAACTTTGCGAATATTAAGATATATTACATAAAAGATCGTATATTTTGATTACATCGGCGTAGATGGTCATATTTGGTTCAAATGGCTCTGAGCACTATGGGACTTAGAACTACTTAAACATAACTAACCAACTGACATCACACACATCCATGCCCAAGGCAGGAATCGAACCTGCGACCGTAGATGCTCATATTTCTTACACTGCCAAGGCACTTTAAGCCTCAGTATTTGACGTCAATTTAAACTTGATACCTGTACCCGTTCCACAGAAAAAAGGGTCTTAACCGGCGGACAGTCAGACGGATAAGAAGTGGTCCCACAAGGATTCCGTTTCTACTGACTGATGCACAGAATCCTATGGAAGAAAAACAAATCATTTTAATGGCGAACATTACATACTCAAGCTGCAAATGACCATTCTGTACTTACATACTGCTACCTTCAAACTTTCAAAGAGAGTATTTCATTCACTGTTGTGAAGAGCTTGGTCATCACGAAGTTGCCCACCCACCGATCGAGCGTCCTATCGCCGCTCCATTGACATGTAACCTGGGTGCCTCTTGGCGCTGATGATAGCGGCAGCGGACAAGTGATTGGATGAGACGGGGCATAAGTGGCGGGGCGTGGCCCCTAGTAGCTCCCCAGCCCGCCACGCGGCTTGCCCGCCTGCCACCTGCAGCCGCGTCGCCCCCCCACGTCATTAATCCGCGGCACTCAGCGCGCTGACAGCAGATTCATCAATGCTGAGCCGCGGGCCACCGGCCTAATGCGCGCCCCTTTGGGCCACCATCCGCTGCGCTCCCTGTTTTAAAAGCAGCCACACGCGGCGAGAAAAACTGTCGAACCCTCGCCTGTTCCTCACCGCTGCGAGGAGGTGCGGCCTGCCTCCTGTTACCCCACCAATTTATCAACCAACTGTACCGCACCAAAAGTATCGACATATTTGTTAGTCGACATTAATGTGGGGGGAAGGGGTGTTTTCGTGTCAATTTCTAAGGGGCCAAACTCCAAACTGCTGAGGCGGTCCCTAGACTTACACACAACTTAAACTAACTTATGCTAAGAAGAACACACACACCTATACCTGAGGGCTGGACTCGAACCTTCGACGGGAGGGGCTGTGCAGTCAGTGACATGGCGCCCCTAACCGCGCGCCACTCCGCCCGGCAGTGCGAGGTGTGTCCACCTTCGTCTGTATCATGTCTTCAACTATACTTTCTACAAGTTGTCTGAATGTCTGTATAGGAATGGCAAATTATTCTCCATCAAGAGCCACAAACAGAGATGGTAGTGATGTTGAAAGCTGGAATCCACATGTTGCCAAAGTTCTTTAGACTACGCTGGACAAGTTCCGCTGAGAAGCTGTCACACGCAGTCCCAATCTCTCACCGTGCTGTTTCCATATTTTTGGAGCCCTGATGAAAAACATTCGTGACCTTTGATTTGCCTCTGATGAAGAGGTGCACTTCTGGGTACAATCATAGATCCGTAGGCACCCGCAGTTCCCATAGACATCGAACCATTTTCCGAAAATCATGAGATTAAAAAAAAAAAAATATTCTCACATTAATGCCATGTTACAGCTTCAGCACCACTGGTTAGCAGCAGACGCTGTGACTGCGCCAAAGACTGAGACGGCGTGGAGTTTTACAATTACTTATTAAACTTTCTTTACAATTTCTCCCTCGTCGTCGCTTCCCAGCCCTGCGGATCCCTCCGCCTGGCTGCTGCTGTGTAGATTCTCCGACAATGCGCGCAACGCGCGCCGCTGACCGTACTTGGCAGCCTCAGGCCACCAGTGCTCCGCTGAAGCCAGGATGCCCTGTAGTTTAGATGAACCCTTCACGCCCGGCGCCCCAACACGCGGCACATCCACAGAGACGCGTCGCCGTGAGGTCAGCTGCCAACGCCTGCTGCACTGGCGGGTGGGAAGCCGTCAGTCGCGATGTCCGTGAGGTCCCGTCATGGACGGACCACGGGCCGTGGGGCCGGGTTGCCATGAAGTCCGGGCATCATTCCCCGGCGGCGCCTGTGACCAAGACCGCGCTGCGGCTGGTCCTGCTGGAAGTTCTCGCTGTAGTTAGTCAGCCATGGTGCCGATTGAACTCGGGCCGACCTCCAGAGCTGAAGTTGACATCAGGTGGCGAACAGATGACTCCTGCGAGCTGGAACAGACTTCGGGAACCGTCACCTACGAAGATTGAACATTCGGACACGAACCACGTCCGTCTTCAGACCCAAACTGCTTCCTAATGTCTTCTGTCCGTTGTTGCCTGCACTCCACTATTTACATCCGACAGGAGGACGTTTCTTACCCTTGGTGGTAGCTTTTTGTTATTGCTCCCGCAATATATTGCAGCGTAACTTAGCGCGCTGGCCTCACTTCCCCTTACTCAGCACTCTCCAGGCTTTACTCGGCGCTCAGTTTGTGTGCGTCCTTGCGTCAACCCGTTGGTAGACTGCTGCTGTCAGCAAGGCTATCTGTGCGTGCTTACTTCACAACGCCTAGGTCGTCGTTGTGCCCCTATTTTGCCATTCTCCACTGCGTGAAGCAACACTTACTACAAGTGGCCGCAACAGCCAGCTGAATGAATATACAGTACTATAACACATGCTTTGACATGAAACATCTTGTGATCTTTGTAAAACCTGACGGACGTGGATGACATTCTATTTCTACGTCTAGGTGCTTACTTCACAAGCCACGATACCATTCATGGTAGAGGGTACTTTGCATCAATAACACATATTTCAATTCCTGTTAAACTAACAAATGGAGTGAGAGAAAGACGACCGTTTATTTGCCTCCGTTCGAGCCCCAATTTATCTTATGATCATGTCCCTTACCAGAAATATATGTCAGTGGCAACAGAATCGTTCTGCCATCAGAATCTGTTGCCAGTTCTCGAAATTTTCTCGGAAGTTCCGTGCAATAACAACGTGCTTTTTCTTCCAGGGATTACTAATTGTGTTTGCATGCTGACTAAAATTACCGGTAACAAATCTAGCATCACGACCCCTTAAATTCGAACTGGAGGGTGTCCCATACAATTGATAAATATTCAACAATATGTTGCATTAGTTTTCCATATGCTGTCTCCTTTAGAGATGAGATAAACATTCCTAAACCTCTCCTAATAAACCTATGTCGATCATTCGCCATCCCTGCCAACATCCTTAACGTTTTCGTCCACTTCTTTTCCCTCTGCAACGTTACTCCTACATACACTACTGGCCATTAAAATTGTTACACCAAGAAGAAACGCAGATGATAAACGGGCATTCATTGGACGCAATTTGGGTGCATAGATCCTGAAAAATCAGTGCCCAGTACAACGACCTCTGGCCGTAATAACGGCCTTGATACGCCTGGGCATTGAGTCAAACAGAGCTTGGATGGCGTGTACAGGTACTGCCGCCCATGCAGCTTCAACGCGATACCGCAGTTCATCAGAAGTAATGACTGGCGTAATGTGACAGGCCAGTTGCTCGGCCACCATTGACCAGTCGTTTTCAATTGGTGAGATATCTGGAGAATGTGCTGGCCACGGCAGCAGACGAACATTTTCTGTATCCAGAAAGGCCTGTACAGGACTTGCAACAGGCGGTCGTGCATTATCCTGCTGAAATGTAGGGTTTCGGAGGGATCGAATGAAGAGTAGAGCCACGGGTCGTAACATATCTGACATGTAACGTCCACTGTTCAAAGTGCCGTCAATACGAACAAGAGGTGACCGAGACGTGTAACCAATGGCATCCCACACCATCACGCAGGGTGATACGCCAATATGGCGATGACGAATACACGCTTCCAATGTGTGTTCACCGCGATGTCGCCAAACACTGATGCGACCATCATGATACTGTAAACAGAACCTGGATTCGTCCGAAGAAATGACGTTTTGCCATTCGTGTACCCAGGTTCGTCGTTGAGTACACCATCGCAGGCGCTCCTCTCTATGATGGAGCGTCAAGGGTAACCGCAGCCGTGGTCCCCGAACTGATAGTCCATGCTGCTGCAAACGTCGTCGAAGTGTTCTTGCAGATGGTTGTGGTCTTGCAAACGTCCCCATCTGTTGACTCAGGGATCGAGACGTGGCTGCACGATCCGTTACAGCCATGCGGATAAGATGCCTGTCACCTCGACTGCTAGTGATACGGGGCCATTGGGATCCAGCACGGCTTTCCGTATTTCCCTCCTGAACCCAGCGATTCCATATTCTGCTAACAGTCATTGGATCTCGATCAACGAGAGCAGCAATGTCGCGATACGATAAACCGGAATCGCGATAGGCTACAATCCGACCTTGATCAAAGTCGGAAACGTTATGGTATGCATTTCTCGTCCTTACACGAGGCATCACAACAACGTTTCACCAGGCAACGCCGGTCAACTGCTGTTTGTGCATGAGAAATCGGTTGGAAACTTCCTTCATATCAGCAAGTTTTAGGCGTCGCCACCGGCGCCAACCTTGTGTGAATGCTCTGAAAAGCTAATCATTTGCATATCACAGCATCTTCTTCCTGCTGGTTAAATTTCGCGTCTGTAGCACGTCATATTCGTGGTGTAGCAATTTTAATGACCAGTAGTGTATTTGATTGAAGGGACTGTATCAAACAGCATACTACCAACTCTCTGTTCCAACATTGCCGGACCGTTTTCCCTCATCATCTGCGTAGTACGATGCTGAAAACAAAACTTAGTGCATCCCTTTAGATGTTTCCAATTCAGTCAACATTTTTTGTTGCTACAGTGTATATGGACTACATTAAATGACAACATTTACAGATCAATCGCAAGGGGGCAATGCAGCGGTGACTCTGGCGTCCAGTCGATAGTACAAACAGCGAACACTGTCCCGGGATTCATTATTCCACACCTGCTAGACCTGTTCATGTAATTTTGTAAGGATTGGTGCTTGACGAGTCACACAAGGCGCTTTCATCCCATCATACTCCGCACGTACTCTATTGAAGACAACTTAGGAGATTGTGCGGGCCAGGGAAATTTGCTGCAAGTCTTACAGCGGTCTTTGAGTTTCACGGGCAGTGTGTGACGAGCATTACCTTGTTGAAACAATGTGTCCCTTTCCTGTTGCAAAAACGGCAGAAGAACGGGTCTAACAATATTCTGCAATTACCGAACGCTGGTTATTGTCAAAAAGTGTTCAAATGTGTGAAATCTTATGGGACTTAACTGCTACGGTCATCAGTCCCTAAGCTTACACACTACTTAACCTAAATTATCCTAAGGACAGGCTCAAACACCCATGCCCGAGGGAGGACTCGAACCTCCGCCGGGACCAGCCACACAGTCCTTGACTGCAGCGCCCCAGATCTCTCGGCTAATCCGGCGCGGTGGTTATTGTCCCCTTCAGAAATATCAAAGATGAATGAGAACTGTAGTTTATCGCACCCACACCACAAGGTCTGAGGCAGGAACAGTGTGCCTTGGACGAGGGCTTTCTATGGAAGACCTCTCGCCATGTCTACATCGTGCGATATAGGCAGAATCTGCTTCTATCACAGAAGACTATGAAGCGCCATTCCATTTTTCAAGTGATCGTCTGACGGCACGAGTCGAGCCTCGTACCCAGTCGAGCCATGTACCTCATTGCAGTGGCATGAGTGGAAGACGGGCTAGAGGTGTGCGTGGCTGTAGTCCCACTGCTAATAATCGGCTCGCAACAGTTCGTGTTGACACGTCTGGGCTCACAAGCCCTCTTACCTGTGCTTTGGTAGCTGTACGATCTGCCGCTGCTACATTATAATAAGGGGATCCTGGCAGGTATCTGTTCTGCGTGCACATCCAGTACCTCGTACTTGTGTGTGAGAATTTGCTGGTGATCACTGACGCCAGTATCGTTACAAAACTGACGCAGCACGCCCAGCTTGTGTTGCAGTTCTCCGAAGGGCCGTCCCACCACTCGGATGGCCACAATTTCACCTACTTCAAACTCGCTGAGTTGACTGTAGGAAGCACTACTGCGTCTTCATGGCATGGTTTCCTGCTTGCTTTACACATTTTCGCCATACATAGCCTTCTGGCTGTGCTCATTCCCTTTCGAAGGGTAGAAAAATGGCAGCGTTTAGCTGTGTAACTACGCTATCTGCTGGCGGTCGACACTGAAACCCAGGCTTTTTCCAGTTGAATTAAATAAAATGGGAAATAATAACCTACAGTGTTCTAGTACGCGCCACACGTTGTATGTGCCGTCGTCAGAACGAACTCGACGTCGTCTTTCCAAGTATACTATTTTTTTTTTCGGCAGTATATATCGAAATAATCAGCAATCAGTTCCACAAAAGAAATTTAGCTTTGTTAATCGGTATCAGGAACCTAGTGTCCTTCTTCAGAAGGTTATAAGTATTGAATTATTTGCGAGTGTCAACTATAAAACGCATGCGGCATACTGCTGTGGTCGGATGGTTCATAATGCCTGTACAGAACTGGTATAATGAAGCCAAACAACAAGTAGTTTTGTACAGGCACTAAGTATCACATGATTACATGAATACACTTCATTCATCTTACTGTTGACACTCGAAAATAATGCAGTAAGTGCTTGAAACAGGTTACGGACGTGAAATTTCTTTTATGCATCTGGTTACTTCTAATTTCTTTTTATGCAACTTGAGTTGTGGAAGATGGATGTAATACTAAAATCATCCGCGATACCGTATATTTTTCTATCTTTAGAGCACGCCGCCATTCAACACACTTTTGTCTGGATCACCTTGTGTATCCCTGCAGTCACTCAAAGACAACACCTTCCAGTACATCAATGTGTCTTCAGTAAGCAACCAGACCATTTACGTATGAATAGAATAAGAGCGGTCCTAACACACTTCCCTGAGGCACTCCTGGCGATACTTTTGTCCGTGATGAACAGGTGTCGTCGAGGACAACGTACTGGGTTCTGCTACGTAAGAAGTCTTCTATGCACCCACATATCTGGGAAACTATTATTGTATGCTCGTACTTCACTTAACAGTCTCCTGTGGGGCACCGTATCAAGTAATTTCTGGAAATCCATAGAAACAGGCTCATTGTAACTAAACTGCACCCCCCATGGTTTGGTGTTAGTGTCTTTGATTAGCAATCAAAAGTCTCGCTCCTGGATTCGAATCCCGCCACCGCTTGAATTTTGATTAATAATCAGCCTTGAAGGACCTCATTCTGCCAATGGCCTTGTCAAAGAGGGCGGAAGAGCGAACAGAGGTTCAGGGCACTATCTTGTCCTTGTGGCAGAAAACTGCCCCTAAAGGCGGAAGGATCTGCAATGATCAACGGCATGAGGATACAGACGGCAATGGAAACCACTGCATTAAACACACACATTGTGTATCCACAACACATGTGGCCTGCAATTGAAAAGGTGTCATGATGATCTCTCCATTGGCAAAAGATTCCAGAATAGTCCCCGTTTCGTATCTATGGGAGGTGACTGCCAATGGGGAGATGACCATAAGAAAAGTCTTGATTAATCAATGAAAGGATATCGTTTTACGAGTCGGGACGAGGAATGTCAGAAGCTTGAATGTGCTAGGACAGCTAGGAAATCTGCAAAGGGAAATGCAAAGGCTCAATCTAGATACAGCAGGGCTCAGTTAAGTGAAATGGAAAGAAGACAAGGATCTCTGGTAAGATGAGTACAGAGTAATATCAACGGCAGCAGAGAATGGTATAACGAGAGTAGGATTTGTTATGAATAGAAAGGTAGGGCAAAGAGCGTGTTATGGTGAACAATTCAGTAATGAGGTGGTTCTTAACGGAGTCGACAGCCAACCAACACCGGTAACGATAGGTCAGGTACACATGCCGATGTCGCAAGCTGAAGATGAAAAGATAGAGAAAGTACATGAGGATGTTGAAAAGGTAATAGGGTACACAAATGGAATTAAAATCTAATTGTCATGGGGAAACAGAATTAAGTTGTAAGGGAAGGAGTAGAATAAAAGGTTAAAGAAGAATATGGGCTTATGATGAGAAATGAGAGAGGAGAAAGACTAATTCTGTAATTAATTTTAGCTAGTAAAAGGGAGTACTCTGTTCAAAAATCACAAGAGGAGGAGGTATACTTGGAAAAGATCTGGTGATACGGGAAGATTTCAGTTAGATTGCATCATGGTCAGTCAGAGATTCAGAAATCAGATAATGGATTGTAAAGCGTATCCAGAAGCAGAGATGTCAGGAAGAATCAATACCCAAAGAAGTGGTGTACAGAGGTACTAAGGGATGACGAGGCACGCTTGAAGTTCTCTAAGAGCCGCGTGGGATTAGCCGAGCGGTCTAGGCGCTGCAGTCATGGACTGTGCGGCTGGTCCAGTTGGAGGTTCGAGTCCTCCCTCGGGCTAGGGTGTGTGTGTTGGTCCTTAAGGTAATTTAGGTTAAGTTGTGTGTAAGCTTAGGGACTGATGACCTTAGCCGTTAAGTCCCGTAAGATTTCACACACACAGTTGTCTAAGACTATAGATACAGTAATAAGTACTGGGTTAGTGGGCAGTATAGTTGAGGAGGAATACAAATCTTTAAAAGCAATCACAGAAGTTGGAATGAAACATGTACATACGAAGATAGTAACTGAGAGAGACCACTGGTAATAGAATAAGTTAATAGTGCAACTGGAATTCCACCGCTAAATGCAGGAGAGAGAGCGGATTGGTGGTAATAGTACGTGGAAGGCCAGTATGATGGGGAAGATTTAAGTGATGTGGTAGAACAAGAAACAGGAGTCTACTTAGAAGAGATAGAGGATCCAATATTAGAATTTAAGAGAGCTTTGGAGGACTTAAGATCAAATAAGGCAGAAGGCATAGTTAACATTCCATCAGAATTTCTAAAATCATTGCGAAAAGTGGCACCAGAACTACTATTCACGTTGGTGTGTAGAAGATATGAGTCTGGCAACATTCCATCTGACTTTCCGAAGAATATCATCCACATAATTCCGAAGACTTCTAAAGTAGACATGTGCGAGAATCATTGCACAATCAACTTAACAGCTCACGCATCCAAGTTGATAACTAAAATTATACACTGAAGAATGGAAAAGAAGTAAGGATGTGCTAGATGACGATCAGTTTGGCTTTAGAAAAGGTTGAGAGGCAATTCTGACATTGCAGTTGATAATGGAAGCAAGACTACAGAGAAATCAAGATGCATTCATAGGATTCGTCGACCTGGAAAAAGCGTTCGACAGTGTAAAATAGTACGAGTTGTTCGATACTCTGAGAAAAGTATGGGTAAGCTACAGGGAGAGGTGGGTAATATACAGTATGTGCAAGAGCAAAGAGTGAATAATAAGAGAGGACGACCAAGTACGAAGTGCTCGGATTTGAAAGGTAAAAAAGGGATGTAGTCTTTCCCTCATACTGTTCAATCTGTACATTTAAGAATCAATAATGGAAATAAAAGGAAGGTTTAGGAGTGTAGTTGAAATTCAAGGTGAAAGGATATCAGTGATACGATTCGCTGTGAGATCGCTAACCTAAGTGAAAATGAAGATGAATTACAAGATATGAAACTTCCTGGCAGTTTAAAACTGTGTGCCGGACGAGACTCGAACTTGGGACCTTTGCCGTTCGCGGGCAAGTGCTCTACCAAATGAGCTACCCAAGCACGACTCACGCCCCGTCCTCACAGTTCTACTTCTGCCAGTACCTCGTCTCCTACCTTGTGAGTCGTGCTTGGGTAGCTCAGTTGGTAGAGCACTTGCCCGCGAAAGGCAAAGGTCCCGAGTTCGAGTCTCGGTGCGGCACACAGTTTTAATCGCCAGGAAGTTTCATATCAGTACACACTCCGCTGCAGAGTAAAAATCTCATTCTGGAATTATAAGATAGTTTGAATTGAATGAATAATCCAACGAGTAGAGATTATGGATTGAGAATAAACCGAACAAAGACGAAGGTAATGAGAAGTAGCAGAAATGAGAACAGAAAGAAACTTAACACCAGGATTGGATTAATAATCATGAAGTACTTGAAATTAAAACCAAGGTTGGCCTACCACTGTCAAAAAGGGCATTCCTGGCCAATGGAGGACTACTAGTATCAAACATAGGTCTTAATTTAAGGAAGGTATTTCTGAGAATGTACGCTTGCAGCACAGCACTGTATAGTAATGAAGCATGGACTGTGGAATAACCGGAAAAGAAGGCAATGGACGCATTTGGGACGTGGTGCTACAGGTGAATGTAAAAAAAATTAGGTGAACTGATAATGTAAGGAATGAGGAGGTTCTGCGCAGAATCGGAGAGGAAAAGAATATGTGTAAAATACTGACAAGAAGGAGAGGGTAGAAGATGATAAGGTACCTGTTTAGATATCTGGGAATGGCTTCCTTGGTACTAGAGGGTGCTGTAGAGGGCAAAAAAGAATATGGAAAGACAGAGATTGGAATATATCAAGCAAAAAAAAAAAAAAAAAAAAAAAGAAATGAAAATAAGCTTATGGCTTCGTTGGCCGGGAAGCCCCATCCGGGAAAGTTCGGCAGTCAAGTTCAAGTCATATTTCAGCCAACGCTACATTGAGCGACTTTTGCGCCGTGATGAGGATGAGATTATGATGAGGACAACACCGCACCCAGTCCACGAGAGGAGAAAATCTCCAACGCGGATGGGACTCGAACCCGGGCCCGCTTCACGAGAGGCAAGCACTTTACCACCCAGCTAAGCATGCGGACTACATCCAGCACATAATCGAGGACGTAGGTTGCAAGTGCTACTCTGAAAAGAAGAGGTTGGCACACGAGAGGAATTCGTGGCGGGCCGCATCAAAACTGTCAGAAGATTGATGCTCCACCCAAAGAAAAAATTGATGTTTCGCTATTTCAGCCATTGTAGACGGAAAACTATTTACCATGTAGCTTTACGGGAATGATGTCCCGACTGTACTCTGAAGGATGTGCATTTTTAGAAGTTTTAATGTCATGACAATCCGTTGGGCGCCCGTATTGGTACAACGACAAAGGGTTGAAACACAAGCATCAAAGTGCATTACAGTTGCACACAGTCAACATGTGTCGTGATAAATGTGAGCAGAGCTTTGTGCTCGTAAAGCTGTTTTATCAAAACGACAACAACAGCTACTGTTACTCAATCGTGTCCTATACCACTGTAGCGCCCTTAGTGGCATATTTATATAATGTTTTAAAATTTTGACTATACCTGCCATGTAATCAGGTGGAAATTGTTTTAATTGTGGTTTTAGTGTTTTGACTACACCGATGTCGCTCAAATTTCCTTTTAAGCACATGTAAGGTAACAATTTCTTCTGAAGAAGGGGCCCTTTGTTGGCATTGAAAACTAGTTAAGAAATTTTAACTTCTATTTGCAACCGGTTGGCTGGGAATTTGTGACATTGTGATTGTAATAAAGCTAAATTTAATTTTTTTGTATGAAGAAGATATGGTATAATATCACAGTATCAACGATTAATAACATTAACCAACATTAAACGGCTTACAACGTATGAATCAACACATTTTTCCACCATAAGTCGGGCCCTTGTGTCATAAATAGAAAAGAAGACCATTTTTCATTGTGCCATATATCACTAAGGAAGGATGCTATCCTAGGTACCAACGGGGTATAACAGTAGGAGGGAAGAGAACAGACTAACGGATACATGGCGCACTGCAGCACAAAATCCTTAAAGCGTTATTAACTAGAAAATACTCCTCGCTCTCTGAGTACCAGGCACCACCAGCCCTGTGCTTATAATTAAGAATGTCATTCCCCTGTAAAACGCTGTATCACAGACACCAGGGGATTAAACCAACTCTGGCCGGTTTCCTTAAGGCCAAAATCACAGTCTACCCACTCAGACGACTTGACGACTTGCTCAGCATTCAGAGCCCAAACAGTCCAACAGCTTGCTCGCCGACCTGTTCAACCGTGCGTGGACACTGGCGACTGCTTGACGCAACCTCCCTGTCAGCACTGATAAGGGAGTGGGGGGGGGAGAGTTCAAAATGGTTCAAATGGCTCTGAGCACTATGGGACTCAACTGCTGAGGTCATTAGTCCCCTAGAACTTAGAACTAGTTAAACCTAACTAACCTAAGGACATCACAAACATCCATGCCCGAGGCAGGATTCGAACCTGCGACCGTAGCGGTCTTGCGGTTCCAGACTGCAGCGCCTTTAACCGCACGGCCACTTCGGCCGGCACGGGGGGGGGGGGGGGGGGGGGGAGAGTGTTGGTAGCAGTGAGTAGTCGGGGTAGCACGGCAAGCAGAAAGAATTCCCATTTAGAACCGATGCATCCAGACTATGGACCCAACCCAAGCCAGAGGGTTGGTTCAGATCCATTAGGAAAATGGTTCGCTGATCAGTCGGCTTGTCTATGGGGCATTTAGCCGTGACTCATCCGACTGTGTATGGACAATGGCGGCCGCTTGGTGGATTTTACAAGCCTGTACCGATGGAGTGTGGGCTGGCAGGTACTGCTGGGGCAGGTAGGGGCTAGTCTGACGAACGTCACGTCTAAACCACAGACCAGGCCATAACTCAACCACCAACACACAGGCGAGCGGGTTAGGGCTGACCTGCATGGCGAGCTAGTTGGCAGACTGATCAGCCTGTGCATGAGGGCCTTCAGAAATTCCAACCCTACAGTAAAATGCAAGACTCTTAACTGCAGTGACACGGTCATATAGTTTTCTATGAGATTCTCGTAAATCTCAGCCACATGTGGTGATTGCGCTCAAGCATTATTGCTACTCCGATCCGAGAGAGAGACAGAGATATATAGAGAGAAATATACCCTTTATAAGGATCACGAGGGCATGCCTGAGACCGAAGTGGTTTGGTCAGGTGTCACAAGTAGGAGAGGAATAAGCGACACATTCCTTCCCTTTCAGAACCTGAAGTGTCACAGCAGTAGCCATCATCGAAGCGATGCTATGAATCGACTGGTGACAATTCCAGTGTCCATAGTGGAGTCTTATTGGGCTATCCTCCCTACCTACCCTTCGACGATGCAGCCGAAACATCTGCCGCCTCACGGTACACAGCAAGGACGAGCCAACTTTCGTGGTTCTTGAGCGACCGCACGCAACAACAGATTGTGATGGGGCAGCTCTGACGTAGTGCGTGACGGGGACGCCCCCCGTCGCCGCTATTGATGGTGCTACCACTTGAGTTGCTGAAATCGTTGTCACAACTCTGCGAACGATATCGCCATCTGTGGCGGTAACTCCAATCTAGACAAATTACGCTATGTAGTAACTGACATTAGCAATGATTTCTCGCGGAAACTGATGGCTCAGGTCAACTCCAATAATATGAAGCCCCAAAATCGCTCAATATTGAGCAGACTAATTCACTTAACAAGACGTTAGCTGAGAAAATGGATGACAATTTAGAAGCGTGGGACTGAATGACGGACAGGATGGCGAAGCAAAATGGGGAGTGATTAAGAAATTAAATGATAGTTGTTGGGCTTCATGAGGAAATAAATAATACAGTTGTAGAGTAAATGGTCAAACAAATGCCTTAGAAACCTTGTATTAACAATTAGGTGAAGTATATTATATGTGAACAGTGATCGAATCCAGGAGAGAGGTGACAGAGGAATAATTAGATAATATCGTTGGTGACATTTAGAGGACAATATATGGTAACCAGATTCTGTAAATAATTGATAAGCTTCTCAATAGATTAGACACGGAGGTGAAAAGTTTCAATAGCACAGTGGACTAGGAACTTCAACATGGGAACGCAAGTGTTCACATAAACATCTGTTACGACGGGTATAGGGAAGCCAAGGCTAATCTCAATATGATTACCACCTCAGCTAATGAGTCACGTCAACAATAATAATCAGATCTGAGGATGTGTCGTGTTTTGCGTTGGTGGATGCAATCCTTTCTTGACCGGGGCTCGCTACATTACCAATACCCACGTGGGACAGATCAGAGGGATTGAACTCTATTATTCACTCAACAGAATTTTTCACAAAACTATGAGATTTGTTCTACTCTTTCTCCCAGATCTAAGAACGTCAAATCAACCTATTTGGCTATTATCACATATCAGAGGCTCCTGCTGGTGGAATGGACCTGTCAGATTCTGTGACAATATCCTACATTTAAGCAAAGAATTCCTTGGTCAACATTGGAGTTGAGTTCAGCAGTAGCAAGAGTGAAGATTTCTCCTGATAAATCCCGCTTGTGATCTCAATGGAGGCACAATGTATGAATTTTTCTTGCAACAATTTTTCAGCGTTTACAGTCTGGGACATCCAGTGGAATGAGTGGAATGGGATGAGTTAATCCCTCTGATATACCACAGAAAGCCAAGTAAGCTGAGAGAATATTACTGACGGTGACCATTTCTACTATCAAGAGGTCTTTCGAAGTTCTGTCTGCCTTAGGCGAGCTTCAAGCAGAATGGGATAGAGGGCACTTACCTCAAAAGTGCAGGACGGATAGTTTCTGGATACAATCTTTTTTTCTGGCACCTGCTGCCGACATAATAATAAACCTTCTCAAATTATCGACATTGAGGTAGTCTTCAGAAGAACTGAAAGGGGAAAAGGATTATGGTAGTGCAGGCCCCGCAGTGGGCAAGGATGTGGAGGTGGCCTTGGAATGATGACAATCCACTCTCAGGGACAGTAGAACTAGGCCCGCTAGTAGAGCAAAATTCTATCAATAGTTTGGGAAATGTTTAGGTAAAAGTCAGGTACTTCACATTTCAGGAGAAGCTATATGTGACAGCGCAACATTAGTGTCCAGAGGGCAAGCAGAAAACCTTGAAGAATGGTGTTTCCATGAAGGCTGATTAGCCAGACACTGCTGTCCCAATGACACTCCAAGTGGCTGGAACACATTCCACAATTCAAAAATTTACCGAGGAAGCTAGTCAAAAATTCGATGAGGTACTCCACTGTGGACTTAATAGAACACAGCCAGATCAGAATGTCGATAGCCTGTAACAAAAACTTATTACAACCACCTGGCACGACCTGGGAAGAGAAGATCGCGTCTGCCATACCACGAAATTTCAGAAAGGAAGAGATTTGGAAGGAGTGGCATGACTGTGAGTCAAACCATGTATTCAGTGTGGAACACTTCTTTGTAATTCAGAGTCATCTACTGCCTAATCTGCTAGAGAGCATTATAGCGAACTTCGGTTTAGCGCTTCTGAATCCTGAAAAGGTAAAGATAAGAGCAGAAGACTTTTTTATCTGTTTTATGATCCTGATATGAGATACAAAAAGGGTTTTGAAGACATTTGTAAGTAAGGAAGATGTTAATATTAATAATGAACGAATTAACGAAGTAACATTCCCAGCCTTTCTTTCCCTAAGGCCAGATGTGACACACAGGATAATTGGGTGTTTACATAATAAAATGTTGTCTGTATGGTTCTCCCACAGGGGTTTTCTTTTTATTATTGAAGGCCGTAAGTCGGAAGATGAAACCACTGTTGCATCTTTTTTAGATCCTGCACTGGAGCGTGACGTTAGTTGGTTAATTGCAGCTCGCAGCCCTCTCTCAGTGAAGACTAAGCCAATTCTGATAAGATCTACATGATGTGCATGACTACTGTAATGAACTGAGGTGCTCCAGGAACAGGACAGAACCTTCCTCTCTGCATAAAATAATGAATATTTCCACCGTAGATATTTGTATCAAACGTCTGAAAGAATTTGTCGCATGAAAACACAAAATAATTCTTGTGAATGTATGGGAGATTATACTCAATTGGCAGGCACCTGGAAACAGATAAAACTACAGAGGACGGGTAGCGGTCAAAGAACTGGAGCCACCACAGGTTCACCAACCTGCATGTTGGGAAGCCGTATGGCACTTTCGGCTGAGAGCATAGCAACCGTCTGCACTGACATCCCCAAGAAACCTGGCTACAGGAATCTTTTCCTATTGGACGAAGCACACTGGTGGGCTGCATTCGAGAAAACAAAACTTCTGTGAGATTCTCCCTCAGCCCCAGTTCGTTGCAGTTTTTAGGATACGTCATTTCGTGGGTAGCGGTAGTGCGGTAGTTGCCGCCATTTTTCGCAATACATGTTTTAACTCCCATCTGCTTGGAAGCAACAATGCGTCGGGTTTAGTCAAGATATCGACAGTAGAATGGTTGTACCAATGTCGTCCTTGATTAAAATGCAGATATACCATGTAGACTGCGAGGTATCAGCTTTCAAGTTCCACCAACGTTAGCGCAGTAGACTCAGCTGACTGCCCCTGTCTGTGTGCTGACAGCTACTCATGCTTTATTACATTCCTTCCTGATTTTAAATTACCAAGAGTTATCCCTGTTTTTCTGACCATCATGCCCTGTACGGACTGAACAAGTTATTGTTGTTTCTTACTTTATTATATTTCCTTTATGTACATTTGACCTGACCCGCAGTAAGCCTGCGATCGCAATAAGGTCTAAAATTGTGGGCTTGGGAGTTCCCACTTTTTGTGACAATATTGCTGCAAATTACTATGTTTTAATTAAGAATATAACTAATTCAGTTTTAGTTCTTTTTCTGCTACTAGTCCATAGTCTTCCACTTTCTAATTCGTTAATCAAGTTAATTACCACGGCAAAAGAATTCCTTAGCCTAAGAAAAGTGGTCTGACGTCTCATGGTCCCGGGAGCAGAAGATTAACTGCTGTGATCAGTTTCATCCGATGTTAGGGGAAACGGGGGTAGGCAGAACTCCTCCCTCCTCTGGTTTCAAATGGCTCTGAGCACTATGGGACTTAACTTCTCAGGTCATCAGTCCCCTAGAACTTAGAACTACTTAAACCTATGGTCACATAGTAAGTCATTTCAGTGGCTTCAGTGATATATAACGGTATACGCTTTCACAGCTACCATGATGTAGGATTCTTCACGTCTGTAATCCGGTGTTGCCAGTACTGCTGCCCTCCACTCTCCCCCTTCACCAAGGTACCGTGTGTGTGTTTGTCTTTAGGATAAATTAGATTAAGTAGTGTGTAAGCTTAGGGACTGATGACCTTAGCAGTTAAGTCCCATAAGATTTCACATACATTTTAACATCTTTTGAACCAAGGTACCACTCACAGGGCAGTACTGCTCGTTTCTCGTGGTCTTGTAAAAGAAAGTCGAGAGATCTACGCAAAGTAGTCCACATAGTCCAACATACCCCTCGCGAAATTAGCACGATTCGAAAATCAAAGATATTCAAGTAGGTGATGTGGTGGTAGTAGAAGTACCTTCACCACACGCCGTATGATAGATTGTGGAGTATAGGTCTAGTTATAGACAACATACCACAAGCAAACCATTGTTAATTATTTATTATCAGCCGGCCCGTATGGCCTTTGCGGTTCTAGGCGCTTCAGTCTGGAACAGCGTGACCGCTACGGTCGCAGGTTCGAATCCTGCCTCGGGCATGGATGTGTGTGATGTCCTTACGTTAGTTAGGTTTAAGTAGTTCTAAGTTCTAGGGGACTGATGACCACAGAAGTTAAGTCGCATAGTGCTCAGAGCCATTTGAACCATTTATTATCAGTTTTCAATAAGTTATTATTTACGTAAATTCCTTATGTGTACTTCTTACAGCACCTAGTGCATTGCATAAATAGGAATATCTCACCTCATATTCCTGCATACGTGATACGAAACAGCATTTAGAAAGCAGTAGAATGAAACTCAGCGGCAGGAACGGTATACTTGTAACCATTAGTTTCAAACAGGCATCACTACGACAGCACATTCAAACTTATTTTGTCGGCGCGGATTTCATACTCCCATTTGACTTATGTTTCACCGACTGTACTTTAATAAATGAGGGAAAAGTTATGACTGTGTAATTCATTAACACGTGTGTATGTTACTCGTTAGAATTTGTACTGATAAGTGCGCCAAGTATTGGTACCAGGGATTTTTAGGGTTCAAATTAATCTTGCTGGACACACACTGACCACAGAATCCTTTTTTTTTTTCGATGAATAGCGCCAGTTAGGACGGAAAACTGCAGAAATGTTTGCAGCTATGATAACAAGGCAGGTAAAATGAAAACAATGTCTGGAATTTTCGTATCTAGAATCAAGCTGCAAGATATGCACAATGGGTGTATATCTGAAATATTTGCCTTCACATTTGAATTGGATTAAAAAAAAAAACAGAGGATTCCAATGTTACAATGACGCTTGTTTTTACCCGTCTACCCGAGTTGATACTTCCGTTTTTACACACACAATTTCGACGATTTCTTAGCTGTCTTCCTCGGTTATTTCCAGTAGTAATCCTGTATGCGTTTTGTTTCTGACCTCCATTTAGATTCTCTTTTAATCTGCATTTTCCTTTTCACTGCCTGATAATCACAGGCCGAACAGTTAAGCAAAACAGCTTTGATTTCAGCCAAATCACATGAAAATTGAACAAATTGGTACGAAATTGGGAATAGTTCTTACGGGATTAACACTTTAGAAATTTATGTGATTTCCAAGGAAAATCTCGCAAAGAATCGACGTATTAGATGTCATATATGCAGTCAATGTCATACTCGAATTCGTAAATGCGTTCGATTTGTTGTAACTACGTTCTCTGATGCCGTTGCAAGACGCGGACTTCTACATTAGTGGGAATCATATAAAAACAGGATTCCTAGAAAGTGAAATTCAATGTCAGAAGTGTCGTGACGCGGCACTGGTGGTGTCTTTCACAAATCCTGAGTCGCGTGTGGCGCAGTTAAGACGTTGGAGACATTGGGGTGCCCTCCTGAAGTTGGATTCACCCTTTGCAGTCTTTGTAATCGAGATGCGAAGGACAAAACATCTCTTTCGTTGATTGGGGGTGTGGTAATGACGACATTGTGGTTTTCAATGGAGTAGTGTTGCAGAAATGTTCGGCACAAGATGTAAGTTATTAGTTTGATGTAATACTCTTATTGAGCTGTTTGATACCAGTGAGATTATAGAGAATTAGAGTAGGTGAGGTGTTAGATCTGCAACCCTTTACTATACAGTCAATCAGCTGTTCTGCTAACTATTGGCCCTCTGGGTCCGTTTCAGAATAACTATATGGCTACTTGGCTTTGCAGTGCACGAGACAGGTCGTCAGTTGTAACTTGGTCCTGTCATTTACTGAAACCCTCAAAAACTACTCGTTGAGACAGAGACAAGCATTCTCTGCTCGATATTGCTCCACGAAATGTGCAATAACAACTTGTCTCTTAGTTGCTAAGTGGCCCCAGGGTCTTCTTACTGGCCTGTCGTGGCTGAAGAGACTTCGTCTCCATTTGCTGCTATGGCGGCTTCATCGCTACGCACGCTGACTACCCTTTACGGCAACTGATTAGCGCACCCCTTCTCTGCTAATAACGCCCCAGGCCCCTTCTATCTATCATAAATGATGTTGCTGCACACGGCCCTAGGGTGTGACCTCAATACTGTCTGGTTTAATCCACCAATAAGTTTTCAGCCATGTGCCCTGATGCTGTACTGCCCGGCTGGAGTGCCATATGTTAGACTAGTATGTTGTAATACGTTATGTACGTGAGTGGAATATTTCCTCCGTCTTATTGGACCTCATCGTCTCACTGACTTGGTGCCTTCTCTAGTGGCTGTGGGCTGGCTGGTTGCCTCCAGCTTAAAGTGTCATTTATTTCTGCAAATATCTTGTCAGCTGTGCTATTTGTCATGCACTCCGGCGAGGGCAAGCACTCACGCCCTCCTCAAGTAATTCTCATTTGTGATCTGACTGTCAATTAAACTTTTAAATTATCTGAGATCATGACACCTCCTCACACAGTTAAATTAATGCGCACCGCCCGAAGTGCCGTTAACAAAAAATCAAATTTTTCAGTCTCTACATGGTTTTTACAAAAGTTTCGATGATTTTTTCTGAAAGAGAAACATTATATAAATCATTTTGACGTCTATTCTTTATTATTTCTATATCATTCGTCTCTCCTGGTTGCCTTTCGTGATGACCACATCGTTATCCCTTTACCTTGCTCTTAAGGGTATTCTATTTATTTCTGGGGTTTGCACTACTGTCATCCTTACAGAAATTGAACGATAACAGCTCCTTCCTTCATTTTCATCGAATAGCTTTCCGTGCAGGTATTTACAACAAGTTTATGTTACACAGAATAAAAATACAATAATAAAAGTACACTATGTGATCAAAGGTTTCCGGACACCCCAAAAAACATAAGTTTTGCATTGTGCTTTGTGGTGCATTGTGCTGTCACCAACTGTCAGGTGCTCCATATCAGCGACCTCAGTAGTCATTAGACATATTGAGAGTGCAGAATGGGGTCGTCCGCGGAACTCACGACTTCGAACGTGGTCAGGTGATTGGGTGTCACTTGTGTCGTACGTCTATAAGAGAGATTTCCACACTCATAAACATCCTTAGATCCACTTTTTCGATGTGGTAGTGAGGTGGAAACTTGAAGAGACACGTACAGCATGAAAGCGTATAGGCCGACCTCGTCTGTTGACTGACAAACTCCGCCGACAGTTGAACAGGGGCGTAACGTGTAATAAGCAGACACTTATCCAGACCATCATGCAGGAATTCCAAACTGCATCAGGATCCACTGCAAGTACTATGACAGTTAGGAGAGAGGTGACAAAACTTGGATTTAATGGTCGAGCGATTACTCATAAGCCACACATTTCGCCGGTAAATGCCAAACGACACCTCGCTTGGTGTAAGGAGAGGAAAGATTGGACGATTGAACAGAGGTAAAACGTGTGGAGTGACGAATCACAGTACACAATGTGGCGACCCGATAGCAGGATGTGGGTATGGCGAATGCCCGGTGAACGTTATCTACCAGCATGTGTAGTGCCAACAGCAAAATTCTGAGGCGTTGGTGTTATGGTGTGGTCGTGTTTCTCTTGGAGGGGCTTACACCCCTTGTAGTTTTGCGTGGCCCTACCACAGTACAGGCTTACATTAATGTTGTAAGCACCTTCTTGCTTTCCACTGTTGAACAGCAATTCGGGGATGGTGACTGCATCTTTCAACACGATCAAACACCTTTTCATAAAGTACGGCCTGTGACGGAGTGGTTACTTGACAATAACATTCCTGTAAAGGACTGGCCTGCACAGAGTTCTGACCTGAATACTGTAGAACACCTTTGTTTTTTGTTTTAACTCCGACTTTTTGCCAGGCATCACCAACCGACATCGATACCTCTCCTCAGTGTAGCACTCCGTGAATAATGGGCTACCATTCCCCAAGAAACATTCCAGCATCTGATTAAACGTATGCCAGAGAGAGTGGAAACTGTCATTAAGGCCAACACCATATTGAATTCCAGCATTACCGATAGAGGGCGCCATGAACTTGTAAGTAATTTTCAGCCAGGCGTCCGGATACATTTGATAACATTGTTAACCAAAATTATGTTTAGGTAAGTGGCAATGGAATAAATTTGTACACTGTTGCTAAACTGAAGTAGATATTTCCCATGTGTTAGCTTGGGCAGAGGTCATTCTTGGCAGCCGGAATAAAATCATGTTAGGATCCTGTTACCGAGGTAACAATTCAGATCATACAATTGCTAAAAGTATCAAAGAATACTAGAGTAAATTTTAACACGTACCCAATTCATACAATTATTGTTGGAAGAGACTTTAACTTACTCACGATTTGTTCGAGAAAGTACATGTTTAAACCAGGAAGTAAGCATAAAACATCATCCGACACCGTGTTAAATGCAGTCTCTGAAAATTATTTCAAGTGGTTATTCATGAGCCCACGCGAATAGCAAGCGGTTTTGAAAACACACTTGACATCATAGTAACGAATAATCCTGAGCTAATAACATGCATCAAAATGAATACAGTCATTAGTGAACACAAGGTTCTCGTAGCGAGACTGAATATTGTAACCGGCAAATCTTCCAAAATTAAAGGCAAAATATAACTATTCAAAAAAGCAGATAAAACTTCACTTGACTCCTCCTTGGGAGACAATCTCCACTGCATCCAAATTGACAGATTATGTGTAGACCAGTTGAGGATTCAATTTAAAGAAATAGTATCAGAGGAACTGAGAGTTTTATACCAAAAACATTAACAAACGACGGAGCTGCTCCTTCTTGGTACACAAAACGGGTAAAAACACCGCTGCAGAAACAGCGAAAACAGCATGCCAAATGTAAACAGATGCAAAATCCCCAATATTGACGGCCTTTTACAGAAGCTAGAAATTTAGCGCGGACGTTAATGCGAGATGCTTGTAACAGTTTCTACAACGAAACATTGTCTCGAAACCTGGAACAAAATCCAAAGCAAAGACATTCTGGTCGTATGTGAAGTATGCTAGCAGCAAGACACAATCAATGCCTTCTCTGCGCGATAGCAATGGAAATACAATAGACGACAGTGCTGCCAAAGCAGAGTTACTAAATGAAGCCATCCGAAATTCCTTCGCCAAAGAAGACGAAGTAAATATTCGAGAATTCGATTCAAGATCAGCTGCCAACACGGGTAACGCAGAAGTAGATATCCTCGTAGTAGTGAAGCAACATAAATCACTTGACAAAAGTGGGTCTTCCGGTCCAGTGACGATACCCGCTGGTTAGTTTCAGAGTATGCTAATACAATAGATTCATACTTAAGAATCATATACAACCATTCGATCGACGAAAGATACGTACCCAAAGACAGCAAAGTTGCACAGGTGACAACTATATTCAAGATAGGTAGTACGAATAATCCACTAAATTACAGGCCCGTATCATTAATGTCGATATGTAGCAGCATTGTGGAACAAATATTGTCTTCAAACATTATGAATTATTTCGAAGAAAACGGTCTATTGACACACAATCAACACGGATTTACAGAACATCGTTCTTGTGAAACACAACTAGTTCTTTACTCGCATGAAGTGTTGAGTGCTATTGACAAGAGATTTCAATTTGATTCCGTATTTCTAGATTTCCAGAAGGCTTTTCACACAGCAACACTTAAGCAGCTTGCAGTGAAATTGCGTACTTATGGAGTATCGTCTCAGTTATGTGACTGGATTCTTGATTTCTTGTCAGAGAAGTCACTATTTGTAGTAACTGACCGAAAGTCATCAACTAAAACAGATGTGATTTCTGGAGTTCCGAAAGTTAGTTTTATAGGCCCTTTGCTGATCCTAACCTACAGAAACGATTTGGGAGACAATCTGAGCAGCTGTCTTAGGTTTTTTGCAGATGGTGCTGCCGTTTATCAACTAGAAAACAATTATAAGATCAAAAGAAATTGCACAACGATTCAGGAAAGATATATGTATGGGACAAAAACTGGAAATTGGCCCTAAATAATGAAAAGTATGAGGTCATCCATATGAGTGCTATAAGGAAACTGTTAATCTTAGGTTACACGATAAATCAGTCAAATCTTAAGGTTATAAATCAACTAAATGCCTAGGAATTAGAATTACAAACAACTTAAATTTGAAAGAACACTAGAAAATTTTGTGGGGAAGGGTAACAAAAGACTGCGTTTTATTGTAAGGGCACTTAGAAAATATAATAGATCTACTAAAGAGACTGCTTACAGTATGTTTGTCTGATCCCTTTTAGAATACTGCTGCGCAGTATGGGATCCTTACCAGATAGGATTGATGGAGTACATCGAGAAAGTTCAAAGATCAGCATGATTTGTATTATCACGAAATGGAGGAGAGAGTGTAATTGAAATGATACAGGATTTGGGGTCGACATAATTAAAACGAAGGCATGTTTCGTTGCGGCAGAATTTACTCACGAAACTTCAATCACCAATTTTCTCCTCCAAATGCGAAAATATTTTCTTGACGCCGATCCACATAGAGAGAAACGGGTCATCATAACAAAATAAAGGAGATCAGAGCTCGCACGAAAAGATATAGGTTTTTCTTTTTTTCCGCGCACTGTACGAGATAGGAATAATTGAGAATTATTATGAAGATGGTTCGATGAATCCTTTGCGAGGACATAAATGTGATTTGGAGAGTATTCGTGTAGATGTAGGTGTACCTTCTTTTCCTGTTCTTATTCGATTTGTTCTTTATGTGTGAACTTGTCAATGTCATCTAGTCGTATCCTGGCTGTCCTTATGTAGTCTAAATTGTATGTTATGTGTTTCAGTGGTAAGTCCAACTGTATGGTTGAGGTTCTGACTTCTTTCCTCGATTTCTTCACAACAATCAAGTTTCGTCTTTTCATTTGGAATTATATCTTCTTTCCTGTGGTTTCTCTGAATCAATTTGTCATGTTGGATATAGACGTGTGAACTATAACTTTATAAGTTCTCTGGATTATTAGTCTCCTCGTCCCCCTTACTTTAATATCTTTGCTGGAAAGTTACTACATAATACGTCTTGTCTTCCTCCTTGAGTATTAGGTAAGCTACTCGTTAGTACTTAAACCAGTCCATAGACGCTTTCTAATGAGATCATTTTCTTTACACAGTTATTAGGGATGTCACATTATCTCCGTGACTTTTAATAATATGTATCCACACTCTTCAGGTAGAGGTACTGGAAATTGTACTTCCTTAACTATACACAAATGTGTTGTAGGTACTGGACGATTTGAACTGGATTTACCATATGTGGTGCTAGAATGCCTATCTGTATGTGAATTATAGCATTTATTTATTAGTCATATCCTGCACTTAGTTCGTTAAATAGGATTCGTAATTCTGGGAATTCTTCATTAATCGTCATGTATGCAGCATTCTTCTTTCGGCCCTGATCTGTGGTCCATAGGGAGACTTGTTCTGGCTTGGTCATTCTCATTTGGAGGAATTGCGTATTTGTGGCTACTGATTCTACCGTTCAGTTGAATCCATATGATATGTCTCTGACTACAACCTTTTGTTCTACGGTTAATTTCAATAACTGTTCTGATCCTGACTACCTACTATCTGTGTAAGGCTCATAATAGGCGGTATCGGCCTCGTCCAAGGATCTGAACGATAACTTTGTGACTTCTCCCAAAAAAATAAGAACTACTCTCTTTTGTCCAATCGCCGGTCCTGTTAATTGAGTTATTAGTGACTTGGTCTCTTGTAGGCGTTCTACATCGTGTGTCACTCCATTAATTTACATGTTACAGTCCCCGTTGCTAATGTTTAGTTGTTCCAGTTTCTTCTTACGCTGTTGCACTGCCCTTAGTCCTACCCTCATTACTGCATGAAATCTTTAGTCGTCTGTCCTCAGATTCATACGGATTACCAGTTACATGTGGTACTGATTAGTTTTACATCTCCTTGATGATGGTAATATAGTCTGGGGAAGGTTTCCACCGTGTGAATATGATATTATCCACCTCGCCAGGCACTGACACCGGAAAATCCACCACCTGCTCGTGATAATCAAAATCGACGTTCCAGTGTCTTAGGGCCCCATGATCGGTCTGTAATCAAAATTCTGATCTTAATTATCTTAACAATTATGTTTCAATCTATTGACACGCAGATTCAGTTCTTGCCCCTTTTTTGTTCGCATTACTACATTTGGCTGTTTTATTTTTATTATTACATATGGGTCTCTAAAGGGGAAATCTAACTTCTTTGATCTCGCATGTCTTATTATTTCATTATATAGTAACACTGTATCTCCTGTTTAAGTTTTGTGTGATTGTTCCATTGTGTCATAGTAGGCGTTACTCTCTTCTTTGGCTTCTTTTATTTTTTCTCTCGTTACTCGATGCGCCTCTACCATCTTAACATTGAACTGATGTGTATGATCGTCATAACTGTAGCCTAGTGTAGTTGTCTCCTGGTACATTTACGGTTCTCCCGAACAGTAACTCAAACTGGTGTGGCATTGAACACAAAAGAACTGTTGGGAATCGAGATATCCCAATTAATGTGATCTCATTTACAAAGTTTCTCAAATATTCTACTTCAGTCTTTTGTATTCTTTCTAACGCTAAGCTGAGGTTTCTTTATCCTTAAGAGCTTGATGATTCAGCTAAATACTTGACTTAGAAAATTTGTGTATAGGTCTGTCAGTACAGGAAATACCATACCTCAGTATAATTTCTCCTACGAACTTTTCGGCCACTGTATCTTGTCTTTCTAATGAAACTGCTATTGTAAACTCTTTTCAGCTATCGTCGAAAGTTAATATATACCGGTTGCCTTTTGTCGTTAAGCCCAATGGACTTACAATGTCTAAATGGAATTTGTCAGACACATTTGCTGCTGTATCCACTAAAGTAAGGGCATTTAGGTCTTACCCTGCGTAAATTTATAACATTGACATTAACCTCACGTTCAGATGTACTCCTCGACATTTCTTTTCATTCCTTTCCAACTACCATACCTTCTCAGATGGTCCAGAGTTCGGTGGATCGCTTGAAGTCCACCTTGTGGATTGTCATGCACTTCTTTAAACATTTCGGCCTTCTGTTCGTCACTGAAATCTACGCTGTCTGCCATTCTCATTGGCTCTTTTTTTTCCTGCACATGTTCCTCTTCATTAAGATATTGCATTCTACTTAATGCAACAGCATTAGCATTTAATCATCTAGGGTTGTATATGATCTCATAGGAATACTCGTTTAATTTCAGTCTCCATTTTAATAAACATAATGATGGATCTTTAATATTAAATATTTACATTAATTGTTAGTGAGCTGTAACTATTGTGAAGTTCCTCCCATACACGTATGGTCAGAATTGATTAGTTGTCCACTCTAAAGCCAAACATTCTAGTACTGTTGCTGAATAATTTTTGTCTGGTTTATTCAGAGATCTGGCGTCTTGTGCAATCGGTAGGTCGCTTCCAACCATGCCTTTTGATAATACTGGTCTATCGCGGTTCTTCTAGCATCAGAGGTAATAGTAAATGGTTTCTTGAAGTCGGGGTGCTGGAGTATGGGAGGACTGATTAATTTTGTTTTAATTCCTCGACCCCTTCTTGTTGCTGCCTTCCGCATCCAAATTTTTCACTGTTCTTTACCAAATTATACAGAGGAGTCACAATATTACTGAAAACCTTGATGAACTAGCGACAGCATCATACCAGCCCGAGATATCCTCCTAATTCATTCTTTGTTTTTGGCACTGGGAATTTCTTTACCTTCTATGTATTTCGCTCGCCAGGCTGTACTCCGGTGTCTGTTATTTTATGTCCCAAAAATTGCACTTCCTTTCTTAAAAATTCGCATATTTTCTGCTGAAAATTCAGTCTGTGTCTCCTAAAACTGCCAAATATCTCATTTAGTTTGTCATTATGTTCTCGCAACGTACTTCTTTAACATATGATGACATTGAGACATACTAAGTATTTTGCCTCTTGCAATCCCGTCAGAGCAATGTTCATTAATCTCTGGACTATACCATTTGCCCCTTTTAACCCCACAGGCATTCTCTTGTACTCAATAGTGCTGGTACTTAACACTAAACGCTGTTTTCTCCCAGTCATGCGGATCAATTAATAACTAATGGTATCCACTTGCTAAATACAGTGTGAGAAAATACTTGGTTTTTCCCAGTTGGTCCAGAATTTTCGATATCTTCGGGACTGGGGATGCATCACCTACTGACATCTCATTTTCCTTACGATAGTCGGTCACCAACCTACATTTTGGTTTTCTTCTGGCGTGTATTTTTTTTTTTTTTTGGAATTAATAATACAGATGCGTTGCAGGGACTTTGACTTTCGACTGTAATGTCGTCAGCCACTAACATTCTTTACTTTCTCTCTTAAGGTATCTGTGATTCTGCTGTCCTAAGGGCCGGACATTTATTAGTCTGCCGTCGTGTTCGGGCAATACAGGGAGTGTGTGTGTTTCACTGACTCCATAAATGACATTTTGTCATCCTTAAAGTGAATCACACCGCTATATACAATGCATAAATATTCTGTTTCCCCTCCTCATTTAAACATTCCCTTCGCAACCCGTCTCTGATCTGCACTATGCGAGTTTTGTAATCTTGTACTCGTTCTGCTGTTTTTCTCACTGTCTTTACGGTTGCTCCTCTGCAAAAGTTTTCATTGATTAAGCACGCAGAACTAACATCGCACTCGGTCTCATTCGTGTTTAACTTACTTATAATACACTTGTCCTGTATATTTCACACTAATGCTTCCAGTTTGTATACATCCTTTATTACTTCCTGTTTCGGAACTATTACTTCTTTGCCTTCCGGAATCCTGTTGCCTCCTTCTAATTTAATTCTCATTACTTTTTCTTCCATGGCTCCTGTCGTTTCTCTGTCACTGCGACTGTCACATTTTTTGACAGGTGTCCTAGGTGCCCTTCTTTCACTGGACCATTGATTTCTTCCATTATTTCCATACACAGTTCTACTTACTTTTAAATTTCCGTGCCCTTGTTTCCGCTCACGTAACTCGGATCCTTATCTTTTTGGTCATTTGTCCACGTCCCTGCTTGTCGTTGCTGTCTCTTACCTACGGGTACTGTCAATAATGGACCATCATACGTGTTCACATTTAATCGTATATTGCGATAATCAATAATGTCTCCTTGTTTTAGTACGAAATCACTGCCTACCAAACGGTTATATGGGACGTCTGTTTCTTTCCATAACACATGAAACTTGTGCTCTCCTAACACATCGGGGGACTGATGACCTTAGCTGTTTAGTCCCCCTTAAACATCCCATCAACCACCACCACCACCATCCTAACACATTTCCTTCTATTTTTAAGTATAACTTTATTGCACTTAGTGTACTCAGTGTGCCCAGGGTTACTCCTTTCAGTCCTTGTATCTTTTCCCGATGTAGTAGGAGTTTGGTAGTCAGCGCTTCTTCTTTGAGGAAACTGATGTGTCTTCTCCAGTATCTAATAAAAATTTTAGTTCCTTGCCGAATTCGTCGCATTTAGTAGTCATCATACCACCTCTCGACCAACTACCCTTACCTGGGGCCATCGCAAGGTGGCTAAAAATGGGTGGCATTTCGTATATATTACAATCTTGGCACATTTCTCATCACAGTGGCAGCAAAAATCCTGAAATTGTGTAGCTTGGGCTGCCCTGTTGAGTATCTGTGCCAGCCTTACTTTGGGGTTCCTTCGGTAACGTTTTGCTATGTGTTCCATTTTCCCACAGTTATAGCACAGTACACGTTTCATCTGCTTATTAATCTTAGTAGATCCCAATATTTCCCATGTATCATGATTTTTTTCTAACATGGACAAGATCGCACTCTTTTCTTGTAGTGCAATTTGAACGACCATGTTTAAATTAATGTCTTCGCTTCAACTGCGTATTATCGTCTGAATTCTCTCGTTTGCCAACCTTTGAGTGAAGCATTAGCAGCTTAGCGCATACACCGTTTATAATGCACCCTTTAATTGTTCTTAGGCAGTTATTCTCGTCACGGCAACCCCGAACGATTAAGATAGCGCGTCTATCTTATTTCTCCGTGAAGCTATTGTTTTTCCATTCATTGGCTTGGAACGTTCTAACCGCATAGAATTCAATGGTTCGTTTGCTGAAACAATTTTGCTCTAAGACACTTCCCACTTCTTGCCAGTTATTTGTATTCTCTCGGATTAACAATTTTCATCTAGCATTCCTTTGACTTAACATACTGAAATAATAGCTTAATCTCTTCTGTTTTCACTACATCAAACGCGGTATTTCCATTTTCAATAAACTCCTGCATTTCTCTTTTGTTCCCGTCAAAGGTTTTCAGGAGTAAAACTAACACATACTTAGCACTTATTACTATGTTATCACTACCAGGGGCGTCATCTTTACTTTAATTCATAATTTCAAAATTCCTTACCGTTAAGGGTGTGCATTGTCTTGCTGATGTTGCCGTCTGAAACCAGTGACTTTCAACTGGCTTGTTGGGTTGGCACATTCCTACTTGTATGTAGTCTCGAGCGCTGCTACTCGTAGTCTTGGGCACTGCTACTCACACTAGATGGTGTGTGTTGGAAACTCCGAATCTTGGGTGCTGCTACTCAGAATGGCTTCTTCTTTTTTGGTGAGCCTCTGAGACACACTTGCTTCTCAACTAACCCCTGTGTATACCCCACTTTATTATGTTCTCTCAATTGCTGACCTCCTGTTAATGCTAACCCCCAAATCTGGCACTAAATTTTTATTGTTATTCCGGGCACAGTAGCCGCCTTTAACTAATCTTGAGTCGATGTTACCTGTGTGGTGAAATTAGGATGTTGGCGACAACAGGGAGCTTTTCTGAAATGCTATTCACCCTTCACAACCTTTATAACGGAGACGCAATGGAGAAAGATTCTCCGTTGATTGCGAGTTTCACAATGTTAGTATTGTCGGCTACAAAGGAATATTGTTGCAGATAGATTCTGCTGTAGTGGTCAGTTATTACTTTGACGTAATAATTTTATTGAGCTGTTATGTACACGTGATATTATAGAAAATTATAGCAGATGAGGTGTCAGATCTACTACCCTTCACTACGCAGTCAGATAACTATCGAAATGAATCAGAGACCAGTGCTGTCAGTCACACACGTTCTGCTGTTTCAGTATTACTGTATGGCCACTTGGCTTTGCAGTACAGTAGACAAGTCGTCTGTTACAACTTGGTCCTGTCATTTAATGAAATCCTGAAGTATTACTCGTGAGACAGAGACAGGCATTCTCTGGTCAATAATATTCCATTAAATGTACAATAACTACTTACCTTACAGTTGTTATGTGTCCCCAGAGTCTTTCCACTGGATTCTCGTGGCTAAAAAGATAACTCCTCAACTGCTGCTCTGTTGGTGTCGCCACTCCGTAAGCTGACTGCTCCATTCTGCAATTGATTAGCGAACCCCTCTCTGTTAAGAACGTCCCCTTTTGTATCCGTCACAGTTGATTTGATTAGACACGGACTTCCCGTGGGCCTCAGTACTGTCTGCCTTAATCCACTAAGAAGTTTTCTATCACATGCATTGATGGTGTACCGCCCAGTTGCTCTCTCTCTCTCTTTGGGAGAATTCCATGTACATCTGACTGCATTGATGTTAGATTAATTCTGTTATCGTACATCATGTGCGTCAGTGGAATATTTCCTCTTTATTATTTGAGTTTACCAGCTTCGTCCATCTGTTGTCTTTTCTTCTTGTGACGTGGCCAGCCCACTGCCATTTCAAGGAACGTACTGTCTCTGAGATGTGATTAACCTTCGTCACAGACCGGATGTCATCTGCCCTTTTCCTATCCTTTCTTGTATAGCCCAGCATTGATCTCTCCATGGCTCTCTAAGCTGTCCTAAGTTTCCCTTTTGTAAATGAGCTCCGTGTCCATGTCTCGAAGCCATACGTCATCACAGGAAGAATGCATTGATCAAATACTGCTTTCTTCAGATTTACTGGCATTTTTGAGCTGAATACTGTTGAATTCTCCTCAAATGCTTGCCAGCCAAACTTGATGCGTCGATAGATTTCTGGCCTTATATTTATAATCTGGCCAAGGTAGACATATTAGTTGACCTAATATACTGTCCTTGACTTTCACTTCTCCAGCTGGGACGCATTTGTTGGACATTACTTTCGTTTTGGAAAGGTTCGTGTTCAAGCCAACCAGCTGACATTCCGATGCAAGATCTGTAACTAAGTTTTAGAGTTCTGCGAAGTCCTTGGCCAATAAGACAGTATCATCAGCAAATCTCAAGTTGGTAGGCCTTCTTCCATTAATTCTAATTCCCTTACCTTCCCAGCTCAGCTTTGACATAGCCATTTCCAATGCAGCACAGAACAGTTTATGGCAGATGGGATCGCCTTGCTTGACACCCTTCATGATGCGTAGGCCTAGAGGAAGGCCACCAGACAGATGGGCAAAGACATCAAGATGATAGCAGGCAACACCTGGCAGTGAACTGCCCAAGACCGTCCCACTTGGAGAAGACTGCTGAAAGCCTACCTGAATCCACGGCTCGAAGAGGCCACATCATTTAATGATTGAATTGGCTGCTGCTGCTGCTGCTGCTGCTGATGATGATTGGAGTTTACCGTCGGGGCGCCATCTCTAGTGTCTTTGTGCTGGCTGGTGGCCTAAATGACAAGTGCCCTCGAGTTTAAAGTGGCGTTACCTTCTCCAAATATCCGGTCAGCTGCTCTGTTTGAAATGCACATCGGCGAGGCAAGGAACTTAAGCCATCCTCAAGTAATTCTCTTCTTAATGTGGCTTACAATCAAATTTTTAAATTTTCTAGGATCTTGACAGAAGCACACATGTATCTAATTTAATATGAACGTAGTAGATACAGGTATGACATGAACAATCATGACTGAATTGTATAGTTTCTTTCATAAACCGAGTAACAAGGGCAGCTGCGTTTCCAGGATGGAAATTGGTATAAAGGCACTCACTGTCCTGTTGCGTTACTGTATTGTTAGTATTCTGTCCAACCCCGGTCTTCCCAGTTACCTTAAAAAATCTCTTCAGTATTTATTTTGTTAGCGTTTGTAGCTCTTCAATGAAATTATCGCGCACTCTTCTCGTATAGCTTTTTTCGGCTCCCATATGGCCACAAACTGCCTTTCACTGCGATAAACACACCTTTCAAGTATTCCTCAGAGGCCTTCCACGGCGTTCAAATCCAGGTTATGTGCAGACCAGGGCAATAGATCGATATGTTTGTCTTAAAACCACTTTTTGGTTGTGCAGGAACCTGCACTGGTGCTTTAGCTTGTTCAAACATTAAACTTTCGTCCTCTAGGTTTTAATACATTCTAATCCGTCCTGTCTCCAGCATCTTAGTGTGCATATTAGAGTTCATTCGAGTGTACATCCATGCAATGCTTGATTTATCTTTAGTACAGAAAGCTCTCCGAATTATAACACTTCAAGCACCAAAATTTCTGCTCACTCGTACCTGCTGCTCTGTTCTCAGATCATGCCAATCATATTGAAATTCATCCATATCATCTAAAATTTCTTCTCGTCACTGAAGATCGCCTTATCCCATTCTCAAGTCCATGACGTATGTTTTTCTTATAGCAAACTTCAATCTAATCTATGCTTCTACATCTACATCCATACTCCGCAAGCCACCTGACGGTGTGTGGCGGAGGGTACCCTGAGTACCTCTATCGGTTCTCCCTTCTATTCCAGTCTCGTGTTGTTCGTGAAAAGAAGGATTGTCGGTATGCTTCTGTGTGGGCTCTAATCTCTCTGATTTCATGATCTCTTTGCGAGACATACGTAGGAGGGAGCAATATACTGCTTGACTCTTCGGTGAAGGTATGTTCTCGAGACTTTAACAAAAGCCCATACCGAGTTACTGAACGTCTCTCCTGCAGAGTCTTCCACTGGAGTTTATATATCATCTCCGTAACGCTTTGGACGTCAGAGAAGGACTCTGTAGCCGTTTCTTAAACACATGATGTTTTCATTCGACAACATTTGTCATAGGCGTCTGGCAGCTACTGGCAACTACAAATCTGCAACAGGTTGAGAGGAATAGCAGTTTGTGGCCTTTGCTTTGCCCAAAAGTAACCGTTTAGATGCCTCACATGATTTTCTCCTTTGTCCATATTTTCCTTTCGGTCCATATCGTGTGCCGAATCATCGGTCATACATCGCCGTACTTGGCCAGTTCAACCTATAGGCTATTTGACCAACAATTTTTTTCTTATTTCCTCACGTGATAACTGTTTTCCGCTTGGTTATGTCACAATTATTGTTTATGAACACAATACGCGCTGTCGCTAATGGTGTTTGTTTCGTATCTGCAGGAAAGGGATATGCGTACACAATAACACAGAGCCGTCTGCTTTTGTACCGAGTTCCGCCGTCAGTTACCTGAATCGTTGATGTCTTGTTACATACTTGACTACTGACTTCAAATGCGATACTATTTGACTAAATTTGTCTGTGTACTGGATCTCATGCTACTGCATATACAATGTGCGCAACTACTCCAACCGACAGTGTTAATTTCCTATCAATTTCCACGCCTTTGTTGTGATTTCCATTACTGTACATCTTCACTGTTGCTTTTATTCCCTGAGCTATACACATCGGAATTTTCTGGCTCTGACAGATACTTCCACAGTAATCAAAATAAGCCGAACACTATAATTCTGTCCAAATTTCAACAGAACCCTTTGTAACACTGTCACAGAAATTTTCAGCCGCTATCACGATACTAAACTTCGCATGTATTAGAGGCTACTCTTGACCGCAGTTGATTTCCTTGGGTGATTCTGTCGATTTTGGTACTTATTTATTGTTAATTTTCTCACATATATGCAATATAAAACTTTTTAAACATTGCAAAAGTAACTCTTATCTCTGATAATGGACTATATCGCTGCGCATATCTTATTTTACGAGGATTTTATAAGATATACATAACAAACGTGTTTCATTTCATATCTTATTTTCATGACTAGTGAAGGGAATCTAATTGTGTACACCTTATGGTACCGGTAAAAATTTCGACCTCAACTCTGGCACGCAATTTTACTTATTGAATAGAACGTAGCGTATTGATCGGCTGAAAGAAGGTACTGAATTTCCACTGTCGCACATGACTGCTTTAACTGGAAATAGTAAAACCCTCAAAAAACTTTTTGACAACAGCATGATTAGCTAGTATTTCCTTTATTACAAGATCACACACAATCACTAGCACGATGAATTAATCACGTCCTCAAGTGCGTTCGTCTATCAGAAAGTGTAATATGAATCAGAAGGTATGATGATAGTAAGAACAAGGTAATTAACCAGAGACATAAGTGAACAAACACTTACAAGCCTAATTTAATGTTGATTAGTTAAAAATGCATGTACCTGCCAGAATCGCCTGTCTTGGATGCTTGCAAGATGAAACAGCAAAACATCCAATGGGTAGCAGTTTTAGTTTCCCTCCATAGCATGCCAACGCATTATTTGCATTGCTTATGTCTATTTATTATTTTATTACTATGGAATGGATACTTGTCTCTTTTTAATTTGTTTTCTTGCAACTGTAATCTTTATATTACCAGTGATTTATTACAGGACCTTCCTTTAGGACTTTTAATTTTACCTTAGTGTCCCTCGGCACTGTAATTTTGTCAGAGACAGCAAAGGACTTGGAAAAGCATTTGAACAGAAGGATATAAGATGAACATCAACAAAATCAAATCGAGGATAATGGAATGTAGTCACAATAAATCAGATGATGCTGATGGAGTTAGACTAGGAAATGAGACACTCAAAGTAGTAAATGAGATTTTCTATTTGGGGAATAAAATAACTGATGATGGTCGAAGTGGAGAGGATATAAAATGTAGATTGGCAATGTCAAGGAAAGCGTTTCTAAAGTAGAGCAATTTTTTAACGTCGAGTACAGATTTAAGTGTCAGGAAGTCGTTTCTGAAAGTATTTGTATTGAGTGTAGCCATGAACGGAAGTGAAACATGGACAAAAAATAGTTTGGACAAGAAGAGAATAGAAGATTTCGAAATGTGATGCCACAGAAGAATGCTGAGGATTGGATGGGTAGATCACATAACTAATGAGGAGGTATTGAATAGAATTGGGGAGAAGAGAAATTTGTAGCACAACTTGACTAGAAGAACGAATCGGTTGGTAGGACATGTTCTGAAGCATCAAGGGATCACCAGTTTAGTATTGGTGGGCAGCGCGAAGGGTAAAAATCGCAGAGGGAGACCAAGAGATGAATACACTAAGCAGATTCAGAAAGATGTAGGCGGTGGTAGTAGCTCGGAGACGAAGAGGCTTGCACAGGATAGAGTAGCGTGGAGAGCTGTACCAAACTATTCTGTCGACTGACGACCACAACAACAACAACAACAACAACAACAACGTAGTGTCTCTTACCGAGCGCCCCCTAATTGCCTACTAAGTGTTCGTTATATGAATCACTGTCTTTTCCCTCCACAATTTCTTTTGCAACAGTTCTCATCCTTTTGCTGGTCCATAATAGTGTTTCTTCAGACTCCATACTTGCAACCCGCAGCAGCGTATTTCCGTACTTTTTGTTGGCCATTTGTCTCGAATACATTGCGCGCCTTCTATTTCAACAAAATTACGTCAACTGGGCTGTTAGGTGGCTTGACATTCCTACTTGAGGCATAGTCTGTCTCCACCATGTGGCTTTAACGAGCATTTGTTGATTTTTCATCACTGGTGAGTATATTTTACTATTCAAACACGAATTTATTTCAATTCCTCTTTTAGGACCGAACCCGTGACACAGTGTTCATGCACACTGCCTGCGTTCACTACTCAATAGATTTTTTGATATTTCATCTTGTACCCATCCCATTTAAGCGTTTCTGACAATTCTAACGCCATCCGAACGTTGGAAGATAGAGTATTTTTAATGAATCGATGTTAAATTAATTATGAGCGTATTTGTTAATCTGTCATTGTGCTTAATTGCCTTATTTTTACCATTATTGTAGATTCTAATTCATGTTATATTTTCTCAAAGGTGTATACACCTGAAGATAGGATTAAATCCTCGCGGAACCGGTTGTGCGTGATCTTGTAGTAATGGAACTAACAGCTAATGCGGCTACTAAAAAGTTGTTTGAAGATTGTAATAGCAATTCTTAAAAAATGAAATATTGTGTCATGTATGTAAGCTGTGGATGCCTAAACCATAAAATCACACATTTAAGTAAAATACTTATGATTACACGGTTCGGTATATTCATTATTGATATTAAACTATCTACACTTTCTGTGCAATACATCGGGTATCCGATGGATGTCATAACCGACGTAGGTGATTCCACGTAATACTAGACTCCCGTTTTGATTGAGAAGTAAAAATATCATTCTGCTATAGCGATGGAGGTGGCTGTAACAATCAAGAAATGCTACTCGGCCTGTTAGGACTAAAGGAGTGTGAACCACAGAGAAACGCTCAGGTAGGGGCTAGAAGCCACTACTATTTGGTTTCGAAATCTGAAACTTTTGCAAGTACCAATACCCACCGCCTTATAACACTGGGCGGTGTCAATACCGCAGCGAAGCTGAAAACGGTTTTTCGGTGCTAGAGAACTCCGTATACCGTCGAAATTTATATTGTGTATTGGGACCTTCTACCAAATCTCAACATAATCACCTGAAGATGTGCTACGAACTAACAGTGACTGGAATGTACGAAACAGTGTCATGGTGGTCGGATTTTTATGGTAATGGTCACACTAGGTAAGTGAAAATGGCACGTACAACTGTCGGAACACTGAAAGTGGATTGTAGACTCCATTCCGTGATAATGGGCCACGACTGCTATCAGTTCGTAGCTGATAGTGGAGGTTCACTCCATTCTGTCAGCACCATGGAAGTCGTTCAGACGAGTAATCGCATGGAAAGCAGCAAGGAAACTGTGAATGATGGTAGATTTAAGAATCGAGCCTCGATTGTTAGGCACTAAAAATTTCTACGAAATTGTAGGTAAATGTATTTTATCCATAATAGATGCAACTGAACTCCGCGACTTTTATGGTATGTAGGATAACAGCCGCTACCAGTCACAATGAAGGTTGATTTTATTTAACGCACGCCTGGTTTCGGGCTTGTGCCCTTCTTTAGTTGATATATATTCTGGTACATATTTCCATACTCAGTGTTGGAGCTCACTGTTTAAATCAAAAGCAGGTAATGCGATTATGGCTAGACAAACTCAAATGAAATATTTTGAAGTGCCTAAGTGACATGTAAAATAATATAGTGCTTACATACACCACTTTTATCCATAGGGTTTTCACATTAAATTGATCACACATTTTATGTTTCATTTGTGTCTATTTAGTAATCATCAGATTAATTGTTTTAGGTTTAAACAGTGATTAAAGGTACTGAGCATGGAAACGTGAACCTGATGTAAAACACTCCTATCGTGTAGTTGAAGATTTCATAGATCGCTTCTCTATAGCCAAAATTGCCAATGTGACATTTGTCGTCGCTTTACGTTGGTATCTTTGAACGCGTTTTAATCTGTTCATGCTGCTTGCGCAAGCAGTGCTGACCGCAGGAGTTGCAAGAACCGACCACAGTAGCCTCTGACATTCAGAGAACACTTTTTTAATCCACTGTTTATCATGCATTTAAAGACATACTGAGTCATTAGATGTTTACACTCACGGCTGTAAATAAACCTAAGCTCTCCTTTCAGTTTCTCACTGTCAAAGAATGGATAGATTTTAAGCGTATTTTCAATCTCACGTGTCAGAAAATTGTTTGGTCTATTGTAACCTGAAAACCTTGTTCTCAATTACAAGTTCTGTAAAATCTGTTCCTTGGAAGCCCTTGGCTGTAGGTTCCATGTTATCAATCACTGTCTCAATTATTTCGAATGATAGCCTTCTTAATTTCTAAATACTTGTTTCTGTTTCGCAATAGTTAATTTCAGATAATCTCGCTGAATTTATAAGAATCTAAGATACACTATGCATTTCAGAATCAATTCCTCACATCTTAATCTTTCAACGGCTTTAATGCTGTTTTCAGTTTAGAACTTACAGTATGTTTTTCACAGTCTTACTTTGTAAGATGTCAAACAAGATATCTGTATGTTGGAAAATCGAATTGTACAGCTGCAGTAGAAGAAGCATATTATTTGGCCTACTGGCTTGATGTAAGGAATTATCATCCCGTTCATCATTGCTTCTCATTTCATTAAATGCTACTTTCTGGTCTGTACAGTGGAAAATAATGGTTTGCACAGCACGTAAATGAATATTCCACTTGTTACTTTGAAGCCGATTTCCCTCATAAGTTCACTGCTTTTACTTGAACGGCTAAAATGCGAGATATTCAGGTAGATTTCTTACAAAACTCTTTACTTGCACAAGATTGTTACAAGCACAGAAGGTGACTAGATTTAACTGTCGCGTAAAGCAGTGGATAAACACAGCAGGAGGATATGCTTCTTTCACGGTAGAATGAACACAGAATTTTTCCCTGACACTGCATTGCTGCCGTCGTATGCTAGCGATATTAATTTCCTTTTACCAATATTCTAGCTGTTAAGCACATGAAACAAAACAGTGGCTATGTCTTATTCTTTGGATACGTCATAAAACCCAACGAATCGCTCTTGAATTTCTCCTCAATCGTTATCTGTATAACGAAAACTTTCATACATTTGGCTTCTAGTTGAGATATCCTTTGTTTCATCAGCTTATACTGACAAGAAAGGATTATTAATTTTCATTGTTACTTGAAATTTGATCTTTAGCGACATACGTGATATAAGCTGTTACGTCACACTGTGTGTCAGAGGAAGTGTTTTTAAATATTCCATCGGACTCTAAATGATCTTTCAGGTATGGTCATTTTTCTGTCAAGAAATCCAAAAATTCTGAATAATTTGTTTTATTTACTGGCATCTCAGATTCTCCATGACCTCGAGGAGCTCACTCTTGCAATGCTAAAAAGCAGATAGTGTAAATAAATACAATTATTATACTTCTGTTTCAAAGTTGTCAGGTGCGTTGCTTCTGAAAGAGCATGGCCAATTTTTGCTGTAATTAACAGATGGTATTTAACTGCTGCTGTGACATGTGAAAAGGGATATACATGCTTTTTATCTTTCGAAAGGAGATTTTGAAAACTCTCCTTCGTTACCCCTCCCCCCACCCGCAACTCTCTGGAGCTGCCACTTAACCACTGTTTTGAACTGGAAAATTGTGTTTGAAAACGTTTCACAAATTTTCCATAAGATTTCTTTGTTGACAGACTTCGCTTGGCTTTCGTTCTCCTACCAGGAGTTTATCTATACAAAACAAGATGAGAGAAGAATGCAGGGCTTTTAATTAAAAAAACTCAGTCACTCTTGTGAATAATTAAACGTGTCCAAGTCAGTTGGCAACAGTCATCAATACAATGCGTTACAAGTTAATGGTTTAAATATTAGGCTGCTTAGAGTAATTTTCCCTTGGACAATACAATGACAGAAGGAAGTGATAATGACACCTGACATGTGACAGGGCAAACCGAAATATACTTAACTAATCAGTTAATCACTAACACTACCTGCTACACTTTAACTACAAAATTCATGTGCCACGTTCAACAATAAGCACTAGTAGTACTGTCGATACGCATACCTACCGACAAACTACAGAAATACTAAAACCTAAAATCTTCTTGCAGCAAAATCCTGTGAGGCATTTATTTTCTGTAAATTATGAATATCTTTTTTCTTTATGTTTGAAGTAAGAGTTTAAATTATTAGTTAACTGTTTCTGTAACTGCCGGGCTGGTGGCTAGGTGACGTGAAGTAGCGCTGTTAGGAAACTGTTGAATGACTTATCACTCCGCTCAGGAATGTTTCAACCTTCTGGCGAGCAATAGAAACTAATCAAATGCCCTGTGGAAACCCAGTCTTCCACGTGATAGAAACGATTTACGGCACATGTTCCTAACATGCACAAATTCCGAGCAGCTGTTTGCTACAGAGCTAGGGAAGTGAAACATTATGAATTAGTCCCCTGGGCTACCTATATACAGTTGACAAAGTTTCTGGAGATCTTGGAGCAAGCATGGAAATTTTAAGCTCGTTTGTCATAGCCCGATCGACGTCTGCGGTAGCTTGATGAAGCGTTCCATTCGGTAGCCTTTTCGCTCTCAGAAACAAGAAGAATATAACAATGCGAAAGGTCGGCCGAATATGATGTATGTGGGAGGCAATAACATAATGTATGGCCAGATACTCGGTAACAGATAAAGCAATATGGGGGGTCTTGCGATGTCACGCAGGAAGAACCAGTCCTGAGAATGCCACAAATCAGGGCGGTGACGTCGAATTGCTTGTCGCAAACGTTTCAAGACTTCGATGCAAAGAGCTTGGTTCACTGTTTGAGCTGGAGAAAACTGCTTATTTGTGCTAATACAGTACTATCAAACAATGCGTTCAACAGTGTGTTTATGACCGCAAGTTGTTTGACATTTTTCGAGGCTGGTGACCCGGCACTCCACCAACCAGCACTTCGTGCTCCATCAAGCAGTGCAGCAGAAATTCTTCATCTTTCCTCCATCAGTTTGTCTGTTAGTGTGTGAGGGGACAAATTTTGCACTAAGTCTCTGTTTCCCTAAATCATCGGGTAAATTGTTATGAAACACATCGCTATTCAAATGAAGTTCTTCTGATAACGCACGTACAGTTACATGACGGTTTTCTTGCAACAGCTGCCCCACATGGTTCACGTTTGCATCGGTATGTGCTGTAGACAGGCGGCGAGCTCGGGGATCGTCTTACACTGAATCTTTGCCTACCCGAAACCTTTGTGCTACTCAAGAATACGACTTCCTGGAAGTGCCCCGCCTGCATATGCTTGCTAAATCATTGTCCACGTTATACGAGGGGCGTTCCAGAGCTTAATGTAGAACTTAATGTCTATTCTTTGTTCACAAACAGAATCCATTTTGTAACCGTAATTAATGCGCCTAGAACCCAAACGATGTGTCACTAAGCACACCTCTCCCATCTAGTGAGTTGCCGCGGAAACATGGCTAAGGTCATTTCAAGGACACACACATAAAACGTAAAACCAAACCCGTCCTGGAACTTTTCTGACAAAGGGAGTGTATGTCTCTGAAGAAGCTTAATTCACTATGGGTACTGGGATTAATAACGCCAAACCCAAGCTGAACGTAGAAGAAAATTTAAGAATTACTTGTGGGAAGCTGAAGGAGTAGTTAAAAGAATAGGTTAGTAGACGAAAGGTGGATCCATCGTTAAACACACAGGCGCAGACACTATGGAAACAAAGACGTTGTTTCCCTGGGTCTAATCCAGATCGATTGCTCCTAAAATGCTAAGTTAGTGACTAGGTCTTACTGCCAATCGTAACACGTTATTTAGTGACCTATATAAGAAGTAGCTTAAATTCATACGAAAAAAAATCTTGCAGTCTATGATCCTTTTCACACATCACAACGATCTGGGTTTTGAAGCAGTATCTTGTCCTGCATATTCCATATATTTTTCATCATGTGATTCCATCATGTGTCCCATTGTTAAGAAAATAGCAAAAGGGGAAATATTTTCATTGATTGAATATGACTGCGACTGAGATGGTTTCTGTAGAGTAAAAATTTTGGAAATTCGCAGGCAGAATTATCGATTCCAGTGACTTATGTACAAAAATAACTGCTTTATTGATACAGAAAAACTCTTCTAATACAGTGTTAACCACAAAACTTATTTTACAGCGTATATTAAAATCTGTCAATATGTTTGTCTTGGATGGACGCAGAACGAACGACCAGCAAGTACAAATCGGATGCGCAGGATCTACGATCTGTTACACTTGGAACAACCGTCTTGCAGCCTTTAATAAGGGGAATGAGCGGGAAATTTAGAGACCACAATCACTCTTCATGACAAATGACGTACAGTCATGAAAGAACTATACTACTCACGCCTAAAAATGTGGGTAGCGCTAAATTTCATTAGGTACCACTCCCGTCTTCCCCTTTTAACGGTATTTCTACACAGTGGTTACCGTAAAAAGATTCTAATAAATCATTTGGGAGGTATTAAAAATGTGATAGTCTTTGATATATGCCCTTCAAGTTTGTTCCCACTCACGACGTACAAGCGCATTCGTCTGAGAAGGCCTCATACTTTATGAGCGTGGCTGAATGGAGGAAGCCCTTCCTGGATTTTTAATTTCTCGCAGCACTTTCCCTGCCACCACACTTGCAATCAGAGTAATGTACTCCAACGGTGGCCCGACTTTGCGGATTTTTACTTACGCTTGACGTCCTTCCCTTACTGCGCTCTACCCATTCCAACTTTTCCTCGTCGAACGTTAGACACCACGAGTAGTAGGCAGAGGAGTCCCGTCTGTACCCTTATGTGGCTTCCCTCTTCACTAATGAAGCAAAATACTTACGGAGTGCGCCTTTTATTTACATACTGACATGCTTCAGTTGTCATAAATAACTGCGAAAGTAATTAACTGAATTTTTTTAAGGTAATGTGTTTCTCAACCGTTTTCTAAATGTTTTGCATGTTTTCCTGTCTTGTACTTATCTTGTCATATGAAAATAATTATTACATACAGTGTCCTTTAAATCGATTTCCATATTGTAGTACTGGTATGCCTAGATTATTTTGTCGCCTCTACTGCTCCACCGTTAAACGAAGAGGAGAGAGCGGACAGGTGGAAAGGATGCACTGAAGGCGTCTTTGTGGGGGTAACTTGTCTGCTGACATGTTAGATGAAGAAATATGAGTCGATACAGAAGAGATAGAGGATCTAGTGTTAGAATTTACAACATCTTTGGTAGACTTAAGATCAAATACGACAGAAAGGTTGGATAACATTCCATCAGAATTTCTAAAATCATTCGGGGAAATGGTCACAAAACAACTATTCAAGTTGATGTGCAGAATGTATGAGTCTGGCGATGTACCACCTGACTCTCTGAGAAACCTCATCCACACTATTCCGAAGATTGTATAAGCCGACAAGTGCGAGAATTATCGCGCAATCGGCTTAAAAGCTTTTTCATCCTAGTTGCTGAGAAATATACAGAAGGATGAATAAGAAAATTTGAGATATGTTGGATAAGGGTCAGTTTAGCTTTAGGAAAAGTAGGAACGCCATAGAGACAGGTTTGACGTAGCGGTCGATAACAGGAGCAACAGTAAAGAAAAATCAAGACATGTTCATGGCATCTACCGACGTGAAAAAAGGGCTCGACAATGTGAAATGGTGTAAGATGTTCCAAAAACCAAGCTATGGGAAAAGAGGGGTAAGACGCAATATCTACAAGAGCCGAAGGAACTAGTAATAGTGGAAGACCAGGAACGAAGTACTTACACTGAAAGTAATGTTAGATTCAGGAGTGGAATTAAAATTGAAGGCGAAAGGTTACCAATGTTAAGATTTATTGATGACATCTTCAGTGAAAGTGAGGAAGAATTATAGGATCTGCTGAAGAGAATGAGCACTCCAATGAGTACAAAGCATTGATTGAGAGTAAATCGAAGAAAGACCAAAGTAATGAGAATCAGTAGAATGATAAAGCAACGAGAAACTTACACTATCACATCAGGCGAAATTCTGCCTCCGATAAAGCCTCAATGACAGTCATTATCCCGATACTGACTACACTCTTCAATTACTACCTACCCAATCAGCTCAAGCCCCTGGCATGGGAAAACCGAAAACAATTATGATTCTCAAACCGGCTGAACCTACAGAATACATAAAATCCTAGCGTCCCTTCTCTTTGGTTGACGATATCCGGTAAATCTTTGAAATAATGTTCATTGATAGACTCAACATATTTGCAAACCTAAATCCACAACGTCTCTTATTACTAAGCACTATTAAGACGACACAGTTCGACCAATAAACCGTTTTTTCAGACTCACTACAGACGTGATCACATCTATCAACGTAGAACACTGCATGCTGGCAGTGTTCCCAGACACAGAACGAGAGTTCCAGAAGAACTGGCACGAAGGGCTACAGCAAAACTAACAACAATAGGTGCCCACACCCTACCGCTCAATGCCGTACAAACCTTAGTAGAAGACAGATACTGCAATGTACATATCATTGAAACTACATCTGATGAATTCACTCCACAAGCGGGTGTGCACAGGTGGAGGAGGAGGCAGGCGGTTATCCTATCCGTTTGCTCTGCGCCCTCTACACCATTGACGTCGAACTACCACCAGAACAAACGGTAACTTGTCAATGTACATCGATGATACAGCCTATAGGTGCTCGGCACCATCGGCAGCAATCATTCAAGGACAAACCAGCACCTATGAAGACTGACTGCAAATGTAGCTGAGGCACTGGGGAACTCTCTTCCAACACAGAAGCTTGTACCGCAAACGATCGCAAGACCGATAACAGCTCGACTATCACTTATGGGACACCAGACTCAACCTTACGGACACCACAAAATAGCTAGTGATCAACTAGGACAAATGTCTAAACTGGATGACCCTTACTAATCTCAGTCTAGACAAAATACGAGAAAAACGATGACTAATCAGGCTCGTCCAAGGCCGCTTCCATAGATGCAACTCAAGCACTGTCGTCAACACTACCAAAAACACGTACAAGACATACATAGGTCTTGTAATTGAGTACGCAGCTGCACTAGTAGCAGGAATGACTAAACGAACACTACGAAGTTGTTACGTAACCGGAAGTGCACTACTACATTGTATACTACGACTATACTTCATCGTTCCCATGGTAGAAGCTCACTGTTGTAAATGTCATACCTCTTCAGACCAGATTATTAAGGCTTCGTGTCAAGTAGCAACTCAACGTAACGAGAAATAGACCTGAAATGTCAAAAATCTACACACAAAGACTCAGACTCACAGTGAAACCCAGACACAACAACGTATTTCCACCTCTGGTCACAACGCGTAACACAAAGGACGCCTAGGAGGACACAAACGACGAAATGGAGGAACTCATGCGAAAAACCACTCTCCCTCCCCACCTAGGACCTTATATTAAATGTAAACAACCAGGCTGAGTAACAAACTATTATATCCCACAATCACTAGCGAGATTCCTGCCTTGACCTAATCAGTGAACACATAAGTTAATTGCAAAATGTAATCTTAGACTTAGTTATAGACTTAGGAGGCAGCCATTGTCTTTAACAAATATAAAAATAAATTGTTAAGGAATAAAGTGTGTAGATATACATGTAGCAACAGTCCTCAACTAAATGAAACATGCAGTTAGAATTAGAAATAGAATAAGACTCCAAAATATTAAATAAAACATAGCATGTAAAATTACACTCCTAGATAGTGAACTCAAGATAGCTGGTACTCATGCTCCTTTCCTTAAATTAAAAAAAATTAAAAACAATATCTGATCTACCATATAGGAATTTAAGTTAAGTGCGAAACATAAAGTGGATACAAAGAAAGAATAAAACTAAATATAACATAGATCGCAAAACAGCCTGCGAGCTCTCGCCCAGTCTGCCTCTTCATCTAAGGGCTGGGAGTGAAAGGCATTAAAGAAGTGAAAAATGAAAATGCGCGTTAAAATATGGTAAACATTGTGCAATTAAAATTACTGAAAGGGATATAAAATAGGATAGTGTATTTAAGAATCAAATTCGCCAAACTGCCAGGCAATTAAAAATTTTATTTTATTTACCTTACCAGTTTCTGAAACTCATTACGCCATCTTCAAGCCACTGCATAATAAAAAGAGTATATGTGTAGTGTCTAAAAGATGTACAAAAGACAAGACTTGGACTGTATACAATCAGAAGCTCCACCGAAAAGTGCTTGTCAATTGTTTTTTACTGTTGTTAAGTGAGCTGCTAATAGCTAATTTCCCTCTAAAGAAACTGGACAGAGCAGTTGCAGAGGCCCTGACGTCGCGAGGAACGTAACACGTACAACCCTCCTCACTCATTATGTAACATTACTCAACAAATCTAAATTTTCTTTTACTTTCTAGCTCAGGGAATAAACTCACTCTTCCCAGTTGTAGAATATACTTTGTACCATGTCCTTACAGTGCATCACTTACTATCATTTCTGCATGTCTGTAGTAGGAGGCAGTATCTGCTTTAAGAATGCTGTATATTGCACGTATGCGAGAAATAAGTATTCGGGAAATGAAGGTAACTTCCGGTCGTGTTTTTTTGTTATCTCGGAGTAGAATTTGTTTGGACCATGCTGTAATATGTTAATGCACCCTACACTACCCAAAAAGTGATTGTTTACTTCATCACTAATTACAGCAGTATAATATTTGCGATGTTTATTTTTTACATTACCGATCGGTCGCACAATTAAAACCACAGTGAAAATTCGATGAAACCTTGTAGACAGGCGTCAAATTGAGAAGGAAATGTTTTCCAGGCATAGAAGTTTAAAAAAAGTCAATGAATGGTTGTACGTACATTTCGCCGACGGCCTTAACACCTGGACAGTTGGGCAAGTGTGCAGCAGAAAATCAGTCATGGTCCGCTCATGGCAACCATTCTAACATTTCCTATATGTGATCTGAGTAAACCACAGAAAATGTAAAACTAGATGTTCGTAAGTGGTTCGTCGTTAATTCCAAATAAAACCATAGTGAAAATTCGATGAATCTTTGCGCAGTGTCTGTGATATGCCCTAATATGCCCGTCGATTGCGTGAAGTTGCACTTCTCGGTTCTAAGCGCAAAGTGAGCAAATAAATGTCCCGCCAAGCGTGAAGTGCATGCATTCGATCATTGGGGGGATTCCTCCTGATTTCGTGCAGCCCACATAACGTCAACAGTCATGCGTGACAGTAAAGTGAGGCAGTGTTGCAGGGTCTCACTGTAAATCCAGCAAAGATGCTTCGGTAGCGTTTTTGATGGGAAGTGTTTGATCACTCACCATACAGCCTGGACATGGTTCCGTCTGATATTCATCTCTTTGCTCACATGAACGGCGGGCTTTGTGGATATCAGTTTGCCACAGACAACTAGCTGCAGACCAGCGAAGACAATTGGTGGACAGCACACACGACTGTCTTCTATGACTTACATAGTCGAAGTGGTGATTATGGAAAGATGTAGCTGGAAGCTCTAGCTCAATGGTGATAAAGATTTTTGAGTTTTCGCCGGGGCTTACATTTCGTGAGCGATCAGAGCCAGAAAAAATTTCCGTGGAAAAATATCACTCGCATAACTGGGATTACATTTGCCAAAGACGTATATCTCACAATCCAGTGCCATTGTATTCATAATATTTAGTTGTTTGACATTGAGTTTTCTGAGTATAGCATGTATTTCAGTTATTTAATAACAGTGTAGTATTCACACAGATCGTGTTTTAACAAATAGGTTTATCACACTGTTTTTTAAATTTGCTATTTAAATCTAATTTTTTCCCACAACATTGCATTCATCACTAATATAATCATTTTATTGATAAAGTCTCAGGACTGAGCGGTCGTATGAACAAATCGTCTGTGGTTAAATAGGTTTTCATTTCATTCACAGATCTTACTTAGACACATTATTTGCTTTTTGCGATATAGAGTGTATCTGATTGTCGTGCCTCGACAGTTCAATGCAGAATACTGTTCTCCTTGTGATCCCATGAACTGTACCCTAACAGCCACATGGTCGTTCAAGGGAGTGAGCGTAACAACCGTAGCAGAAATTAGCAAAGACCAAAAATACATTTTTCAGAAATACTAATTGTGCACAATAGCTGTACGTCACTTTATTAAAACTATGAGTTTCGGTGGAAGTACAGACCATCCACGGGCACAAAAACTACATTAATAACATATCATGGATCCATCACGATCTTTTGCATATAAATGAAGATCATGTATCAACAGTCAAAATTATAGACTACAGGAAAGTAAACTCGGCGATATTTTAATAGTGCGAATCAATGTCACTGTATATGCCCGAGAGTGGTCGTTTATTTTTCCGGAGCAGGTAAGTTTAATAAAATGTCAAACAACTGTTGTGACATTTCAGAAAAAGAATTTGAAGTTGTAAATCAATCCCTCATTAAAACGACCAAAGAAATAATATAGTACAAAATCAAATGACAATGTAGTTGTAAACATATTGAAAATTTTGTGAGCTGAAAAGGAAAATTGAGAAGTTTTCGGCGTTTGAGAACAAAACTCTCATCAATTTTATGCGAAGTGTCTCATCAAAATAACATCGCAATGTCGTCGTACCTTTAATACAATATGACTTTTGTGCGTTGCCTTTCCAACTCACTGCGTTCTCTTGAAACTGGGTCAGGTAAGTTAATTAAAATTAATACTTTAAACCACTCAGGGAATAGATCACAGTGCTAATTCATATATTAAGCGACTTCCATTGTAATTCATTCAGATTTTTGATGTAACGTAAAAAAAATGGAATGAGAGTGAAGCTTTTTCTGTTGATTTTAATAAATGCGGTTGTTTCAATACACGGCTGCTTTTCATTATCCCATGCCGGCTACGTTTGGAAATTGCGCAGCGCCATATAACACAATTAGCTGCAGTAATCTATAGAAATGGGAGGCCTGCTTCCGTTCTAGGGCCATGTCTGGCCGTGCACGGCCGTTAGGGTTGCTGTGAATAACCGCCATAAAAAGTGGGGATGTGGGGCGCGCGGAAAATAAAAATCGCGCGGCATTTGGTGTTTAATATCTGGGTCACAAATTATCGCGCAACGGGAGCGGCAAACAGTACGCTGTTATGTTTATTGAACCCGATGGATGTGGTACACAAGCCGCCTCGATTAACTGACGCCTGTGTCACGCCTTGTCCACATTATCCTTTGACATTCGCCAACACGTGGACCACGCATCGGTTGCAATGCTTTGTCCACTCCGTGACGTTGATTAGACAGCTTTCTGACGCTTCCTATCCACGAGACTTTCCAAATCTCTCTTTCTTTTTTGTAGTTGCTGATGAGTCTTCCGGACTCTATGGCCATCGTCGAATAATCTTATCGTTTTCTGACGTTTCGTCCAGAGCTGCGCTGGACGTAAAGTGCCCTCCGCCACACACCGTTGGGTGGCTTGCGGAGTATAAATGTAGGTGTACATGTAGACATTTCAGGAGTTGCTCCTGGTGACACTGAGACTTGCCGGCTGACGAGTTAGACGTCGGACAGCGACATAAATACTGTGTGAAGTGAGACTGGTGGAGTTTACAAGTGATCAGCAGAAACAATCTTTGTCAGAGATATAAGTTAACTATCGACTGTCACCTGACAAAAAAAAAAAAATTACCCATCGATTCTGCAGAGCCACTGTCCATGCGTCAGTGAGTTTCATGGCACCCTCATTTCTGTTAAAATTTTAGCTGTGCTTATGTATTTCCATAGCTTCTTTATATAGTCATGGATGTTTCTCATAGTACATTAAATTTTGGTATTGGGAACCTTTACATCTTGATTTCCTTACTGCAGAGCATGCTCTGAAAGATGACTTTTCTGTTTTCCCTAGTCAGCAATAACTTTTATGTCCTTCCAGTTGTGTAATCACACTTCTCTTGGTATTTTCGGTGAAAACCTTTCCACAAGTACACGGAATCTTACATACTACACTTACTGACAGAAAAGTGGGTTTGTCCATAACAGATCGGAGTGTGTGACGTATTTTCTTAGTTGGTATAAAAACCGATCTGCTGTCAGGTTTCTGTAGAATCTCAGCCTCCTGACCTGTTACATTTTAGATGAGTGGCAGAGAAACGGTGTTCTTCCATCGTTTTGTTTTATCATTGTCATTTTTACTACTATTATTCGGTCACAAAACCATATTTACTTCACTGTAAGAATAGCCATTCTGCTCCATAGCTTAACTAACATGTCTTAATTCGATCTCTATGTTTTCCGAATCGTAAATTCTTTTTTCTCTGTCAACAAGTCTTTTAATAGCAGCTAATGTTTTATGTGGATGATGGTTGTAGTTATTATGCACACATCTATATGCTACTTTCCGAGAAACCTCATGTTTCGAACCTCCATAACACAGTATCATAGTTAAAACGCCCAGAAATGATTCTGGTTTGTCTTCTTCCATCTCCATAGAATCTGAATTTTTGGGTTTATGCCATTCAAGTAAGTGAAGAATTTTTATAAAGCTTTTTTTACTATTAGACCAAACCAGGATGTATCATCCAAAACTCATACCATCGTCATGATTTCTTATCTGCATTTTATAGAGCTGACTGTTGGAACTTTTTCATACTCCATTTTCAATTTTCTGTTCGTTTGTTTGGATCAAGATGTATTGATCTTTTCTAGTCGTTATAGGTTTGCAATTTTTGCTGTATTCTGTACTAGGGATGCACAGAATTCCTTCCCTTAAACAAACAGAACCACCATGCTCGAAAGTTTCTTCATACATAAACAGATGAGTCGAAACACTATGAGCTCCTGCTTAATAGCGTGCTGGCTGGCATTTTGCACGCAGACCAGCAACGATTTGCGTAACATGTATCTGACACGTCCTTAGTGGCGATATGTGAAGTCACATTCCTACGCTCAGGTTGTGTATCTATCTTAAATAATGGGCTGGTGGTTTCTTAGCGTGGAACTGGCGCCCGATAGCGTCCCAGATGTGTTCCATCGAGCTCAGATCAAACGAGTTTGGCGACATGGTTATCCTGCAGGGGGATGGTATCGCTGTCGTGGAAGACGTCAAGCGTGAAGGGATGCAGGTGGTCCAGAATAATAATGATGAGCCCACAACTGTTATAGTCGATTATTACCACAGATTCCAAGATGTCCCAGGCGACTTGATACTGCCCCCACTGACCTCGTTTCGTGCAGCCGTTCCAGACATAAACCAATCGTGGTGGTCATACCCACAGAAATCGTAACTAACGATGGAACGTGGGAATACGTAGTGGTCGTATGCTGCAGACTACGGTGTTCAACAATATGCGCTGAACGATGTGCTCTGCACAGTTATTCGTGAACCAGCATGTAATAAGTCTTCAGATCTCCTACAGGTCGCCGTCTGTTTTGCTGCACAAATTAGGAAGTCTCCGACTTCTACCTGATGAGACGTGAACGATCAACTCTTTGTCCCCTATTAGGGGTTTAGTTCTTAAATGACTTTCGACAGACGCTCACGACAGTAGCACGCGAACAACCGACCAGTTTCGCCACTTCCGAGATCGTCGTTCCCAGGCTCCGTGACGTGGTTCAAATGTTTGAAATGGCTCTAAGCACTAAGGGACTTAACTTCTGAGGTCATCAGTGCCCTAGATTTAGAACTACTTAAACCTAACTAACCTACGGACATCACACACATCCATGCCCGAGGCAGGATTCGAACCTGCGACAGTAGCAGCCGCGTGGTTCACGACTGAAGCGTCTAGAACCGCTCAACCATAGCGGCCGGCAGTGTCGTGGTATTCTGCTTTTTGTCAAAGACGCTTGTGTCAGTGAATTTCCCAATTTGTGACCCGTACCTTCGTCATAATAATAAGCCATTCCCCTTTGCCTCCCTTACATTCTTTTCTTATTGCACGCAACATAAGCAGACGACTTTCCATCTTATGATGAGCAGTTGTTATAAAGTTCGGCTCATCAGTGTACAAATAATAGTCACCAGCTCTCTGCAATTAAGTGCATACTAAACATTTAGCGAATAGTAAATTTCAGCTAGCAGGAAGCAGCAACCTATCGTTACAACCTGATGTATGTAAGTTCAGCTGTGCGAAAATTCCAGCAGCGACCATCCGTCTCCATTGAGCGGATATCATATGACGCACCGAATTTATGCATACTAAACTGCATGATGGACTGAATGAGGCAGCACGTTATACGTCATCGATGCTGTCAATGCAGTTTGAAAAGGTGGGTATTACAGGATTGCAGAAAATTCTCGCATAAAACTGAAATTACACACTCGGTTACGACACAAAAACCATGACACTTTCAATCGCAGTAAACATTTTCCCCTTACATGTGCAAATGCACAAATTGACGACATTTCCATATTAAGAAAGCTTAGTTCCGTATGCAGCTTTACTGTATGGATAAATGATGATGGCGTCCTCTTGGGTAAAGTATTCCGGAGGTAAAATAGTCCCCTATTCGGATCTCCGGGTGGGGACTACTTCGGAGGACATTGTTATCAGGAGAAAGAAAACTGGCATTCCACTGATCGGAGCAGGGAATGTCAGGTCCATTAATCGGGCAGGCAGGTTAGAAAATTTAAAAAGGGAAGTGGACAAGTTAAAGTTAGATATAGTGGGAATTTGTGAAGTTCGGTGGCAGGAGGAACAAGACTTCTGGTCAGGTGAATACAGGGTTATAAATACGAAATCAAATAGGGGTAATTCACGTGTAGGTTTAATAATGAATAAAAAAAAATAGGAGTGCGAGTAAGCTGCTACAAACAGCATAGTGAACGCATTATTGTGGCCAAGATAGACACAAAGCCCATGCCTATTACAGTAGTACAAGTTTATATGCCAACTAGCTCTGCAGATGACGAAGAAATTGATGAAATGTATGATGAGATAAAAGAAATTATTCAGATAGTGTAGGGAGACGAAAATTTAATAGTCATGGGTGACTGGAATTCGGTGGTAGGAGAAGGGAGAGAAGGAAACGTAGTAGGTCAATATGGATTGGGGGGAAGATATGAAAGAGGAAGCCGCCTGGTAGAATTTTGCACAGAGCATAACTCAAATCATAGCTAACACTTGGTTTAAGAATCATGAAAGAAGGCTGTATACATGGAAGAACACTGCAGATACTGACAGGTTTCAGATAGATTATATAATGGTAAGACACAGGTTTAGGAACCAGGTTTTAAACTGTAAGACATTTCTAGGGGCAGATATGGACTCTGACCACAATCAATTGGTTATGAACTGTAGATTAAAACTGATGAAATTGCAAAAAGATGGGAAATTGAGAAGATGGGAGCTGGATAAACTGAAAGAACCAGAGGTTGTCGAGAGCTTCAGGCAGAGCATTACGGAACAATTGACAAGAATGGGAGAAAGAAATACAGTAGAAGAAGAATGGGTAGCTTTGAGAGATGAAATAGTGTAGGTAGCAGAGAATCAAGTAGGTAAAAAGACGAGGGCTAATAGAAATCCTTGGGTAACTGAAGAGATATTGAATTTATTTGATGAAAGGAGAAAGTACAAAAATGCAGTAAATGAAGCAGGCAAAAAGGAATACAAACTTCTCAAAAATGAGATCGACAGGAAGTGCAAAATGGCTAAGCACGGATGGCTAGAGGACAAATATAAGGATGTGGAGGCACATATCACTAAGGGGAAGACAGATACTGCCTACAGGAAAATTAAAGAGACCTCCTTTGGAGAAAAGAGTACGACTTGCATGAATATCAAGAGCGCAGATAGAAACCCAGTACTAAGCAAAGAAGGGAAAGCTGAAAGGTGGAAGGAATATATAGAGGGTCTATACAAGGGCGATGTTCTTGAGTACAATATTATAGAAATGGAAGAGAATGTAGATAAAGATGAAATGGGAGACATGATACTGCGTGAAGAGTTTGACAGAGCACTGAAAGATCTAAGTCGAAGCAAGGCCCCGGAAGTAGACAACTTCCCATTAGAACTGACAGCCTTGAGAGAGACAGGCCTAACAAAACTCTACCATTTAGTGAGCAAGTTGTATGAGAAAGGCGAAATACCCTCAGACCTCAACAAGAATATAATAATTCCAATCCCAAAGAAAGCAGTTGTTGGCAGATGTGAAAATTACCGAACTATCAGTTAAATAAGCCACGGCTCCAAAATACTAACATGAATTCCTTAGAGACGAATGGAAAAACTGGTAGAAGCCGACCTCGGGGAAGATCAGTTTGGTTTCCGCAGAAATGTTGGAACATGTCTGACCCTACGACTTATCGTAGAAAATAGATTGAGGAAAGGTACGTTTCTAGCATTTGTAGACTTAGAGAAAGCTTTTGACAATGTTGAGTGGAATAATCTCTTTCAAATTCTGAAGGTGGCAGGGGTAAAATACAGGGAGTGGAAGGCTATTTACAATTTGTATAGAAACCAGATGGCAGTCATAAGAGTCGAGGGGCATGAAAGGGAAGCAGTGGTTGGGAAGGGAGTGAGACAGGGTTGTAGCCCATCTCCGACGTTATTCAATATGTTTATTGAGCAAGCAATAAAGGATACAAAAGATAAATACGGAGTTGGTATTAAAATCGATGGAGTAGAAATAAAAACTTCGAGGTTCACCGATAACATTGTAATTCTGTCAGAAACAGCAAAGCAGCTGGAAGAGGAGCTGAACGGAATGGACAGTGTCTTGAAAGGAGGATATAAGGTGAACGTCAATAGAAGCAAAACGAGGATAATGGAATGTAGTCGAATTAAATGTCGGGACACACACGTCCTGGCCGTGTCAGGGCCGAGCGTCGGACGAGTGACGGCCGTGCTCCGGTCCGTTCCTGCAGGGGCCACACATGCCCTGGACACGTCCGTGTCTTTGTTGTTCCTTGTAGTGACTCGGACGCGGTGATCTGCGTTCCTGTATCGGAGGTATTTGTCGAAATATATAAACAATACGCCTAGAGTCCCAAAGAATAAAACTTTACCCGGAACTGATGTTGAACTTCCAATGGTAATTGTAGGCGATGAAGCTTTTCCTCTCAAAACATACTTGATGCGACCATATCCCGGCAGGAACTTAACAAATGACGAGGCTATATTTAATTATCGTTTGAGTCGGGCGAGAAGAATATCCGAAAATGCATTCCGTATATTGCAACAGAAATTTCGAATATTTAGAAGAATCCTTCAGGGAGATCCTAATAACCTTACTATGATTGTCACAGCTGCGTGTGTACTGTACAACTTTATTCGAAAAATGGAAAGTTATAGGGTGCCCGAACACAGAATGGATCAAAAGGAAACTGCTAAGGGATCCGGTATATCACCAAATCTTCGAGACCTACCTCGAATTGGTGGTAGATCAACAGATGCTGCATTTGCTGTACGAGAACAACTCAAAAAATTCCTGAATTCTCCAAAAGGGACTGTGGAATGGCAAGAACATTTCGCCTTGGCGATATAACGATGACATAAACCAAACATCTGTTTTTAAAATAAAAAGTAAATAAATATATTTCAAGTATTAAAACTTGTATAGATTTTATTTTACCTTTGGCTTGTAGATCTGTTGCAATTGTCTTCCAAACTCTGTCTTTGTACTCAATATTCCTGTAGTTTTCACTTCCCTGATCGTAAAGAACAGGAAACTTACGAACTTTTTCTACCAGTCGTTCCACATCCATGTTTTGTACACAGAACAGTCTTGCGCAGTTGCACAGCTCACAAGACAATTGTACCGTCAGGCCGTGTCCGTCACGTGAAAAGTTATCCACGGCGAATCCCTCCGGGCCCGGCCCCGGCCCGTTGACGTTCCCCGTGCACGGCCCGGTCAAGTGGGGCCCGCTACATTTGTTTTAATGATGTATTTTCGTTGTCCGGGTGACGGCCGATACTGGGACGTGTCTCGGCACGGACACGGTCCGGACATGTGTGTCCCGACCTTAAATCGGGTGATGCTGCTGGAATTAGATTAGGAAACGAGAGGCTTAAAGTAGTAAATGAGTTTTGCTATTTGGGGAGCAAAATAACTGATGATGGTCGAAGTAGACAGGATATAGAATGTAGACTGGCAATGACGAGGAAAGCATTTCTGAGAAAGATAAATTTGTTAACATCGAGTTTAGATTTAAATGTCAGGAAGTCGTTTCCGAAAGTATTTGTATGGAGTGTAGTAATGTATGGAAGTGAAACGTGGACGATAAATAGTTTAGACAAGAAGAGAATAGAAGCTTTCGAAATGCGGTGCTACAGAAGAATGCTGAAGATTAGATGGCTATCCCACATAACTAATGAGGAGGTAATGAATAGAATTGGAGAAAAGAGAAATTTGTGGCACAACTTGACTAGAAGAAGGGATCGTTTGGTAGGGCATATTCTGAGGCATCAAGAGATCACCAATTTAGTATTGGAGGGCAGCGTGGTGGGTAAAAATCGTAGAGGGAGACCAAGGGATGAGTACCCGAAACAGATTGAAAAGGATCTAGGTTGCAGTAGGTAGTGGGACATGAAGAAGCTTGCACAGGATAGAGTAGCATGGAGAGCTGCATCAAACCAGGCTCTGGACTGAAGACCACAACACAACAACAGTTCTGTATATGCCTTTTCATCTAGGATCAACGATATTACAAGAGAAGTTCAGTCTCACGGAAATTGGAGCCACAGCGGAAAAGACGGCAGAAAATGAGTCAGCCATAGACATGAGCAAATTATTTTTCTTTTCTCATCTGATGTATTTGTACGTCGCCTTTTGAGTATGTTCAGTAAGACTTAATTAAGCTTATCAAGTGGCTGATGACCTTGGGATTTGGTGACAGGAAGTTTACTTATTTGAAATTACTTTTACGTCTGTAAATAAAATAAAATGTCCTATGGCTTTGCCTCCAATGGGGAGAACGCTGAATAGGTAAAACGAGAGTTTTCCAGATTAATGGAATCTCAGAGCGTCGCTAGGCAGAGGAATTTGGTGCCGCCAGAGGTGGAAAGCTTCATCTACATATATACCTACATCTGCATTATTACTCTGCGATTCACAACTAAGTGCCTTGCAGAGGGTTCATCGATCCACCCTCAAGATTTTTCTCTACCAGTCCACTCTCTAACGGCACGAGGGAAAACCGAAGCTCTGATTTCTCCCAGTTATTTATGATTATCATTCCTCTTTACGTAGGTGAGTGTTAACAAAATATCCCCGCACACTGAGGAGAAAGTTGGTGATAGAAATTTCATGTTAAGGTCCTGCTGCAATGAACAAGCCTCTGTTTTAAAGATTGACAAAACTATTCGTGTATCACATTCGTGACACTCTCTCCGCTATTCCGTGACAGTACGAAACGAGCAGCCCTTCTTGAAACTTTTTCGATGCCTTCCCTCGACCCTATTTGACGCAGATCCTAAACTGCGCCCTCGAGAAGAGGAGAGCAAGCGTAGTGTAGACAATCTCTTTAGTAGACCATTTGTATTTTCCAGTATTCTGCGAATAAATCGTAGTCTGTGGCTTGCTTTACCCACAACATTATCTATGTGATCGTTTCAAGTTCAGTTATTGGTAGCGGTAATCCCTAAGTATTTTGTCGAATTTATAACCTTTGGATATGTGTCATTTATCGTGTAACCGAAATTTAGCGGATTCCTTTTGGTACTCATGTGGATGACCTCACAGTTATCATTATTTAGAGTAAGTTGCCACTTTTCGCACCATTCAGATATCTTGTCTAAATCACTTCAAAATTTTTTATGTTCATCTCATAACTTTATAAGACGGTAAATGACAGCATTATCTGCAGTCTAAAGGTGCTACTAAGATTTTCTCCTAAATCTTTTATGTGCAACAGGAACAGCAGAGGGCGTATAACACTACCGTAGTTTTGTTTTACTCGATGATTTCCGTCAGTAATTACAAATTGTGATGTTTCTGACATGAGACCAATTCCTCAAAATTTAATAACGTCCCCTCCCCCTCCTTCTATCACATATGGCAGCGCGAACTGCAGATTTCTCCATCGAATTGCAGTAATTTAGTCTATATTACGAATGAAAACTCACGGGAAATTATTTCATCAATAGGAAGTCTCTGAGTCCACAGATATGTACTAATCGAAGTTAATTACTTATTTAACGCCAGCTGTGGACCTATATTTACAAGTCTGTGATTAAAAGATTTTTAGTTATTGGTAAATACTTGAGCTGAAATAGTAGCAGCAATAGAATGAAAAGACGAAATACAGAACAAACAACGGAATTAACAAGAGATTAATACCAAACATACTAATTGTGTTGGTTGACCTGCGTATAAGATGCGGGAAACAGCAGTCTATTCAAACTGTAGGCACGATATCTCAGTTACATATAATGTATAATGGGTAACCACTGTATAAGAGATGTAGATATCTCAGGTTAGACTCCCTGCATGTGACTTATTTCAGTTTATTTCCCACATTGGCGTATACCTTTCTCATATGGGTGGCGTAATAGCATTTCAAGTGGGTGCTACGTATTTCCTTATCGGATTCCGAGTCCTTCTCTTAGCCACCTCTGTGTTCGATGATCCGATTGTTGCATTGTTGAGTATCAATAACGCTGTTTCTGCCTGTTGCGGCGCCATGATCTTGATTGCATACTGAATGCATGTAGTTCCATACAACTGCTTTGATTTCCTCCCTATCGACTACACTTGTATACGGTAGTTCACTTTAGCAAGATTTACTGCTGTCCTTTCACTCTTCCATATACTGCCATTGAGGTCACCAAATTCGTGTGTACGCTATAACCTGGCATTGTTGTCTCTTAGTTATAGGACAAAATGCTTTTAGATTAACTACCGTACTACTTTCATTAACAGAATGGGCTGTAACGTCTCTAGTTTGGGTACAAATCACGAAAAAGTTTGAGAATTTATGTGTGTTAATGGCTGAAATTGCTGGACTGAATTGGAGAAGAGGGAAGGGGTTGGGAGGGGGATGCGGAGGCTGACGGCTTATGAGTGTTGAGGAGAGATTGGAGAAGGGGCGGAGTTTTGGTTTCGGTGAGGTGTGCAAGATGAAAACGATATGCGTTTGCCCCTACCTCTCCACGTCGGCAACCCAAAGGTCATAATTAAGTTTGGATCTCGAATCCTCATTGCATCAGTTTGGTAACTGAAGAACGTAGGATGAGAGTGGTGGTGGAGGGGGGGGGGGGGGAAATTTCTGAGGAGACCGGAGACCCAGACTAAAATACAGAAAGCAGGTTCAAATGGATGTTGAAATGGTAGTTAGGCAGAGATGAAGAGGATTGCACAGGATAGTCTAGTATGGAGAGCTGACTCAAACCGGCTTGTCAGCTAAAGACAACAGTAATCATAATTACGGGAGATGAAAATGTAATTCTCATCGAGGGAAAGGAAAAAGGAAAAGGAAAAATACGAGTGCAACACAGACTACAGAAAACAAATGAGAGGGGAAGCCGTTTGTAGACTTCTGTATATAGTTTCATTAAGTCATTACTTTGGTTAAAAGCCAAGAATATTTTGGAGAGAGATAGAGACACTGGAAGGTTGACCGACTGATTATATAATCGTAAGACAGAGATTTCGAAACCAATTTTTAATCTGTAAGACATTTTCTGGGGTAGATGTGAAGTCTAATTATAATTTATTGCATGTAAGAGAACAACTAGAGAGAACTCTGAAAGACGTAAGTGGAAACGAGGCTACTGGAGAAAAGAATATTCCCTCAGAACTAATGATATCCTTCGGAGAGGCAGCCAAGACATGCTCGACAGGGATATACCGTCAACTTTGAAGATGAATATAATAAGTCCCAATTCAAAAGAAAGCAGATGCTGACTATTGAGAACATTATCAAAAACTTCGCATATGAGCCATGGTTGCAAAACACTGACGCTAATTATTTACCAAAGAACGGAATAACTGACAGAAATCGACGTTGAGAAAGATCATTGTGACTTCCCCAGAAATGTAGTAGCATGTGCGGCAGTATTGCCATTAATACTTCTCTAAGAAAACAGGATCGGAGAAAAATCTTAACACCAAGAAGGAGCTGTGCACGGAAGTAGGTTGGCGCGTTTCGACGTCAGAAAAATTATGTTAATTCAGATTTTAGGCCAGTCGCATAAGAGTGGTGCCTGTAGCGCCACTATGAGAATGCAAATTAGGCGTGCTTTAAATACATGGTGCAACGGTCGTGAGCGACATTTACCTTTGGGATTGTACGTGGTGAGGTGACGTTAAGGAATTCCATTAAGGCGATAAAGACGCCATTATCAACACCTCACTGAGCTTGAGCGATATCGCGTAATAGGGCTACGAGAAGCTGAATGTTTCTTCTGCGATACTGAAGAAAGTCTTCCCATGCATATAGCAACATTACGTGATTGCTGGCACTGGTGGCCATAAGAATGTAAGGCTGCAAGAAGACCGGGCTTCGAAGGACCATGTGGTACTACCGAGGAGGAAGACGATACGAGCTTTAGCGTCTGGCTGTGGGGCATCACAGTGCACCTGCAGTAGCAATATGAACAGTTAGCATCAAAATGACAAACAAAACTGTTACAAATCCGTTACTTCAAGAACAGCTCCTTGCCAGAAGTCCTGAAACGTGCATTACACTGACCCCAAACTATTACCATTTGCGTTTGTGGGTGTCAAGACAGATCTCATTGGAGGGCAGGATGAAGGTCTCTTGTGCTTTCTGATGAAACATGGTTCTGCCTCGGTGCTAGTGATGGCCGTGTTCTGGTTAGACTGAGACTAGTTGAGGGCCTGTAGTTACTCTGTCTGCTTGCTAGACACGCTAGACTTACGCCTAGAGCTATGGTCTGAGGCGTGTTTTGGTGATTGTACATGTTATGCCGCCATTAATGAGCAGCATTCCAGGTGGTGTTTCCCAGCAGGATAACGCTCGCTCACACACCGCTGTTGTAACCCAACATACTCTAAAGAGTGTCAATGTGGTACCTCAGCCTATTCAACTAGCAAATCTGTTTTCAGTCGAGCACATATGACACATCATCGGACGACAACTGCAGCAACATCCACAGACAGCATTAAACATCCCACTATTGACCGACCATGTGGGAAAGGCGTGCAACCCCAGCCCGCAAACTGACTTACGTTACCTGTGCAACGAAACGCATGCACTTTTGCATGCTTATATAAATTTTACCAACAACCTCGGCCTTGGTACAAATTTTCACTCGTCGCTTCAGTCTGCACATAAACATCAATTGTATGTTTATGGCATTTGTCGATTAAGAGAATGCTTCTGACAATGTTGGCTAGTATACACTCTTTGCAGTTCACGAATCGAAAGCTTCTTTACAACTTGTATGGAAACCAGGCTGTCAAAGAACACGAAAGGGAACTAGTGGTCGTAATGGAAGTGGCATAGGGTGGTAGCCCGTATCCGATGTTATTCAGTCTGTACAAGCAAGCAGTAAAGGAAACCGAGGAGATATTTGCAAATTACATGGAATTGCATAAACTGCTACTATTAACTTTGAGCTCTGCCGATGACATAATTTGGTCAGAGTCAATGATGATTTCGAAGAGCAACTGAACCGAATGCATTGTATTGAAAGGAAAGCACTTGGAATGTAATTCAATCGAATTAAATCTGGTGACTGTAGTGAATCATTTTAGGTAATGAGACACTAAAATTGGGGAATGAGTTTCGCTATTTGGGCAGCAAAATAAGTGACAATGGACAAAGGTCGTGAAACTTAGGCTTGATACAGTAAGAACAACCGTTCTGAAACTGAGTAACTTGTTAATATCTCTGTATATACAAGGGAATATCCTGACTGGCATGTCATTGCAAAGCCCAGACCGCTAAATATAGAAAATGCAAATTTGTAGAACACGTTGACCTTATACTGTAGGAATAGCTTAAGAATGGATTTATCGAAATACGGGATGAAAGTTTTTTAAAAATTGTGTCATTGTTGAGAAGGTTTTCAAACTTGAACTACGAAAGTTGGTATTTCGTTTCTCGGTCGGAAATGAATAGATAGGCATTTCAGAATTTTTGTAAATTCAACCACAAGGAAGGTAATTTTTTAAAATAAATCCGTATGTAAGCACTAATAAAGCATTTATAAAGCTTCATCTAGCCGGCCGGGGTGGCCGAGCGGTTCTAGGAGCTACAGTCTGGAACCGCGCGACCGCTACGGTCGCAGGTTCGAATCCTGCCTCGGGCATGGATGTGTGTGATGTCCTTAGTTTAGTTAGCTTTAAGTAGTTTTAAGTTCTAGGGGACTGATGACCTTAGACGTTTAGTCCCATAGTGCTCAGAGCCATTTGAACCATTTTGAAAGCTTCATCTATGTAATCTGGTATCTGAATTCTCGATTACAAACAAAAGAAATACGTGCTTCGGTGCTCTAGGAAATTCAGGCCCTAAGTAGTTGAGACAGGAAATGAAAATTTTTATTAATATATCCCTTTATATTAAAACATTGTAAAGTGGAATGTATGAAAATTGGTATTTTACTTTTAAAGAAATGTGTGTTAGGGTATGCAAGTTTCTTTGGAAATATCACCAGAAGAATTCAAAAGGCAGAATCAACGAAGACTGACTCGAGCTACCATTTACACTACTGGCAATTAAAATTACTACACCACGAAGATAACGTGCTACAGACGCGCAATTTAACCGACAGGATGAAGATGCTGCGATGAGCAAATGATTAGCTTTTCAGAGCATTCACACAAGGTTGTTGCCGGTGGTGACACCTACAACGTGCTGACATGAGGAAAGGTTCCAACCAATTTCTCATACACAAATAGCAGTTGACCAGCGTTGCCTGGTGAAACGTTGTTGAGATGCCTCGTGTAAGGAGGAGAAATGCGTACCATCAAGTTTCCGACTTTGATAAAGGTCGGATTGTAGCCTATAGCGATTGCGGTGTATCGTATGGCGACATTGCTGCTCCCGTTGGTCCAGATCCAATGACTGTTAGCAGAATATGGAATCGGTGGGTTCAGGAGGGTAATATGGAACGCCGTGCTCGATCCCAACGGCTTCGTATCACTAGCAGTCGAGATGACAGACATCTCATCCGCATGGCTGCAACGGTTCGTGCAGCCACGTCTCGATCCCTCAATCAACAGATGGGGACGTTTGAAAGACAACAACCATCTGCAGGAACAGTTGGACAACGTTTGCGTCAGTATGGGCGTCAGTATGGACTATCAGCTCGGAGATCATGACTGCGGTTGCCCTTGACGCAGCATCACAGACAGGAGCGCCTGCGATGGTGTACTCAACGACGAACCTGGGTGCACAAATGGTAAAACGTCATTTTTTCGGAATAATCCAGATTCTGCTTGCAGCATCATGATAGTCGCCTCCGTGTTTGGTGACATCGTAGTGAACGCACATGGGAAGCGTGTATTCGTCATCACCATACTGGCGTATCGCCCAGCGTGATGGTATGGGGTGCCATTGGTTACACGTCTCGGTCACCTCTTGCTCGCATTGACGGTACTTTGAACAGTGGACGTTACATTTCAGATGTGTTACGACCCGTGGCTCTACCCTTTACTCGATCCCTGCAAAACCATACATTTGAGCAGGATAATGCACGACCGCAAGTTGCAGGTTCTGGATACAGAAAATGTTCGACTGCTACCCTGGCCAGCACATTCTCCAGATCTCTCACCAATGAAAACGACTGGTCAATGGTGGCCGAGCAACTGGCTAGTCACAATACGCCAGTCAGTATTCTTGATGAACTGTGGTATCGTGTTGAAGCTGCTAGAGGAGCTGTACTACTGCACGCCATCCAACCTCTGTTTAACTCAATGCCGAGGCCTATCAAGGCATTAAACGTAATCACATGTCAGTTCTAGTATAACATATTTGTCCAATGAATACCCGTTTATCATCTGCATTTCTTCTTGGTGTAGCAGTTTTAATGGCCAGTAGTGTAGCTTTTCCGTCAGAAGTAAACTCATAAAAGATCATTCTTCTATATCCTTAATAAGTGTGATAAGTTACAATTTGTGGGCAACCTAAAAATTCGATTAAGGGGAACAAACAAAGGAACAAAAAACTGTGCAGAAAATTCAGACTACGCAAGAGGAGCAGCGGTCGCAAAGATAGCGTAAAGTAAAATTTAAGTGCTGAAGAGTCTTTTCTGATGATATTCGAAGTATAGCATTATGTAGAAGGGAAACGTGGATAATAACAGCTTCAGACAAGAAGAGAACAGAAACACTCGACGTACAGTGCAACAGAAGAATGCTGAAGATTGGGTGTGTAGATCGAGTAAACTAATGAGAAGGTACTGAATCAGACTGGAGGAGAGCCAAGATGTCACTGTTTTACTAAAATAAGAGTTCTTCTTATTACTGCAGAACCTTAGGAATCGTCAGTACGGTTAGCCGTAAAAGTTGCAGAGGGAGACAAAGGGATGGAAAAAATTAGATGATTGATATGGACATAGGCTGCAGCTGTTATGCATTAATACAGAGGTTTCAGTGGATGGAACAACATGGAGAGGCACGTGAAATCGTTCAAAAGTCAGGTCTGCAGACGATAACAACAGCGGGACATTCGAATTAACATGAAGTGCTTTTAAATGATAGGAATTTATAAGTGTCGATGTGGTGTGTTGTGGGCATAATTCACTACGGATGGAGAGTGTGGTGTCACCGCCAGACACCACACTTGCTAGCTGGTAGCCTTTAAATCGGCCGCGGTCCATTTGTATACGTCGGACCCGCGTGTTGCCACTATCAGTGATTGCAGACTGAGCGCCGCCACACGGCAGGTCTAGAGAGACTTCCTAGCACTCGCCCCAGCTGTGCAACCGACTTTGCTAGCGATGGTTCACTGACAAAATACGCTCTCATTTGCCGAGACGATAGTTTAACATAGCCTTCTGCTACGTCATTTGCTACGACCTAGCAAGGCGCCATTATCAGTTACCATTGACATTGTGAATCATGTACCGGCAAGACCGACGTTCTTCATTAACGGATTAAAGTTAAGTATTCCACCAGCTACGTCCGTTTTTTTCTAAATTCTGATTTCCTTGTCCTGTTCCAGACCTCACGCCAGCCTGCGTGAGCTAAAACGCGTGCCTTTGGCCTCCTCTAATAACCCGGTGTTGGCTCTCCTGCCAACCAAAGAGGAGAGTACGTTGTTGACAATTATTGTCTAGGACATAGTGACCTAACATGATGACCTTTTCCTTGTGTTATTTATGTATAATATATATGATGCATGGTACGTGGAATTTTATATTCGTTGTCGGAGCCTCACTTACGGCATAAGTAATGAAGGACATCCTTGGCAAATTGGGAGGGCCCATTTCTTACACTGCATGAATTGCACCCTCTGTAGACCACTCATTTATAGACATCAAATTTAACAAGCATTTAAGCAACACAGAGTCTTTAACGTCTTCACTTGATTTGGAAACATAGGGTCAGCTGAGATTCATCAAAAACCGATCATTTCCGGTTTCGCTGTATGAAAGCAAAGCCTAGATGACAACACAAAAGCATAGACTCAGATCCAGAGGGCGGAACTGAGGTTTCTTCAAGATCAAATGCGAAATACAGAAATTAGAGAAGAATTAGGACTACTAGCTATAATTGACAAAATTGGATATAATGCAAACAAAATCAACAAGACGAATAAACATAGGGAGACTCAAATCCAAATGGAAGGACTTAGACTCAGATCCATATTTATCGGCAATAGGCAATGCTAATATGTGCGGAAGATAATGATGATGATGAGAATATCGTTGGTAACAAATAGTCCAACACGCGTGATACTTCGACTAAGTTGATTTGCTTTACATATTTTGGTATTTGTTTCTTTAACTTACCGATTTGATTGTTCTGCTTGGATTACATCTTGCCTAACACGTACAGATCATAATGATGATGACGAAAATGACGTTTGTGTCATGTAGGTCAACATGCATTCTTCTTCGGCTAAGGTAATTTGCTTCACTTATTTTGTTATTTGTTTCCTTAGTTTATCGTTTCGAAAATTCTGTTTTAAGTACTATCTCTATTGGAGTAGTATTTATTAATGCAGATGTGATTACTGTGCAAGCAAGTATTTTTTAACTCTCATTGACCTGGATGTATGGTTGCACCTCATGAAGAGTCAAAATGTTCAAATGAGTGTGAAATCTTATGGAATTTAACTGCTAAGGTCATCAGTCCCTAAGCTTACACTCTACTTAAACTAAATCATCCTAAGGACAACACACAAACCCACGCACGAGGGAGGACTCGAACCTCCGCCGGGACCAGACGCATAGTCCATGACTGCAGCGTCTCAGACCGCTCGACCGATCCTACGTGGCCATAAAGAGTCTATTAGAGCATAATAACAACATGCTTCCACTGCGCACAAAGGACCTACTGAAACACAATGCACCGCATTGTGGCGTTGTTGTTACTACACACACACACGTAACACACCTCGCTACACAGTATAAACACGTACTCTGCTTGTTATCGGAGGCTTTCCAGGCGTATGTGTTGTTTCCAGGGCTCTCGGGTGTTCTGCCGGCTGGACACCCGAGAGCCCTGGAAACATGTACTCTGCTTACCTGTGACGGATTTGGAGCTAACGTGTATTATAATTTACTGGGTAGCAGTTGCACTGTATTGAGGAGGTTGGCGACGGTGTAATAATTCTGCCTTACCTTAAAATGCTGCTCCTAGCGAAAAATACACTCTAATAACCTGTCCTCCAATTCACTGACTGACTGAAAACACTAAAGATATATACATGTGATCAACAGCCAAATTTGATCCCTAGACGTAGTCGATCTTTGTACACACATGACAGTTGTATAAATAATCTTAGTAAATATAAAAAGAAAAAGGTTACCATAAATACAGGAATTGATAGAATGGTTGGAACTTATTTTGTTGCATATCTATTTCAGTTTCACTGATAAGCCGTATGATCAGCATAATGGTCTGGACATTGGTATAGTATAGTAGATTTGTTTATCTTACAAAACCAAACCGGGTGCATTGCAGTCATATGGATGAAAACGACGAGCTGGCAACACTGACACACGGAGCAGCACGTCGGAATTTAGAGAGGAACGTTTATTTGGCCATACGAACGTACCGGCCGTAGCTCACTGAGTACACAGCTGGGACATCAAACCCTTACGCTGGCATGACAGATCATCATGTTCACTCAGAGGGTTGACTGCTCCCTGTAATAAAAAATACTGAGTGATACATTCAGTAGTGCGGCAAAGAGAGATCAACCATATATGTGATGTAAAATTAATTGACTAGTTAAATAAATTGATCAATTAATTACCCTCTCCCAAACTGGATAATGCCCGGACCTCCCCACACCTCGCCCTCCTCTCCCGCACCTGGAAATATTGGGGAAATTCAAAAATCGGCGGAAAGATTGAAATTTTTTCCTCTCGCTGTGAAAAATGGGAGTTGGTGAGGGATGCTGGCCATTGATTAAGCGTTAGAGGATAGCTCTAGCCAGTCTGGTCAATAATTACTGGATATGAAGAGGATGTTTTGGCTATTGGTCTAGCACTAGAGAGTTGCTCCAGCCAGTCCAGCTAATGACGCTATGTGGGAAGTAAGGGTAATAACAATAAGCCAACAAAGTACACTCCTGGAAATTGAAATAAGAACACCGTGAATTCATTGTCCCAGGAAGGGGAAACTTTATTGACACATTCCTGGGGTCAGATACATCACATGATCACACTGACAGAACCACAGGCACATAGACACAGGCAACAGAGCATGCACAATGTCGGCACTAGTACAGTGTATATCCACCTTTCGCAGCAATGCAGGCTGCTATTCTCCCATGGAGACGATCGTAGAGATGCTGGATGTAGTCCTGTGGAACGGCTTGCATTGCCATTTCCACCTGGCGCCTCAGTTGGACCAGCGTTCGTGCTGGACGTGCAGACCGCGTGAGACGACGCTTCATCCAGTCCCAAACATGCTCAATGGGGGACAGATCCGGAGATCTTGCTGGCCAGGGTAGTTGACTTACACCTTCTAGAGCACGTTGGGTGGCACGGGATACATGCGGACGTGCATTGTCCTGTTGGAACAGCAAGTTCCCTTGCCGGTCTAGGAATGGTAGAACGATGGGTTCGATGACGGTTTGGATGTACCGTGCACTATTCAGTGTCCCATCGACGATCACCAGTGGTGTACGGCCAGTGTAGGAGATCGCTCCCCACACCATTATGCCGGGTGTTGGCCCTGTGTGCCTCGGTCGTATGCAGTCCTGATTGTGGCGCTCACCTGCACGGCGCCAAACACGCATTCGACCATCATTGGCACCAAGGCAGAAGCGACTCTCATCGCTGAAGACGACACGTCTCCATTCGTCCCTCCATTCACGCCTGTCGCGACACCACTGGAGGCGGGCTGCACGATGTTGGGGCGTGAGCGGAAGACGGCCTAACGGTGTGCGGGACCGTAGCCCAGCTTCATGGAGACGGTTGCGAATGGTCCTCGCCGATACTCCAGGAGCAACAGTGTCCCTAATTTGCTGGGAAGTGGCGGTGCGGTCTCCTACGGCACTGCGTAGGATCCTACGGTCTTGGCGTGCATCCATGCGTCGCTGCGGTCCGGTCCCAGGTCGACGGGCACGTGCACCTTCCGCCGACCACTGGCGACAACATCAATGTACTGTGGAGACCTCACGACCCACGTGTTGTGCAATTCGGCGGTACGTCCACCCGGCCTCCCGCATGCCCACTATACGCCCTCGCTCAAAGTCCGTCAACTGCATATACGGTTCACGTCCACGCTGTCGCGGCATGCTACCAGTGTTTAAAGACTGCGATGGTGCTCCGTATGCCACGGCAAACTGGCTGACACTGACGGCGGCGGTGCACAAATGCTGCGCAGCTAGCGCCATTCGACGGCCAACACCGCGGTTCCTGGTGTGTCCGCTGTGCCGTGCGTGTTATCATTGCTTGTACAGCCCTCTCGCAGTGTCCGGAGCAAGTATGGTGGGTCTGACACACCGGTGTCAATGTGTTCTTTTTTCCATTTCCAGGAGTGTATTATTGAACTGCAGGTTAGTAGCCTGCTGCCAAGATACAAGTGAATAACAGCCTGTCAAGGGAGGGGGGGGGGGGGTGGGCGGGGCGGGGAGAAGGGGGTGATGATAGTCAAATTAGGACTGCGACCAACTTCAACGGTGATTCAAAGAAAAATAGCTCTGAGCACTATGGGACTTAACTTCTGAGGTCATCAGTGCACTAGAACTTAGAACTACTTAAACCTACCTAACCGAAGGACTTCACACACATCCATGCCAGAGGCAGGGTTAGAACCTGCGACCGTAGCGGTCGCGCGGTTCCAGACTGTAGCGGCTAGAACCTCTCGGCCACCCCGGCCGGCCTTTACCATTGCTGCTATAAATTCGAGCTTCCTGTCGCTGCAACGTTGGGGAACGAAAAATTCTTAAACCTTTTTACGAGTTGCAAGTAGTATCCTAGCCAACAAATTTGAAATTTGTGGTAAGGTCTTACGGGACAAAACTGCTGAGGTCATCCGTCAATAAGCATACGCACTACTTAATGTAACTAAAAGTAACACACGCTAAGGACAACACACACACCCATGCCCGAGGGACGACTCGAACATCCGAAGGAGGGAGCCGCGCGGCCGTGACAAGACACCTTAGACTGCGACGCTGTAAATACATCGAATGATATTTGTTATAACTTAAGTGCTCATTATATGCACCTGTGTCTAAATGTAGTGCCTCTCGTTAGTAATCAAAACGTCCTCGTCCCATGCTCGAACTCCGAATTTTGAATAAAAATCAGCATCGGCGGCCGAAGGCTTCCAGGACGAGAAGTCACCCTTCTAACATTCTGCGTGGTGTCTGTCTGTTCTATATCGTGTCTCCCTACCACTTTCGCGCAACGACGCTCTAAGCGTGTTTTTTAGGGAATTGACTAGTTTGAACCTGGGACCTGTTGCTGGTAAGGAGACGCCAGACCACACATGACATGTAGAGTTCAGAAGAGTTCAGTAAAACTAGCGATGATATAACCAAATACTTAATGATTTCAGCGTCAGCTCCACTGCACTCCCTGTAAAAGAATCTTAATACTAACTAAATTTAGTGGAAGGGGTTCAAGGCTTTCCTATTTTTTGTTAGCTGGTAAAATAACGTCGAAAAAGCAGTTAAGTTTACCATTGGAAATTTTATTCTACTCACAAAACATTGTTTATAAATTGCACTATTGATAAAAGGAAATTTTTTAATACAGGATGGTAAAAACCAACTGCGTTCAACAAAAATGTGAACGAATATTCCCTGAAAGCGATTTCCAAGTTCTACAATGGATCGAAAGATGACCTATGCCATATCACATGTATATTCTAGTTTTAAATTATGTTTCACAAAAGAGAAAACTATCAAAATGGTCTACAGTGACCCTAAATTATCTTTAATTTCTTATCTAACATGTCGTAAATTACAGTGGCTGATGTGGCTTCTCAGTAACTATATAACAGAAAAATCATCGCGTTTCAGATTTTTACTTCAAGTGACGATCGACACTAGTATTACGCACAAAGGTGGTGTAACAGATGAGACTTCTGCAGTTCTGAGTGAAGCTTTATGCGCTGTTATGCGGCATCGCACGCGTTCATTACCTTGACGGTGTTCGTCAGGGGGCGGTGGACAGCGCAGCTCTGCTCACCTCGTCGTCTCGGAAGCAACTCTCTCATAACTTCTCCTTACTACAATTTACCGAAGTTGGTTTAAAAAAAACTATCTGGCTGTGGTTTCATCTGACCAATCTGGGTCTCAATGTTAACCTTAAGCTCCACCTACAAAAATTCTGTCTATCGAATGAGAAACATTATACTTTTCGTGGTGGGGCAATGTTTTTAAGGTTTGCAACGTAACAGAGACGCGAAAAAGTCTCACTCTAAGACTTGCAGCTGGTGTGGTCCTTTTAGTGTTATCGTAAGATCCATACTGTTCTTCTGGAGGGCGCTATCTTTCAACATGGGCTTGGGGGTGGTCCTAGCGGTTAGCTGGAGCCGTGGGTGTCCGTCCCTTATCGTAGGGCCTTCCAGCTTAACATGGATCTGCTCTCGGCTTCTGTTCTCGTTTCTCCCCTCGTAACTGCGTCTGTCTCATGGTGGGAAGGTATGACATGCATTTAGGCATTCTTGTGTTAGTCTGTGCTATTCCATTTGCTCACTCGTTACCCGTATTACTTTCGTTAATTTAATGTCACGATTTATTCGGAACTATATGATATACTACTGGATTTGCTTATCATGTCAGGTTTTCATGGAAGGTGTTGGATTTGCCTGACACCTTACATATCACCACCCTTCAAACTTAAGTTTTGCACTGAAGTTAGGCAATGATTGAATCGTTGTCTAAGTCAGTCAAAAATTATTCCGTTATCTAAATATTGTTGCCTACTGTTCTGTCACGTTATTCTGGTTCTATGCTAGTTTGTATTACTAATTTATATTTTTATACTCTTCCACATTATTATCAAAAATATGTTTATATTGACAAGGGAAGAATATTTTTATTCTATTATAATCATTATTTTTTAATTATTTTCTTTCTTTATTTAATTGTGAAGTTTGTTTCTTAAGAAGTTTGCTATCAAAAGTGAGGAGTCTTTCACATCGATTTTCTTAGAAATATTGTTTTTATAAATCTAGTCATTAAGTAAAATCTATTCCTAACACATTTTATAAATATCGTGTACAAGTAAAATGTTTTTGTTTCTAGACACTCATTTCAACATTGTTACACTAACAAATAAGAATTATTTCCAAGAATTGCTTTGACAAAGAAATAATTGAGATATTATCCTAACAAATGGTAGAAATGTTAAAAAAAGGGAAAACATTCAACAAGATAATTTTTTATTCTTTGTTTTTATAAGGAGAAAATAAGTAAAATATAGTTATTCTTTTATTTTTATGAGGAGAAAATAAGTGGCATATAGTTTTAGTGCTTATTATGCCTTACTTTTGTTCTTTATATACTGTCCATTTCAGAACTAATGACTTATTTTTATCGATAGTCTATTTTTATTTAAGTCCATACTCAATGACTGTTATTTTGTAGTTTATTAGCTGTCTGGTGTGCTTAATTTATTTAGTTTTTCACACGTTTCTTTTGCACAATTCCTACATCACATAATTTGATTTCACACGTTCACACAATCCTATGAATATTTAAGCATGAGGTTGGCGAATGTTTTTGCACGAAGGTGATGGACTTGAGCGAGATGGATGTGGGCAAGTATTTGATGTACAGCTTCGTTCGTCGTTACTTGTTGGCTTTGCAAGTGTGTGTTGCTGTTGTGGAGGTCCCATAATGGAATGGAGCTGTGAGTGCAGAATCTCGTGGTTTACTGGCTTTGTTTGCGTGAAAGTCATCGTTATGTGTCGCTGAAAGCGGTCGTTTTTCTTTCTAATACTTCGCAGGCGACTAGTTTACAATTGGATAGGGATTTGGGAAGGTATGTCGTCTATTCTTCACCCATCTTCTTTCTTGGTCTCAATCTTGCGAATCTTCAACTTCTGTTCTTCCTGCTTTTTCTCTGCTTCTTACTTGTTTCTTGGTTCTTCTCTGGGCAGGATATGGAAATATTTATTGATAACTAGTCGCTTTGAAGTTCTCCTATTAGTAACCGTTTGATATATTGTTTGGGCGTGTCATTTTCACTTTGTGGAAGTTTTCTTCAGTTTCGTGCATCAGCGTGCTGTTTGATAGCAGTAGTGTGACTTTAACACATTTTTTTTTTCATTTACCAGTAATAAAATTAATCTTCAAACTTTTTGATATGGCTCACATGGTTAAGTCCTAAGGTTTTGCCTGTTTTTGGGTTCACTAGTTCCACAGCATTATCATGAGCAATTCGGCTAATTATGACAGGTCCTTTGTATGCAGCGTAAAACTTATGTATTTTGTGTTTCTGTTTGCTGGAGAGATGGTGTGATTTTACAAATACTTTCTGGCCTACTGAGAATGTTCTTTTAATTGCTGTTCTATCTCTTTTTTCTTTTCTTTTAATGGCTGCCTTTCTGATGTTGGAGAGTGCTGTTGCTATGACTTGTTTGTACTGTCTACGTGGTACAATAGGAAATCTAACATTTTCTCTGGTTATGTTTGGGGGTTCAATATTTTTAAGTACAGTAACTGGAGGTAGTAGTGTAGTGGTATGTGGCATTTCATTTATTACTTCTTGAAAATCTTTAAGGTATATATCCCAAGTGTTGTGTATTTTGCCTGCATATAATCGGCATAAAGTGCCTATGTCCTTCATAGATCGTGCTGCTGGATTTACGCTAGGTTTGTACTTAGATGGGTTTTATTTTGTGTTGTTTTAACGTGTTCTGCCATTGCACTGATTTGTATTGTGGGCCATTATCCGAAAATATTCGTTCCACTCGACCAACTTGTCTGAGAAAATATTGTCTAAATGCTTTATTTATAGTAAGACCTGTTGCCCGTTTTAATGGTGTCAAGGTAACATATTTAGAAGTAAGTTCCAAAACGACAAATATGAAAATATATCCATTTTTTGTGCGTGGGAGGGGCCCCATCAAATCTGTTGCAGCTGTTTGTTTTAGTCTTTTAGGGATTATTGGAAACATAGGTGGTTTGGTTTGGAAACTGACGAGTTTAGCCCTCATACATTTTTTGCATTTGACTAATACTGTTCCAATCCGTCTTTCCATATTAGGGAAATGGCTTGTTTGCTTTATTTTTAAAAAGCATTTCTTTGGTCCAAAGTGGCCATTACTTAAATGTGTATACCATATGCACTTATTAATTAGTTCATCTGGGATATAAATTAACCATTCATTCGTTGCAACATTTCGTCTAAGAAATAAAACATTGTTTTTTACGAGATAGTGTTGTCGAATGTCTGGAAAATCCTTACGTCTCCACTTGTGTTTGATTCCTAGTATTTCGGGATCCTTGCCTATGTTTTTCAATGCTGTCGTAATGTAGTTTTCGAAAGGTACTTGTTTCGTATAGTACATTGTAAAATGGTCTTCTGCTGCTTCCAAACCTATGTTATTGGATGCACCCTGTGGACATCGTGATAAAGCATCTGCTAATACATTCGCTGGTCCTGGTATGTGTGTAATAGTGAAGTCAAATTCTTGTAGTATTAACATCCATCTGGCTAACCTCCCATGAGTTAGTTTGGCGGTTAACAGAAATTCTAATGCCTTGTGGTCAGTGTATACTTTTGTTTTTCTTCCGAATAGGAAGTATTGAAAACGTTGGAAGCAACATACAATGGCCAATGCTTCCAGCTCCGTGACTGAATAGTTTTTCTCGCTTTTTGTGAGTACCCGACTGGCAAATGCAATTGTTCTATATGATCTTAGCCCTGCCTGTTCGTATTCTTGGAATAAAACAACTCCTAAACCTGTTTTCGCGCTATCAGTGGACATACAAAAATTTTGTGTTAGATCAGGATGTGCTAAAATCGGTGCTGTTGTTAGTGCGTTTTTCGCTTTTACCAATTCTTCATAGGCTTGTTGATCCCATACCCATGGCTTGTTTTTTTTTCAGTCAATGCACATAGGCGTGGTGTTGCGAGAGAGTCGATCCAAATAAATTTTTTATAGAATCCGGTGAGACCTAGAAATCCTCTGAGAGTTTTCTTATTATATGGAGTACAGAATTCTTTGATTGCCGTTAGTTTTTCTGGGTCGGGCATTATCCCTTTCTCTGAAATTATGTGTCCCAGAAATTTGACCTCTCGCCTTCCAAAATTGGTATTTTGTTATATTTACTGTGACCCCATGCTCTTTCATGATCTGTAAAAACTGATTTAATGTGTCGTTGTGATGTTCCCAAGAGGGTTCTGCTATAATCACATCAACATAACAAGTAATTTTTTGTAAAATTTCAGGACTGAGTATAGTATTAAACCCCTAATAAACGCTGCTGATGATATGTTTAAACCAAATGGCAATCGTTTAAACTGGTAACATCTACCGAATACGATTATTTTCAACATTCTGGGGCCAATTCTATTTGCCAGAAACTACTCCGTAAATCAATTGATAAAAATATCTTAGCACCGTGGAAGTTTTGTATCAATTCCTCGAATTTTCTTGGCGATCTGTCTCAGTGATTATGATTGTGTTGATCTGTCTGGAATCAAGCACTAACCTGATGCTCCCATCTCGTTTTTGTACAATATGGAGCGGGCTGTTATATGTGGAGGTAGCTGGTTCAATAATATCATCATATAACATTTTAGATATAGCTTAATGGGATTGTATAGGGTGGCACTCTGAATGGTTTGTGCTGTTTTACTTCAAACTTGTACCGAAAGTGTTTAATACTGCCAGTCTTAGGTAAAAATACCTCTGCTTTATCTCGTAAAATACCCTCTAATTCTCTTTTACTGTTTTCCGAAATACCTTGAACTTCTTGCAATTTTTCGTCGATTTCTTTATGGACTTCTAACATGAGTTGAGGCGATTCCCCCTTTTGTGCATACCATTCTAATTCTTCGTCCTCTTTATCTCGCGTCATTCTTAATTGTTGGTTTATAACTGGTATTTCTTCTAATTTTAGCTTTTGCTCAAAGAGATGTGTGACATTCCCGAATGTTACGCTACCTTTCCCCATATCTATTATCGATCGTCTCTCATTTAAAAAATCTAATCCTATAATCAAATCTATAGTTAGTTTACGTATTATCACGAAGTTGGCTTCGATCTTTTGACCTTGACACGAAAGAGTTAACCTTGTTTGTCTCGTAACTTCCGCAGCATTGTTTCTAATAGGACCTCTTACTTTAATCTTACGTGTTTTCAGAACTGGCAATTCCTCATTGGCATTACACTGCATGAATAAATTTTCTGAGATCGCAGTCAGTTCACTTCCGCTATCAATTACAATATTGACTGGGATATGCTTTACCATGGCCTTCACAATTGGTCGAATTTGAAAGGGTTGGTTCTGTTCTTCTTCTTCTTGCATCAACGAATCCTCCACTGAATCATACATGAGTCTGTTTAGGAATTTCCCTTGTGAATTCGAACTTTCTGTAGGATAAGCTTCGACTGCTACTTCTCTCTCTTTTATTTCCTCTTCTCTATTTATTCCTTCATTTATGCTTTCTTCAACATCCTCTACTTTTTCCTCTTCCTCGTCTATCTTCCCCTTCTTCGTCGCTACTTCCACATAATCGCATCTAAATGCTCTAATTATTGCTTCATAACTTCCTTCATTATATACGTTGGGTTGTGTGCCCACCTGTAACTTATTTTCAACTTCTGTCGACTGCACATTATCCTCATTGAATTCGCTTTCCCTGGTTTCCATCTCTAATAGCTCTGCAATACTCATTACTTCGTCCTTTCCTCCTACATTCGTTGTGCATGCCTCTGGTACTTCATCTTCCTCGTCAGTATTCTTCCAATTAATTTCGTCCCAACACGATATTGTTATTTTCTTGTCTTCGTTTTCATCTGGTCCCTGCGAATTTGTTTCTTCCTTCTTCTCTTCTCGTGATAAGATTTTTACTTCTCAGTTCAAGGTGCTGCAATTATCCTGGGTCGGTGCGTCATTCCCTTTGGCATGGGCGCTTAGATGTCAATTCGAACGTTTTTCGAGGTTTGGTGGTCTTACCTACACCTCTTCTATCTGTATTCTCTTTTCTTGCTCCGCTTGTTAATATTGGTTTCTTTGTTGATAATTTGTCGGTCTATTGGTTCTCCAGTACCCGTTCCGGTTGTCGTTATTCCCTCTGTAATAGTTGTTGCCGTTCCTGGGTGAATTATAGTTATTGCCATATTCTCTTCTAAATCCATAACCGGTTCATTGTTGAAATCTATTGTCGTTTCTTGGTGCGAAGTTATCACATGGTTCGTTCAAAAATGGCTCTGAGCACTATGGGACTTAACTGCTGTGGTCATCAGTCCCCTAGAACTTAGAAATACTTAAACCTAACTAACCTAAGGACGCCACACACAGCCATGCCCGAGGCAGGATTCGAACCTGCGACCGTAGCGGTCGCGCGGTTCCAGACTGTAGCGCCTAGAACCGCTCGGCCACTCCGGCCGGCACATGGTTCGTAATTATTGTTTCTTCGTACTGTGTCTTGTGGATTCCACTGTTTTTTGCTTTCGTTTTCACGTGCGCTTCGTCTTTTTCTTGCGTCATCTTCCGAAAATATGAACTCTAGTTCCCTTAGAATACCTTTAAATGCTTCGACGTCATTGCCTCGGCGACCTAATGATTGCTAGTATTTCAATGGTAGCTTCATCGCGCATAATTTAATCAACTCTCCGTCACTGTATGGTACATTTAAGCATTGATTTTTCTTTGCCATTAATTCAAAAAATTTCACAGGACTCTTTTCTCCTGAATTTTCAAAATATGGGTTCTGTAATAATTCGTACTTCACTCTGTTCTGTGCTTCGCTGGACCAATATCGTGAGAGAAACTTTTCTCTGAAATCTTCGTACGATCGACATGCCGCTGCAACATTCTGCATGGTTTCTGCGACTGTTCCTGACATGTGTGCACATATAAAGTCTAATTTGTGTGCTAGCGTCCAGTGTTCTGGTAATCCTACTCGGAGTTGATTAATAAAAGGTCGTGGATGTAATGAGTTTCCCTCTCGAAAGTGTTGAAATTTTCTGACTGTGAGGATATGATCGTTGTCGTACTTCGTCATAGTTCCATATGAAATTCGCGATTCTTCGCCACTTTTGTTTCTGATCATTTCTCCCGTCGTTCTTTCCGGTTGTGGTAGATCCATTGGATACTGTCCACTGTAACTTTCGCCTACCCTTGCGTAGTATCGTTGGGGTGGTACGCAATTATTTTCTTCCATCGGTTGTGAACGTGTAGCTGAATGCATTGCTCTGTACTCTTCGCGACCTGGCTTTCCATTGTCAGGTATTGGTTCGGTATCTTGTCTGGCTAACCTTGCTGCTTCATTGCACGATCCAAACTGTCTTGAAACATACATTTGTGGTTCCGCATGTGTTTGTGATGAAGTTTGTTCATCAAGAATTTCGAAACGTGTTTGTTGCTGTGCAGGCTGTCTGATTTCACGTATGTTACTTTCCGCCTGTGATTGGAATCGCAAAAGCATAATATCTTCGTTAATTGCATGTTTTTCCGGTGCTGTTACAGATACGGATGTGGTTGCAGACTCTGTGCTTGTTCGATCCTGTTCACTACGCTCGTCAATGGTTTGCAACAACTCTGTTCGCAATTTCTGATATTGTCGCTTCGTTTACGCTTCTATTTTGACTATGCGGTTATCATATCTTTTCAGCGCTGCTTTTGTGATACGTTGGTGTAACACACTGTTTTCAACAACTTCACGCGCTGTACCTGCTGCTTGTCTAGTAATTTCGTTTATCTATGTCTCTAGTTTCTTGACTTCTCCCTGGGTGTTGTTACGTAATGTTTTGATCTCGTCCTGAATGTCATTACGCAATGTTTGTACGTCCGCTTGTACCTTGTCAATGTCTGTTATCAATTGATTGTGACCTGTTATTAAGTTTCCTATCACTCCTCGAGATTCTTTTGCCTCGTCTTCAATATGACTTAGGTGTAACTGAATTTTTTTGTTTTGTTCTTTAATCGCACGTATTTGTCTCGTGGTTTCTGCATTCTGAATTTGAATTTGGCTCGCTACATCTTTATTTTGCCTTGTCATGGTTTCCGTAATTTGTTGTAATAATTCTGCCAGAATGGTGGGTCCTATTGCGTTTTCTTCCGACGTCCTACGCTCTGTGTTTTCGCCCAAGTGTTGGCTCGCAACCGATTGCTTTGAACTGTGCTGTGACACGTTTCTGCTCGCATTGCTTGTACTCTGTGGTGAGGGAACTCTGATTACTTGTACTATGGGTTCTATGTATTCAAGACGCAAGTTAGAATCCTCATCGACTGTCTCTCTACTTTCCTGCTCCTCTGTCGTATGCTGACTTACGTTTTCTATGCATTGACGTACACTATCCTCGTTATGGTGCTTTATATGTCCTATTTCTCGCGATACTGCATCGTCTGTTGTACTGTCCTCTATTCTCTGTCCATTTTCATGCTGGGTCTCTACCTCAATTCGGTCAACGTCTCGATTTGCCATTGCTAATCTTTCCGAATAACTTATTTTCTGTTTTAAAAGGAATTCACGCGCCCCACTTCGAGTCAACGTGCGCTCATACGATCTCACGCGCTTCATAAACCTTTTAGTTCACACGACTTGACACTTATTATACCCAGGACTGACAATCCATTCACTTACTTGTTGGGTCAGAACCAACTTGTCAACGATGTATCCGCCACCGGTGCGCTTGCATTGGAGAGAAAACTTAATTCTAACAATTTTTAAAATTCATAACTTAATTATGCTATTGTCTCCGCTAGAATGTCTCACTTTTTATTGAATACTTTCTTACTATCTATCGTTGCAGCTACTGTTTTCGACTATGTATGCCTTTCAAAAAACTTTCTTTATTACGAAAAATTTTTTAACAGGATATTTTTCTGACCTAGTTAGGCATGTGATCGACCTTCAATCATGATATTTTACCATCCTCGAGGGGTCGACATTTTCTAACATTCTCCGTGGTGTCCGTCTGTTCTATATCGTGTCTCCCTACCACTTTCGCGCAACGACGATCTGAGCGTGTTTTTTTAGGGAATTGACTAGTTTGAACCTGGGACCTGTTGCTGGTAAGGAGACGCCAGACCACACATGACATGTAGAGTTCAGAAGAGTTCAGTAAGACTAGCGATGATATAACCAAATACTTAATGATTTCAGCGTCAGCTCCACTGCACTCCCTGTAAAAGAATCTTAATACTAACTAAATTTAGTGGAAGGGGTTCAAGGCTTTCCTATTTTTTGTTAGCTGGTAAAATAACGTCGAAAAAGCAGTTAAGTTTACCATTGGAAATTTTATTCTATTCACAAAACATTGTTTATAAATTGCACTATTGATAAAAGGAAATGTTTTAATACAGGATGGTAAAAACCAACTGCGTTCAATAAAAATGTGAACGAATATTCCTTGAATGGGTTTCCAAGTTCTACAATGGATCGGAGGATGACCTATGCCATATCACATGTATATTCTAGTTTTAAATTAAGTTTCACAAAAGAGAAAACTATCAAAATGGTCTACAGTGACCCTCAATTATCTTTAATTTCTTATCTAACATGTCGTAAATTACAGTGGCTGATGTGGCTTCTCAATAACTATATAACAAAAAAATCATCGCGTTTCAGATTTTTACTTCAAGTGACGATCGACACTAGTATTACGCAAAAAGGGGGTGTAACAGATGAGACTTCCGCAGTTCTGAGTGAAGCTTTATGCGCTGTTATGCGGCATCGCGTGCGTTCATTACCTTGTCAGTGTTTGTCAGGGGGCGGTGGGCAGCGTAGCTCCGCTCACCTCGCCGTCTCGGAAGCAACTCTCTGATAACTTCTCCTTACTACAATTTACCGAAGTTGGTTAAAAAAAACTATCCGGCTGTGTTTTCATTTGACCAATCTGGGTCTCAATGTTAACCTTAAGCTCCGCCTACAAAAATTCTGTCCATCCAATGAGAAACGTGATACTTTTCTTGGTGGGGCAATGTTTTTAAGGTTTGCAACGTAACAGAGACGCGAAAAAGTCTCACGCTAAAACTTGAAGCTGGTGTGGTCCTTTTAGTGTTATCGTAAGATCTATACTGTTCTTCTGGAGGGCTCTATCTTTTAACGTAGGCTGGGGGGTGGTCCTGACGTAACAGAGACGCGAAAAAGTCTCACGCTAAAACCTGCGGCTGGGGTAGCCCTTTTTGTGTTATCGTAAGGGCTATACTGTTCTTCTGGAGGGCTCTAGCTTTCAACATGGGCTGGCGGGTGGTCCTAGCGGTTAGCTGACAACGTGGGTGTCCGTCCCTTATCGTAGGGCCTTCCAGCTTAACACGGTTCTGCTCTCGGCTTCTGTTCTCGTTTTTCCCCTCGGAAATGCGTCTGTCACAAGGTGGGAAGGTAAGACATGCATTTAGGCATTCTTGTGTTAGTCTGTGGTATTCCATTTGCTCACTCGGTACTCGTATTACTTTGGTTAATTTAATGTCATGATTTATTCGGAGCTATGTGACATACTACTGGATTTGCTTATCATGTCAGGGTTTTCATGGAAGGTGTTGGATTTGCCTGACACCTTACACCCTCATTCTGCCAAGGACCTTTTCAAAGAATGCGAAGGAGCGGACAGGAGATTCAAGGCATTCTCTTTCCATTGGGGAGGAAAACTGTCCCTAAAGGCGAAAGAATCAGCAATGATTAACGGCATAAGAATGCAGAAGGCAATGGAAACCACTGCATTAAAGACACATGTTGCTTATCCACGGGAAAAATAGGGCCTGTTTCTGAAAATTTGTCTCGACGATCTTTCCGCCGGCAAAAGATTTTAGAATAGTCTTCTGATCGGATCTATGGGAGGGGACTGCCAAGGTGGAGGTGACCGTGAGAAAAAGATTAAATAACCAAGAAAAGAGTAACTTTCTACGGGTCAGGGTGTGGAATCTGAGAAGCCTGGGCGTAGAAGGGAAGCCAGAAAATCTTAAAAGGGATATACAGAGGCCCAATATAGATACAGTGGGTCTTATTGACATGAAATGTAAAGAACACACGGCTTTCTGGGAAGATGAGTGTAGGGTAATGTCAACTGCAGCCGGAAATGGTGTAGTGGGAGTAGAACTCTCTATCAACAGCAAGGTAGGGCAGAGACTATGTTCCTGTGAACTGTTAAGTGACAGGAATGATCTTATCAGAATCGACAGCAAACCAACAACGACAACGATAGGTCAAGTGAACAAGCCGACGTCGCAAGCTGTATATGAGGAGATAGGGAAGATGTGTGGGCATAGCGAACAGATAATGCAGTACCTATAGGAAGATGAAAATTTAACAGTCGTGGAGGACTGCAATGAGGTTGTACGGGAAGTAGAAGAAAGGGTTACGAGAGAAAATGTGCTTGGTACTAACAGTGGGAGAGGAGAAACACTAATTGTGTTCTAAGGTAAATTTCAGCTTGTAATAGCGAATACTCGGTTCAAGAATCATAAGAGGACGACGTATACCTGGAAAAGACCGGGAGATGAGAGAATATTCCGTTCAGATAACATCATGGTCAGACACAGATTCCGAAATCAGATACTGGATTGTACGGGATATCTAAGAGAAGATACAGACGCAGATTACAATGCAGTAGTAGAGGTTAGACAGGAAGAATCAGTAGGCAAAGAAGTGGGATACGGAAGCACTAAGGAACGAAGGGATACGTATCAAGATCTCTAAGACTTTAAACAGTGAAGTATGAAATAGTTCCCTAGACAGTACAGTAGATGAGGAATGGATATCTCTAAAAATGTAGAATTAAATTCCAAGGTGAAAGGATACGAATGATACAGTTGGCTGATGACACTGGGACCCTAAGTGAAAGTGAAGAAGAGATTCATAATCTGTTGAATGGAACGAAGATTCTAATGAGTACAGAATACGGATTGAGAGTAAATCTAAGAAACGAAAGTAATGAGAAGAAACAGAAATGAGAACTCCGAGAAACTTAACATCAGATTTGATGGTCACGAATTAGATGAAATTAAGTAACTGTACTACCTAGGTAGCCAAATAACCCATAATGGACGGAGAAAAAAGAAAATAAAAAGCAAACTAGCACTGGCATTTCTGGTGATAAGATGTCTACTACTATCGACCGTAGGTCTTAATTTAAGGAATACATTTCTGAGAATATATGTTTTAAGCGCAGAGTTGTATTGTAGTGAAACGTGGGCCGTGGGAAAATCGGAACTGAAGAGAATCTAAGCATTTTAGACGTGGTTGGTACGTGGTACTTACTTGAATTAAGGAGAACGTTGAAGGGAGCCCCCCCCCCCCCCCCCACCATTTTAACTTCCTTTTCACACAACCTGTTTGTTTAACAATATATAAACTGTGTTTTACTGATAATCGAAGCATTTAACCATAAAATTTTCTTAAACAAAATGAACAAATTTGAAAAATTCTTTACACATTAAACCTTAAGCTTAATAAGCTTTTAATCTTTCCAAACGAGTCTTAAGCGCTGTATAGCAAAACAGCAAACGATATGACAATGATTACAAGACGACTAAACCTGCAGCCTGCCAGTTATCGGGTGAAACAGCGATGTTGATTACCGCGCTGGACACAGTCTGTCATATTAAATGCCCTTCTGGAACACATGAAAACTATATAGGCACCACTGATGACAACGGTGGCTGAATTACTGAAAACTTTTCATTTGAAAGCTGTATGTCGAATGGTTCAGGGTTAAGATGGGCACCTGTGCTTAAACAGATAAGCAAACAATATGACAATGATAGGGCTTACTTCAGACCAACCAACCTCTTAATTTCAATCGGCAACCAAGGTTAGACTTGGTCCCAACCCATCGCTTCTGACAATTTTATTTTGACTAAAACCCTGGTGACAGTTGGGTGATAATATTTTCCGAGTTAAACTGATTGTCAGTTATTAAGTCTACTCTGAAGGAACGTCTTAAAGCATTACTTGTGAACACTTAGTAGAAGAGAACTCACTCGTCGGAACCGCAAGATCTAGATAAAATACAGCGATAATGACCCAATCTTTCAAACACAGAAACGGAAGGCTTAGTGCCACAGGTTGTTCAGATTATAACTATCGAGTGAGAAATACAATTACAATCAAAGAATTGAACTTATTAACAGCTAAATCTAACAACAATGTTCCTCTTTTGTTTAACGGTAACCTGCGCCTTAGTATAAGTGTTCTGGCTATATTTATGACCAAGAATTGAGTAATTAGAACATCAATGATCGGGTACAAATCAGAAAAGTAATGCAATATAAAAGCGGGACCAATTTTCAAACGTCTACTTGTGTATTAGTACATTACTATTGCCTATATTTACGACAAAAAAGCCGAGTGAGTAAAACTCTGAAGGTCGGGTACAATAAATAAGGAGGGCAAGTAGACAGTAAAACATATCACCACAAGGATTACGGAATGTGTCTCCCATTTATCAGCAAGCAGTTGCATGGATCCACAGTGCGTCGCAGCGGTTACTGAGTGGAGCCGATGAAAGCCAGGTAGAAGAGGGCAGCCAGGCCACGAGCGGTCGTCAGACACGAATGTTGCCATCCAACCGACGGGCTGTCGGCCCGCTGCGTGTAGTCCATGCTGATCCCGGTGAATTACTCCGGTATCTTCGTTCCGCGCAGGTCCTCCTTGCACAGCTAGTGGCTCCAGCAGCTCGGAACTCGTGACCACCTCTTGTCGCAACGCTACCGCCAGTCCCCAAATTTCGAGCTTCGCTCTTGGGCCAAAGAACCCCGTATACAGGGTGTCCCTTTTATCTTGACCACCCTAAATAAGTGTTTGTCCAGATGCAAATTACAAAATGTTTCAAGCAAATGTTCTTTAGCCGTCAGGGGGACATCAATCAGCAAGAATGCCTTAGTTGTAGCTTTGTTTTTTACGAAGCTATGAACAGCAGTATGACTTTCTTAAACGGCACTCTGCGTTTATTATTCGGTAATTCATTTCCTCTCCTAAATACTATTCAAAAATGTATCATGGAGTGCCATTCACTGTAACACAACGTTATTAATTATATAACACAACACTGACGTTGACTATACCAGCGCTTAGTGCAGGTACTCGGGGTAATGGAACATATCCACATACTGACGTTGACAGAGGACAAATGTAAACATAAGTCGAATGCACACTCGTCATTCCGTCAGCCATTGTCAGTTGAAGAGTTGTGTGAGTAGAATATACACCAACGAAGAGAAAGTAGAAATGCTACTCATCTATGGGGAATGTAAGTTAGCAGAACAGTAATCGAAATACTCTTTCCTTTTGTACGGGTAGATTTAGTATAGTAGTTTAGTCATTTTAAATACTGTTGTGTAGAGTCGGCATACAGTAAAGGCTGTTCTTCCTACAACCAGCACCGACATAACGTTTATTTTATTGTTGCAATGGAAAAAAGAAATCAAATGGCTCTGAGCACTATGGGACTTAACTTCCGAGGTCATCAGTCCCCTAGAACTTAGAACTACTTAAACCTAACTAACCTAAGGACATCACACACATCCATGCCCGAGGCAGGATTCGAATCTGCGACGATAGCGGTCGCGCGGTTCCAAACTGTAGCGCCTAGAACCGCTCGGCCACCCCGGCCGGCGTTGTAATTGAAGATAGGCGAAACGCTACGCAGGCAGCGGAACTGTACAGAGTCCGATATCCTGACAAGGACCCACCCTCCCGACGGATGTTTTCTCGTCTTGTTGCGACGCTTCAGGAAACGCAGTCGTCGTAAAACTCGCACATACGAAGTTGCTGAAGTTACTGTTCTCGCTTCCGTTGCTATGAATCCACATAAGACCACACGACAGATTGAACACGAGAATGGAGTTCCTAATACCAGTGTACATCGTATTCTTACATTTCACCCGTTCCATCTTTACCATGTAAACCTACATCGAGAATTGCATGGGAATTATTTCCAGAATCGTGAACAGTTCTGTCAGTGGGCACAGCAGCAAATCCACACCAACCCGAACTGCTACTCCTAAGTTCTATCTACCGCTGAATGTTCCTTCTCAAACAATGGACAGGTAAATACAAGAAACATGCATTATTGGTCCAGCGACAACTGACGATGGCTTAGACAGGTGGAACATCAGCGTCAATGGGGAGTCTACGTCTGGTGTGGCATGCTTGGCACTACAATCACCGGCCCTTATTTCATCAATGGCAGCCTAAACGCCACAGCGTATGGCAAACTTCCACCGACGAATTCTTCCTCCTCTTCTGGATAAGGGGCCGCTAAGAACCAGAATGCTTACATGGCATCAACACAATCGATGTCCAGCACATAATGCCTTGCGTGCACGTCGTGTTCTAAACACAAGGCATCCTGCCGGATGGATTGGTCGAGGAGGAACTTGGGCTGCTAGGTATTGTGATTTAAATCCGTTGGACACTTTTCTTTGGGGATGCTTTAGAGCAGTTATCTATCACGATATTCAAACAACTAGAGGGGACATTCAGGAACGTATCGTGCTTTCTTGTAATCCTCTTCAGGGGGAACACTGGAAGCAGTAAATAATACTTTCATTCAACGAGTGCACCAGTGTATCGGTGTTCAGGGTCATCACTTCGAGCACCTTTGGATGTTCTACTCCTCGGCAATGGACCAGGAGAGTCAAGGACCATTTTGTGTTATATAACTAATGACGTTGTGTTTCAGTGAATGGTACACTGTGATACATTTTTGAATAGGTCTTTAGGAGAGGAAATGAGTTACCGAATAAAAAATACAGAGTGCCATTTATAAAAGTCATACCGCTGTTGATGTCTTTGTAAAAAACAAAGCTACAACGAAGGCAATCATGCTGAGTGATGTCTCCCTGACGGCTAAAGAACATTTGCATGAAACATTTTTTAATTTGCATCGGTACAAACAGTTATTTGGGGTGGTCAAGATAAATGGGCACCCTTTATATATCGGTAAGCAAAGACCTTCTGCCGGCCGGAGTGGCCGAGCCGTTCTACGCGCTACAGTCTGGAACCGCGTGACCGCTATGGTCGCAGGTTCGAATCCTGCCTCGGGCATGGATGTGTGTTATGTCCTTAGGTTAGTTAGGTATAAGTAGTTCTAAGTTCTAGGGGACTGAGGACCTCAGAAGTTAAGTCCCATAGTGCTGAGAACCATTTGAACCATTTTTGAAAGACCTTCTAAGGACAAAACCCACAGATAGAAACTCTTCCTCATAGATATTGGTAACTGGGCCGCAAGAGGGATAGTCGATACTACACCTGAGCCAATGGCGCGACAGGTCTTCTGACTCAATAGCGTCACGGCTCAGTGGTGCTACAGAGAGGAATAACTTCCATGACACTAGAGTGAACTGTAAAGGATAAACGCTTTAGAGCGAGTAAGAGATTTGAATACATGAGGCAAATAAGTGAGGACTTAGGTTGCAAGTGGTACTCTGTGATGGTTCGTGAGGGATAGGAATTCTTGGCGGGCTGCGTCAAGCGGAAAAGGAAACACTTGCTCATTAACGCACTTCAGCCGGCAGTACAAGAAGAATATAAGTGGCCAGTCACCTACAGTGTAGTCGAGATCCATCTACTGAGGGTATTGTGTATCTGAAGAGCAGATAGGCCGGAGCCTTTCTGTCGAAATAGGGTAAGTCGCGGCACCCTGTTGGCCAACCCCTCGTGATCGCGCCTGCCCCTGGCCACGGATAGGTGTCGTAAATTCCTAGCACACTGCGGGAGAAGCAGGAACATGAATGTGAGGACCTAACTGCAATTCCACCGCCGATATAGACAGCCTCTCCGAGACCCCCTCCCCCTCGCCACTTTAAAAAAAATCCACTTTACCCAATCCGCGACGTGAAAATTGTTGTCCACACAGCTCGAATTTCTCAAACGAAATGTAGATTTCTCCCTTGTATGCACATTATTTTTGAAGACAGAAGAAATCGTAGCGTACACGCATTTTCTCATCTCCTTAAGATCGTTCTTAGTGTGAAAATCCTGTACAACAGTACGGCATAGGCTATATTTCGTTAGGCATTCTCTCTTCCACTGAGAAACTTTCTTCTTATCAGCTTAATATCTTTTACATCCTGCATCAAAGGACTAGAATATTCAAGTCCTTTTTGGCTCATGACGTAGTGCTTAAACCATTCTCTATCTCAGTCACAGGGTGCTTCCTCACCTTCGACAGAAAGGAGGAGTTCTAAATATCCGCTTAATTCTACGCATCACTTTATAAATTCATATAACTGATGGCCATATCTCCCAGCGCAGGCGGGAGATTAAAGATGTCATCGCAACGTGAAAGCCAATGATTACCGCTCCTACCCATAAACCACATCCGTGGCACTTTCAGTCTCGCTTCCACCCTCCTGGCGGCAAGTCATTGACTTACCAATTAATGAAACTGGTCAAGAGAGCCCCTTTGCATGGTGTGAAATTTTTCCCTGCAGTCGGATTTCACTCACCAGTTAACTCAAACGTGAATCCTTGAAGGGCACGAACACTATTAAGAAAATTTACAGAACCGAAATTTGAAGCTGACTGCAGAAGGATTCTAAGGCCGCCAACATACATTTCGCGTAATGAGCACGAAGATAACATACGAGAAGTTAACGCTCATATTGAGGCATATAGATAGATTCTTTTTTCTCCCTCTATTTGAAAATTGGATAGGAAAGGATTGAGAAGTCGTATGTGGGTGGGAGCTATATGTTTACTCACAACGGTTAAAGGAAGTAGTAAAGAGATAACCTCTCACTTTCCCTTTGTCAGAGTATCGCTTACTTCACACATTCACACGAATCTCCTAGTCTTCAACATATAGTGATATCTACTGTCAGCCAAGTCACAGACCCTTGATAATTCTGTAGAAATCCCACTACGCTACAACATCAGAGTTCTATGAGACAAAAGGCTGTCTAGCCCTCTACCTGTGACTGGCTATGTAGAGAGCTATCATAACGAGAAATGAAAAAATATATATATAGTACACAAACTTTCGGGGAAAGGTCACTACCGTGCGGATGCTCGCTTCCAGAAATGTTTTAAGATTGGCACTACTTCTAGTGATTTGTAATCAGTTACACAATAGAACAGAAGCACGTCCGTTCAGCTATTTTAGATTAAATATTCATTTATCTACATTGTACTCCAACGCCCACCAATCCTCAATCCTCTGCAAATCGCTATATTTTACAGGTGTCGCAACCCTGCTATTGACATGAACCTACTCTAAATACGTATTCTGCAAACCAGTGTACGGTGTGGACTATGTCGTAGCACGATTATCGATTTATTCATTCCTTTTCTAGTCAAATACTTGATAATGGAGTAAAACTGAATGTCTGTATGACTCTGTATACACCCTAAATCTCCTCTATGATCACTATACCTGATACAGGCCTCGTTACTGCATCTGTACCATACGAGGAGTGCACAAAGAAAATCTGATACATCCGCAATTCAACTATATTCAATGATTGTCACAAACATGTCCCTGTACGTGTCCTAAATCCATTTATCGTATCCAAGTGCTCACTACACTGGATATCAGACGGCATAATGTTATGGGAGTTTTCGTTGACAGTACAGTGTTTCATTAGAATTACATCATCAGTTTTTCAATTCAGTTTCACCTCAATACAGTTCTAACAGTATCACCGAGCATCGAGCATGCATTCCATCCACCACTTACATTCGTGCAACAGCCTCTCACCTCCATGCACAATTTAGAGCGGCTGCCAGCGTAGGAAAAGATTCAGGTTTAATCACAACATTGTTCTTTTTGACCAACCTGCTTTCCGGCAGTGGACGGACACGATACCGTATTCAGTCTAGAACAGTGTATATCAACATGGTAGTACACTTATGTATAGTGTAGTTATTTATTTAGACGCAAACCAAGTATCTACACGCTTATCTGACTACTAAATATCGTGAGACAATCAACCAACGGTACAAGTCAGACCAAATCTGTTTCGATGTTTCCTCCAGCAACAGCTCCTCCAGTCAGCTTCAATCTGCTACCATTGTACTGGTAGATAGGACAGCATGGCTGTGGAAGTGGAAGGGTAGCCCACAACATAGACAGACAACAGTATACACAATTACAAGCACCCAAACTTTAATGATCTTCCAGCAATAAAGGCTCTTAACAAATCTCAATAAAGCAAGATCATAAACTTAGTTACAAACATATGTTAACCTTCAACCAGTGAATAACCCCAACAAAGAATTACCAATCAATAAAACGTAGATAAAGGACTGCTTTACAAGAATGCTTAAATTAAGTAAAATCATGAAAGCTAAGTTACAAACTTGATGTGAAGCTACAACAGGTGAATAACCCCAATAAAGAATTCTCATTTAAATAAAACATAGATAGGAAAATCCCTTATCAAAATGCTTGAATTGTGTAAAATCATGAAAAGCTGAGTTACAACTTTTCTCACAAACTACTTAGGAATTTACAGCAAATAAACAAGTTTGATCTGTTTAATCAGAAGGTAACTGCCAAGTCCAAGCGACCGAAGCCACTCAGTGCGGACGACCGCCCCAACGCTGGTCATCAACCGACATCGTCACGGCCCAATGGCCACCGTGCTAAAACAGACCAACGTTTCGGTAAGTGACCGACAGCAACACAGGAGTAGCAGTGACTGAAAGTCGGCGTACGCCTTACGAAACACGGCACACCCTGAAGCGGGAGCAGGCACAGCTGACTATCGGCCATACAACCGCGAGCAAACAAATCTCACGCCGCCGGTACTAACGCGGGAAATGATAGCGAGCGACAAGACGCCACGTGCAAAGCAGCAACCGTGCCTACCCCTCGACCACAGAATGCGCCCTGTATCCTTGTCTATGGTAATACAATTTATAGCACACAAGAAACGATTTAATAATGGCATTAGTTCAACGCAAGATCAGTTAACAGTTATGTCCAGTAAAGATTTACCAACGGATTTACCTTCAAACAAACATCCGGACCACAGGCGGAAATTAGCAAACTTGGCATAAGTTTTCACCAGACCGATAAACAAGAAACCAAATTAAACTGTTGCCCAAAATACAGTCACGATACGCAAGCCCCCCAAGACCTTGCTATCTTACTCACAGTTATCATTAACGGCGAAACATACACAAATGAATGATAAAAAATTCACCATTGAAACCAAAAAGACAACACACCACAAAGGTTAAATTAATTAATTTGCAGACGAGCCAGTCACTGAAAGCTCAGTTCCACAAGATTAGGACTAACCTCACTCGGCAGCAACACATTTGTGTGTGTGATAACTAGGTTGCCCAAACAGGACTCCAAAACCCAAAACAACAGGTCACACGTTAGCTTTCTTGTTCTCGGATAATAGGCACCACCGGGCTAAGATAATCGCAACGAAAAAAAAACTCTGAAATTACAGCTGCCTGCAGCGAAACAAATGAGTCAGGGTGCATGAACGTAAAGCACAAGCCACTGTTCCAGCCGGAGCGTAACCTTTTCCATGCACATACCTACAGAACAACACACGTGGGCATAAAGGGAGCAGCAGATGCGTACCAAGCAAACTATAATGTGCCAAAATACGACCCACGTCACGTACACAAACCGGAGCACTGCTCCCGGAGCTGGTGCCTGCTCGCTAGACTGCCGCAACTCTCTGTCCCCCGGAAAGCGATTCTGACTGCCGCCTTGCTCAATGCTCCCTTCTCGGCCGTGCACAACAACTCTTCTATGTCGCCTCAGAGTGCGGCCGCAATGTCCGTTCTCCCCTGCTGTCCGCCCAAGATTCCCGTACTCGCACTCACTCCCTCGTTAGGACCCGCTCCGACGGGAGGCGTTCGCGATCGCACATACTGCCAACCTCAACCAGAGGAGTAATCGATAGCGTCTTGCGCACGAGAGCCGCGCCACTGAATCCTCCCCCACTAAAACTGGAAGAGCCCCTCCCCCCATTCCTTTGTTAAGAGGGCTAAGTCGGGAGTTAGGTCTTCACCTGGGAGACATGGACCCGCAGCTCCCTACCAGTCGTCGTATGCCTGACCAACAGACTGACTGGGTTGAGGAATTTCATTACCCTATACGGTCCCTGAAAGCGAGCAGTCAGTTTGCCAGAAATGGCTCCCTTGCCCTGACCTCCTACGGCAAAATTACGAACAAAGACCTCTTCGCCTACTCTGATGTTGACTGGACGACACCCCTCATTATAACGGCGCGCCTGCCTCTGATGTGCGGCCCTGATATTCCGCCGCGCCCTATCCCAATTCTCCTTAATACTGTCAGAGCTGAGCTTTTCAGGCAGAATATCATCCACAGACCACAGATTAGCCAAGGGCGAATTAATACAATAGGAAAATATCAGGGAGGCCGGCGTGGTCCCACTGGACTCATGATGAGCTGAGTTGAAGGCCAGGTTTATCCAGGGAAGAGAGACATCCCATTTCCTCTGAGAATGCTGGTGATAAGCAATTAAGGCTGACTTAAGGTTCCTATTCACAGAGGTTACCAAAGAGTTCAGGAACCTCGGATAAAATATCCATTGCACAACTACAGGGTTCGACCCCAACGGCTTCCTCCTCATTACTGGTCCCTTCGTCAAACCTCCTGCTTAGAGCATCGGCGACAGAGTTCTCCGTTCCTCGAATATGTCGGACAGTGAATCTAAAGGCCGATATTCTAACTGCCCACCGAGCTATTCTACCAGTTTTCCTGGGGCGAACCAAGACCCAACTCAAGGCCTGGTTGTCTGTCTCCAGTAAGAAAAGCCTATGCTCAAGGTAGAGCCTGAACCTATCAAGCGCGCATAGAACGGCAAGCGCCTCCAACTCATACACGGAATATTTGAGCTCCGCCGGAGAAAGCATTCTCGAAGCATAAGCAGTAGGACGCCTCTCACCATCACCTTCCTGCAGGAGAACGGCGGCTACGTCTGAATCAACGCATCAGTTTGAACTACGAAGGCCTTAAGAAAATCGGGGACAGGAAGAACAGGTGGGTTCGCCAGAGCAGGCTGGGCTCAAAATGGTTCAAATGGCTCTGAGTACTATGGGACTCACCTTCTAAGGTCATCAGTCTCCTAGAACTTGGAGCTAATTAAACCTAACTAACCTAAGAACATCAAACAAATCCATGCCCGAGGCAGGATTCGAACCTGCGACCGTAACGGTCGCGCGGATCCAGACTGTAGGTCCCAGAACCGCTTGGACATCTCAGCCGGCGACAGGCTGGGGATATCCTCTATGGCCTGGGGAATTCCCAGAAGGAAGAGGTAATTGACTGATCGACTTAATTAATTATACAATTAATTTGATATTAAAAGTGTCCCAGTATCAGCGAGGGGGAGGGAGTAGGTGGGAGAGAGGGGGGAAGAGGGAGGGGGGATGAGGGAAGAGGGGTAAGGGAGGAGGTAGGGGTGGGGAGAGCTAGGGAATTCCCAGTTTAGAGGTGGTAGTTAATATATCAATTTAATTAATTAATCAATTAATTTTATAACAAAATTGTGCTCGTTCTCTCTATGGTTCACTACCATATTCTACGTTGAATGTGAAGGGGTGTCATATGACATCAGCCCATACGAAATGGTTAGAACAGTTACGCACAAAATAGGGAGAAAAGAACCACATTCCTCACTGAACTACGGTTCAAATCCTCGTGAGATTCCTTTTCTATTTTTTAGACGTCCGCTTCCTATTTCTCGTCGGTTACAAGCAGGACATCATATTGCTACTTCACACTGACATATCATGTGACAATGGGATACGTTAAACTGCATGCATGTGTCTGCTAACCACGCAGTGCACAACCACAACTGATCCTGTCGAGTTCATGTAGGGAGGCTTCCCGATGGAGTACACAAGTGAGGAGTACATCGACAAACTTTTGGTGCTGCTCTGCTGCTGCTGCTGCTCATGCGTGTGCTACACGGTTTCCTGAAAGGCCCCATGCCGACTCCGAATGTTTTTCGTCAATTGGAATAACGCCTTATGTGAAACGGTAATGCTCGTCCACAAATAATGAGCAGAGGTCGTCCAAGGACGAGGACCCGATTCTTGAAACCGTTCACCAGCCACCTCGGCCCAGTACCCATGATATTGCAAGGAAGATCCTGATATACTAATGATACATTATCAATAATGTAATATGGACTGACGAATATAGCTCCACACATGAAGATACTTTCAACCTCCACAACAGTCATTATTCGACAGAACAGGACAAACATGTCACCTGTATCGTGGCTTTCAGGTATGCTTTGGCATAAACCCGTGGGATGGCATGATGGGAGGGGTTCGTTTGGGCCCTTAACTACTGCTAGACAAGTTGAATGCGCTCCTGTATCGTACGTTTCTTTGAAATACTGTGCTTGACTTATTAGGAAACCTTACACTTTGTGTTCGGTGACAGCTATGGTTTCAGGATGAAGGCGCATCGCTACACTTTAGAATGAATGTGCGTAGCTGTTGAAATGAAGCGGTTCCACGGAAAAGGATTGGTCGTACAAGTCCAGTGTTCTGAACTCCCCATTCCTCAGACCTTCATCCATTTGAATTTTAATTGTGGGGACTCTTAAAGGAACATGTTTATAGTAGTCCACTCGTGCACGCCGCCTCAGTATCGGTGGATGCAGATGCATTGCGTAGAGTCTCACAAAGTATGACGCAGCGAGTGGTGAAGTGTTGGTAAATGGAGTGCCGTCGCTTTGAATATCTTCTCTTAAGAGCAAGTCACTCATACCTGTAAGTACCGGCTAGACGTCAAAAGTACATAATGGAATTATTGTGCATAGCACTATGTCCGATCTAATGTAGCCTACCTATTGTGTTTTTAAAACTTCCCGACAGATTAAAACTGTGTGCCGGAGCGATACTCGATCTCGGGACCTTTGCCTTTCGCGGGCAAGCGTTTTTTGTATCTCGTTGAATACAGACGATGTTACTGTATCCACTATTAGTCCCTATTGGATTTCATTGTGTCCTTAGTGAAACAAAGTGGTCGTTTACGACTGTAAGAAGTTCATGCTATGTCTTGACGTTTAAATATAGGTAACATCTACATAAAGAAATACACAAGATACTGCGTTGTAGAGGTATAAACTGCATGCAGTTTGATGCTTTAACTGTAAAACGGAGAAGTTTAGTGTGGTAACGACTGGAACATCGGTGATTCTGCATATCCGTTCCACACTGCATTGTTTCGTCTCACTGAGGTAATGGGAGAGCTACTCCACTGAATGGAGTGCCTCAGGTGTGAATCGAACTGCGTAAACACATCCCATCGTACGTGACCGTTGGTGGCTGTCGAGCGATCGTGATTTAAAAGAATCCAAAAGAAAAATCAAATAAATCTGAAAAAATTAATATTGTTTAAAACGTAGTTATCCATACTTATTTGAAGTCTTCCTTCACTGAAAAATTTGCGTTAAAAGTAAATGCAAAATGCATTTGACACATCCCCATTCTCAAGAAAACCAGCAGAAACCCTTAGCAGCTAAGCAGCTGTTACCCTTTAAGAAACAACATGGCCACGCTCTTCAAAAGCACGAAGATTAGAATACGTTTCTTCATAGACAATATGCTGCAACATCAAGATATTTCTAATGCAGTTAACTCAACCTATACCTATAATAAATCTGATATATTCAAAGTAAAACGTGAAGATTATTCAAAAGCTTACAGTGGCCCGAAAGGGAGAGGTTTCGAAGTAGTATTTCATAGTCATATCGTTCTAGTTACTTTAAAAAATTGAAGAAAGTCCATCTTTGCTACTTGCAATGCTGAAGACAAGCATTTTGAACAAAACAGTGTAAGTAGCCTACACATCCTTCACTACGAAAATAAGGTAATATTGTGAATGTCCTAAAAGAAAGAAACAGACTTACAAATAAAGTCACATTACCAGATCATTTCCTTAAAAAAACTGAAAGAACTGACAATACTCTTTTAACAAAGCACTTTAACAACTACTATCCCACAGGACACAAAAATAAATGCCGCTAGCCACTTGTTTACTTTAAAACCCATATATAAAATACACATAATATAATATTTTAGTCAAAAATATATTTCATTTGTACGAGGTATTCATCAAATCTACTATTCTTGATAGGTCATACCTAATGTTAGTAAAAAGCTACGTAATGGATTAGACACACATATTTCCCAGACACATATGGGGAGAAAAATATGAAAGTGACACTGGTTAGAAGAATGCAACAGGAGTGTATTACGTGCAGGCTGTATCAGCATACATTGTTAATATCATGCTAATGCTTCTCAAATATGTTTAATTAGTTACCGCTTTTCGGTGCATGTATTAGTAGAATAACAAGTGATACAGTTATATGTTTAAAATATTTAATTCGTGGTACACCGAAGAGAACGGAAGCAATCATAGCAAAATCACTATCAGTATATGCGCAATATATTTATGAATAAATTTCGAAGTTAATTTTTTTCCGTTTTCATTTACTTTCAGAATGATTATTAGTTTGAAATGTTTTATTGTAGAACACTGTGGTATTCAAAGTATTAAACATCTCAGCATAGCTCATCCTCTATATACAATGCAGACATGTGATGATGATCACAATGTTTGACACGTGTAACGGCAAGAAACAAAGAAACATTTTGAAGAAAATTGTCCAGTCTTATGTAAATGGGCACAGCAATGGGCGATATTTTGTATACGCCGGTACTATCAACTTACTTGATGACATTTTCTTCAAAAGACTTTATTGTTTCTTGCCATAACCAGTGCCAGTCATTTTGTTCTCATCAGATGGCTCCAGATAGCGTTACCCATTACTGTGGCTATTGACTCAACAGTGGACACAATTTTCTGGTGAGCTGTCTCCTGTCGATAGACGAACTAGTAGGAATTTCCATCTTGCTGACATTCCTTCCTACTGTATGTGCGTGTACACAATTGGGTGTTAAATACCTATTTGAAATAGCTACATAAATAGCTACAGCAACGTAAATAATACAGAGGAGTATCCACATAAATTAGTATCATTTACTCGCATAACCTTCAAAAACCCAATTTTAGTTCAACACATCTCGAAATGTGAGCTTCAAGTACGAGCAAATAATACGTTTATTTATGCACGAACTGTTTCGGCTTGCCATATTGGAACTAATTCCCTCATTCAATGATACAGAGCTTACAAGTTGTGGATTGGATTATGGCGGTACGCGAACGACCGAACTGTCATGGGCTAGTCATACTCATCCAGGAGAATCACAATGAAAGCATGGGATAACATATACAATTTTTGACTCTAGCCATACGAAGAAACAATTCAACAGCAGCTACTGTTAAATATACACAATGCCGTTCGACACCAAACTGTAAAACCAGCACTGAAATTTGGTTAAAATTGATAGCTGAGAGGTACAGTATAATACATTTGCTACACATGGGTGCTAAAGTCTCCAATAATATTCTTGCCAGTTATCGAATGTAGTTTATGAACAGTACCATACTTGGTTCATCAAGTAGGTGTTGATTTATCCACTTATTAGGACCCCGACGTATGCGATCTGTTGTGTCCTCCTTTCACCAGCGGCGCACAAATCACCGCGTTTGTACTATGAATGGTACTACAAGCTAGGGAAGGCGGTTATCTCTTAACTGAGAGGATTTCACTCGTACGGTTTTTTCCATGTCCTGTTCGTTGAAACCGCTCAGATTAACAGGTTTCTGAAATAACTGATTTACGGTCTTTTAGTGCTATCATTTGCAGTAACAACCAAAGACAGAGAACAAAGATTGAAAACTAAGACTCGCTCAGAATTTAGCATCATACGAGGATAATGGAATGTAGTCGAATTAAATCGGGTCATGCTGAGGGAATTAGATTAGAAAATGAGACGCTTAAAGTTGTAAATGAGTTTTGCTATTTGGGGAGCAGAATAACTAATGATGCTCGAAGTAGAGAGGATTAAAATGTAGACTGGCAATGGCAAGGAAAGCGTTTCTGAAGAAGAGAAATTTGTTAACATCGAGTGTAGATTTAAGTGCCTCGAAGTCGTTTCTGAAAGTATTTGTATGGAGTATAGCCATGCATGGAAGTGAAACGTGGACGATAAATAGTTTAGACAAGAAGAGAATAGAAGCTTTCGAAATGTGGTGCTACAGAAGAATGCTGAAGATTTGATGGGTAGATCACATAGCTGATAAGGAGGTACTGAATAGAACTGGGAAGGAGAGAAATTTGTGGCACAACTTGACCAGAAGAAGCGATCGGTTGGTAGGACATATTATGAAACATCAAGGGATCACCAGTTTAGTATAGGAGGGCAGCGTGGAGGGTAAAAATCGTAAAGGTAGACCAAGAGATGAATACACAAAACAGATTCAGAAGGATGTAGGTTGCAGTAGGTATTGGGAGATGAAGAAGCTTCCACAGGATAGAGTAGCATGGAGAGCTGCATCAAACCAGTCTCTGGACTGAAGGCCACCACAACAACACTTTTTAAGATAAGTAGAATCAAAATTGAAGTAAAGAAGGTAAATGAAGGAAACTTAGTCTGTCCACTATTCGATGCTTTTCTCGAAGAGTAATGATTGGTTTAGTGTTACAAAAAATCACCCACTAGTATGCTGCTATTCCTTATAGCTTTCTGAGTCTTCTCAAAAATCAAACTGTATTCGAGGATCATAGCACCATTAGGGGTTACGACTAGCTAGTGCCAAAGGTTGACAACGTAGGTTGGAGAACTTCATTTATCGTGTTGAGCTGCCTCTTTTCAAAGGCTACATGCACACAAAGGCGTATCATGTACAAAGAAGAAGCAGATACGTTTATTTCTGTTTTTATTATAAACTATGAAAGACCTGACTTTTTAGTTTATTATCGTTGCCTTAGGCTTCTTTCTCTTTCATTACAGCATAGAAATGGCTGACAAATAGCAAGCATTTGTGTAAAATTAGTAACGTTCTTTTTCTTTAATTACGTCGAATACAAAACGCAGTTGTAGGCAAATATATTTATTCCCTTTGAAAACTACAGATTATTTGCTGACGAAACTAAAGATGCTGTTTCAAGAAATTCATATGAATGATTTAAACAGTACGCAAAATATATCAAATTAGACAACAGTTAGATAACAATATGTTAATGAACTAAGCTACTGCTCAATACATATTGTCCAATCTGGTTATAAATGAGTTGATATGTAAGTCGAATCCTTTTATCTGGAAAAACATCATACAAAGGCGAAGCCAGTCTTTTGAAAGCCGCTGTATTTCTGCTGAAGATGTTTGTTTGGGCTCGAAATGACAATCCTCTCAGGTTCAACTAGTCCATTCCTGGCTACTTCCTGATCATGGGGCAAAGAGAGGCTGCAGTTGACGTAAAGGATATTTTTATCCACTTATGAATAAGAAAACTATTATAACTGAGAGCGAACGAATATGGAGAAATATCGGTTATTCATATCAAAAATATAGATTTCCACCGGCCGCGGTGGCCGAGCGGTTCTAGGCGCTTCAGTCCGTAACCGCGCGACTGCTACGGGCGCAGGTTCGACTCCTGCCTCGGGCATGGATGTGTGTGATGTCCTTATGTTAGTTAGGTTTAAGTAGTTCTAAGTTCTAGGGGACTGATGACCTCAGATGTTAAGTCCCATAGTGCTCAGAGCCATTTTTTTTATACATTTCCCATCCCAACTACAAGCTTCGACCACCACATATCTCAGGCCATATAGGATCGCTTGATGCCAGTCAGCTTCTGCAAACTTGGGATAAAGGCTTCAACGCGTCCAGCAGAGGATCGCTTTTGTGTTCAAGGTCAGTACTCAGACGCTGTGGTCCGTCTGTTATTAAAACGACGATCCCTGCGATGGAATTCTATTTAGCGAGATTCACTGTGCTGGTGGGATTTCTCACCTACAACTCACAATCAGCCAAGCCTGGACATGATTTCGAGTACTGTCCTTGCGGAACAGAAGAGAATTGATGCACTTGAGATATAATGCTACAGAAGAATGCCGAGGATAGGTGGAGTGATAAAATATGGTGAGGTTCTTCGTAGAATCGGCGAAAAAAGGGATATATGAAAAACACTGGCAAGAAGAAGGAACAGTGTGATAGGACATGTTTTAAGGCATCTGGGAGTAACCTTCATGATACTGCAAGGAACTGTAGAGGTAGGAGCTATAGAAGGAGACAGAAATAACTGAGGTCGTTGGGTGCAAGTGCGACTATTACGTGAAACGTTTGGTGTAGGAAAGGAAATCGTGGCGGGGTGCTTCAAAACAGTCAGGAGAGTGAAGATTTAAAAAAAAAAAAAGATAAAAACCTGTTAGCCCTCTTAAAGCTTTCAGAAACAGAATTTTATATATTTCGTATTAGTAGTAGTTAACTGTTTTTCATTTAGTGATAAGTATGTCTTATGTGTGACCATTATTAAACAGTCTTGTCGTCATGGTGCACTCAGTATGGGGCATAAGATGCACCATGAAATTCCAAGTGGAAATCATTTCACTTTTGACTGAACTTCGCATTTTCCACTATTGTTGTGGCAGATTTTCCGAGTTTTAAGGGTTGAATGTTGTTTTTCTGACAGAATTATTTCAGTGTAGCGCCAGTAGGGTATTTCTCGTTATAGTAGGAACACACAGACTGATGTCCTATGAAATGATTACACTTACACGGGCATGCCACACATCACACCGGCATTACTTTGTAAAAGCCGAGCCAGAACCTTGTTCCTTCGGAAACAAGAATCCAAATGGTCAGTTGATCACTGACTGGGAGAGAGAGGTACATAAAGAAAGGGCTTTTCCAGCAAAATTATGTATCCTATTTTCAAAGAAGAAACATGTGCATCTGTATAACTGCAAGTGCACATCGGACAAACATCTGTTCAAAAGAGAGCGAAAGAAGTTAGATAGTAATGTTGGTGAAACTCTAAAGACTCCACGAGAGAAGCAACAGTGCTGCATCAGTGTTAGGTTCAATAGAAGTTGTGACAGTGGGCTTCAAACGCGTCGAGTGATGCATTTCGAATTGCCGTGTAGTGAAGCGAGTCAGAACTTGTGGGGAACCCTGTTACACATCAACGCCACAGCGTGACGTAATGACTGAAATAACTTCGTCGAGCGTATGCGAACATCAATATTTAAAATGTCTTATGTTGAATAATACTTTTTGCTGTGTGGACAATCTCTATATTGCCACAGTCAGAATTATTAAAAGTAATGAACTATACGGAACAGTATAAACAGTGAGATAAGTTCATTTTGTAAGTACACTACAACGAATATTACCTCTCACAGACTGAATAAACTGGCGACGGATACAAAGGTGACTGCAGACAGCATATGAAACAACACAAGAACGCGAGAGACATTTTAAGTGTATCAGTGTGCCAACTAAATACTCTTTTCAGCCGACATTTTACAACGACTTTTTGTTAATGCCGCTTGAATATTTTCAAGTTTCATCAGCCCGACTGAGTGCCATCATGATAGCTGGAGCCAGGGGTGGATCCTCGTAGTCAACCGGCGGGGGCGATCCAGTACCTATGACAACGTCATCGACGGTATCCAGACAAGCGACTTACATTTAATTCTAAGGAGTGAACTTACAACTAAACTTACTTCATGTACGTTCCATAAAACGTAATACAACTACTGTACATTGCTGAAATGATTTATGTAAAAACGCACATGTTTCAAATTTCTATTAAATAGTGCTATAGAGCACAATTTTCAATTATGTTTTCTAACGTATTATTCCATGTGATAAATTTGTATACGTGTACATTGTAATGTGATTTTGGATATGAGTCTGGCTGGAACTAATTGTCAATGTGAAGGTCAGCCCTGGTTTTCATCTGGAGTATTCTTTGGGCCTCGCCGAATGGGAAAGCGAAGTAATGATCCCCGGCAATATCATCTATTAATCCGGAATATCCGGAGCGAAACAGTACCAAAGAAAACCAGGTACTATTGTTACAAGTATGTTTACTCAGTAGTAACAAGTGGCCTTCAGCACTGAATAAACAATCAGATGACGAATGGATCTACATGCCCAATGTTCCATCTAACGTAGGTTCAAAGATTCAAGTAGGTTACGTCACTTAACATGCTTTAAACTATCCGGTGGGCGTTGTGGCGTATGATTCGATTTATTCAACTGATATGAATGTAATGCAAAACAAAAATTTAGTGTTATGAATCATTTTGTCAAATCTTATAATATTTAGTGACAACTACTGTAAATATTTTTCATTAATCGCAAAGATAAAGAATACGGCAGTTCAATACGCTCCATGAGAGCATGGAACTTCAAGTGTAATATATATACTCAAGAGCCATGTTGCTCGTCCCTGTTTGTTCTTTCTCTCCTGTGGATCGATCCATAACTAGCTGTCTGTATGAGCGTTAAGGTTACAATATATTCTTAATTAAAAGTATCTTATATTTCCATTCAAAATTCCTCTCCCTCCACATGAAATTCATTTAAAGATAAAAATGATATTGCTGTCGAATGCCCATCTGGCTTCGGAAGTTTCGGTGGCGCTGAGTCTCCCATTACGTGTACTAAAATGTATTTAATTGTTTGCGAGCTTCACACGCAAAGAATTTTTACAGTCAGTTTTCAATATTTAAGTTTCTTAATATTTTTGATTGCGAAACGTAAGGCTTAGGTGAGGCTTCCCCTTCGATTTAAAATATTTTCAGTTGTTGTTGTTGTTGTGGTCTTCAGTCCTGAGACTGGTTTGATGCAGCTCTCCATGCTACTCTATCCTATGCAAGCTTCTTCGTCTCCCAGTACCTACTGCAACCTACATCCTTCTGAATCTGCTTAGTGTATTTATCTCTTGGTCTCCCTCTACGATTTTTACCCTCCACGCTGCCCTCCAATACTAAACTGGTGATCCCTTGATGCCTCAGAACATGTCCTACCAACCGATCCCTTCTTGTAGTCGAGTTGTGCCACAAACTTCTCTTCTCACCAATCCTATTCAATACTTTCTCATTAGCTATGTGATCTACCCATCTAATCTTCAGCATTCTTCTGTAGCACCAAATTTCGAAAGCTTCTATTCTCTTCTTGTCCAAACAACTTATCGTCCATGTTTCACTTCCATACATGGCTACACTTCATACAAATACTTTCAGAAACGACTTCCTGGCACTTAAACCTATACTCGATGTTAACAAATTTCTCTTCTTCAGAAATGCTTTCCTTGCCATTGGCAGTCTACATTTTATATCCTCTCTACTTCGACCATCATCAGTTATTTTGCTCCCCAAATAGCAGAACTCCTTTACTACTTTAAGTGTTCATTTCCTAATTTAATTCCATCAGCATCACCCGACTTATTTCGACTACATTCCATGATCCTCGTTTTGCTTTTGTTGATGTTCATCTTATACCCTCCTTTCAAGACACTATACATTCCGTTCAACTGCTCTTCCGAACTCCTTTGCTGTCTCCGACAGAATTACAATGTCATCGACGAACCTTAAAGTTTATATTTCCTCTCCATGGATTTTAATACCTATTCCGAATTTTTCTTTTGTTTCCTTTACTGCTTCCTCAATATACAGATTGAATAACATCGGGGAGAGGCTATAACCCTGTCTCATTCCCTTCCCAACCACTGCCTCCCTTTCATGTCCCTCGACTCTTATAACTGCCATCTGCTTTCTGTACAAATTGTAAATAGCTTTTCGCTCCCTGTATTTTATCCCTAACACCTTCAGAATTTGAAAGAGAGTATTCCAGTCAACATCGTCAAAAGCTTTCTCTAAGTCTACAAATGCTAGGAACGTAGGTTTGCTTTTCCTTAATCTAGCTTCTAAGATAAGTCGTAGAGTCAGTAATACCCTACGTGTTCCAATATTTCTACGGAATCCAAAGTGATCTTCCCCGAGGTCGCCTTCTACTAGTTTTTTCATTCGTCTGTAAAGAAATCGTGTTAGTATTTTGCAGCCGTGACTTATTAAGCTGATAGTTCGGAAATTTTTACGTCTGTCAACACCTGCTTTCTTTGGGATTGGAATTATTATATTCTTCTTGAAGTCTGAGGGTATTTCGTCTGTCTCATACATGTAGCTCACCAGATGGTAGAGTTTTGTCAAGACTGGCATTCCCAAGGCTGTCAGTAGATCTAATGGAATGTTGTTACTCCCGGAACTTTGTTGCGACTCAGGTCTTAATTCAAAGGATTGAAAGTTAACTCAGTTCCTAAAGAGATTAAGTTAAAGAAATTCTTTGCAGGTTTTTCCACTGTAGGCAAGTATCTGTACCACTGTTTCTTTTTGTGTAACATCAGATTAATTTGCTGGAAAAAGGAATCATTTCATACTCTGTATTATCGCTGGGTTAGTTGCAGGTTACGTTGCATTGTCATTCATTCATTGAAAGAGACCGTAACATTCCCATTAATAATAAATAACTTTTTGCCTGCGTAATGAGATTAAGCCGCGCTACGTATATTTAAGATGCATTTACTCGCGCTCAAAATATACGTGGCGTTCCAAAAACAATATTCAGAATTTAAACTCCTACGTTACATTATCATCGCTGTAGGTTGCAACTAACACCTGTGCGCGTGTTTCAAACGCAATCTCAGTGACTTATACGAAATAACTAAATTAATTCTACACCGCAACAGCTACGCAGAAAGGAGGTAATGGTACAAAGTAGTTCCCCTAGCCACATGCTAAGAAAGTGAGATATATCCCCTAAATCTACAGTATAAGCTGCTGATATTATGGGTAAACGCCAAATAGGTACAGGATGGTCCTTAATCCTTTTAAAGAAGGAGGGAAGCGATGCGCCCTTAATAATTTGTTGCAGATTTTTACGTTTTTGAATTGATCTTGCACATATTTTCGGAATTTCATTTCCATTTTTCTCAGTTACCAAAGATACTTTTTCTTGAATTCCATATTTCCATTTGTACAATATGTAGGGAACTAACATTAGTAAATCAATTGTAATTTGTGTTTCTTTGCTCATACGTTATTGGGGGTTTTGCAATGGTACTTTACGAACTACATTTTAATTTGTATGGGGAACACACAAAGTAACGACATGTTTATCAAACATACACAATGGACGATTGCCATTTGTGTAGACGCTCTCTAGAGTTAAAATCTTATGGGTTATTATGCCAAGTCATGTTTCTTCTAAAATGTTCGACGTTTCGAGCTCTCTGCTGGGATCTTCCTCAGGATCTTTTGGTGTCCACTACTGCTAGAACACTGTCAGAGACGAGTGTCGTGTCCATATATAAAGGGGGAATTTTCTGGCGTTCGTACTGGAAAAGTGATAGTATTGGTTAAAATACATGTGGCTACTATTGGTGTCCCATAGTCATAAGCTAATACAGAGGAAGGGGCGTTGGTAGCTCATCTCCTGTGGATACCATTGGCGGTCATCGTCACTGGATAGAAAGGCACTGTTCCACACTTATGCTGGAGAAGGGTTATTGGTTGAAATGCCTGCTACCGCTATTGGTTGGGCGTCACCAGTGGCTAGATTCGAGACGGACGAGCAAGAGGTGTGGGGGGGGGGGGGGGATGTTTACCCAAAATATTATTGTCCGCCAAGGTTACATGCAGTGCGTTGTTTATGCCGCTGACACACCGTGGCCGCGTATTTACTTCCTTGATGGCGGGGAGTCACGATACTGGAAGCCTAAAGCCGTCCCCACTATTGAAATTAGTTGAATTCTTAGAAATTTCTACCGCTTCTCGGACCTTTCTTCTTTAAATGTTTGTGTCCTTAGTCAGTACACGTACGTTATTAAAACTGATGTCAGAGCCACAGTTCTCGTCATGTTCCGCTACTGCCGATTTCGCATGTGCCGTTCGTGTACCTTAATGCTTCTTTAACAGTTCTTCCCGTTTCGCGTCCGCAGCTCGAGATCTCGCGGTCGCGTTCTCGCTTCCCGAGCACGGGGTCCCGGGTTCAATTCCTGGCGGGGTCAGGGATTTTCACCTGTCTCGAGATGACTGGGTGTTTGTGTTGTCCTCATCATTTCGTCATCATTCATGGACGTGGCAAGGTTGGACTGAGAAAAGGTTGAGAATTTGTACGGGCGCTGATAACCGCGCAGTTGAGCGCCCCACAATCCAAACATCATCACACATCATCATTCCCGTTTCGCCTATTTACACTTTGCCGCAGCCACATAACACTTGATAGACGCCTGCATTGTGGAAGTAATCAGGTGCATCCATTTCCTGTCGGAAAAAGTCTTTTATTTTGTTTTGACTAAAGAAAGATGTCTGAACACCATTTTTCTTTAAAATTCTGCTTATGCGGTCAGTGACACCAGAAACGAACGGTAACCTGACGGAGTGATAAGGCGGTTCCTCGTCATTCATATTAGCTGTATAAATATTCCGCCTAAAAGCCCTGTCGATTGAATAACTATCATACCCATTAGCCTTCAATGTCCTCTTTAAAAAATTCAACTCCGGTTCTAAGTTGTCGTCATCGCTGATACGGAAGGCACGTGAAGACAGAGTGTTGAGTACGTCTTGCTTTTGGGCTGGGTGGTGGTGCGACGTGGCATCTAAATATCTGTTTGTGTTAGTCGGCTTTCTGTACACTCTGTGACCTAGACTGTTATCAGATCTTTGTATACCAACACATCTAGGAACGGGAGACCGACCTCACTCTGAACCTCCAAGGTATTCTTCACCGTTTGGCCATATAACAAATGTATCGTCCACGTAGCGAAGCCAACAAGACGGCTTCAAAGGAGCACTACTTAATGCCTGTTGCTCAAAATGTTCCATAAAAACATCAGCTGCAACTGGCGAAATGGGTGAACCCATAGCAAGGCCGTCAGCCTGTTCGTAGAATTTACCATTGTATTTAAAATAGCTCGAGTGAACACATAATTCAGTTAAGTCACAAACATATGGAGCAACATTCTCTCTTATGATCTCCATTGTATCTGTTACTTTGACGTTAGTAAATACCGATGTCACATCGAAGCTAACAAGAATGACACCCGCAGATATCCTTAGTGTGCGTATAATTTCTAAAAAAATTTTCTAATCTTTTATAAAATTATTTGTTTTACCAACGAGATGTCTCAGTTTGCCAGATAAATGACGTGCTAAAAAATAAGTCAGCGAGTTAATCCCACTGACTATAGGCCTCAAAGGAACCGATTCTTTGTGTATTTTCGGTAGTCCGTACATTCTGTGTGAGACAGGTATCCGAGGTGTTAGATTCTTTGTAATAGAGCTTTCCAGTTTGGAGTCTGATATTAGGTTTTTCACTTTCCGAACGATTCTGTTCGACGGATCGCCTTTTAATTTGCGATACACAGGATCAGCTAGTAGTTGTTCCATCTTCCTGTGATAATCCAAACCGTCCAAAACAACACTAGCACTCCCCTTATCCGATTTTGTTACAACGATGCTTTCGTTTCTCATCATTTCAATAAGAGATTTCCTTTCCTGCGCCGATATGTTGCTTTTCGGAGATTTTGATTTCCGTAAAACTCTCGACACATCTTGTCTTACTTCTTCGGCCTGCACCTTCGGATGCTGCGACGGCACTTGTGATTTCTTCAACAGGTATTCTCTTCGGTGTAGCTGCGAAATTCAGACCTTTGCCCAGAACTGAAACAGCTGCTTCATCGAGTACTTCTGACGGGAAATTCACCACTACTCGCTTCGGATCCACTGTAGCGACTTCCTTCTTAACTCTAACCGTTAGCTTCTCGAACTTCTCTTTTTGTTTCATAATAATAATGACGAGGAACCGCCTTATCACTCCGTCAGGTTACCGTTCGTTTCTGGGGTCACTGACCGTATAAGCAGAATTTTAAAGATAAATGGTATTCTGACATCTTTCTTTAGTCAAAACAAAATGAAAGACTTTTTCCGACGGAAAATGGATGCACCTGATTACCTCCACAATGTAGGCGTCTATCAAGTGTCATGTGGCTGCGGCAAAGTGTATATAGGCGAAACGGAAAGAACAGTTAAAGAACGCATTAAGGAACACGAACGGCACATGCGGCTAAATCAGAGTGCAAAATTGGCAGTAGCGGAACATCACGAGAACTGTGGCTCTGACATCGATTTCAATAACGTACGTGTACTGACTAAAGAAACAAACACTTATAGAAGAAAGTTACGAGAAGTGGTAGAAATTTCTAAGAATTCAACTAATTTCAATAGAGGGGACGGCTATAGGCTTCCGGCATCGTGGCTCCCCGCCATCAAAGAAGTAAATACGCGGCCACGGTGTGTGAGCGGCATAAACAACGCACTGCAAGTCACCTCGGCGGACAATAATATTTTGGGTAAACATCCCGCCTCTCTTCTTCTGTCCTTTTCGAATCTAGCCACTGATGACACCCAACCAATAGCGGTAGCAGGCATTTCAACCAATAACCCTTCTCCAGCATAAGTGTGGAACAGTGCCTTTCTATCCAGTGACGATGACCGCTAATAGTATCCACAGGAGATGAGCTACCAACGCCCCTTCATCTGTATTAGCCTATGACTATGGCCCACCAATGGCAGCCACATTTATTTTAACCAATACTATCACTTCTCCAGCACGAACGCCAGAAAATTCCCCCTTTACAAGTGGACACAACACTCGTCTCTGACAGTGTTCCAACAGTAGTGGACACTAAAAGATCCTGAGGAAGATCCCAGCAGAGGGGTCGAAACGTCGATCATTTTAGAAGAAATATGACTTGGCCTAATAACCCAGATTTTAACTTCAGTGACAACGGCCACGAAAGCCTGCAGACTTACATACGCTCTCTAGAGGTCTGTATCCAAATTATGTCACTACAGCTCCCTACCATGTTTTCCCATGCTCAGTTTACTAATGTCGACGTTGTTTCAAGCACTCTAAGTGAAGTCACAATTTTTTCTAGCCACAAGGAGGCAGCAACATGTGCCTGAAATAATGTGATAAAATGATATTATTTCTGTGAAGGAATCAGGCATCGCTTATGTTAAATTTATTGTGAAACTTCCATGCTATTGATCATTGCCTGTTTCGATTTTATTAAAGTATCTAAAGATCTGTTAACTCAGATTAAACTCACCTATACTTGCAAATCAATCTCTATTATATTTCTTATTCGAATACCGGATGTTAAGATGATTAACGAAACGAAAAATCGTTCATAGTTGCCTCTGCACGTTGACACCAATGCAGTCGAGTCGTCTGCTCTCTACTTCCATCACATGATTACTGTACTTGGTGTATGAGCTGTGAATAGTGTTCGCTGCAGTGGCGGATGTATTGTTACGTGGCAGCGTATTCCCAAAATGTCAGGCACCAAATTTTATCATGTTATATGTACATCCCATTGACCAGTGTAGTCTATCTTTCCACAATGCATCAAACTGCACATAACATTCAATTCTACCAGAGACTGCCGTGTTAATTTCCATTTATTACAGTGAGGGACTTGTGATTTTCTACAGCCCTGGAGACCTCTTTCTAACTGCTTCACACAACATGGAATCTTATTAAATGAACAACAGACTCATAAAAATGCAGGGAGCTGAAAGCCATTCTCCACAGCAGACTTCGCATCCTAAAACCTCACCTCAGCTAGTGGTTCATAGGTCAGGTTTTTTTGAGTCATCATTCTTTCGACCGACGTAATACGCCCACCACAAACTCTCCTACATCTACATCATCTACATACGTAGATACTCCGCAAACCACCATGAGGTGCTTGGTGGAGGGTAGCCCGTACAACCTCTTGTCATTTCCCCTCCAGTTCCACTGCCAAATAGACTGAGGAGAAAACGACTCTCTGTACGACCCTGCACGAGCCTAATTTCTCGTTTCTTATCTTCGTGGTTCTTACGCGCCTGTATGTTCGAAACATGTGGCAATCAGCTTCAAATAACAATTCTCTAAATTTTCTCAACTGTGTTCCTCGAAAAGAACGTCGCCTTCCCTCCAAGGAATCCCACGTGAGTTCCCTAAGCATCTCCATAACATTTAAGCTTTGTTCAAACCTACCGGTAACAAATCTAGCAGTCCCCCTATGAATTGATTCGATATCTTCCTTCAGTCCGACAAGGTACGGATCCCAAACACTCGAGCAGTACTCAAGAATATGTTTTCTGGAAATCTAGAAATGTGGAATCAGCTTGTTGCCCTTCATCCATAGTTCTCAGTACATCATGTGAGAAAAGTGCAAGTGGAGTTTCGCAAAAGCGGTGCTTTCTAAAACCATGCTAATTCGTGGACATAAGCTGCTTAGCTTCCTACCTTAACCTGTTCATCTGAGAATAGCACTAACATCTTAAGCCGTCAGCTATTTTTTGGGTGTATTCATATCTCTGACTTCCCCAACAGTTTTTACAATCTACAGCTCCTTGTAATATCAATGACGCCTCTCCCTGATGTAACACATCTACTATGAACATATCTCTTCATGCCAGTGTTTTACGTACGTTGCTTTCTTCGCCAGTTTTGCCGAGAAGCTATATCTTCTTTATCTTACCAATCCGTCAGATTTTGAATGTTCTTCTGCTCCACCATATCTCAAACGTTCGATTCCCTTTGCTTCCTCTGTTTCACTACCGTATAGTACTGTGCTTCAAACATACATTCTAACAAATTTCTTCATCATATGAAGGCCTAAGATACGAGTAGACTTCCCTTGTCCAGGAATGCCCCCCTCACCACTGTTTGTCTACTTTTTATGTCCTCCTTACTTTGTCCGTTTGGTGTTATTTTGCTTCCAAAGTAGCAGAATTCCTTAAATTCATCTTCTTCCTGATCACCAATTTTGAAGTTAAGTTTCTCACTACATTCATTTCAGCTGATGCTCGTTGCCTTTGCTTTTCCCCATTTCCTGTCAGTCCATGTTCTGTTCTCTTTAGATACTTCATGGCATCCAATAGATGTTCTAATTCTTCTTCACATTCAGTGAGGTAAGAAATGTCATAAGCGAATCTAACTATCGACGTCATTTCACGGGGAATTTTATTCCCACTCTTGAAACTTCCTTTGCGTAACGCCTTTGCTTCTTCGTTGTATATGTTGAAATGTGGGGTGAAAGACAGCATCCTTGTCTCAGACACTTCTTAATCTGCCGACTTTGTTCTTCCTCTTGAAATCTGACTTTATCATTTTGATTCTTGTACATGTATTGTATGTGACCCGTTTTTACCTATAGCTCACTAGAGAATCTTGCACTATTATACACTGCCAAACGTTTTTCTAGGTTGGCGAGTTCTATGAGGGCGTTTTGATTATTTTTAGCCTTACTTCCATTATTTAGGGCAATGTCAGGTATGCCTCTCTGGCACCTTACCTTTCCTAAGGCGACACTGATCATCATCTAACTGACCTTCAATTATCTCTTCCTCTCTTCTGTATATCATTCATGTTTATATGCTTGAGCTGTTCAGCTCAATACGTGATAGTTTTCGCAGTAGTCTGTCATACTGTATTCAGAACTCTGTGGATTTATTTTTCGGAAGTATGATGGTACGTGTCCATTCTCATAGATTATAGACACCAACATGAATAGTCGTCTGTTTACCACATTTCCAAATGAATTTAGAAATTCCCTTCTACTTTATTCGATGTCAAGTCGTCCTAATTCCTTTTAATTTGTGACTCCAATACTGGATCCCGTATGCCATCCACATCAACCCCTGTTCTTCTTGATGCACGTCATCACGCAAGTCATGCCCCTTACCGAGGACTTCAATGTACCCATTCCACATATACACCTTCCCTTCTGCGTTTAAGTGTGGATTTCCAATTGCGTGCTTAATGTTACTACTCCTGCTATTAATTTCGTCGAAGATTGTTATGACTCTTCTGTATGCTGAGTCAGTTCTCCCGACATTATGTCTTTTTCCATTTCTTCTAATCATTTCTGCACCTATTTCGTCTTATTTTTTACGAAGTATGTATTCGCAACTGCTAATATGATAAGCCTCCAGCTGCAGGATGTAGAATAGACTGAAGACGCATCGGAAACGCAATGTAGAAGAAGTTGATACTCAACAACCGAGATGTTTTAAAATTCGCCAAGGAAGTAGATACTGCGGTAAAGAACAAAGGAGTAGGCGGTTAAAAAGAATAGGCTGTCATAAAAGAACATTTTCCCTAAAATTCTTAAAACTGTCACTCTGACTGGCTTGCAATAATTATTTCCGTAGACCGCACACTTTCCCGTGTGCCTACGAGTAAACTGTTCGATAGGACAGCGTTAGAAACCTGTTACGGACTGGAGAGGTTTTCCCGACGTCTTCCCCACGCCAGACCATCAATGGGTAACTATGACAAAATCCGCAAGAGCAGGAGTTTTTTAACCTATTTACAAAATTATTATTGATTTGAACTCGCAAGGTCTTTCAAATAACTTCTGGAACTCAGCCAGGTAACACTTTCTGCGACCGCCAATATTTCGGCGGGAGAACACCCCGCCATGTTCAAGGCAAACTGCAACGGACAGGAGGCGAACATGCAAATTTAAAACCTCAGTTCTCGGACTGTTGCAGGAAAGATAACACACACACTGAACACTAGTGCCAGCAAAGATGACATTTTCATCGCGCGGAATCTGATATTATATCTCGACGTTCTGTGATAAATCTCACAGAGAAATCTTTTGACGACGCAACCTTATCCATGCTTGGGAAGGGTTTAAATTTTGCACCCACTCCGAAGAGTTTACCGGTAGTTGATTTTATTAGTTCAATTGGACAGGCAGTTTGCAAACTATCTCCTGACGCTGCAGAGGAGGTTAGGAGGGAGGCATGCCGTGTGTTGAGTTGGGTTGGGTTGTTTGGGGAAGGAGACCAGACAGCGAGGTCATCGGTCTCATTGGAGTAGGGAAGGATGGGGAAGAAAGTCGGCCGTGCCCTTTCAAAGGAACCATCCCGGCATTTGCCTGGAGCGATTTAGGGAAATCACGGAAAACCTAAATCAGGATGGCCGGACGCGGGATTGAACCGTCGTCCTGCCGAATGCGAGTCCAGTGTCTAACCACTGCGCCACCTCGCTCGGTGCCGTTTGTTGACCAGGGCTCGTCCACCCAAGAGTATTGTAACAGCAGCAGAGAGGGCTGCTTTACAATCTCTCAGAGTTGATCCTGATGTTGTTATTTTACCTGCGGAGAAGGGCAATGCCACCGTTGTTTTAAATAAACAGTATTATGTACAAAAGATGCAACGTTTACTATCTGATTCAGCGTATCGCGGAATCGATGCTGACCCCACAAAAAGTGTTGAGAGAAAGACCAACAGCCTCCTGAAGAATGTCGCAGGACACTATCAAGAGTCTCCTAGGTTATATGGCCTTCCGAAGGCACACAAGCAGGGGGTTCCTTTCCGTCCTATTGTGAGTAACATCGGTGCTCCGAAATATCGTGTAGCCAAGTATCTTGCTTCTCTGTCGAGTCCACAAGTAGGTCGGTGTGAACATCATATCAGGAACTCAGCTGACATTTTACGTCGTTTGGAGGGACTGCGGTTGAATGACTCTGATATTTTAGTGAGTTTCGATGTTGTCTCTCTCTTCACTCGTGTTCCTCTGTCTGATTCGTTGCTTTTAATTAAGGCTAGGTTTAGTGCTGAATCAACTAATATCTTCCGGCATGTGTTGACATCCACTTTTTTTTTATTCGATGACCAGTATTATGAGCAGACAGATGGAGTTGCGATGGGTAGTGCGTTGTCTCCTGTGATAGCAAATTTGTTTAAGGAAGACTTCGAGGAACGTGCATTGGAGTCTGTGCCTTTGAAACCCGCCTGTTTCTTTAGATATGTTGACGATACCTTCGTTGTTTGGCCCCATGGTAGGGAGAATCTGAATGCCTTTCTAGAACATCTGAACTCTATCCACCCGAACATTCGTTTAGCGATGGAGTTGGAAGAGGATGGTTGCCTTCCCTTTCTTGACGTGTTGGTTCGGAGGAAGGATGATGGTTCATTGGGACATGCAGTCTACAGGAAACGTACTCGCACCAACTTACAAGCTGATAGCTGTCACCATCCGGCTCACCGTGAAGGGGTACTTCGTACCTTGGTACACAGGGCACATGTCGTTTCCGGCGCTGAGACATTTCCAGCTGAGCTGTCCCATCTTGAAGTTGCGTTTCGTTTAAATGGTTATAGTGATAGACAGACTGAACGTGCGTTGAGCTATCGACCAACTGTCGTCGGGTGATTGATAATTCTGAGTCGACGCCTTAGTCTACAGCCTTTTTTGCCTTATGTAGGAAACACTTCCAACAAGATTGGTCGTATTTTACGGAAATATTATATGAAATGTGTGTTCCGACCTTCATCTAAAATTAGAGTGCTTTTGAGTTCTGTTAAGGATGATCTTGGTCTGCGTAAGGCGTGTGTATCACATTCCTTGTAGCAGCGGCATGGCACATATTGGTCAAACTATCAGGACCGTGGAGGACCGATATAGTGAGCACAAATGCCACACGCGATTACAGCAGCCAAGTAGATCTGCTATTGCTGAACATTGCTTGGATACTGATCACCGCATGTTATATAATAACACCGAGATACTGGCATGCACGTCAAGCTACTGGGGCAGTGTTATTAAGGAGACAGTTGAGATTAAATTAGCGATCAACCTCGTCAACAGGGATGAAGGCTTTTGTTTGAACTCTGTTTGGAATGTGGCTCTCCCTTGTCAAAATACAGAGGGACAGAGGCAATGCTACCCAACCTGCGACGATAGCTCTGACTTTGGTCATCTTTGATGGCACTAGTGTTCAGTGTGTGGGTTATATTTCCTGCATCAGTCCGAGAACCGAGGGCTTAAATTTGAATGTACGTCGCCTGTCCGTTGCAGTTTGCCTTGGAAATGGAAGGGTGTTCTCCCGCCGAAATATCGGCGGTCGCTGAACGTGTTACATGGCTGAATTCCCGGAAGTTATTTGAAAATTGTATACGCCAGGAGAAGCTCATGTGTCACATCCCAAGGTCTGTTGTAATTAGATGGCGAGATTCCTATACTGACGGAAAAAGTTAGCTTTCAGAAGTTAAGCACATTTGATGCTGGCAGATCGATGAGTGAAGGCTTATTGCTGAGACTTCATACAGAGCGATGTCTCCATACTGGAATAGAGTACAGACGTCGAGCTAGGCTCAAAATTTCCTGCCATTACTGCTGCTGTCTTCAGCATTCACATCGTGTGGGACTGTAAGCATAACAGAGCGATTCGACCACTAAATCAAAGGCGAAGTGACCTTATTTTCCTTTGACTAGCGGTTAATTGCACAGTTTCAACGTTAGCAACATACTAGTTGCTTTCATAATGTACTTTCACGAATCTGCTGGTGTTCGAACTTATCTTTCCATTATCTTTCTCTAAACCACGAAACATGCTTGCAGTAATTAGAAGTACCACAATTTATTCTAATGATTATATTTTATTGTGCGTCTCCACCTGTGCCAAGTTTAGATTTCGTAATTAGAATTACTTGCCCATTTACTAAATGCTCACATACATATTGCAGTAGGTATTTCAAATGTCAACGTTTCATAGTAGTAAACCATATTTTTAAAGTGACTGATTGATTTTGTTGCTGAAAGATGGGCGCCTTTATTAATATATCCATCAACGGTGTGGTACCAGTGTTTTCGTCACTGGAACGTACCTATTCGTTTTTATTCAGTAAGACAAATCTTAAAAATATTTTTTTTTTCTGAAATTATGGGGAGCTTCCCTTCTCTGTACGTTACCAGGGATCAGACTTACAGCTTCCTAGAGGTATTCTAAACAGCTCAACTGGCAACTCTCAGTATGTGTGCAGGTTTTACTCTGATTAGCAGTACTCATTAGTTCCCTTAGGTAGACTGCAGTTATTACCAGACTTTGTGGTTGCCAGCCATTTACCCAACATTGCTGAGACTGAGCTTAGAAACTCCCACGAATTCTCTCTATCGAGACAGTTTATATGTTTACAACATTATTCCTATTTTCACCTCACTCCGTTCGTCAGGAAACAAATTGTATGTCGAGGCATCTGTGTACACCCCTACAGTATACTCCAGTTTGAAAGCTAGGCGTCATACAGATTGCACTCAATAATATTTATGGTGACCTTCAGCCACAATGTATAGTCTCTAGTGCATACAAAGATCAAATACAAGGGGAGTCAATAGCAGAACGCTCCTACATGAATGTTAAAAAGTGTTATTCTCTTTGATTACTATTTACTATTGCATTTGTCCAACTTAAGAAGTATTGCAATGCTAATTCTTATACACTTTGTCTTTTCATTCAACCTAGGTGATTGACCAAGTGATGGCATCATCCTTATCAGTGCTTTCATCAGTGGTATCGCCACTGTTGGCACTGACATCATCTTCCTTCTTAGTGTGAAGCCTCGACTCCCACCCATTCCTTGTTCGTTCTTATCTTCACCCAGTCATAATGAGGTATTTTAAAATATTGGCATGGCAGATGTTAGATTAGGGGAAAATTAAAAGACATGACCCTCTCCCACAACTCCATACAGAGCAGCACTATATATCCCCAGCCAATCATAGCGCTGAAGAATCCAAGATGGCGGAAATAGCACAACTGTGTAACAGAGAATTTTAATCCCTCCTCTTCTTATATGGAAACAGAAGCAGACTGACTGCCTTATACTTCCTCCTTCCTCTTCACTTCAAAATGTAGAATTGGAAAATAGCCTGGGCGATTAAAAAACACAGACACATGTATGAAACGAGATTTAATAAGGAAAATATAATGACAAGACTGTACAAAGGATAGTTTCGTCTGAAATTTGTTTAAATTTCTGGGAGAGTTGACAAGAGTTGATTATAGATCGTTGTTAGCTTAAGGAGTATTTAGTATATTTAATGCATCAAATACAGAGATAAGTGTGTATGTGTGTTTGTGTGTGAGTGTGTGTGTGTGTGTGTGTGTGTGTGCGTGCGTGTGTCGATGTGTGTGTGTGTGTGTGTGTGAAATTTTGATGTACTCTTTTAAGGTGGAGATAGATAATATTACTTTGATCGAGAGAGGTATTTAAGAAGTATAATATTTGATGTAAGAAAAGGAGATCTCATATTAGTAATGAGCACAGAATTTGATACACAGAGACGACATTTTACGTATATATAGGACGAAATAATAGACTTTCAAGTTGGATATCGCTATCTTTCACTGAAATAATGATTTTATTTGGTTTTCAAACGGAGGGTACATAACTTTTACTACAGATCTGGCTCGATTTTTGCATATCATTCAAATTCTATGGTCTGGTTGGTTGGAGAAAGAGGAGGAGGAGCGAAAAATTGGTCTGTTTCCATTATCTCTTACTGTTTATTTTAATAATACACAATAATTTGTTCGATATAAGGACGAGGGTAGGGGTGTAGGAGTTGAAATTTATGTCAAAAATAATTTGTTACCATGTTAATACTACACTCTGATGGGTTGGAGACAGCGGAATATGGGGTATAAAGCCTACAGCTGGTCTGTTTCAAACACCTTACTGTGCTGTGGATGCGTGGAGATAAGGAAGAGAAGAGGGTGAGTGGGAGGGCGGGAGAGAAGCGGAGAGGGTTCTTTAATTTCTCAGGCTGTTTTATAATACTAGACTCTGAGGAGGAAAGGGGCGGGGGGGAGGTATAAAATACACAACTGGTCTCTGTTTCCATATAAGGAGGGAAGGTTTTTACATTTTTTATTAACATGAATAGCCTTTTTCTTCCATCTTTGATTTTTTAGCAGTATTTTTGTCTGAGCATCAGCAGTACTGCACTATGCAATTCGTAGGAGATTGTGGAGTGAGGACACGGCTTTTAATTTTTCACTAACGTGATTGGGCTATTTCCACCGTCTAGGAATTTATTAGTAGAGCGTTATCATTGGCTGGAGAAAAGGAGCGGTGAGGGGAGGGGGCAGGAGTGGCAGCTTCACATTCATAAAGATGGCGACAAGACAGAAATCACTAATGATGTCACAGATAAACTGATAACGTCACTACATCAATGACCTAGGTCACATGCCAGTACAAATGTAACCAAAGTGCATCAGAATAGGCATGGTCTTACTGCTAACTTACATCATGATTATTGTGAGAAGGGTATTAAATTGTCATTGCTCTTCTAAAAGCTCAAATCATCGGCAACAGATTTATAGATATACAAAAATTTGTAGAACTACAACAAAATTAATGAATGTTTGCAGGCAAGAAGAAATACTAAAAGATATCTTCATGATGCTGGAGAACTTACTTTGGTCTGGAAATGCTGGTCTACAAATTCCGAAAACGACTGAGTCATAAGAATGTGAGATGAAATCTAAAAATTGTCATTGTAGTTTAATCTTTCTGGAATCCCGAGATGGTAAGAACTATCGGTATATGTGGTTCGAATATCTTGTAAATTTGTCCCTCGGCTTGTTTGAAAGTCTGTTACATTGATATATACGAGATAAATTGACCTAAGCAGCATGGTAGAGCGTACTTTCATTTATATACTGCAGGCCCCATATGGGACGCACATACCCATCGCCATTATGACACAGGTTGAGACGTATCAGGCGGTAGGCTTTCTTTCACTGTTTTTCCATTCTGCATTCTTAATCCATCGGTATGATAGGTCGAATTAATCAATAAATTCTGATGTATCAGCAAAAGAGAGGTTTTATCCGTGGAAGTGGGTGACTATTGCTGAGGATTTCACTTACATTCTCTTAATTATGAAGTGAATGTTGAATTCATTCAGGTAGTTATCGGGGAGTGAAGACATAGCTCTTTGTCTCCACTGGCTTTGGTCAGCATTCAGCGGACCAGGAGAGAGAGAGATCGTGTGGTACGGCCACCTGAGTCGAGTCAGCTGCACTTGCGTGCTGCGTTCAGTGAACTCCCCCTGTTCTCGCCAGCTGGCTATTATTCATACAGATGTTTCTCTGAAGGACAGGCCTACGACGGAAATGGTGTGTTCCGTTGTGCAGTAGCGATGTAGTGCGTCCACGGATAGATCTATTGTCTAGTGCCGACGGGCCGCTGAGACCCTGAGAAGGAAAATGTACGAAATGTTTTAGGCCGGACGCCGTTTGATAGATCGGAGCTCCTCTTGTGACGAATCTGAAACCGCGTATTTTATTTCTCCAATTTTAAAAATCGTAAAAATTTTGTTCTGGAAGGTTCGGCTCCGCTGTTTGGGAAGATTCCGAATGCCTGGGTATACCAGCTCCTCTTTCGAGAAACTTGCCGCCCTATGTCACTTCACCGGTCGCAACGATTCTGAGCTCCGATCTATCAAATGGCGTCCGGCCAAAAACATTTCGTACATTTTCCTTCTCAGGGTGTCAGCGGCCCGTCGGCACTGTAATTAGTTATGAACAACAACATAGCCCGCGAGATATTCACTTCTAAACGCATACTACGTGTTCACTGTAGAAGCCACGGACATCACACAAGAGCACGAAATACTTCTATCTCGCGCGACCACGCGCAAACTGTTCCAAGTCTTTCCTGTGACTCTCCGTCAGTCGCGCCATCGCGTCCAGCACTTACCGTGTCCTGTGGGATTGTCCCTCGTTCCGCACTATTCCGAATTTTTTTCCGAAGTCGCTTCCATCCAGTCTCCCCATTCACGAGCGCTGTGATTGGCTAGAGCGCTCGCGCCATGTCTTCAATCCAACGCACCCATACAAACATAATGAAACACGTACGAAATACTGGAGTTACATTTAAATAACTAGAAATTAAATAAATATTCCTACGGCTGGGCCATGAACACGCTCTAACACACATTATTATGTACAGAACCAAATTAAATAAACATATATCAAAGGAATAGAACAAAAGGTACGCCAGTAGCCTAACGTTTCTGTGCTTTCTAAAACACAGTAAATATTTGTGTGTGTGAAATCTTATGCGACTGAACACACAGTAAATATTTAACCAATTTCTTCGTGAATAGTATATATCGGATATAAACAAAGACATAGATGAATAAATATAAGCATGCTGCTAACGTTTTTCCGTGTAACTGTGGAGTACTTACGGCCTGACACGGTCGATAGTAATCGATCATCATGGAATATTCCCGCTGCAGGACCTAAAGTTTGATGTAGTTGCGACAGGTTGTGGCGGTATACGTAACCTTCAAAATTTCGTCTGTAACAGAGATGTGTTCCATGCATAGAGCTGTCATCGAGTCTCTCTTGGCGGAAAACCAGAGGATCACAGATATTCAAAGACGCTTGCATAATGGCTAGGGAGACCTGGCAGTGTACAAAAGCATGGTGAGTCATTATACGAGGTGCCTGTCATCACCGCAGTAAGGTCGTGGAAACCTCTCCGATCTCTCGAATGGCGGCCCGCAGCACACAGCAGTTCCTCTTGCAATTCTGGAATGTGTGGACACTCTCATTTGAGATTATCGGCAGATCAAAGTTAGAATCCTTGCTGCTCAACTGGAAGTCTCTGTTGGTAGAGCTGACACACTCTTCCAGGAGTTGGGGTACTCAAAGGCACGTGCCCGCTGGTTTCCTCAGCGCCTAACAGAAGACCATGAAGAGCACCTACTTTGGCCCAGTGGTGGATGCATCTCACGGGAAGCAGCAAGTAGGTGATGCGGAGGTTACTGATGCTGCAATTCGTTGCCTCTGACGTCGACCAGCAGAGGTTCTGCCTTGCAAATAGGTGGTGTAAGGCCGTTGGATTTAACGAATATTATGTTTAAAAATAAGGCTTTTTAGCCAGAAGGGTGGGAAATAATAAAGTGTATTGGAATAAAACCAAACTGCTTTCGGAAAAGTGTATGTTGCGGTACTTATTGAACACCCCTCGTATATGTCGCAACAACGACCTATGAAGTTCGTACAGGATGGCATGTGTCTCAATTCAAATTGATCAGTCACTCACTTCAGTATCGTCATTAGCAGACAGTTAACACGATTTCTTTTTCATTAGGCGTATTTTATTAGAAGTTTTCCAGGCCTTTCCCGCTGAAGATACACAATAATCAAACGTTTAAATGAGTGTATTCATTCATCCTCCAGTGATGAGTATACGAACTTTCTTTCTTCTAAGCACTCACTGAATCCACAACAAATAAATATAAGTGAAATTTTAAGAATAGAAATAATCAGTCATCAGCTGCACACATGTTCATCAAAACAGTTTTTTGACTAGATTCGGCGAATTAATTTCTCATCCTCAGAAGTTCTTACAATTAAGCTCACATCGGAAACCAATCGTCAAGCAAAAACTGAACGATAGAATGTACATTTTTCTAGAATTCTATCGTCGACAGTTTGCCTGACGATTGCTTTCCGATGTAAGCTTAATTGTACGATCTACTGACGAAGGAAATTTAATTTCCTGAAACTAATTGTAGTTAATTTAATAAAAATCTCTGCAGTTGACGATTGATTATTTCTATTCTTAAAACGTGCTTCACACCTGATGACAGACACCAGGAATAAAATTTTATATATTGTAGGTAGGCTGTTTAAGTTTTTATGTTGGTAACGCCACGTAGCGCTCTGTATGAAAATCACTGACTGTGCTGCGTGCAGTCTGTGGCTTGTTTGCATTGTTGGAATATTTTCTATTGTAGTGTTGGGCAGTTGGTTGTGAACAGCTCGTAAAGTTGCACAGTTGGAGGTGAGCCGCCAGCAGTGTTGGATGTGGGGAGAGAGATTCCAGAGTTTTGAGATATTAATATGAGCGGACGAAAAGGAAATGTGGCAAACTGGATGTCATGAATTGACCTTTGAACGCTATTAAGGTAAATACATAGTTTGTTCTCTAACAAAATCTTTGATTGGCAAAATATGCCTATAAGCAGTTAGTGCCTTCAGTAGTTAGAATCTTTTATTTAGCTGGCAGTATTTGAGCTTGCTGTATTGCAGTATTGCGAGTTACGAAGATTTTTATGAGGTAAGTGATTCATGAAAGGTATAAGTTATTGTTAGTCAGGGCCATTCTTTTGTAGGGATTATTGAAAGTCAGATTGCGTTGGGCAAAAGTATTGTGTGCCAGTTTAGTGATGATCAGAGTAAGTAAAGGGGAAACTGTCTGAGTTAGTTGAGTTTTACTCAGCTGTTTGAAAAGCAAATAGAGTTTTTCCTGTACTGTAATTCTTTACATTCAAATGGGAATTTTCAACTCCGTACCGGTTTGTTTTGGGGAATGTGGATATTTGCAGGTATAACAAGATAGATATTAAATCCACTGACGATTTGTGCAAACGTGCGTGAATTCCTAAGGGACCAAACCGCTAAGGTCATCAGTCTCTAGACTTACACTCTACTTAAATTAACTTATGTTAACACACACACACACACACACACACACACACACACACACACACACCCGTGCCCGAGGGAGGACTCGAACCTCCGGCGGGAGAATATAGATTGGAACCAAGAGTCAATATTGTGTTCATGAATATTACTCACGACATTTTGTCAGAATTTGCAAACGCTAAACTGTTAGGGAGGTTACGAAACAATTTTGCTGATATCAAACTAAGCGTCAAGGTTCACAAAGCGTGAGTACTAATTTTCAATGTAGCCACTTATCTGTAGCTAATCTGCAGTTATTTGAAAGGTAGCCCCATAAGAAGTGATAGAACAGTAGAACCAAGTGCAAAACGAATTGTAAATACCCAAAAAATTTCTTACTTTTGTGTGTTTCTGCATTTAATTGCCTAAGTTGAATGCAAATCGTCCTGATACGTTTTGAAATGAGAAGGCAGCCGCGTCTTAAAGGGATTACGTGTCCTGCTATGGAACGAAGCCTAACGAGAACACCTCCACGAGAAGCCTTTTCCTTTACCCGGATAACGGGGAACCGAATTAAGAAATGGAATGGACGCAGTTCTCAGGGGCTACTAAAAGAGAAAGCTTCCCCTGGAAGCAGATTAGGAGGTGCGATAAAAGGACACGTTTTCCAACATCCGCTTATCTGTGCAGTCAAAGACAGTGAAAGAGAAACAGAGAAAGAGAGCGTCCTAGTACGAAGGCTTGTTTTCTCTCCTTGCCACTCCAACACTCTTTCTACTCGACCGGTGGGGAGTCTAGATCTGGAGGTTTCCGCATACACTTCAGTTTATTTTGTGCGGGAAGCGAGTGCGGAAGGAAATAGCAGGTAACTGCGGAGCAGCCCTGAAAAGTCTATTTGCATGCGGGAGGTTCCGCGGCGACATAAATTGATTAATTAGCGCATTTACGGTGGCAGAATTCGGTCTGTTGACTGAGCGAGGGAGATGGAAGCAGCCGTGCTGGCAAAACTCGATATTGCCGGGCGGAGACCGCTCTTGCGTAATGCAGGAAGATGGAGAGCATTCAGTCAGATCAGACCCACATTTTCGAGAAATACGTAGCGCCCTGCAGATGGAGCTTAGCGGCATGCAGGCACTGTTAGAATGACCTAATTAGTCGTTTCCTCCTTTTGACGAAGAGTGATGCTTCGGAAGTAAACACCACTGTTACCGTAGACGGAATGTAGAACTCAAAAACGAAGCTCCTGTTGATGTTGCTACTTATGGAATGTGCCTTTTTAGAAATATTTTCACAGAATATTGAACGAACGGCTGTTTTAGCAGCAGTCTTAATTGCAGTAAGAAACATGACGTGAATTCTCTACATATATTCCCTAATGAAGAAAATCTGCTTCCCTTCATCTTATAATGAGCTGCAGAGTACCGTAAGATGTCCTGAAAAAGCGGTTGCCCCTGTCTATGGAAGCAAAAAGTGAACATTAATAATAAGTGGAGCTAAATGCTTGCACGTTACTCTTCACGAACAACTTCGGCGCTTACTGTGTGTGTCACATCGTCTCGAGTTTCGATCTAGGTTTACATACTCCTCGATTTATGCGAAGTACCTGCGAAAAGCTGTGGCAAGTTAACAAAAATCTCCTAGCTCTTATAAAGCACTGGAATTTTTTTCTTGATTCATTGTGCTGCCCTTACGAATTGGCTAGACACGTGTTGCTTTGTATCGGAAACAACTCCAAATGCAGTGGCCTACGCTTTAGTTGTAACGGAAACTGTAGGTCTCATAAGGTGTTGAACACACGTCGTAACACGGTGAGAACTTCCTGCAGTTTGCATTCACTTTCGGTTTTCTGTACATAGCTCCATGTGCAGCAGGCCTGCATCAGGCGTTCGTCTGCTGTGTGTGTCATCGAGTTTGGCACTACCACTTATAAGTGCACGAGAGAATAAATTTAACATAAATTTTTCACTCAAGATCCTAATACATTTTTTGTTGACGTGAGTGGTGACTATCATTAAGATCGCTGATAAAACATATCAGCGTTACTTATCAGTTGCAACAGACAGCGTCCACGGAGCTAACACGATTTATAGAACAAATTTATGATTAAAAATTTTCGTCACCTTAGTTCTGTACTTAAAGACGATGACTAATTCACCAATCGTTTAATTTTTAATCAAGATGAGATCGTATAAACAGAGGTGGACGTGAAGGTGTTACGCATAAGGAAAGGTCACGCTATTCGGATCATGAATTTACATCAAACTTTGTGCACATTTAGCAATACATGAGGACAACATAACGTGCAAATAGTAAGGTGTACTACTTTGCTAATTTCGAGAAAATCACAACAGAAGAGTTACTCGTTGAATATGTACTGGTGCGCTGGAACTCTGAACAGTATAAGGCAGTGGGTAGATGGTGAGCATTCAAGCTCTGCAATCAGCGGAGTGCTAGATCTAGCTGCGCTAATTTCTTTTGCTTCTCTTTAAATGTATATTTTTTCATATACATATAACCATTGTTGTAAAACTGAAGGTAATGTAATACACGTACATTTGAATAAACCTGTGTGATTCGGATTTTCAGAACATTCGTACGTACACCATTCGTTCTTGCTACAATAGTAAGGTCTCACAGCTACGCAAATTAACTGCCGAATGGGGCTTGTCTCTGCATCTGTAACTCGAGCCGTCCGGGTGCAAAGCAGTTCTGGGTACCCTACCCAACTGCTGGTATAAGGCATTCCGCAAATTACGACAAGAACACATGCTCAGGAAAACTTTATGCCTTTCGTCGTTTACCTGTCGATACTTAAAAAGATAATACTCTTTGGAATAATTAAAATTAGTAATCAGCCAAATAACACCGAAATTCAGTAACAGTGCATGCAACTACACGTCTATGTTTATAATATTAACTTTCAAATGTCTGATCATCAGTCCTAAGTCATGAGTCCTAAGATTGGTTTGATGCGGCTTTCCTTGTTACATATCGTGTGTATGCCTCTGTGCCTACGAACAACTATTGCGACCTAAATCCTTCTGAATCTGCTTACTGCATTCATCTCTCGGTCTCCCTCTAAGACCATTACCCCAAACTCGTACCTCCAATACTAAACTGGTGATCCCCTAATGTCTCAGAATATGTCATGTCAACCGATTCCTTCTTCAAGTCAGATTACGCCACAAACATATTTTCTCCCCAATTATGTTCAGTACCTACTCCTCAATTATGTGATCTACCCTTCTAATCTTCAACATTATTCCGTAGCACCACATTTCAAAAGCTTCTGTTCCCTTCTTGTCTAAACTGTTTATCATCCATCTATGACTTCCATACATGGCTACACTCCAGGCAAATATTTTCAGAAAGGACTTTCTGACACTGGAATCTTTACTCGATGTTAAAATATTTCTCTTCTTCAGAAATGCTTTTCTTGCCATTGCCAGTCTACATTTTATATCGCCTCAACTTCACCCGTTATCAGTTATTTTGCTGCCCAAATAGGATAACTCATCTACTACTTTGAGAGTGTCATTTCCTAATCTTGTTCCCTCAACATCACCTAATTCGATTACGTTCCATTATATGTGTTTTGCTTTTGTTGGCGTTCAACTTATACCCACCCTTCAAAACATTGTCCATTCCGTTAAACAGCTCTTTCAAGTCGTTTAATGTCACTGACCGGATTACAATGTCATCAGTGAACCTCAAAGTTCTTATTTGTCCTCCCTGAACTTTAATTCCTACTCCACGTGTTTCTTTGGTTTCCTTTACTTCTTGCTCAACATCGGTGATAAGTTACAAAACTGTCTTATCATTCTTCTCAATCACTGCTTTCTCTTCATGCCATTCGACTCTTATAACTGCCGTCATGTTTCGGTACTAGTTGTATTTAGCCTTTGCCTCCCTTTATTTTACCGTTGATACCTTCAGAATTTCAGAGAGAATGTTCCAGCCATCATTGTCAAAACCTTTCTCCCAATCTGCAAACGCTGTAAAATTAGGTTAGTCTATCAGTAACATATCTTTGAAGATGAGTGAAACCACTCAGAGAGCGCACACAATAAGGATACGATTGTGGATGGGACCGTGAACAGTTACTGTGAGTTGCACAATCAAACACACAAGTTTATTTTTCTATGAACCACTTATTTACACATCACTTTAATAGATCACAATTAGACAATACGGCTGAAGGCCTAATTAAAGAAAACTTCAGATGCTTTCTGGGCTGAAGACCCAAAACCACACCTAAAATAAGAATGGCTGAAGGTTAGGCATAGAAATCAAAAGCAATTAAAAATAGAAGGTAAATTTAAAAAAAATAAAACATGCAACTGAAAACAATTAGCGGCTGAAGGCCGACACTACACGTCTGGAGGACAACTATAATTGAAACAACCAAGAAATTGCTTTTTAAACTTACAACAGAATGGCCAAAAGCCTAATTAAAGAAATATTAACTTATTTCACGGCTGAAGGCCACAAACAAATTTGAAACAATGACTGAAGGCCTGAACAACGAGTCAGAAAATTTAAAATAAACCCCTTCCTTCTTATGAAAACTTTTCTTTTAAATAATACACAAGGTTGAAGACCTTATTAAAAGGGGTTCACATAAATCCTCGGCTGAAGGCCACACATAACTAATGGCTTAGGGAGTGGAATACAAACAATTTCAGATAGAACAAATTTTAAGGATTTTTTTTTTCTTTTTCTTAAAATAAAATAAAATCAATCTTCAAAATCTTAATTTAACGTGGCTGAAGGCCTTTATGTAAAATTTAAGGGAATTGAATTAATACACGGCCAAAGGCCTCGCACAATACTTCAAACTAAAATGAAAATCACAATCTAAAATGAACAGAACAAGTGGTGCTCAGAAGTGTTCCAAAGGTCAGCCTGAGAAGGTAGCTCAAACGTAAGGTGAGGTGAGACAGGCAGCCAAGAGTTGAAGTAAATAATCGGATGGAAACCCAATGAAGGGACGGCCCAAGGCCCAACCAACAGTTTAACCAATTCCCTTCCGTTCCGACCAACGGCACAACGATGAAAAATAGTGGCCGAGGACGCGCGTACGAACAGCACTACGTCTTCAGAAACTGGCTTCTAAAAACAGCCAAGGGAACAATAACCACTCTAAGCAAAATATTAACCAAACAACTTAAAATGCTGTCCAACTACACGCTGTGCCAGAGAGCATCAGCACGACAAGGAAAGGCACACTATCAGAAAACTACGCTAACGGCCAGGGCAGGTAACTGGGGCGTTAATGGCTATAGGGCAGAAAATATCGCTGGTGCACTTCACTGGCAAGTAAAAGTCAATTTAATAATTTATCACAATATAGGAAGACGGCTGCAACAATTTGCCGACTCCAACACATCATACGTTGCTGCTAGCCCGAATGGCCCACGGAGCAACAACCCGCAAATGGACGAAGAGATGTCTCAATAGTTGAGGTTTCATAACAGGTTAACTGATCATTCAGCTTTAGCGTCCAGGTACGTTGGGCAACGAGTTTTGTCGCTTTCGCAGCTGGCGCCTCACAATCCGACAGCGCGTATACGCCACCAGTGGTCCCGGCCTGGTGTGGCGCTGCGGAGACTTTCTCGCTGCTCCGTCCCAACCGCCACCACACACACCACCATCACCGGGAAATACTAGCGGATACACCAAAGATAGTAGGATAGTACGAGTATCGATAAACGCTGCTGCTGCCACTCAAGGAGGCAAGCCAGCAACTTCATTACGCCAGTAAGTAAGGAAGAAACAAGAAAAAATGCCAAAGAACAAATGTTATGAATGCGAGCCGCACACGGCTCAGTCACTCGTAGGCCAATACTGCCTCTCGTGTGCCCAAAGCTCTCCGGAATCCAAGCTCATCTTCTCGAGGCTGGCTTCTACTAGTTTTCCCCTCTACTGTAAAGAGTTCATGTTAAAGTTTTGCGACTGTGACTTATTAAACTCATACTTCGGTGATATTCACACCTTCCAGCACCTACTACACTGGAAGTACTGCCCTGTTCTTGACGTCTGAGGGTATTTCGCGTGGCACATATGTCTTGCACACCAGCTGGAAGAGTTCTGGCCTATCTGGCTTTTTCATGGATATCATTAGGTCTGACGGCATGTCGCCTGCCCTGGGGCCTTGTCTCGGATTGGATCTTTCAGTATCCTGTCGTATTTTTGCCGCAGTAGCATTTCCTCTAAGTCCTATCCGTCAACGTCGTCTTCCATTGTATATCCTTACATTTGTCCTCTAGCCGTTCCCGTTTAACCGTTTTTCACTTCCTATCATTCTCATTTTGTAGACGTTTCTACTCCCTTTCGACTGCTTCATTTGCTGCATTTTTCTGTTTCCTGCTTTCGTCAGTTAAATTCAGTATCTTGTGTTATCCGAGAATTTCTACTAGGCCTTGTTTTTTTAACTACTTGATCCTTTGCTGCCTTACTTATTTTCTCTAAAGCTACACACTCATCTACTACTGTGTTCCATTCTCCTGTTCTAGTCAGTCATTGCCCAATGCTCCCTCTGAGACTCTCAACAATCTCTGTTTCTTTTGACTTTTACATGTCCACACCTCCTTAATTTACCCATCTTGCAATTTCTGTAGTTTTAATCTACAGTTCATTACCAGAATATTGTGGTCAGAATCTACGTCTGACCTAGGAAATGTCTTTAAAATTTGGTTCCGATATCTCTGTCTTACCATTATATAACCAACTGAAACCTTTCGGTATGTCCAAGTCTCTTCCACGCATAGGGCCTTCTTTCATGATTCTTAAATCGCGTGTAACCGATGATTAAATTATGCACCGTGAAAACTTCTATCAGGCAGCTTCCTCTTTCATTCCTTTCCTCCAGTCCATATTCACCTATCATTTTTCCTTTGTTTCGTTCTCCTGCTATCGGATTCTATTCACAACTCAATTTTCGTTTCCCTTAAGTATCTGAATAATTTTCTTTATCTTATCATACATACAAACTTATACCGCTGTGGTGGATGTGGGTGATGGATGTGTGCTTCGTGTCTATCTTGGCTACGATAATGCGTTCACTATGTTGCTCATAGTAGCTTACCCGCATTCCTACTTCCATATTAATTATTAAACCTAGTTTTGCATTACACTTCTTTAACTTTATAACGGTGAATTCACCTGCTCCTGCTTCAGCCTATCCATTTCCGTTTTTAAATGTTCTGACCTACCTGCCCGATTAAGGTATCTAACATTCCACGCTCTGATACGTAGAATGCCACTTTTGTTTTTCTTGAAGACGACACCCTTCTGGGTAGCCCCCGTCAGGAGATCCAAATGGAGACTATCTTTCCTCCTGAATATTTTACCCAAGAGAATGCCGTCATCATTCCACCATACAGTAGAACTGCACATCCTCGGGAAAAGTTACGGTTGTAGCTTCCCCTTGATTTCAGCCGTTCGCAGTACCTGCACAGCTAGGCCGTTTTGGTCGATGTGACTAGGCCAGATCAGTCAATCACCCCGACTGTCGGCCCTTCAGCTACTGAAAACGCTGCTGTCCCTTTTCAACCCTTCGTTTGTCGGGCTTCTCAACCCAAATACCCGTCCGACGTAATTGCACCTACAGTACGGCTTCCTGTATCGCTGAGGCACGCAAGCCACCTTATAAGGGGGTGGGGGGTGGTGAGTGTTCAAATGTCATGTATATGAAATAATAATCAAACAAATGGTCGAACAGAAGTCTATCTAGAGTTACACCTATCACAGATCTGGAAAGCTACCACTCGGCCAACGCCAATTAGTGCCCGCAGCGCACCCACACATATTCGACTCTAAAAATTTTCGAAATTGGCTGAGTGGTACATCTTAGTATCTCAATACCTGCGCATTACGTTGTGTTGACATTACGTTGTGCTGAAGAACTACTAAAAGCATACAAATGTGATGACGTATGGTTCTTCACAAAGTAATAATCATTTGATATTCATTTGTTTGAGCTACGAAAATTTTCGGTTAGTTCTGAGTAAAACATAGTTTCCCACTTTAAAATTTGATTATATCTGAGGCGCTTGTCGTACCGTAATTTGCTAAGGTATGATTTCGAAGGAATGCTACTAAAAGTTTCCTTTCCTTACCTTCTCTTCGTAGGATTTTGTATTTCCTGAAATTTTTGCTTTCGCTAATTTTCAGCATCAAGGAGTGTATAGTGCGTTATAAATAGGAATGTGATTCACTTCCTTATCACTTAAGAGATCCAATTCAGCAAGTGTGTTGATTATGTGTATACATCCTATCAAATGACTACCATTTACGGAACACCCAGTCCCACGGATTTTCGTGCGGCCAAATCCGGGATGTTAAATTGATTTGTATGTTATATTCTCGTAAAGACATTGTTCATTTGTGTCCAGTAATGTGAGACGAATTAACGGTTAACAGCTTCTCGGGCTTTCCTACTATCAGAATGTAGTTACCTGACATTCTTCTGATAATTACGATAGCTGCAACTGACTTAGCAGCAAATATTTTTAAAAATTTATAGAAAAATATTATACGGTGCAGTGATATATATTTCTCCTCCGCGGTTGGTAAGATATAGTACTAAAACTTCGAGACAACAATTCCCAACGGTTTACTGTGCAAGATCGGATGCAATTCAGTCTTACGGGTTTTGTTAATTGGTTTTGCTTTTTGACAGATGACACAAGTCCGTAACAAGTCCATCGCATGTTGTAAAAGTACCAAAACAGGTTAAGTTTTCTTTCACATTCTGTGCTACGCTGGTGCCCACAGGCATTATGTCTGTTCCACGTTGGTTTATCTTCGCTTTTACATGGTATGCAAATACACCTAGAGAAGATGCCTTGTATGGAACAATACCTTATTGAGTAGGGTGTAATATCACACCAGACTGCTTGCATTATCCTGTCTCAGCGGTATTCTCACTTTGTACCATCGTGCACCTGCTTCTGTAGTATTTTCATGTGTCTGCACATGCCGGGATAGTATTGTCCGTAGTTCTTACCTTTCATGAGTAAAATGCGATGGTCCGTTGCTTGTTTTAGACCCTGATGCAGTCTAGGCAATGTGTTTGCTACATTGTTTCAGTTTTCTGGCAGACGAATTAGTTCAAATTAATATCCCTGTAAATACAATGCCCATCGCACTAGGTATTCTAGCGTTAAAAGGTTTTGGCTTTTCTCATTTAACCAAATATAACATTGATGATGATAATTTATGGCAACGTTTGCCGACAAGATAAATAATCCAACCTTTTAACACTAGATTGCGTACTCACGGCAGTTCTCCTTGGCCGTTTTTTGGTACGACTTGGAAAGAGAGAAAAATTAATGAATGATCGCCGATGCGTCGGTTCTCGATTGTGTTCAGGAGACGTACAGATTGATTGCGTGAAAATATTTTGTAAAATGACCCGGATTGCTTTCACGCAATCAGACTCTTCAATGAAATTACTTAAGGGACCAATTTGAATAATAAAAAAATTGGAAATGAATGCAAAACAGTGAAATTTTGTAAAAAAAGTTGTCAGATCGGAAATTGAACACATTAATGGTCTCCCAAATACAATCGAGACACCGCGATAAAGAGTGAACCTGTAACAAAGTTCATTTAATCATAAACATTATTTGTGGTTAATTTAAAGAAAAGAATAAGCATAGATTTTCTGTACAGTGAAGCATCAATTACATATTCTCAAAGAACAAAGGCATTAAACTATAAACATTAACAAATTTACAATGAACAAAAAACTTACTTTTATGTTTTTCTCATACATGGAACAGTCCAACAATCGCTGCTTTTGTATGTGTGATATTTTGTAAAAATTAAATGTCCTGGCGTGTGCGTAAGTATTTTTTATCGTCACAAGGTTTACAAAAGCGTTTTGTGTTTCTTGGTGATAACGTGGTTTTTCACACTAAATGTAATACACCTTGTAGCGGTGCTACACAACACGTCTTAACAAGTCGGCGACTAAACATCAAAGGTAACGAAATACATGTTAACATATCGGCGACCAGAAGTACAACTAACTATAAAGACTCTAGAATTTTCCTAACAAATGACAAATTGTTCTTTCTTCTGTTTCGCAGCTTCTTGCTATCAAGCGCTGCGGCAATGATTTTAAATATCTGCGCCCAGCGAGTCATAGTGTTTAAAAGTACCTTTTAAACGCTGGCCGCGCGTCTTGGTATAGGTGCACGTTATAAACAGATTTCGTTTCTTTACTCTCGCGTTGTCATGCTTAGCATCATTACAAACTACAGCTCGATGGCTGTCCTTTTCTCATATGCAAAAATGTCAGAAATCCAATAATGTCACATTGCTTCCTGCGTGAGGAGCGATGACTCCGTCAGGATCATCGATACTCACGCGTAGTCGTGATATTATTGCTTTCGTGAAACAAGTTAGTATTACTTGCAAAAATTCTTTACAGTAGGTTTTACACAATACATCAGGCAAAGTGGTTAACTTACAGAGTATCAGGTAAGTATATTCGTACGACTGAAATTGATAGTAATTTGTCCTTATGGTAACTACATGACAACTGAACTGTGCTCTTTCTAATGTATTGTACAAGGATAACAAATGTACATTTCTCGGAAAATGATAATGAAATTAAGATAAAGATACACATACATACATACATTATACATAGCATAATAAATATTAAAAAATAACAAAGAAATAAATTACTTGACTACGTAGGAAGTCTGGGTGCTGTGTACACTCATGGAAAAAAATATGTTACAAAAAATTGACATTCTTGTTTTACAATGACATATTACAGGAATATTTTTGTCGTTGTTTCGTCGAAGATTTCTTGCAGTAAATACGTAGCACTTTACTTATTTGTGGCTGTCATGACTTGCAAAAAAAAAAAAAAAAAAAAAAAAAAAGTTTCACTACACTTGGGTAGGTATGAGTTGCACTGGGAGTGGTAGAACTTCGGGTATAAATGATAGCACTGCACTTGAGTGGGGAAATAGATTACACTTTCACAGTGGAGGAAAAGTAGGGCATCACTTTCACTTTGGAAGTTGGAGTAGATGTCGGGGTGTGATGTTGCGTTGGAAATACGTCGTGGGTCAGGAACTGGAAGATTGGTTCTGCAACATGTTGAGCCGTATGGTGGCGGTCTCTATTTCAGTTGACACATGTCCGTGCTTCCATTTATGTTTTCGTACATGAAAAATACAGAAAAAAATCTGTATTAGAATGTGCTTACTTACTAATAACTTAGTCTAAAAGAAAATTGGATTAGGTAAGGATAACAATTGTTTATGTACATGAGGTCTCATTCTCTTAGGAATACTTAGTTCTCATATTTATCTATTTTTCTGGTTTTATTTGATACGACACGTTTTCGTCATTACTCGGCGTGGTCAGTAAATTCGGTAGCAATTGTCAAATTTGAGCTTAAGGCTCTTCCGATTAGTGTCTTTATAATTTCACAAGGTACATTAGTGCTTAATTCATTGCTATATCATATTTTATTTTGAATGGATTTCAAACACATTTGGCATCCGCGCTCGTTGTGCAAAGAAAAATTGATTGTTGAGTGCTCAGCGTACACAGTGTTACGTCCGTTGGTCACAATCACATGACAATAACTTGACAGTTCCACAACGCTAGCAGCAGTATTCTGCGAGAAGCAGAGCGTTTGGTGTCTACTAACCGTGGTGTCAGTTTTTACACAGTTTTTCATCGACTCTGGATTACGGAAGCAGCCAGATGCGGCGACTCCCGCAGCTGTTTCGAAGAATGTGTCCGTGGAAAGGTGTACAGTACCGTTTGTGGTAAGTACAACACTTATTCACTTTCACTCTTCGGCTTTCTACATCGTGGTTTCGTGGTACAAGTACTTACAACATTACTTCACACGCGGTATTTCACACGTGTCCTTGGAGTTATCACCTTTTCAGTTCACACGTTATTATTAATTCGTGTTCACATTTATTTGGTCGTCACGTTAAGGTTCACACGCACCACATTTATACGTGTCCATTAATTACTTGTCTATAGTCGGTTCACACGCAGCAGCATATACGTGTCCATTTATTACTGACTGCATTATTACTACAAAGTACAGTTAACATTTAGTATACATATCATGTTCACAAATTATTTACACAGATATATTTAGTCTCTGTGACTACAAGGCCTGACGAAAAGCGTGTCTCTTGTTCGTAGTTTGTGCTTCCAAGGCACTTTAGGTTTACACTTTGTTCGAAATCTTGTTATTCTTTTCTCTTTACAGTAGTTACTCTTTTCACAAGTTCAGCTCTTTTATTTTCTCTCTGTTACGTCGTTAGTTTGAAGACATAGTCGATGTGGCTTCGTTTACGTGATGAACAGTTCGTGTTCAAACTACCATTAGGGAAATTGGGAAGCTTGGTGTTCCCTGTCGTGCAATTGCACATAACAAATCTTAATCGAACTCGCAATTTGCGGAGAATAAGCATAGCCCGTCGACAACCAATGTGTCACGACTATCCTTTCGTATAGCCTGTATGTATCAATCATGCAACCAGCTCGTAAAATTCACTTTTCTACTGGATAAGGTAGGATGGTAAGGATACTGGTTAGAGGAAAACACAAAAGACTTGTATGGAGTGAAGAGATTTGAAGACACAGTGTTAATGACGTATGATATGATGAGCTTAACATAAATTATTATCACCTTAGTTTTTCATGACAAATAGTACAATTAAATCGGTACAGTAGTTTCAGTGTCGTCTGATCCAGCTCTCTAAACAATTTTCTATGCATATCTAAAATTACTTAAACCATGCATTAGCAGTGAACTGTGTCTGTTAACTATCTTCTGTTCCTTGTATCGTAAAATTGGTTTTCTAAAAAAAGAAATCGTCGTATCTCGAGGACCTGAAATAGATATTTCTAGTACTAAGTTATTTATAAATGATCTTTGTAAGTATTTCAGCTACACTGTGCCGTAAAATTATTATGAGCGTATACGGTTTTCTCTGTATTATAATAAAATAATTGAGTTGCGCACTTCTTTCCTGCTACCTGGATCGTTATTGACTTACTTGATTCTTATAAGCTAAGTCGCTGCTTTTTGCCTGCTGCGTTTCATATGTGGTCTCTCAAAATTTGTTGCCACACACTCCTTATGCACAACATAACATTTACCTCATTAGAGTAAGCGACCTTAATCAATTTTTTTTACCTACGAGCAATAATTCTGGTCTGAATGATCATTTTAATTTATTTCATTCAAGAGGAGAGAGCTTTGCTATACTTAAAACTAGTGGTAGAAGGTGGCACTTAGCACGTCCCTACTATAATATTTATTTGTCAGCTCTTTCGGCTGTGGCCGTTCATGGCTCAATTAACTTAAAACTAACTTACATCTAAGGCAAATCTTGCTCTCCTACAACAAATGTGTTTTATTTAAGGTGCTCATATAAATTACTTACCTTGTTGCGGCAGGTCGACAGGGTGTTAGTCCTGTGCATTACTTTTACATACGTTGGTACTTCACACATAGTATGACAACGTATAGTGTGTGTATATTTTATTTTAGCAGCTTAACTTAACAGATATTTTCAATGGTTGACTCGGTATTTCTTCAAGTCTGCGTGATGAAACAATCCTTTTATTCGTCCTGATACAGGGTCAGCTAATAGCAACCAATGTACGGCTTTCTTAATATAATATATGGTCCTTCATACAAGTGCTGCCACTTGCGATTCTTATGATGAATCAAAGATGGTTTGAAGTGGGTCTTTAATAGCACTCGTTCATTTATACGATACGATAAGACTTTGCTATTGTGTTTGTCATGCGCCTTTTTTCTTATGTTGGCATGAGTGGTTAAAGATATGAGAGCTTGTCATAACTTGTCGTCTAATGTTACTTCAGGCTGTTGTAATTTCAGTCCGCAGCTTCCCCGTGGAGGCATAAAGAAGCAACTAATGGTTTTCCGACTGGGGTGGAGCTGAAATGTCAGTTATTTTCACTTGACTAGTATTTTGCGACATACCAGGTCGAAAATTTGCGTTCGTATCCCATACGACTTGTGCATCTCTTGATTGCGTGTTATTTGACAACGCGTTTGGTGCTTGGTTCGCCTGTGTGTAGAAAATGATCGGATTCCCTTGGCTATTATGACCGGCTGTGTCAGGAAAAGCATGCGACGAATTATCCTGACTATTGTTCCTGAACTGTTGGTTGGGTTGGTGAGAAAATGTCGCATTTTTCAGCTGTGAAAAAATCATTTGGTGAGAGGGAGTGAAGTGACTCGGCTGACTGTACTGTTGTGGTCTGTTATAATTGTTCCATTTCTTTCCCTTGTGACGATTTCCATTATTCGTCTTGTTGTTCTGGTACTGGTAGTTACCGTTGTGATTTATCGGTGAATTACCGTATTGTTGCTGTGTATTTTGATAAATCGGATTGTATCTATTCTGGTGTGGATATTTGTTATATTGTTTTCCATTACGGCGGTTGAAACTGTTATGATTGCCGTAAGGCTGAGTGTTTGGTTGTCCCGTGTTATGTTGGTACGACATTCCATTGACGCAATTTGTTATGTGCTGCTGCGGAGCGGGCGGTCCATTATTATAATTATTCCGCGCGCTCGCACGCACATTCTCATAGGTCATATCCAAATTATCAAGAACAGAAAGAAAATCTTCTAGGTCCTCTTCACTCACATTAACTAGTTTTTCTCTTATTGACGCAGGAAGTTTTGACTTTAAGATCATGATTACATCTTTGTTTGAAATGAGCGTGTCCCAATACTGAATTTTACGTAGATATTTTTCAAAATAACGTCTCAAACCTCCTCCTTTGGTGTTGAAAGGTTCGGCGTTGTAAACCTCCTTTCGGAGTCTTTGTTGTATACCTGAACTCCAGAATTTATTCAAAAAATGCTTTTCAAAATCTGCATAGGTGCACATAGCCTAAGATGAACTGTATCTGCTGCCTGTCGTTCCATGATTCTGGAAAAGCACCTGTGAATGATTTTAGAAATACCATGGGATGTATATTTCGTTTTTCAGGTATAAAAGGCAGCAAAACTCTGTGTTTTAGCACACACTCGTCTCGCATTAGTTCAACGAGTGTTAGTTGATCGGCATGACTACGTGACGTAGAAGTTTCGTCACGCGTATTATTTACTGTTGGTGAGAATTGTACCTGACATTCGGGATATTGACGATTATCGTGTTCTGGCGGTAGCGAATACTCACATTGATTGTCACCTTGCAGTTCCGTAACTTGTCGTTTCAGTTGATCTATATCATTGCTTAGCTGACGTTTCCATTCCGGAAGATCGTGGCTAAATGCTCGTCTGATTTCACCTAATTCACTGGTTAAAGTGTCACCAGAAGTACCGGGAGCGATTAAGATTTCTGCTGTAGCAGATTTAACAGCACCCTTTAGTTCAGCGTGTACCTTGCTGACAATGTACTGTTCTTTGGATTGCATCCACTCTTCAAATTCCCTATTAAGTGTATTGCTTATACCGGTGTTGACATCTGCGATCTTTTTGTCAATATTGACATCGGATATTTGCTGAGCATGGTCCTCAACTCGCTTGCCAACGTGGTTGACTCCTTGTGTCAGTTGGCTTACTATCTTTGAAACATCACTGTAATGTTTCAAAGAGTCACTCGCAGTTGATTTACACACATCTATGTGGGCCTGCATATCTGTGAACTTGCTACCGATATTGGTCTCGGCGGATTCCACCATCGAAAGAACACTATCAATTTTTGCGTGTACGCTTGCGTTTAGCTCGCTTGCGTAAGCAGTGATAATGGCTTTAATTTTTTCCTCCATGGTGTCATTCGAATTTTTGATTTGTGCTTGGATGTCGGTAATAACAGAATTTATATTGTTCATTCGCACTTGAGTGTCCTCTATCCTTGATTCTAAACTGTTGAACCTGCTGTCACTTTGATTTGCTAACTGACTGATATGCGTTCCAAGAATACCCATGTTTGCTTCAAAACTGGTTTTCATATCAGCAAACAATTTTTGTATATCTGACAGCGAGCATTCACGTGACTGCGTCGCGGTCTGTGGCGCCGACAGCTCACGTGTTGCTTCGTCGTCTGTTGTTCCCTCACTACGAGATTCAGGTTTGTTTACACCTGCGCGCGGTCTAAGTTGCCTTGGTTGCTCATCAGCGATCGTAAATTTAAAGTAGTTACAATGCACGAGCTAGAAAATATATTTTTTTATTTTTTATTATGATTTTCACTTGTCACGTGCGCCAAGGATTTCGCGTCCTGATTCCTCAGATACTGCTTGCGCGTTATAAACAATTGAAACTCTGACACACGAAAATGCCAATGTGGCAACGGGAGTGATAAAATAAATGAAAAACACTTATAGAGCACTGAAACTGGCACAGATAGCGGCAATTGTTATTCACTAAAATGCACAACAATGGATATTCTTGCTAACTATTCCTAACTATTGTAAGCGAAATGATTGATGGAGGCGGATCTCATAACAAAAGGAAACAGAAATTTGGAAATTAAATTGCTTGACGAAAAGAAAAAGCGTAGAGAGTGAATGTCACGAGTCGACTGAATGCTCGGTACGCAAAGCTTCAAACGTAATGAAATATCGTACTCACATTAGTTGTCTTGCGAGCTGCTATTTATAGCTGTTGTGGATTCATACTGCGATTTTCTGCATATGCGTCCTTTTTTATCACTGGTTTTGGCTTCCAATTTTCTCCAGATGGTAGCATGCAAATAAAAAGAACAAATTAGTTTATTAGTCAAGTCCCTGTTCGGGCGCCACATCTAGCGTTAAAAGGTTTTTGGCTTTTCTCATTTAACCAAATATAACATTGATGATGATAATTTATGGCAATGTTTGCCGACAAGATAAAGAATGCAACTTTTTAACACTAGATTGCGTACTCACGGCAGTTCTCCTTGGCCGTTTTTTGGTACGACTTGGAAAGAGAGAAAAATTAATGAATTATCGCCGATGCGTCGGTTCTCGATTGTGTTCAGGAGACGTACAGATTGATTGCGTGACAATATTTTCTAAAATGACCTCTTAACCCGGATTGCTTTCACGCAATCAGACTCTTCAATGAAATTACCTAAGGGACCTATTTGAATATTAAAAAATTGGAACTGAATGCAAAACAGTGAAATTTTGTAAAAAAAGTCGTCAGATCGGAAATTGAACACATTAATGGTCTCCCAAATACAATCGAGACACCGCGATAAAGAGTGAACCTGTAACAAAGTTCATTTAAACATAAACATTATTTGTGGTTAATTTAAAGAAAAGAATAAGCTTAGATTTTCGGTACAGTGAAGCATCAATTACATATTCTCAAAGAACAAAGGCATTAAACTATAAACATTAACAAATTTACAATGAAAAAAAACTTACTTTTATGTTTTTCTCATACATGGAACAGTCCAACAATCGCTGCTTTTGTATGTGTGATATTTTGTAAAAATTAAATGTCCTGGCGTGTGCGTAAGTATTTTTTATCGTCACAAGGTTTACAAAAGCGTTTTGTGTTTCTTGGTGATAACGTGGTTTTTCACACTAAATGTAATACACCTTGTAGCGGTGCTACACAACACGTCTTAACAAGTCGGCGACTAAACATCAAAGGTAACGAAATACATGTTAACATATCGGCGACCAGAAGTACAACTAACTATAAAGACTCTAGAATTTTCCTAACTAATGACAAATTGTTCTTTCTTTTGTTTCGCAGCTTCTTGCTATCAAGCGCTGCGGCAATGATTTTAAATATCTGCGCCCAGCGAGTCATAGTGTTTAAAAGTACCTTTTAAACGCTGGCCGCGCGTCTTGGTATAGGGGCACGTTATAAACAGATTTCGTTTCTTTACTCTCGCGTTGTCATGCTTAGTATCATTACAAACTACAGCTCGATGGCTGTCCTTTACTCATATGCAAAAATGTCTGAAATCCAATAATATCACAGTATGGATGTAATAACCTGCACTAGCCGAAAAACTCAAAGCTTGGTGATCGGTATATACCTTTATGTTTCCACCATAAATGTAGTAACTAAAGCTAACGTGATTGACGCTTACCTGCCAATAGTTGAAAGATAAAAGGCGATGCAAAACAGCAGTGTATCTCCTTGCTGGTCGCAGAAAAAGTACGAATACAGCGCCTTCAGTTATTACCACAGAAAACCTTACAAGTATTTATGAACATTTGTGGACTTCTTGGTATACACACTTCTTATTTCATAAATATAAAGAAAGAAAAATTTGTTGTGGTCTCACAACAAGCATCACTTAACATACAGGTTGCTCTTTCCACCAGATATCTGTTCCCTCAATGTGCGAGCTCATTGTGTTGAGGAGAGTACGACGTTGTTATTTGATGATTAATACCGCATTTTCGCCAGTAGTTTTGTGAAATCTTTATTACAGAATTCTTTAGAATTGTCTGAGAAAATGCTTTTTATTATCTGCTCCAATTAACTTTATGTTGATTTTTGTAAATCTAGTAAACTCTTTTGGAAAATACACATTCACATTACTGGATTAATCAATTACGAAAGGAATGAAATGTTATATTCCACCTCGTGAAGTGGTTTCTTTTGGACTACATACGTCGTTGTGAATCATCTGTAGTGGCTGTGAAGGTTGTGAACCAGCGTTATTAAATGGCAGTCTGGTTCACTTTCCTTCGAGAAACGTTTAGCATATATCAGGTCAGCAGGAAATTGGCTTAAACATTTTGTAGAATGTGCTAGTTTATTTACATCAATAAAATTCAAATGTTGCTAGCGCCCGGGACACAGGATGAGGGAACTGAAATTATGAGAGCTCATTAAATTAGCATCCACTATTATGTGTGTGTTTAGAAAATACGAAGCATTTACCAGTATCGCCAAACACACAACGTCCCCTCTCAGTTTCAAACATCCCAGCCATCAAACTAAAATTTATTTAGCATCTGTTTCAGATTCCATTTACTGATAAAAGATTAAAAACGTGTTCTAATGCATGTAGTACTTGGATTCTTCTGTTTTCGGACCATTCAGAAAAAAATTGACATTACGCATACTTTATGCATGAAGCGGTGTCTTGCTGGCAACAGTTAGAACGGGTATCGCACGGGCTTCATACATCATACATCCAGCCACATCGATCAGTCATGTTCATTGAGGCACCTCACGCAACATACCATATGCTCAGATTCACTGAATGGCAAGACTGTAAAACCAGCGACGAAAGTTTCATCTCCTGATTTGCCACCTGTCCATTTTTGCGTCAGACGGCACTGTTTAGCAATGTGGTCGTATTTGTCGGGATTGAAGCACCGTGGCTCCTTATTATCTTTCGCCAAGTTTTGCTTGTGCTGCTGTTTTCCTTGAATATGCGTTTTCCCGGAGCGGAAATCTGATCTCTCCGCAAATGTTACTTCTTGTAAGAGCTTTTTCTTTGCATGGTCTGAACTGATTTCTATTCCTTCTTTCAATTCTCATTAGCAGCAATTTGTAAGTTTCAGGCAAATCGGTCAGCATCAGTGTTCCAACCCTCTCATCATTGAAAATAAATTTAATATTTCTTAATTTAAGAGCATCTGATACGATTTTTTTCGATTCCAAAATAGTCACAATGAAGTCCATCGTTAATTCGATTTCTATGTTTAAATCACAGTCATCTAAAGCTTGTTCCAGTTTCTCCCAGAGCTTCTTAGCTGTAGGTGCATCCTGTATGTGCACGTGATTGATTAGCTCCAATAAAAAAAATGACCTTCTATCTTGATTTCATTCTTTGGATTAATATTGCCACGGCACACACAGTCCTAAAAGTCGTCATGTCCAATACACGCTTGTAATTCATTGTGAGTTTCTTAATGTGTACGCGAGTATCTCTCTTGGGCTCGTGATCACATCGTTTGGACCCTAGACGACCGGAAAACCGTGGCCTTCTCAGATGAGTCCAGATTTCAGTTGGTAAGAACTGATGGTAGAGATCGAGTGTGGCGCAGACATCACTAAGCCATGGAACCAAGCTGTAATGAATGCAGTCTGCAGGTTGTTGGTTGTTCCCTAATGCTGTGGGCATCGTTTACATGGAACTGAAATGATGATTGACTGGAAATAGTTATCTTCGGCTACTTTGAGATCATTTGCACCCATTCTGGGACTTCATGTACCCAAACAACGGTGGAATTTTTATGAATAATAATGCACTATGTCAGCGCTCCACTATTGTTCACGATTGGTTTGAAGAACATTTTGGACAGTTCGAGCAAGTGATTTCTCCACCCAGATCGCTCGACGTAAATCCCATAGAATATTTACGTGACATAACAGAGAGGTCCGTCTGTGTACAAAATCCTGCAGCTGCAACACATTCAAAATTAAAGAGGCCTATAGAGGTAGCATGGGTCAGTATTTCTGCTGGGGGCTCCTATGGGCTTTCAAACTTCTTAATTAAGACTCTTTACTTGAACTGCTAAGTGAAATTGAATGCAAGTGTCACTTTGCCAGACTTTATCATTTCAACACTGATCTACAAAATTTGCTCTGACAAACAGAACTCAAACTGCTCCTATTCATTAATTACTCACAATATTCAGCGGTAACGCTTTCTGACTGCTTTAGAATTAACTCAAAAGGATAGCGCTGCATTAAAAGATATCCTAACAATAATCCGTACATACCATAAGTCACTTACCTCACAGGAACTCTTCATGAGACGAACTACAGCGATACAAGCGCCAATACTGCCAGCTAAATAAGAGATTCTAACTACGGAAAGCTCTAACTACTAATAGGCATAAAGTCAGCAAAAGGAAAGATTTTCTTGCAGAGCAGTCCACAGCTCGTGGTCGTGCGGTAGCGTTCTCGGTTCCCGCGCCCGGGTTCCCGGGTTCGATTCCCGGCGGGGTCAGGGATTTTCTCTGCCTCGTGATGACTGGGTGTTGTGTGATGTCCGTAGGTTAGTTAGGTTTAAGTAGTTCTAAGTACTAGGGGACTGATGACCATAGACGTTAAGTCCCATAGTGCTCAGAGCCATTTGAACCATCTTGCAGAGCAGACAATATACACTCCTGGAAATGGAAAAAAGAACACATTGACACCGGTGTGTCAGACCCACCATACTTGCTCCGGACACTGCGAGAGGACTGTACAAGCAATGATCACACGCACGGCACAGCGGACACACCAGGAACCGCGGTGTTGGCCGTCGAATGGCGCTAGCTGCGCAGCATTTGTGCACCGCTGCCGTCAGTGTCAGCCAGTTTGCCGTGGCATACGGAGCTCCATCGCAGTCTTTAACACTGGTAGCATGCCGCGGCAGCGTGGACGTGAACCGTATGTGCAGTTGACGGACTTTGAGTGAGGGCGTATAGTGGGCATGCGGGAGACCGGGTGGACGTACCGCCGAATTGCTCAACACGTAGGGCGTGAGGTCTCCACAGTACATCGATGTTGTCGCCAGTGGTCGGCGGAAGGTGGACGTGCCCGTCGACCTGGGACCGGACCGCAGCGACGCACGGATGCACGCCAAGACCGTAGGATCCTACGCAGTGCCGTAGGGGACCGCACCGCCACTTCCCAGCAAATTAGGGACACTGTTGCTCCTGGGGTATCGGCGAGGACCATTCGCAACCGTCTCCATGAAGCTGGGCTACGGTCCCGCACACCGTTAGGCCGTCTTCCGCTCACGCCCCAACATCGTGCAGCCCGCCTCCAGTGGTGGCGCGACAGGCGTGAATGGAGGGACGAATGGAGACGTGTCGTCTTCAGCGATGGGAGTCGCTTCTGCCTTGGTGCCAATGATGGTCGTATGCGTGTTTGGCGTCGTGCAGGTGAGCGCCACAATCAGGACTGCATACGACCGAGGCACACAGGGCCAACACCCGGCATCATGGTGTGGGGAGCGATCTCCTACACTGGCCGTACACCACTGGTGATCGTCGAGGGGACACTGAATAGTGCACGGTACATCCAAACCGTCATCGAACCCATCGTTCCACCATTCCTAGACCGGCAAGGGAACTTGCTGTTCCAACAGGACAATGCACGTCCGCATGTATCCCGCGCCACCCAACGTGCTCTAGAAGGTGTAAGTCAACTACCCTGGCCAGCAAGATCTCCGGATCTGTCCCCCATTGAGCATGTTTGGGACTGGATGAAGCGTCGTCTCACGCGGTCTGCACGTCCAGCACGAACGCTGGTCCAACTGAGGCGCCAGGTGGAAATGGCATGGCAAGCCGTTCCACAGGACTACATCCAGCATCTCTACGATCGTCTCCATGGGAGAATAGCAGCCTGCATTGCTGCGAAAGGTGGATATACACTGTAGTAGTGCCGACATTGTGCATGCTCTGTTGCCTGTGTCTATGTGCCTGTGGTACTGTCAGTGTGATCATGTGATGTATCTGACCCCAGGAATGTGTCAATAAAGTTTCCCCTTCCTGGGACAATGAATTCACGGTGTTCTTATTTCAATTTCCAGGAGTGTAGTTACCAGATTTTACCTTAATCAAGTGACAAACAATTCAAAAAAATTATATAATCATAAGTAATAAATCTCCATGACGGATACACTTTCAGACCGTCCGCTCACGCGAATACTGCAAACCTCCAACACTGCTAATTATTAACGTCTAACCTAACGCCAGGATCCGTTTACAGCTGTAGAAATCCAAAAACACGCGAACAGTTTCAACAAGAAAGAGGAAAGCCTTAAGGTAAACGGATCCTGGCTTCCCGTACTGCAGCGAACGACCGTCGCAGGTAGCATGAGGAGAACCGCACCGGAAATGACCGCGGAGAAGCCCTCGGACGTTGGCGCGCCAGGTACATACAGTCTGCGGCCGCGAGTTCGCCTCCAGTTCACCACCGGCAATGGAGGGTGAGGCTTTGACAATGCCAGCCACTCGTACTGGCGAAACGTCAGAAAAATCATTAGATGAACGTCGGCCGAAGAACCCGAGACAGAAGCCAATAGGCAGTTTGTCATCAAGATAGTTTGTTGTGTACTCCAGTGTAACTCTCTGACGATACAAAAGTACAACGATTAAGAATTATTTTGAAATTGTATAATGTGACAAATCTTTAAAATGTTTTTGTAAACGAATTAATGTAATCCCAATAAGGGGATGGACCACAAGGGCCCACTTAAATAGCGGCGGGTCAAAAAATGGTTCAAATCGCTCTGAGTACTATGGGACTTAACATCTGAGGTCATGTCCCCCAGAACTTAGAAATACTTAAACCTGACCGACCTAAGGACATCACACACATCCATGCTTGAGGCAGGATTCGAACCTGCGACCGTAGCGGTCGCGCGGTTCCAGACTGAAGCGCCTAGAACCGCTCGGCCACAGCAGCCCGCAGTGGAGCGTCGGCCCACATGGCAAACCGGCCCTGCTATCTCTTCCTAAGTGAATACTCTCATTAACTTTCAAACGTTCAAATGTGTGTGAAATCTTATGGGACTTAACTGCTAAGGTCATCAGTGCCTAAGCTTAAACACTACTTAACCTAAATTATCCTAAGGACGAACACACACACCCATGCCGGAGGGAAGACTCGAACCTCCGCAGGGATCAGCCGCACAGTCTATAACTGTAGCGCCTGAGACCGCTCGGCTATTCCCGCGCGGCCTCATTAACTTTAATAGGTCCAATGAAGTCAAAGTGTACATCATATTCAGTGCAATTTTTATGTGAGAAAATTGTCCTGAGTTGATTCCAAACTGGTAATTATTCGATATTAGATTTTTTTTCTTTTTTCCTTTCCACAAACAATAGCAGAACGACGATGAGTAAAAACACGACTACATTCGAAGGTGCACGTGGACTTGATACCTCAAAACATATGTCCTGTCATAATTTCAAATTTATTTTACAATCGGTCTAGTTGAATACATGAACAACTACACCGTTTGTAATATAAATTTGAAATTATTACATGACATATCCTTTGAGGTATCAAGTCCACGTGTATCTTCGAATGTACTCACGTTTTTACTCATCGTCGTTCCGCTGTTTTGTTTTTAGGATGATTCGAAATTATAAAATAAATTAGCAGTGACAGACGTAAAACGGAATGAAAGACCTATTTGGGAGGTGAGCACAATGTCTAACATACCTAGAAAAACTTAAGAGAGGTACTGTAACAAATTCAAAGATTTAGAAATTTGTGGAACGCTTTCAAAATTCTGGAATAGATTTGGCTTCGTAAAAATGCAACAGACAATATATTTTTTGGTTTTGCAGTAATGCACTTAGTATTTTAGCTACTATAATAGCACATAAAATACAACGGAAGAAGAGTATAAAACTAAGTTCGCTAATACTTTTCTGAAAGCTTTATTTGTTAAAAGATTATTTAAATAGGGTCTACATAACGGAGACAAATCCATGTTTTCAAGAACTTGAACACGAAAAAGAACCTTGCCTGAAGAGTACCTCACAAAAGCTAGTGACATACACTTTGCCCTTTCACCAAAAGAGATTCGCCGGCTTACCTACAATTATGCACTTACCTGTCAACACAAAGTACGCCAATATTTGACTGACTTTGGAATGGCGAGGTCTGCTTGGTTTTCAGGATTTCTGAAACGACTTTCAACATTTTCCATTCGAACTGTTTAGGCAGCTAGTTTGGTACAATGTAGAAGGTTTAGCAAGTACAATATAGCCTTGTTTTTTGACAACGTGAAGAACGTTTTGACAAAACTAAAAATAACGCTTCGTGGCGTATAGTATGTAGATGAAGCTGGATTCACTACAGTCCAAAGACCTGAGGGAACAGTAGCTCGAAGGAGATTACGTGAAATAGGGTGGGTTACGTCTGCTGAAAGAGGCTCACTTATCACTTTGCTTTAACCGTTAGTGCAACTGGGAATAGCGTGCCTCCATTTTTCATATTCCCTAATGTTAACTTCAAACCCTATTTCTTAGAAGAAATGGTAATGTCCATCCCACAGGATGGATGGTAGACACTAGCTACTTGAAATACATCAAACATTTCGTATCAGATTTTCGATTTTGAAAAGACCATTCGTGCTTGGTACTGACTGATGACCATAAGTCTCACTATCAGCTCATATCTTCGATGTTTTCAAGCAAAATGGTGTCACTCTTATGTCATTCCCAGTTCGCTGTAGTAACAAACTACAGCCCTTAGACCGTAAAGTTCACGAGCTCTTTAAAAAGGTTGGAAACTCGGTATGCGGTGCACGGGTCACAGCAAACAAACGACCAGCGACAATATCCGATCTCCCAGGCATTGTGGAAACTGCGCTACCAAATGCAAGTATCTCCAGGTGCATATTGACTGATTCAAAGTGAGAAGCATCATCCCTTTTCACATGGACATTTTCACAAATTGTAGCTTTGTGCCTTCTCATACAATAAATAGACCTGATACTGAAGCTCTTGGTTATGGTTTTATTGCTGAAGATGGCCCTTCAACTTCTCAAGAACAGAATGGTAGTCCTATTTTGTCAGTAACAACGCATGTCAAGCCAAAGGTAATATCGCGTGAACAACCGTGCATACCAACGAATGAAGAAGTCCGGCCATATGGGAAGTCTCAACCAAGACAGTAAGGATCGACGAATATCTTCAGTAATACTGACAGACACTCCAGTGAAAGACGTATTATAATCCGAACAATTAGCCTCCAAAGAGAGAAAATAAAGTGCCTTAAAAAGAAATGCTGATGTTCTGTTTAAAGGTGGCTGTGGTCAATTATTGTTTTTTCTACATTTGTTTTTTAAATTCATACACCAGAGGTATAAGTAGTAGACGAATGAGAACAACGTTATTTCAATATTCATTGGAAACCATTCGTATAATACTCTTCTGTAGACATTGGTCCGTTAATGAGAAACAAAAATGAAAGTAACAACTGTGGCGCAACACTGTGAAGCCGCTACGCTAGCCGCTGTGCCACCACCTCGGGTGATCCATTTACCCGCTAAAAGTCGCATGAAGTACTTTGAAAACCTTCACTGTCGTTTCCTCAGGGACGCTCGAGTATCTATGCAACTGTTATACGTCTACAGCTATGTGATTACTCTGCTATTCACAGTAAAGTGCCTGGCAGAGGGTTCAATGAACCATCTTCATGCAGTCTCTCTACCGTTCCACTCTCAAACGGCACGCGGGAAAAACGGGTACTTTAACATTTCCGTGCGAGCCCTGATTTCTCCTATTTTATCGTGATGATCATTTCTGCCTATGTAGGTGGGTGCCAACAGAATGTTTTTGCAATCGGAGGAGAAAACTGGTGAAGGAAATTTCATGAGAAGATCCTGTCGCAAAAAAAACGCCTTTGTTTTAATTATTGCCACTCCAATTCAGGTATCATGTCTGTGACACTATCTCCCCTATTTCCTGATAATACAAACCGAGCTGCCCTTCTTTTGTACTTTTTCAATGTCATCCGTCAGTCCCACCTGATGCGGATCCCACACCGCATAGCAGTACTCTAGAATAGGGCGGACAAGCGTAGTGTAAGCAGTCTCTTTGGTAGACCTGTTGCACCTTCTTAGTGTTCTGCCAATGGATCGAAGTCTTTGGTTTGCACTACCCACAATATTATCTATGGGATCATTCCAGTTCAGGTTATTTGTAATTATAATCGCTAAGTATTTAGTTGAATTTACAGACCTCAGTTTTGTCTGACTTATCGCTAATCGAAATTTAGCTGATTTCTTTTAGTATTCATGTGAAAAACTTCGCCCTCTTCTTTATTCAGGGTCAATTGCCACTTTTTGCACCATACTGGTATCTAAATCATTTTGCAAGTCGTTTTGATCATCTGATGAATTTACAGGGCGGTAATTGACAGCATCATCTGCAAACAATCTAAGACGGCTACTCAGATTGTCTCTTATGTCATTAATATGGATCAGGAACAATAGAGGGCCTATAACACTTCCTTGGGGAATGCCGGATATTGCTTCTGTTTTACTCGATGACTTTCCATCTGTTACCGTCTCTTCTTTTGTCTCCTCTTCCACTGTGCGACTTTTCTGGGAAATCGGGTAATGGCGCTTGCCATGTTGTTCTCGGCAGTTACCAGAGCTTTCAGTGAGTGGCTATGAAGCGACTTCGCGTAACGAAGACAGTGACTTCATGATCAGTGGTACACTTGGGCAGTAGCTAGGTTTAAATCGGTTGTCTATGCTGTTCCGATTTGCCGGTTGTTGTTGTTTGACCAGTGGAGATCGGCCTATGGGAAACTTATTCGGACGTGGTGGTTGGACATTTACTTGTGCTCATCATTTGAGTACCTGAAAGAATGTATAAAATGCATTCTTCACCATCAGCTGCTTATTAAAAAAATCCCAAATATCGAACGGTTTCGGTCACAGATCATGTTCACGGATTTGGGTTAGAACAGTTTAGGTCACAACATCACATCTGTCATTATTTAAGTAATGGCCACGTCTCATATGTAGAGCTTGCGCTGAATTCCAATACAACACATAGGACTTTCAAAGGCAAACATATTAATAACATATATAAACAGAGCAGCACTGAAGAGGAGATCATAGGTATAAATGGTTTGACCAATTCCACCATATTTTTTACAATTGTAGGACTTAAACCTCTGGTCTTCTCTTCAGTACTGCTCGGCTTACGTAGTAGTCCGCTTACCTTTAAAATTCCTGTGTTTTGTATTGAAATTCATGGCGTACTCTACACATTAGACATGGCCACTGTTTGAGCAATGATGGATGTGATATTGTGGTTTAAATTGTTTTAACCATAATCCGTGAAGATGCTCTGTGACTGAAAGCAGTCGATATTTAGGTTTTAATTAAAAAGCAGCTGATGGTCAAACACGCTTTTTATACAGTACATCACTTGACGACTTTTAGTAGGCGCCTTCCAAAAATGTTCAGTACCAGGAAGACACCTGTGTCAGCCATCGTGGCTGGTTTATGACCAGTCAGTTAGTTCCGATCATTGAGCGCAAGGGCTTACTGTGGATTACATCCTGTTTGTTCCGGAACGCTGCTGTGAAATTACGGAAGAGGACCTTGTAATTTTGTCTGTTCATTTTGTATATTCATGGAGCACGGAACCGAAGACTACGTTTTATAGGTAATGCCTCTACTGAAACCCGTCCTTCACTTGTACCGGAAATGCTTTACGCTCTCCGTCAGCTGTACTAATGACGCTGTATTAAGAAACTAGTTCGGCTGGCCAAATGTTTAGTCTATTGCTGCTAACCCTAATATTTATTGGGTTCTGCTTCCGTCACCATCTAACGCTCCAATTTTACAGACAGAATTTTGTGCTCTTTGAGTGTTTATCCGACAATATGTTTTCTGACTGAAACTGTATATCATTTGGCTTAAATTTCGTTATGAAATAGGATTTTGCCCAGTATTTCGGTGGACTAGCCACCCTGAATTGAATTTAATAGCTCTGAGCACTATGGGACTTAACTTCTGAGATCATCAGTCCCCAAGAACTTAGAACTACTTAAACCTAACTAAGGACATCACACACATCCATGTCCGAGGCAGGATTCGAACCTGCGACCGTAGCGGTCGCCCGGTTCCAGACTGTAGCGCCTAGAACTGCACGGCCACACCGTGAATTGAATTTAACATTCATTTAAATTGTTAATGCTATACCAAATCTTAATTTCGTCAATAGTTTTGTATGGTCTTTTTTCAGTTGATGCTTACTTTTCTACTCATTTGATAATTCTATCACATTATGCCACCAGTTGCTTCTCTTGAGCTTTCTGTAGTAACTTCTGTTGTCAGTGGTTGTACAAATTTATCGTACCAACAGGTGGATTGGGTTGTTTGGGGGAAGAGACCAAACAGCGAGGTCATCGGTCTCATCGGACTAGGGAAGGAAGTAGGGCGTGCTCTTTCAAGGAACCATACCGGCATTGCCTGGAGCGATTTAGAGCAATCACGGAAAACTTAAATCAGGACGGCCGGACGCGGGATTGAACCGTCGTCCTCCCGAAGGCGAGCCCAGTGTGGTAACCACTGCGCCATCTCGCTCGGTGTACCAACAGTTGCTTTTCGTAAATTTTGATAGTAAATTTTGTTCCCAGTAACACTTAACGGCTATCTCATTAAACTGCCGTGTTTTGCTTTCATAAAATCACAAAAGTAAATTCTTGCAGTGTTTTGATTTTTAGTGTGTTCTGGCGTCAGTTGTGTTTTTGGTAAAGTCTCACTAATGATTCCTGGTTGTAGGTTCTGTTCTTATCTGGATTGTTTTAAGCTTACCCCAGAGTTTGTGTTGTGTGAAAAAAATTGATTTGCTTGTTTAAATAAAGTGATGTGTTACTATGGTCCAGTACATTACCACTACACACCATCTCCCTACCGCTATCTATCTCACGGAGGACATTTTGACAGGGCTGCCTTGTATTTGTGTGCTAATTTCGGATTATACGAACTCATTACCTTAATGTACTGAGTTTCATTTGTCTGTAGCTTCCGTGCTGTCTCAGTTATGTGTTTAATTAAGTTATTACTAGGTGATGTAATACCTGTAATAGAAGAGGAAGTCCAACGCCTGTTTGGTCTGGACGTAGATCAGCAGGTGAGTGGTTTGTTAGGGAACAACGACCGTTACTACAATAGTGGAAATCAGTAAGCATACACGTATCGAATTTATTACGAAAGTAATAATAGACATAACTCAGTTATGACGCTGTTAAATAGTTTCTCTCATAACATGAGTAACAAAATAAAGAGTTTACGTTTCCTGGATGGATATTGGTATAAAGGAACGCACGTTCCTCTGTATTATTGAATTTTAGTACTTTTTTCAGCTGTCGTTCTTCCCAGTTACCTCAGAAATCCTTTTCAGCACTGATTTTCTTCTCATTTCTCTCTTTTCAGCAGAGATTTAAATTGCCATTCATTGCAATAAACGCGTCTTGCACGTTTTCGGGAAAGGATTTCCCTGGGATTCAAATGTGGCCTGCGTGCAGGCCAGAGCTAGACATCCATACCTTTATCTTCAAACTATTTTTTGTATGTAGCGGGAACATCCAAAGACGCATTGCATTGTTGAAAAAGTAGACATTCGTCCGCTAAATCATCATATGTCCCAATCAATTCTGTCTCTAGCATCTCAGTTCATTCTGGTGTTCAGCCAACCAATGCGTGACTTGCCTCTAGCGCAGAGTGCTGACTAAATCATTACACTTCCACCACCAAAATCTCTTCTCGCTCTTTCCAGCTGTTTTGTTCTCAGAACATGCAAATAATACTGAAATCCATCCGACACATCTGAATTAAACTTCTTATCATCGGTGAGGAATACCTTATCCCATTCTGAAGTCTATTGCATCTGATTTTTCGCAAACTGCAATCTATCCTGTGTATGTTTGGGTGTTAGAACAGGTTTCTGCTGTCGTTTCGTGAATGCAAGATGTTGGTCACTTGACAAAATTTACCGTACATGTCTGTCAGTGACTGACAACTCTAAATCAGCAGTAAGTTGAGAATAATAACCGCTTGTGGCCCTTACTTTGCGCAAAAGCAACCATTTCGATGCCTCATATAATTTTCTACTATCCCCATATTTTCAGTTCTGCCCATATCGTGAGCCAATCTACCAAAATTTTATACCGTTGTACTTACACTCTGCTTCTTGGCAGTTTCACGATTAGATTGTCCCACTTCCTTGTATGCATCGGTTTTTACTTTTCCATCCCATGATAACTGATTACTGGCTGTCACTGTTACAACCGTCATTTATGTAAGCAACACGCACTGTCACTAATGTTGTTTGCTATCTGCAGCTAAGGCAGATACGCACACACTAATACTGCGCTGAGTTCAACCCCCTACCACCTGAATTCACACATACTGTACTACTGACATCAAATGCCATAGCGCTGTCTGTGTACTGGACATCATAGTATTGCAAGTACACTCTGCACAGTTATTCCAACTGACAATGTTAATTTTCCCATAAGTATCCATTCCTTTGTACTGATTTCCAATACTACCCATCACCGAAAGCCATTTATTCCATCTTTCCGTAGTCTTCGAAACAATAGACGGCTAAAAGCCATTATCCTGTAGTTATACAAACTACCATTAATTTCCGAATTTTGTTCTACGATAATTATCGTGGACTCAGAGTGACGGAATCTGACTGCTCTTGCTGCTCAGCGGCGAGGTAGCATTAGATTGTTCTTTAAAGGGGTCAATGTCCGTTTTCTTCCAACTCGTATTCGCAGATATGATACTGTGATGATCTTTAGGGGAACACAACTGCCTCAGTTTTGATTTTTCCATGTTTAACTAGTGCTCAGTATTCAGCTTTCCCGTTGGCGAAAACTGTCGATAAGCAGTATTCATCTTGAATGGTAGATGTCACTGAACAAGTCCTGTTGTGGACATATAGTGAACGGCAGAACTATTGTGCTGACAAAATCGCGGTGAACGGTACTCTGGTAGCTGAATGAAACTAGAAGTGGAGGCTGATGTATAATACGCCCTATTGTGTGACAGGATCATATCCAGGGCCGTTCTCCGTCTCCTAACGAAGAGTTGTGTGTACACAAGAGCTGCCCCGTTTAATGAATAATGCATTGACAGGGAGCTCGCACATAAATCTTCCACAAAGCGGGATTTGTTAATTACGTGCACGGTTGCTGCGCTGTGCTCTAACTTTAGCTGCGGGTCCTCTTTGCTGCTGTCACTGCCTCTGCTGTGGTCGTTCTTGCCTTCTCGACAAAGTTTGCCCCTATTCACAGATTCTCTATGTCTTTTTCCACCTCTCTTACGGTTATAATGCCAAGGTGTCGTCTATACGTACACCACAGGACGCCACTGATTAAATTTGCGTAACCAAACAGCAATTTTTAGTTTCTGGATTGTTCAGAAGTTTACTTCTTATTCATTATTCTCATGTACAAAAAATATGTTTTTATCTAACTACACTCACGGACACTGCGTCCAGTAACTGAAATTTATGTATTATATTTACTACCTGTAATTCATTTATGACAATGAATTTTTAAGGTACGCACAACATTTGAATAAAATATTAAATAGCCGCACATGGAACGTCCTGCGAAAACATATCAGATACTAACCGCTGTGGTATATTCTTTCATTCAGAGTAGGGTAGCTGCGAGACGACTGCGGGTTTTTGTTGTTTCGACACTGTTGTGTGGTACTGTTCCAACACGAGATGTAAGCAGAGCCAGATCCCGTTCTAGAACATTTTTCCACACATTCGATTTAGTTTTTGGCACCCCCAAACCCCACTCTTTTTCCCCCTTACACTTTTTCCCGTGCCAGTTTTCGATACTAATTTTGATACGCACTGTGTGCAGTTATTGCACTTGGACGTCCCTTTCAGCAGGGTACGCCCGCTGTAACTGTCATCTGTCCTCTATAAGAATGACTGATGTCTCTGATCTTTTCAATGTACTGAACATTTTTTTATGTGGCCTTAAAAGGAAAAGTCCAGTGGGCTTACGCCTGGGCTTGGCCAGCCCTGGCTAACCACTCTTCTGGAAAGCGAGTGTCAAGAGCCACACACACATGGTTACTGTAATGAGGTGGGGCACCATCTTGTTGGAAAAAGACAAGCCCCTTTTCTGCCTCAATATCGTCCATCTGGGGAAAGTCATACTCTGTCAACAAGTTACAGCATACTTCCGTGTTTATTGTTTTTTTTATAAAAATAAAAGGACCCATCACACTATCTTCCATCAAAACGCACCAGACATTAACATTTTGGAGAGTCACGTTGATGCTGAATAACTTCATGTGAATGTTCTCCCTCTAAATTCTGCTATTATGACGATGAAATGCAGCCTCATCAGAAAAGAGAACCTTCTTTATAAAATTGACATCATAATGAATTTTTTGTAGGAAGTCAACAGCAAACTCATACCTTTCGATTTTGTCAGTAGGTTTTATTTCATGTAACAGTTGCAATTTGTAGGAGCGCAACTTAAGTCTTTTAAACACAACATCATACCCAGCACCTTTAGACACTCCTAACTGTAGACTACGTTTGACCAACGGCTTTTTTGCGCTCCGTAAACACTAAATACGGATCTGTTCAGCAACATCAGAAGTTCTCGGTCTACCTGTTGATTTTGCTTTTAAAACGCTACTGGTCTCCTTGAAAGACTTTAGCCAACGATAGATAGCTTTTGATATGGGTGGTTCACCACCATACTGACGTCTAGAATTACGTTGGACTGTTAAAACTGACTCAGTTTTCACAAGCCAAATAACAGACTGCGTTTTCTGTTGTGGAGTACACATTGTTGCTGAGTTGCTCTGCGCTGCACGGCAAGCACGTCTGGATTGAACTGAGGGAACAGAGGAAAAAAAAACTGGTGCTGCCTCAAGGTCAAGCAGACCTGCCAACCGCCGGGGGGCCAAACCTGGAGAGTTGATGAATCAAACACCACAAACTAGAAAGAGTATGTCGCTTTGTACAGATTCTACGACACATTAGAACTAGGGAGTTCTTTTTCAAACACACTGTATTTCGGTGTTAGAATGATGCTTATCCTGTACTCTCGGTGTTCAGAGAGGTGTAAAATCTTGCTTCCCATTCCTTGAAACATGACTTCAAATTCAGTCTACTGTGCCATAACTTGACGCAGAAATTTTGTTGTAAATTGCACAAAGCTAATTTCTTACTGCCGTAAAACAGGTTTACATTTCCGTTCATTATTGTGTCGAACCTAAGGTATAGTAGTTCCTTTTCTTAGATAGTGCTGTGTGCTGTAGGGCACCTCTGGCCCAAGAAACTTTTGCCAAAGAAAAAAAGCGCACATTTCGTGCAAAGCATAATTTAAACCTGTCGGTTCGATATCGGCAATGGAACTATATTTTGTTATTACGTAGAATTTTTGATAATGATTTATTGCGATTTTTACCTTGTATTTTTGTGAGAGTTAACCTGTACATACCATACGTTTCCCATGGACTGTTTGAAGCAATGAGTAAAACGTTGGTGAGGGAGTAAAATAGCCCAGTTTCTCCTTTTTCAAAAGCTGCGAAACGAGCGGCTGAAGTCAAACATATTTCTCTAGCAGATTATCCGATAGACGGACGTCGCAGACGTGCAACACTATATACGAACTTCGAGAGAGTACTAGGCGTTGATCCAGATGATAGCAATTTAAAGACTGGGAAATTGGAAGAAATATTATATTACATAGGCATGAAAATCTCACAATGAATATTTTTTATATAAAGTAAGGACTACTCTTTTCAAGCTTTCGAAAGAGCAAGAAATTCGCTAGAAATAAATTGGTTTAATAAAATAGAAATATTCGTAGAGAATCGTTTGGAACATAATGAATAAAATATGAGAGCAACAGATACATATTTTGCAAAACTTCCTTAATACTACTCCATGGACGGACTCTAATTAGTGGCAACAAATGGAGAAAATTTCCCACCAGTTCTACAACGCTAAAAACTGACTCTTTTACCTACTAGTCAGATTCACTCCCAAGCCGTGAAATTTTCACTTTGTGCTATAGGGACAAATGTGATATTTTAATAACTGTTAGCTATGCTCTGTGTGTTCTCATTACCACTCAAAATAGCGTATCTATAAGGATCAATCAAATGAAAACAACACAGATGGAAGAAAGTAAGTATGTATTCTTCCAAAAGTAATTGCCATGACTGCTAATACATTTATCCCTGTGAGACAAGACGATCAGAGGCTTTGTCGTTAAGTGTTTGCAGTTACCTCCGAAATCATGATTGTACCCAGGCGTACACTTCTTTGAACGCAGCAAATCGACGGTCACGAATTTCTTTCTTCAGGGTTCCAAAAATATGGAAATCGAACGTGGAGAGATCGGGAGTGAATGGAGGATGAGTGATAAAGTCCCAATGAAACTTATACAGTGTAAACTAAACATTCTCAACGTATAGGCTGGCTCACATGTTGCCTAGGTTTTTTCAACTACGTTGCAGAAGTTTCGCTGGGAAGCCCTTACCCATCGTTGATACAGTCCCAACCTCTACAGCGCAATTTTCATATTCTTATGGAACTGAAGAAGACATTCGTGGTCGTTGATTTCTTTCGGATGGGGAGGAATACGCCTGGGTACAATCATTAAATTAGGAAGATAATAAACTCTCTCAAGAATAAAAGCTTACATGGAATTGATGGAATTTCCAGAAGGATAATAAAAGCTTGTTCCCATGAGATGCGGGATTCTTAGCCACATATGTAATGGCTCTCTGAAGCACCTTTGTAAAAATAAAGTTTAAACTAAATATCAGTTTGGTTTCCAGAAAGGTTTTTCAACGGAAAATGCTATATATACTTTCACTAAATAAATATTAAGTGCTCTTAGTAACCGGAAATCACCCGTTGGAATTTTTTATGACGTCTCAAAGGCTTTTGGTTGTGTAAATCACGGAATACTTCCAGATAATCTCAAATACTGTGGTATGAATGAGGCAGCGCTCAAATGGTTTAAATCGTACCTAAATGGAAGAGTGTAGAAAGTTGAAATAAGCAGTTCACTGGTGATTTCTCAAACTGGGGAACAATCAAGAATGGGGTGCCGCAAGGTTCGGTCTTGGTTCCTCTGCTGTTCTTAAAATATATCAATGACTTGCAATTCTATATTCACGAAGACGCAAAGCTGGTACTTTTTGCTGATGATAGAAGTGCAGCTATCACGCCCAACAGACAAGAATTAACTGGTGAAATTGTAAACTATATTTTTCAGAAAATCATACATACAGTTCCACACAGCAAATGGAATGACACCATTAATAAGTGTAGACTTTGACCAGAAATCGGTAGCTAGGGTAGAATATTCAAAATTTCTAGGTGTATACGTTGATGAGCGGTTGAACTGGAAAAAACACACGGAAGATCTGCTGAAACGTTTGAGTTCAGCTACTTACGCTATTAGGGTCATTGCAAATTTTGGCGATATTTGTCTCAGTAAATTAACTTACCACGCCTATTTTCATTCTCTGCTTTCGTATGGCATCATATTCTGGGGTAACTCATCATTGAGTAAAAGGGTGTTCATTGCACAAAAGCGTGTAATCAGAATAATTGCTGGAGCTCACCCAATTTCATCCTGCAGACACTTATTTAAAGAGCTAGAGAATTTCACTGTAGCCTCACAATATATACGTTCACTTGTGAAATTTGTTATTCCCAATCCGAACGAATTCAAAAGTAATAGCAGTGTACATGGTTACAACACTAGGAGAAAGGATGATCTTCACTACTTCACTACTTAAATCTAACTTTGGCTCAGACGGGGGTTTATTATCCTGCCACAAGTCTTTTGGTCACTTACCTAATAGCATCAAAAGTCTGACAGATAGCCATATAGCATTTAAAAGGAAATTAAAAGAATTTCTTAATGGCAACACTTTCTACTCATTAGATAAATTTTTGGATATAGTAAGTGGGTAATGTCCACAACCCACTCAAAAAATATATTAAGTGTCATGTAATATTTTGTGTAATGTAATATCTTGTATAGACACCTTTTATTAACCTGACACGTTCCACATCATTACGAAGTGTCGTATACATTATCTATGGAACAAGTACTAATCTAATCTAATCATAGTGTAGGCAACGGCAAACACTTTACCGTGAAGCCATTGGTCGTCTTGTCTCACAGTGAGATAAATGTATTAACAGGCATACCAGTACTTTTGGAAGGACACGCAGTTGACGTACTTCTTTTCATCTGTCATGTTTTCATTTGAGAGAGGCGAGAAACAGCCTGAAAACCTTGTAACGGTGTTCAACGGTAGATTGTGCTGAGAAATAATTGTTAAGAAAAAAATCGATACGTCACGACTTTTCCGACTTAATTGTTATTGAAGTTAGGAAATGAGGCCGTTGCGGTCGCAAATTCAAGCAACGCACCACTTAGAATTACTGTCAGTTCTTCTCATAGTGTAGACGATAGAGGACGACACTGTTCAGCCGTTGGCTCGGTTTCGATTCTTGATAACGTCCTATGTCCATCTTGTGCATCGATCTCTTGTTCCGTTTAAGGAAACCAAAAGAAGAACACGTTCTGCAACACCGTCTCTGGCAGGTCGCCTCAATTTACACGCGGAATAGCTGCAATGGCTAACTTCAATGCTAACTGACTTGGAAAAGGCACGGCCTAACCTGCAAAAATTTTACATGCTTTTCAGACTGTTTGAGATCATGCTGTGCATGGTCACAACACGTGCGTCTAATTAAACTGTACTTAACGCAGTAATCGTTGGGGTTTACATTGTCATCAACAACAAAATAGATAAATTTTCCAAACACCTCTACTTGTAGGGCAAGTGCATGACATTTAAAGAATTTTGGTGGTGCGCAGTCGATACATTTTGTTTCTAGTTTGAGACCTTTGGGAGTGCTTCAGGGTTCCTCGGTAGCATTTTGAATCAATTAGTAGGACATGGCGGTTTGGGGTACCAAAACATTGTTCGTCTTGATTCATTCATCATATAACTAGCAGGGTAGCCGTCTTTAACCAGTTTCATTGTTTAATCGTTGTCGTCTTTGAGATCTTATTTTTATTTCTTTGTACACTTGTAAGGAAAAAGGAAAATAGATTTTACTCGAAACATTCAAGCAACACACGCGACCGATACACAACAAACATGTCACTCTTAATACTGAGAGGATGAAGGTCAATTTACTGTAAGACCTTAGTCAATGTACTCTAAGATACAAAGTGTTATTTCAGTATTAACCTGTCAATTATGTCAAGGTATTCGAAGATACAAAGTGTTATTTCAGTATTTGCCTGCCAATTATGTAAGTAATTCTTATGTCTCATGTCAATTCCCTGCTTTTAGTTGATGAACGGAGTATACATCACTTCCTTTCACACGATATCCACAAATAGGACTCCAGTTACTGTCCAAATATTAATCCTGATAATCTACTGTACGTATGCTTTTACGTTGATTTCTGCATTCGGCAACTCACAGCACGGTGTTTGCTACCAGTATTGTATCCCCTGCTCAATTCCATTAAGACCTGCTATTCGGAAAAAAACAGGCTACACATTTCGCAGCATCTCTGCGTCTCTCTCCGCTTTCCCTTCATGTAGTATATGCATCAGAGTTGTCATAATCCTCGATGAAGGCAGATTACATTAATTTTCAGAGCACTCCCTTGCGAGATTCTGAGCGTGGTGGAATACTGCTAACGCACTGGATCAGTATTCTAGAAGAAGGCTGTTCAGTTCCTCTTCCCGTCTTACAGTGCTATATTTTCCGTGATTTCCGTAAATCTTTTAGACGAATGTAGAGATGGTTACTAATAGAGCACAACAGATTTCACTCCCCAAGAATTTGAATGTAACATACATTAAATCAGTGAGTTTTATATTATGACTTTACGACAGATCTGAGTCTCCCACATGACATTTTCTCTATTTCAGATGAGAGTTAGACGAGCGTGATTTGCGTTTTAAGATTTTGTGTGTTGTCAGAATTCCCAAAATACCGGTGTAAGATTTTAATATGTTGCTGAGTGGCTTGGTCACTTATCATTTGCTAGTAGAGTCAAAGCCACAGTAATCTGATCCCTGCCTATTGTACTGGCATTTTATAGTTGATTTGGTGTAGAGTTATTCTTATGTATTGGTTGGTTATATTTAAAGTGCAACTGCTCACGGAGGTCCAGAATGACCTTCAGCTATCGTATGCCACAGAAACTTGGTAGATGTACTAATGTGTTAGTGTGGAACCGATCTACTCTAGAAAAAAAATTAGTTCCGATTTTGACCACCAGGTGCAAATCTGGTGCTCTGCAGTATCTCGTCGAAGTCTCCGGTGCTTATATTCAACTAACTGTGTGAGCGGCGGTTAATAATAAAATCAACGTTATGTCTCTTTCAGTTGTTTGAACTTTTCTGCCAACGTTCTGTTCCCAATCCATTATATATGTAAACATACTATACGTTCTTTTTGCATTCACAGCAGCAAATTTGCATCTGGTGGACAAAATTTGAACTCTTGTTTCCAGGTAAATCCGTTCCACATTAGCGCATTGGAATATCTACGAACTTTCGCTGCTATACCCATAAATGCAGCCCACGCTGGACCTCTGTCAGCAGCTGCCGATTAATTATAGTTACCCACTATTTTATCTACTTTTTATGCGTGGTATTTCATGACTCCCCGCGAAGACTGAGTTGTATTTTAAATTGTTAATTGCTGACACAGCTTGCTTTACTGTTGTGTTAATAGACCGTAACCACCTATGTCTCTCGTGTAATTTATGGAAGGGTGCCAATGACATCGCCATTAAACGCCGTAAAACAGTAAACACTAACAGTATCTAATTTTGTCGTGCATCCTAATCGCAGTGACCTCGTCGATGGCGGTATGCTAACTCTGACACTCCTCCCTTCCTTTGCTGCGTTACGAAGCTCTTTAAGCGTAGCTCATCAAACTTGATTGTGCCATTGAAACCTTCCCGTCGTCTCCTCTATATCTCTTTTGTTACTGATAACATTCCCTTTTACAACAAACTATGTAACCTTTTCTTAGGATTTCTATCTCTTGCTTAATAACAACAAATGAAATCTTCCCTTCGAAATTTATTCTCTTTCTCTATCTTCTGGTACAAATTTAATTAGTGCTTAATAAAAGTGATTTTCTGATTATTTCGACGATACATAGAATGTGTCATCGTCGTGGCCCTCAGTCGTTATCTCCAATAACCCAAAACTGTTCCTTACCATTTTTTTTTTTTTACTGTTACTGGATCGCCATTCTGACTGCTACATCAAACTGCGACATGAATATACTTACTCTGTTTTACTGTACTCTATTAACTGCTGGTGGGATGTCATAATAAGTGGCTGTATTTATTACCAAAGCTGATGTTATTCTTTAATAGCAAAGCTGACGTTATTCTATAATTGATTTGACTGAAATTACGTAATTCATAGTTAAACTTTTTCTTGACAACAATAAAAGGAAAGGGATAGCATGGTCGAAGCACTGGCAACTATCTGTGAATGCACTCAAAAGTCCGTTTCTTTCCCTCACATAGCACAACACCAGGTTTCACCATGTGATTCCGTCGTCTCTTTGATCCATAGTTTTAGTGTAACCAAACACTAAGTTAACCGTCGAATTGCCTGAGTTGCCGCAGCTACATCAGGTACAAGTTCCAACTCCAATTGTCCATTAGTAGTGATGGTGTGCGTCTTGGTATGCAAGCACCTATTGACGTATATCATGACTGTGGTGTGCATCTTGGTATACCGACACCTCATAGAAAACATCATAGATTGAAGTCACTATTCACTTTGTTAGTGCTCCATAACCATGGCGATGCACAGGAATTAAGGTACGGGTGTAAACCTTTTGTCAAAAAGTTCACGGATATGGTTGATACCGTTATTACCAAATTTTATGTCACCTCTTTCCTCTGGGCTCATAAAAATTATCTTTACCGTATTCTTATTTTTCGTTTAAAAGGACAAAATATGTCACCTTGTGTGACTGTAGAAAAAGTTTATAGTTTTAAACAATTACATAAAAAACACATTTTCCATCTGTAGTGAATTCAGCCTACAATACATATTACATTACGTGACTGTCAATAACATAAACAAATATTTCTGTAAGTGGAATTTAGTAGTGCATTTAGGGATCAACATTTTAAATAAAATAGACAAGTACCTTTATACAAACTATGTCACTTTCTGTGACTCTAAATAAATCATAATCTTGTGTTCGTCTGTGACGAGTCATATTGTCAGTCAACTATATATTATGTTTGAGTTGTGTAGCACACATTGTCATTGTTATGTAAGAGAAAACATTTGTATTTTACGTAGAGTGCGAATCGGTATGCTGACATTTTGTGTGATCTGTTTTTTCCAATGGATGTATCTGATGTAAAAGATGTCATGTTCAATGCAGAAAATTTTTTCGAATAGCAAAGTACATATAGCAAGCAATTTAATGTGGTTTCTCCATCCGTAGTGCTGCTCTGCGTTGTGTCACCTGTTATCAAAATAAACCATTACTAAATTATGTTCCTTACATACTAACATCTTCATTCTCCTCTCTGCTTTGTACCTCGTGTCATCTCTCTGCATAGCCAATAACAAAATATTCATTGTTAATAATCATCAGCGCACGTCATGACATCAATATCTCTCCGTATTACCGATAACAAAATATTCATGGTTAATAATCGTCAGCGCACGGCATGACTTCAACATCTCTCTACATCTGAAAAAATGCGTCAGCTCTCGGCATGACCTGTAAAGCATTTATCCACATTTCTCCATAATCATTACTTATATTATAATTAAAACTACGTTTAATTTGGTGAACTATGACAACAATGCTACATGCACAGGTTAAAGAATACATCTACTTGCTACTACTGTATGAAAATTATATGTACGTGTTATACATTTACTTTCAAAGTAGCCCTATTAATTGATTCACTTACCTTACATAAAGTGAAATAAATGTCCTGCGAGAACGCTTCTAACACTGCTATTAATGTTCAGTGTATTTATCTGCGGTCGAATCGAGGTGACCTGTTGTGCACGTAAATAACCCATTAGTAGCTCACTGTATTCGGGCGTGCTGGAATGTGTCAAAAAGCTCATTGTTATACTCTGCCTGTATGTATCCCCGTAAGAAGGTTTTTTTCTATTTTAAGAATTTCTTTATGTTTGACATAGGATGGTTTCCTCTCGATTTTTTAGTTCTGAGTGTCTCAATGTGTACTACATTAGCGTGCGGAATATTTCGAATTCTGTACGGTCCTGCGTATAAAAGTTCAAATTTTATGCATCATTTCTTCCCTTTGTGTGACAGATAATGTGTACGAACTAGTACCTTATCGCCAATCTCGTACTTGCGTAATCTAGTTACCTGTTTCTTCTGTCTCTTCCGACGATCTGCAGCTCGTTTAATGTTCGCTAGTGCCATGTCTATTATCGCACAATGACGAAGTCTACGCTTCTTTGAAAAAGTAATCATTTCAGTAAGTTTATTCGGTGGGACTTTATTCGTCAGTATTACAGTTGGTGAGAGCATCGTTGACTCATTAGGTATTGCATTTATTACTTCCTGAAACTGTGAAATGTATTCGTCCCATGTTATATGCTTTCTGTGGCAATAAATCTACAAAGTTTCCCGATCTCTTTCATTATTCTTTCTGCCGGGTTAGAAGAACTGTGATATCTTCATATGTAAATTGATGTTATGTTCTAACTCTCTAACATTTGTTTCCATATGTCTGACCTAAACTGCGGTCCGTTATCAGAAATAACCTTCTGTACATGTCCTACTATTGATAGAAAATCTCTTACAAATGCTCTTGATACTGATCTAGCTGATGCTTTCCTTAGTGGAGAAAATGTTACAAATTTGGATGTCAGTTCTACGGCTACTAGAATATAACTATAACCTCTACTTGTTCTGGGGATTTGACCGAAAAGATTTACTGCTGCCATGTGTCTCAACTTACCCGGTATGATGGGATACAGTGGTGGAATATGTGATACTGTAGATGATTTAGCTTTCTGACATATCTTGCAGGATGCTATAACTTTGCGAATGTGTTTTTCCATATCGTTGAAGTGACAATTATGTCGAAGAATTAGAAAGCATTTCCTAGCTCCGCAATGTGCATAGCTTAGCTGCGTATACCATATCAATTTGTTTCTGATCCCTTCTGGAATGCATAATATCCAATTGTTGCCGTCTGGGTACGAGCGAATGAACAGAATATTTTGATGTATAGTGAAATTATGACTGATTTTTGCGTTGCTTTTGTCTCGCCAAAGCGTTAAAATCTCTTTTAGTGTTTCACCTTTCTGCTGTTCTCTCTCTATGTCCTGTAATGCTGATGATATAAAATTTTCGAAAGCTACTTGTTTGATATACATGATACTATGGCTGTTGTATCAGAAGATATTTTCTTTCTCTAGTCGTTTATGCTGAATAGATCTCGATAGTGCATCGGCAACAATATTCAGCGTGCCTGTAAAGTGTACAATAGTAAAGTCGAACTCTTGTAAATATAATTTCCAGCGGCTTCATCTACCATGCGTAAGTTTTGCTGATAATAAAAACTGGACTGCTCGGTGATGGTACATACTGTAGTGTGTCTTCCATATAGATAATGTCGGAATCTCTTAAATGCCCATACTACATATAGCGTCTCTAATTCTGTTACAGAGTAATTGCGCTCTACTGGAGAAAGTATCCTGCTTGCAAACGCAATATGTTTAACGATTGTCTTACCGTCCTCCTCTACTTCCTGGAAAATATGTACTCCTAGAGTTGTAGTTGAACTATCTGTTGCAATGGAAAAGTTTTGTGTTGGGTCAGGATGAGATATCAAAGGTGCCGTTAGTAAAGCTTCTTTCAAATTCTCGAATTCATCTTCAGCGTCTTCATTCCATGACCAAATTGTGTTTTTACTTGTGAGCTGGTATAGCAAGGGTGTGTCTAGTGCTTTATAATGAATGAATTTTCTAAAATAAATAATAAGGCCTAAAAAGCTCCAAAGTTCCTTCTTATTTGTTGGCACGTCGATAACTTTCAATGCTTGCAATTTGTCGGAGTCTGGTGCAATATCTGTTTGTGAAATGATATGACCTAGAAATTTTATTGAGGCTTTTCCAAATCCAGATTTACGGAGGTTTACAGTTATACCATTTTGCTCGAATGTATTCAGTAATTGTTGAAGGGTGTGGTTGTGCTGTTCCCAGTTTTCTGCTGCGATTAGAATGTCATCTACATAAGTAGTAAGTTTGTTTTTAAGCTCCTGTGGGAGAATTGTATTCATACCTCGTATAAAGGTTGCAGCTGAAATCGTTAGTCCAAATGGAAGTTTACAAAATTGGTAACATTCACCGAAGCAAAGGAATGCCGTATACTTTCGGCAATTTGGATGCAGCTGGATTTGCCAAAATCCTGACTTAAGATCGAGGGTGGTATATATAGAGGTGCCATGAAACTTTTGCAGTAACTCTTCTAACGTTTGTGGTCGGTCAGTTTCTGTAATGATTATTTTATTAACCTCACGTGAATCTAAAACTAAACGGAGTGATCCATCCTTCTTTTCAACGATGTGTAATGTATTTATATATATGCTTGCTGCTGGTTCAGTTATACCCTGATCAATCATTGCTCGTAACTCTTTCTTAACTGCTTCTGTGTATATATGCGGGATTGGATAGTATTTTGCTTTGAAAGTCTCTTGTGGTTTCACCTGAAATTCGTACATAAATCCTGTCATCGTTCCTGGAACATTGTTAAAAACTGTTTCATGTTGCACAAGAATATTTTCTAATTCTCTGCGCTCTGTGTCTCTAATTATTTCGATGAAACATAGAATGTGTCGTCGTCGTGGCCCTCAGTCGTTATCTCCAATAACCCAAAACTATTCCTTACCTTTTTTTTATTTTTACTGTTACTGGATCGCCATCTGACTGCTACATCAAACTGCGACATGAATATACTTACTCTGTTTTACTGTACTCTATTAACTGCTGGTGGGATGTCATAATAAGTGGCTGTATTTATTACCAAAGCTGATGTTATTCTTTAACCCTTTGTTGCCTGACGGTACTTAAAAGTACCAGTAAGTTTTGACTACCATTATTTTCTCGTGGTGCAGTTTCGTGATCTAAGAGCCTATCGGTACGTAACAGTAACTCTGCTGTACTGTTTCATAGATGTTATTGTGCAATACATAGACCTCTCTGGCGGTCAGAGCTTGAAATTGTTTTTCGCGCGCTGCTGTGAAAACAGAAGATTGTATGTGCTTGTTTCCATGGTGTTGCCTGAATTTGTGTGCAATTTATTGAAACTTCCGTTGAGTTTTCCATTGTACGTACTTACCTTCTTTGTTTTTTTATAATAGTTCGAAGCATTACGTTACAAGTGAATGAGATAAAGTGGAAAATATAAAGCGGACTTATTAGTACCGTCAGGTTGTGCGAACACTTTGTTGTAGCAGCAATGCGTTACCTCTCACTAGTTGTTCTGTCCACTTTTTCTCACACAGAAATCCGTAAATACATTTGCCTGTGGAACAATTAGAACAAACAGGAAAGGTTTGCCAGGGAATTTACCTAAAGAAAAATGTCTAAACCGTGGGGAATCAAATCACAGAGAGTCATCTTTAGACCTAACAGTATTTCAAAGGAGGGAAAATAGTGTATTTTGCGTCAAACTTCCATGGCACTGAACAGAGCGTAGTGACAAGAAAACAGAAAGATGGAACTAGTGTGGCTATACCATGACCAGTTATTGCATGTGATTACAATAAACATATGGGTGGTGTGGATCATGCAGACAGATTACGTTCAACTTTCTTGACAGGCGATCAAAGAAATGGTGGCACCGTCACTTCTGGGGAGCAATAGAAATTGTTTTGGCAATGCTTACGTCATTTTCAGTGATCTACATGGGGCACAATCACTGCTGGAATTCAGGAGCGCTGTGGCACTAGGGCTAATGAATAAACAGCAAGTGTCAAACCTCAAAAAGAGAAACTCTGGTAAAGATGAAATAACTCCCCCAAAGACAAAAAAGGACAACTTTTCTGTTCCGAAGAATGTACGTCTTGGCAACCGAGAAAACGATTTTGTGGTGTTCGCTTGTAAAAGAGGAGGATGAGAAATGTGTGCGGAAACTAAAATTCAGTCGAGACCACATTCACAATGTAATACATGAAAAGTGTACTTGTGCTAGAATGAGAAAAAGAACTGTTTCCTACAATTTCATGAGGTATCACTAACACTAAATATGTGATATGTATATACTGTCAAAATTGTATAGCTAAGTTACTAAGTATTGTGAAGCTGCTCTAGAATAAATTTATGCGAACTTTAATAAATAATTCAGAAATATCATATTTCTGTTAATTAATTTTCTAATGTAAAAATATTTAATATTCATGTGGAATGAAGTACAAGTTATAAAAATTGGAGCATTTTTCTGCGCATATTGTGATTCTGTCCATGGAGTCTGACGGTACTTCTGAGTACCAGGAGAGAAAAAAGTTGTGAAAAATAAAATAAAATTTTACAAAAAATCCTACCCTCATTTGAGGCCACAATAGCATTAATTCTGCAAATAAAATGTTAAAAAGTAAATTTTTTCTTATGTCAGGAAACAAAGGTTTAATAGCAGAGCTGACGTTATTCTATAATTAATTTGACTGAAATTACGTAATTCATAGTTAAACTTTTTCTTGACAACAATAAAATTTTGCGAAGTTTTACGTTGATGGTTTTTGGGATGGATTATTATTTGAAATGCAATATCGCTGGCAAATGTTAATTATATTCTGAATGAAATGATTTTACAAACGCTCAAATGGGACTTACTTTTTACAATAATCTTACAACAAGCAATGCGCAAACATATCTTCAGTAGTCTTCAGTTTCTCAAAAAATTAATTCAATAATATTAGTTCCTCTTATTATAATAGTTAGCTGATGTCTCTGTACATCCGTTTATAATCTCTTGTAAATCGTAGCTAGTGGCTGGCAGGCACACCGCTCCTCTCAACCCCTCGCTTCAGACCTGCTACCGACTCGCTTCACTTCTCGCTTACTACTGACTTCGAACGCTAAAGTGCCGTTTCTCCTGCCAACAATGCTTTCTGGTGCAGACAATCCCCGCTACCATTGCAAAATATATCAATGCGCGGTCTTCCCCGCTCTTTTTAAAATTATTTCAATTTGCGGTTTCTCTTGTCAACAATACTTTGGTACAGACATTCCCTGCTACCACAATTATTTCCTACATGACAAATATTAATTATTCCTACTTAATCCTATTAATAAAATGTAAACATCTTTCATAAATTGTGATTTGACAATAAACAATAGAAATATACACGTCTTACGCCATCTTAACAACAAATGAAGTATGACAAGTATTCACAGAGAACTCTTGGTTAAACCTTTTTAAAAGAATCATTTATCAGAAAATACATAAATTTAAAGTAAAGTAAACACACTCACGGACTCAGATTAGGTCTATTGCGGTTGGAAAGCTGCTGTCCGGAAGGCAGTACGAGGATTGATCTATGACCAAGTGGCTTTTCATCAGCATTTCGCCAATCCCTTCAGCCGTTATTGCGAGAAGATGAATCCTGATGAAGACGATGCTTCTTTATTCAAGCAGAGTCTCATTTGGTTTCACAAAGTATTCACAGACAACACTGAGTGGACCACATACCAAACCTGCTTACCAAAGAGAAGATCTGAGGAGGTACATGGAATCAAATCCAGATCCTTTGTACTGAAGGCAGAGACTTTACACATTATTTTTATCAAAAATTTACATTACACAAATACATTAGAGTACCATAAAAACAAAATCGTTTTATGAATTGTGCATATGGTAACATATTCACATTTGGGTCTTAAGTATGGAGAGTTGTGCGAATACACGCTCTTAGCGATTTTTCCTTCCCAGGGGACGACAGTCCTGCAGAACTTTTAAGAAACTTCCACCGTTTGACTGTTGATTGTTCATTATTTCACACAAACATGATTTTGGATTTGTAGCCATCCTCAAGTGCATGTTGATATGTTAAAATATGTCTTATCCGTCTGTGACATGTCATCGCCAAAGAACCATATTTCGACGATGACATGTCACAGACAGGTGGACCTTATTTTAACATTTCTACATGCATTTGACGATGCCTATAAGTCGGAAGTCATTATTATGTAAAATAAATGAACAATTAACAGTTAAATGGCGGAAATTTGTCTAAAAAAGTTCTGTTTCTCTCATCGAGATCTGCACTTGTAAACCGCCGTCAAATTTATATGAGCATACACTGGCGATAAGATGTCAAAATATAAAATGAAAATAAGTAAGTCTTCTTTGCTGTAGTGGATATTTCTTGAAATTTTCCTGATTAGACTTTATTCAGTTTTCCTTGTTCTGCCAATTTTCAGTTAGTCATTTGGTTTTACGTTTTCGTGCTGCGTTTTAAGAAGTTTGAGAAATTTTTATTATATTTTTCGGTTTTCTTTAAGTTGAGATGCTGTGCAGTGATATACAACCACAAATCATCCTTGTTTTTATTCGGCTGATGCGTAAGTTGGTAGCAGTCTACCATAAATTTAATAAACACAGCAAACAGACGTAACAGAGATTTTAGTTATCAATAATATTTTCTCCTTCTTTGTTTACAACAGTCTGCTAACACTGGGGTAACTTTTCGATACCGCGACTGTAGAAATAAAACGGTTTTGACGTGAAGGACTCATCGAGTCAGGTTAGGAGTGCATTTTCATCTGGAAGGCGAGTTTCTTGAAGATTGCCCGATAGAGAGTGGGAAAGGTTGAAATCTGAGTGCGCAAGGTCAAGTGAATAAGGTGGGCACGGAATGACTCCCCATACAATGTTTTTGTCAGTCTAGCGGGATGTGGGCGGCTGTTGTCGTAGAGTAGCATCACTTCAAGCAGTCTTGATTACATCTCCAAGACGTCTCAGTTGTCGGCAATAGATGTCAGCATTGATGGTAACACTTCGTGGAAGCAATTCGTAGTGCACCACACCGTCGCTTTTCCACCAGATGCATAACATTAACCCTTGTGGATGCACACAGGTGTTTGTACGAGGAGTCGCTGCCTTGTTTGGGCTTAACTATGCCTTTCCTTTCTTTATGTGAGCGTAAGGACTCCATTTCCCGAGGAGCAAGCAGAGATGCACGTATTGACACCGGCTGATATTTGTGATTTTAGCTTACACCCATACATGCACACAATTTCTAAATCTTCCCCATTTCTTTCAAATGTCGGACGATAGTGGAATGCTCACAATTCATCACATCTGTCATTTCTCGAGTACACTGTATTGAACGACTCCGGAATAATGCGTTCAAACGATCTTCAACCGACCCCGAAGGTTTTCCTGAACATGGAGAGTCACTAACGTCAAAACCATCATTCTTAAAACAATAGAACCATTATTGATGTGCCCTTTCCAGTGGTATTATCCCCACACACGGTGTCATTGTTTCGAACTGCCTCCGTTGCTATGATTCCTCTACTGATCTAAGACAGAAGAATATGTCGGAAATGTTCCGATTTCTCCGCTTGGAACTCCATTTTCTACCACCTGCACTCCACTCACAACCACGAAACGACGATATGACAATAAGTAAACTCAAATACCAACAGTGAACTACAAATAAAACATGACAATTGCTAAATAGACCCACAGTAACCGGAATACAAATATTCGAAGCAGGAACGTACTATCTTATGAACTAACCTAACATTTTCTTCTGTGAGTATTTTAATTCAGTTGACAGCGTTATGCTTTGTGACTGGGAGCAGAACATCATCTGTGTTTAGAAAATCTACTGATAAAATATTTTTAGGAGCTGGTCCTTTTACACTCGCTAGCTTATGCCTCAGAAGTTTCCAGATTTCTGTTACCTTTTTACACATAGATCTGTTATATTCGCTGTCTATTAGGTTACAAAATGGACATAATTATGAGTCAGATAGGTGGAAATTATGAAGTCTTGCGTTGGTCGGAATTCTTCTGTTAATATTAGCTTCACTTTTGATGGCAGGTTCCGACAACTGACGTTTATTGAGATGCTTTCCAATCGTAAGCTGGGAATTTTAGTTCGATCGCATTTGTACTTTTGATTTTCTTTATTTTAATATATTTATTTTCTTTGTCTTCGTAAAATTCTTCGTCCGATTGTTTGTCTGTGGTTCAATTAGAAACTGCTTGAGATCGCCAAATCGGGCTGGGGCATGCTGCCCGTTTACAGGCGGATTCACACTCGCAAGAGTAATTCCACTCAGCAAGTGAAAAGTTAAGCTACTGAATGACCTCTTCTGTAGCACATTCATTCTACATACATATAAAGCCTTAGACTTAACACTGACATCCACAAGGTATATTCATCCGTTTGTTCAAGAGTCAAAAGATAAAGATGAGTAAATTATACTGCTAAAGAGACTGACCTGTGAAAAGTCACACATTAGGGCAGACGAAGGCCAAGGCAATGCAGCAACAGGGATGTAACCGATTTTGTGACATTTTACGAGTTTCTGATCGGGATCGAATTATATAGTTTCATCTGTGTGCTTTGGTACTTTAATTTTTCAATCTTTGCATGTTAATTAAATTTATTACAGACAGTTCTTGTGTTTACGTCAGTGATACAATAGAGTTGCGTAGCCCATGTCGATAGACGTTTGTTTGTCTGTGTAATGTTTGTCTTCGACTGTGATTGCTGTGTGCAGATGCATGCTGAATTGGTAACACTTCGCTCTCAGCTCCAGGCTGTGTTATCTTCGATTACACAGTTTGAGGCCACATTGGATGGGTATCACGGTATTGGACCGACCGTAGTGATGCAACGACTTCCAGCAGGACCCAAGAGTCCGACAATAGGTCCACACAGGTAGCGAGCCCAGTTACTGCTTGGATTGAGGTAGATCCCTCACTCGTGGCCGAGTGACAGGTCGCCTCAGGAAGTGTCAGGCTGGGAATGACATCCTAGGGGACCGAACGTAAGCTATTCCCATTTAGTCTGACAAACAGATTGCAGGTGCTTCCTGTTGCTGACACTGTCAGTCAGCCAGATGCAGTCGCCTGTCCTATTTCAAAGGAAACCTCTCAGTCTACAAATCTGGTCAGTCACAGAGGTCGAGCTCATTAGTAATTGAGAACTCTTATGTTAGGCTCATTATGGGTCCCCTTAGGGACATGGCTATCAAGGAGTGGAAGAATGTTACTTTGCACTCCTGGTGCATACCGCGTGGAGTCTTTCCAGACATGGAACGGGTTCTCCCGGATGCCATGAAGATCACAGGGAGGTGGTGTCTCAGGTCGGTACCATGTACCAACCGTGTGTGTGACTTTGGGTCGGTTTGGTTTCCAGTGGCTACCGGGAGTGGTAAAGGCTCCTTGCTTGCGAGACGAAGGCATAGTTCGTTATATGGAGCATACGCGGCAGGACCGATTGCGGACCTGTGGTACAGAGTCGAGTGGGGTGTGTGAATCAGAGGCTCAGATGATTGTGCACTGCAGATTCCTCGATTTTCGCCATAGGGTAATGGAGTTTCGGGTTCCGCTAAATACGTCACGTGTTCATTATTCCGAAGCGACGGCTACACGGCTAGCGGGGACGGTGGCGTGGACTGGGTGGTTTCTCAGGTTAGAGGGCTTGGGAAAAACACAGAAAGAGCTTCAGTCTCAAAGGTGGCACGTCGGACATATGATCATAGATACAAGAACCATTGGTATAACAGTTTTAAATTGATGTAGCTGTGTTGAGAAAATACCAAAGTTCCAAGCGCTAATAGAAAGCTCAAATCGTTACACGGACTTAAAGGTGGCTAAGTCGGAGACAAGTTTAGCCGAAATTTTTGCGAAGGAGTACTGGTGTTCAGAAAGAATAACGCTAAATACAATTGGCGGTGCCGTGTTTGTTGCTGTTAGAAGTAATTTTCTTGAAGCGAAACTGAAGTAGGTAGTTCCTGTGATTTAGTATGGGCAGAGGTCATTATTGGCAACCAGAATAAAATAATAATGTAATTCTTTTACCGAGCTCCAAGCTCAGAAGATACGATTGCTCAAAGATTCAAAGGAAACATGATTCTCATTTCAAACACATAACCGAGTCATAAAATTATAGTTGGTGGTAACTTCAACTTACCCTCTGTATGTTGGCGAAAATACGTGTTGAAGTAAACGCATTCTCTGAAAGTCATTTCGAGCAATTAGTTCATGAGCCCACGCGAATAGTAAATGCCTGTGAAAACACACTTGACTTCCTAGCAACGAATAATACTCTAGTAACAACGAACATCAAAAGGGATACAGAGATTAGTAAACACAGGCGTTTTGTAGAGAGAGTGGTTACCGTAACTCCCAATCCACCAATAATATACCTGTTTAAAATTGCAGAAGAGGTTCGGTTTACACCTTCCTGAAAGCCAATCTCCACTGCTTTCAAATTAACATTGTAAATGTACATCAGTTGTGGCATCGACAGTAATTGAGAGATTTATACCAAATGAATAAACAAACGCCGGAGTTGACCCCTCATGATACACAAAACAGGTCAAAACGCTATTGTAGAAACAAAGAAAAGAAGCATGCCAAATTTAAACGAACGCAAAACTATCAAGAATTGCGAAGTTTTGCGCAAGCTAGAAATTTAGCGTGGACTTCAGTGCCAAATGCTTATAACAGTTTCCACACGAAACTTTGTCTCGAAACCTGGCAGAGAATCCAAAGAGATTCTGGTCCTATGTTAAGTATGCTATTGGCATGACAGAATGACTTCCCTGCGCAAAAGCAGTGGAAATACTATCAATGACAGTGCTACTAAAACAGATTTACTAAACACACGCTTCCAAAATTCCTTCACCAAAGAAGACGAAGTAAATATTCCAGAACTCGAATCGAGGACAGCTGCCAACATGAGTAACTTAGAAGTAGGTGTCCTCGGAGTAGTGAAGCAACTTTAGTCGATAAAAGTAGGATACTGTACTAATTAGATTCCTCGCAGGGTATGCGGATGCAATAGCTCCATAGTTAACAATCATATACAACTCGCTTCACATTAGAGCCGTACCCAAAGTCTCGAAAGTTGCACAGGTTACACCAGTATTCAATAAAGGCAATACGACTAATCCACTAAATTACAGGCCCACATCAATAACGTCGATATGGAGCAGGTTCCTGGAACATAGATTGTGTTCAAACATTTTGAATTACCACGAAGATCACAGTCCATTAACAGGCAGTCAACGCCGATTTAGAAAACGTCTTTCTTGTTGAACACAACTATCTCTATAGTCACACGAAGTGTTGAGTTCTTTAGACAAAGGAATTCAATTTGAATCTGTATTTCCATTTTCAGAAGGCTTGTGACAGTGTACCTCACAAGGGGCTTGTAATAAAAATGCGTGCTTATGAAATATCGTCTCAGTTATAAGAATGGATTCATGATTTCGAGTCACAGAGGTCACACTTCTTAGTAATTGACGGAAAGTCATTGAGTAAAACAGAAATGCTGAATCTCTTTGCAGAAGATGCTTTCTTCTATCAGCTTGTAAGATCATCAGAAGATCAAAACCAATTGGAAAACCATTTACATAAGATATCTGTATGATGCGTAATTTCGCAATTGACCTAAATAATTAAATGTGGGTCGTCATCCACATGAGTGCTGCAAGGAATCTGTTAAACTTCGGTAACACATTAAATGAATCGAATCTAAAGCCCACAAATTTAGCAAAATACCTAGGAATTACAAATATGAACAATTAAGTTGGAAAGAACACATAGAAAATGTTGTGGGTAAGGCGAAGCAAAAACTGCGTCTTTTTGGCAGAACACTTAGAAGATACTACAGATCGACCAAAGAGACTGCCTACAGTACGCTTGTCCGTCCTCTTTTGGAGTATTTCAGCACGGTGTGGGAGCCTTACCATACAGGCTTGACGGAGTGCATCGAGAAAGTTCAAAGAAAGGCAGCACTTTTCGTTTTATCTAGAAATAGAGGTGAGAGTGCCACGGACATGATACAGAATTTGAGGTGGACTTCATTGAAACAAACGTGTTTCCCTTTGCGGCGGGATCTTCTCACTAAATTTCAGTCAGCAAATTTTTCCTCCTGATGTGACGCCGACCTACATAGGGAGAAACTGTCATCATTATAAAATAAGGGAAAGCTGAGCTCGCACCTAAAGATTTCGGTGTTCGTTTCTTCCGCACGCTGTACGTGAGAGGAGGAACAGGAATTATTGTGAAGGTGGTTCGATGAACCCTCTTCGAGAGTGATTTGCAGAGTAGCCATGAAGATGTAAATGTAGAAGGTGGCCGAGTCAGTCTTCGTTAGGCCATCCACATAAGGTTGCGAGTGTTCTCCGTAATCCGCTAAAGAGATATGTTGAAATGAAACAAAGCAAGTTCTCACAGCCACTTTTTGCATTTTTGATGATGTTTGATTTACGTGCATTAGGCGGTAGTTCTAGGCCTTTTTCTGTGCCTAACATCGTGAGTTATTGCACATTTTGACGTTGTCCCCAGTGGTGGAAGATGAAACGTTAGGAAGACAAATTTGCTTTGGACCTCAGCCTAAGACACATAAAACAAATATCACCAAAAAACACAAACTTATGGATGGTATCCTTCAATAGAACATGGCAGATATCTTTTTGTATGCATAACGTGTTCTAGATAGTGCTCCAACGACATCATAGGTAACCGAAGATAAAACTTTAGATGAGAAATTTGCTTAGGACCTCAGCCTAAGACACAAAAAAATCACTAAAAACACAAATGTTTGGATGGTTTACTTGAATAGAACAAGGCAGAAATCTTTTTATATCTTTGACGTGTTCTAGGTAGTGCTCCAACGACACGTTTGCAATCCGAAGTGATAATATGTCATTCCACACAAGTCATCAGTTCACTGAGATTAGTTCTTTCATCGCCGGCTGAGCGGTTCTAGGCGCTTCAGTCTGGAACCGTGCGACCGCTACGTTCGCAGGTTCGAATCCTGCCTCGGGCATGGATGTTTGTGATGTCCTTCGGTTAGTTAGGTTTAAGTAGTTCTACGTTCTAGGGGACTGATGGCCTCAGATGTTAAGTCTCATAGTGCTCAGAGCCATTTGAACCATTTTGAACCAATTCTTTCATCGAGACCAGTTTCAGCTTTTACTTAAGTCTACTACTGATCGTTGATTAATGTGAATTATTATGCGTAACTTCAGTTCTACTTGCCTGAGATTGCTGTTGTCACAGGGATCACTGAAACTATTCCAGAAAGCTCGTATATGTTGGGAAACATCTCTTTTTCACATCCGTTTAGCATTTCAGTGAATGATGATTTAGTATTTGGAAATTCCATCATTTGTCTTTTCCATAACAAATAATCACCATGTGCTTGCTTAATGCTGATGGAGCCACCATTTGCCAAAAGACCAAAAGACCAGCCTCATAAAATTTTGTGAAATTGCCTGAGGCAGGCAACAGACAGACAACAGAAAAGAGAATATCCTTATGAGGCAAAATCCTACTCTTTTTATCTGAAATATTGGCATCCAAAAATGGAAGGACACAAATGCGATAATGTGATTCGTGGTCAGTAATATTTATGAGGAACACATCGACTTGACATTAACTTTTACGTTGGAATAATCACTAGCACCTCATATTTTTCACAGTAAAAAGTTTTTCCCCACTTCTTGTTTTAGGAATCTGGAATAATGTAAGTCCCCTAATGTAATTACTCAAGCAATATATATATATATATATATATATATATATATATATATATATATATATATATATATATTGACTCAAATGAAAATTGTAATGTCTGAGGACACTAACAAGGACACTGCCAACATTGTCTGCCTTAAATATCAGAAAGATTTTTTAAAGATCTGTCGTGGTTCTAAATGTGAAGTGGAGGAATTGAATTTTCATTAATAATGGTGTCACAAGGAGGTGAAACAGATTCGTTGTTACGTGACAATGTTTTTCAAAATGACAAAGGAACCCTTACTGCCTACGCACAAGAATTTAAAAAGATAGAAGAAATAATAGTTATCTAAAAACAAATGAACCTCCGTCGGCAGCCTCCATAAATAAAGGAACGAAATACTAACAATTATTGAAACTGATAATAATCGTACGGTAATAGTGAAAACATACGGTGTTGTGCGAAATACAGGACTATATTTCTGCTAACCATACAAAAAATTTTGGTGTAAACAATAACTCCCCATGATGGACAGTGCAGTCTACAAAATCACAGGTGCAATTTAACGTCACGAACAGTGATTACACACTATTTTTTGATAATGTACACAAAAGGAAATAACGGTATAGAATATTTATTGCATGCCAAAATTATATTCGCTGAGTAAAATAAGAGGAAACGTCTCTTGTCCAAATCCGTTTGTGATGTATTTGCAGTTTACATCGGTGACAGAAATCTATTAATAGGAAATATAATATTGAAGCAGCAACTGCAGAAGAAATAATGGACCACGAACTAAATATATAAAAAAATTAACTTTTCCCACGTTGCTCACCTGACAATAAGAATCGCGCAGTACACTACAATTCGTTCAGTGTTTCGATAAAAGCACAATCTGTCACAATAGAGCTGTTACATTAGATGGATAGCATAGAAAGAAGATAATGGCCGTCGCCCTGTGACCAGAGGGGAGAGGGACGAATAATTTTCACATTCACATGGATTGCTACCAACTCAGGCGCCATGTACCGATTAGCTGCTGTGGTATAATATATTCAAGAAACGAAGAAGTTATCTTGACAGGGCATTATGGAGATGTTCATGTTCAGTTTTCTACTACACTCCTGGAAATGGAAAAAAGAACACATTGACACCGGTGTGTCAGACCCACCATACTTGCTCCGCACACTGCGAGAGGGCTGTACAAGCAATGATCACACGCACGGCACAGCGGACACACCAGGAACCGTGGTGTTGGCCGTCGAATGGCGCTAGCTGCGCAGCATTTGTGCACCGCCGCCGTCAGTGTCAGCCAGTTTGCCGTGGCATACGGAGCTCCATCGCAGTCTTTAACACTGGTAGCATGCCGCGACAGCGTGGACGTGAACCGTATGTGCAGTTGACGGACTTTGAGCGAGGGCGTATAGTGGGCATGCGGGAGGCCGGGTGGACGTACCGCCGAATTGCCCAACACGTGGGGCGTGAGGTCTCCACAGTACATCGATGTTGTCGCCAGTGGTCGGCGGAAGGTGCACGTGCCCGTCGACCTGGGACCGGACCGCAGCGACGTACGGATGCACGCCAAGACCGTAGGATCCTACGCAGTGCCGTAGGGGACCGCACCGCCACTTCCCAGCCAATTAGGGACACTGTTGCTCCTGGGGTATCGGCGAGGACCATTCGCAACCGTCTCCATGAAGCTGGGCTACGGTCCCACACACCGTTAGGCCGTCTTCCGCTCACGCCCCAACATCATGCAGCCTGCCTCCAGTGGTGTCGCGACAGGCGTGAATGGAGGGACGAATGGAGACGTGTCGTCTTCAGCGATGAGAGTCGCTTCTGCCTTGGTGCCAATGATGGTCGTATGCGTGTTTGGCGCCGTGCAGGTGAGCGCCACAATCAGGACTGCATACGACCGAGGCACACAGGGCCAACACCCGGCATCATGGTGTGGGGAGCGATCTCCTACACTGGCCGTACACCACTGGTGATCGTCGAGGGGACACTGAATAGTGCACGGTACATCCAAACCGTCATCGAACCCATCGTTCTACCATTCCTAGACCGGCAAGGGAACTTGCTGTTCCAACAGGACAATGCACGTCCGCATGTATCCCGTGCCACCTAACGTGCTCTAGAAGGTGTAAGTCAACTACCCTGGCCAGCAAGATCTCCGGATCTGTCCCCCATTGAGCATGTTTGGGACTGGATGAAGCGTCGTCTCACGCGGTCTGCACGTCCTGCACGAACGCTGGTCCAACTGAGGCGCCAGGTGGAAATGGTATGGCAAGCCGTTCCACAGGACTACATCCAGCATCTCTACGATCGTCTCCATGGGAGAATAGCAGCCTGCATTGCTGCGAAAGGTGGATATACACTGTACTAGTGCCGACATTGTTCATGCTCTGTTGCCTGTGTCTATGTGCCTGTGGTTCTGTCAGTGTGATCATGTGATGTATCTGACCCCAGGAATGTGTCAATAAAGTTTTCCCTTCCTGGGACAATGAATTCACGGTGTTCTTATTTCAATTTCCAGGAGTGTATATAAGATAGTATGTTAAGCCTGTTATAGTACTTACAGAAACTGTTAAAAAACTATGGGATGGAGCATCAGCTCGATGAGGACAGACTTTATGCTCTGTTCATCCATAGTTTTAATCATCGTACAAATGCAAACTCGGAGACTGGTCAGTCATCATAGCACACGTCTGCCAGGTATTGTTGCATTACTGAAAATAGGTCCTTCCCACCTGTTAAATATTTTGTTGTTATGTTACTGTGAATGAAGTTTTGAGACACCCGAATGCATTGAAACTCTTAAATTGTTTTTTATCGTCACAGTTTTTAACGTTTAAGCCATGTACATAGCGTTTCAAATATCATTGAACATTTGCGTTCAATCCAAAAATAATGTGCTTCAAGCAAAGAGCACTGACCGAGCATTTTCAATCGGTGAATGTTGGTAGAAGGCGCCGGATTCGGGCAGATAATATCAGCGATCAAAATAAATAATTGTGTCACAATAAAGTTCGCTTAATTTCATTACACAATAAACACATGTTGAATATTAAAGAGAAAGCATACAAGATGTAATGTATATATTTTTAACAAATTTTCATTGAATAGGTACAGCCAAAATGATGCCTCCATCCAGTACAACGATGTATGTACTACTGAACCGACTACAGCAGTGAGAACATATTCGAGACTGTTAAGTATTAAAGCCCCCCGCGTCCTCACCCCCCTTGAAACATGGACCATGCCGTTGGTGGGGAGACTTACGTGCCTCAGCGATACAGATAGCCGTACCGTAGGTGCAACCACAACGGAGGAGTATCTGTTGAGAGGCCAGATAAACATTTGGTTCCTGAAGAGGGGCAGCAGACTTCTCAGTAGTTGCAGAGGCAACAGTCTGGATGATTGACTGATCTGGCCTTGTAATATTAACCAACACGGCCTTGCTGTGCTGGTACTCAGAACGACTGAAAGCAAGGGCAAACTACAACTTTACTGTATGCTTAAATTATGATGGCGTCCTCTTGGGTAAAATATTCCGGAGGTAAAATAGTCCCCTATTCGGATTCCGGGCGGAGACTACTCAGGAGTACGTTGTTAACAGCAGAAATAAAACTGGAGATCTATGGATCGGAGAGTGGAATGTTCAAAAATGGTTCAAATGGCTCTGAGCACTTTGGGCCTTAACATCTGAGGTCATCAGTCCCTAGAACTTAGAACTACTTAAACCTAACTAACCTATGGATATCACACACATCCATGACCGAGGCAGTATTCGAACCTGCGAACGTAGCGGTCGCGCGGTTCCATACTGAAGCGCCTAGAACCGTTCGGCCACACCGGCCAGCAGTGGAATGTCAAATCCATTAATCGGGCAGGTAGTTTAAAAATGTTAAAAGGGAAATGGATTGTTTAAAGTTAGTTATAGCGGGTACTGGTGAAGTTCGGTGGTAGGAGGGACAATACTTCTGGCCAGGTGAATACAGGGCTGTAAATGCGAAATGAAATAACGGAAATGCAGAAGTAGGTTTAACAATGAATACAAAAATACGAATGCGGATGAGCAGTTACGAACAGCATAGTGAACGCATTATTGTAGCCAAGATAGACACGAATCCCAGGCTACTACAGTAGTACAAGTATATATCCCAACTAGCTCCGTAGATGATGAACAGATACAAGAAATGTATGATACGATAAAGGAAATTAATCAGATAGTTAAGGAAGACGAATACTTAATATTCATGGTGGACTGGAATTCGACTGTAGGAAGAGGAAGAGAAGGAAAAGTAGTAGGTGAACGTGGAATGGGGATAAGGAATGAAAGTGAATGCTGCTTGGTAGAATTCTGTACAGAGCATAACTTAACCACATCTAATACTCAGTTTAAGAATTATGAAATTAGGATGTACACATGGACGGAGGCCTGGAGACACGGGATGGTTACAGATAGACTATATAATGATAATACAGAGCTTTAAGAACCAGGTTTTAAATTGTAAGACATTTCCAGGGGCAGATGTGGTCTCTGACCACCATTTATTGATTATGAACTGTAAATTGAAACTGAAGAAACTGAAGAATGGTAGGAATTTAAGATGGGTCCTGCATAAACTGAAAGAAACAGATGTTTTAGAGATTTTCAGAAGAAGCATTAGGGACCAGTTGACAATAACAGGGGAAAGGAATACAGGAGAAGAAGAATGGGTAGCTTTGAGAGATGAAATAGTGAAAGCAGCAGAGGATCAAGTAGATAAAAAGACGAGGGCAGGTAGAAATCCATGGGTAACTCAGGAGGTTTTGAATTTGACTGATGAAAGGAGAAAATACAAAAATGCAGTAAATGAAGCAGGCCAAAAGGAATACGAAAGTCACAAAAATGAGATCGACAGGAATAGAAAAATGGCTAATCAGGGATGACTAAAGGACAAATGTAAGGATGTAGAAAGATATATTACCAGGGGTGAGATAGATACTGCCTACAGGAAAATTAAACGGACCATTGGAGAAAACAGAACCACCGGTATGAATATGAAGAGCTCAGATGGAAAGCAAGAAGGGAAAGCAAAAAGTTGGAAGGAGTATACACAGAGTCTATATAAGGGTGATGTACTCGAGGGCAATATTACGGAGAGGGAAGAGGACGTAGATGAAGGTGAAATAAGAAATGTGATACTGCGAGGAGAATTTGACAGAGCACTGAAAGACCTAAGTCGAAGAAAGGACCCGGGAGTAGACAACATTCCATTAGAATTATTGATAGCCTTGGGAGAACCCACCACGACAAAACTCTTCCATCTGGTGAGCAAGATGTATGAAACAGGCAGAATACCTTCTGACCTCACGAATACAATACTTCCGATCTAAAAGAAAATAGGTGTTGACTGATAACAAATTATTGAAGTATCAGTTCAATAAGTCATCGTTGCGGAATACTAACACAAATTCTTTAAAAATGAATGGAAAAACTGGTAGAAGCCGACCTTAGGAAAATCAGTTTGGATTCGGTAGAAATGTTGGAACACGCGAGATAATACTGACTTTACGACTTACCTTCAAAGGTATTTTAATTTAAGGCAAACCTGAGTTTCTAGCAATTGTAGACTTAGGAAAATTGTTTGATTATGTTGACTAGAATACTTTCTTTCAAGTTCTAAAGGTGGCAAGAGAAAATAAAGGGAGCGAATGGCTATCTACTATTTGTACAGAAACTAGATGGCAGTTTTAAGAGTTGAGGAGCATGAAAGGGAATCAATGATTGAGAAGGGAGTGATACAGGGTTGTAGTCTATTCCTGATAGTTTTGCATCAGTATATTGAGCAAGCAGTTAGTGAAACGAAAGAAAACTGTTGAGTAGGAATTGAAATCGATGGAGAATAAATAAAAACTTTGAGTTTTGCTGACGATATTGTAATTCTGTCAGAGACGGAAAAGGACCTGGAAGAGCTACAGAATGGAATGGACATCGTCTTGACTGGAGGATATAAGATGAACATCAATATAAACGAAACGAGAATAATGAAATGTAGTCGAATTAAAACAGTTGATGCTGGGGACTTAGATTAGGAAATGAGATGCGTAAATTAGTAAATGAGTTTTGATATTTGGGGACAAAATGACAGATGGTGGCCGAAGTAGAGAGGATCTAAAATGTAGACTTGCTATGGCAAGGCACGTGTTTCTAAAGATGAGAAATTGGTTAATGTAGAGTATAGATTTAAGTGTCAGGAAATCCTTCCTGAAAGTATTTGTATGGAGTGTAGCCATGTAAGGAAGTGAAACATGGCCAATAAACAGCTTAGACAAGAAGAGAATAGAAGCTTTCGAAATGTGGTTCTACAGAAGAATGCTGATGATGTGGGTGGATCACGTAACTAATGAGGAGGTACTGAACGGAATTGGGGAGAAGAGGAATCTGTGGCACAACTTGACTAGAAGAAGGGGTCTGTTGGTAGGACAAGTTCTCGGGCATTAAGTGATCACGTATTTGGTATTGGAGGGGAGCGTGGAGGGTAAAAATCGTAGAGATGAGTACACTAAGCAGATCCAGAAGGATGTGGGTTACAGTAGCTATTGGGAGATGAAGAGGCCTGCAAAGAGTAGAGTAGCATGGTAAGCGGCATCAAACCAGTCTCTGTACTGAAGACCTCAACATCAACAAGTCCTACGGCTATGTTACATGTAAATGTTTCTTTGATTTCGAGCTTAAGAAGAAACAAGAGTATTTCTGGGCCAGGTCGGGGGCAGCAACCCCATTGCCCGTCTCTCCTCCCCCCTGCTCGCCCCTTTGGATTCGCTATTGGTGCTGTCGGTTCGGGTAGGGCATGCTAACCAAAGGGTACGAGTACAAAAGATGTAGTACTCTTATCTTGGTCACCAATTTAATTGTTAGTTCTCAATACATTTATTTCTATCAGTCCTCATTGCTTTCATTTTTCTTCAATTTAATGTCAGTCAGTTCTCATTAGGCTGTCCACTTAATCCAAAAAGTCTTGTAATACTTTGTCTGATTACCTGAGGATAGTAATGTCATCAGGGAATGTTAACGTTGATATCCTTTCACCACGAATTTTTTCACATTGGACCCTAGCTTAAATTTCCGTGATTGCTTCTTCTTTGTACATACTTAATAGCAGAAAAGAAGGGCAGCGTTCCTGTCATACTATCTTTTTAATCCAAGCACATCTAGGTCTCCCATTTTTATGGTTCCCTGTAGGTTCTTGTACGTAATATACACTCCTGGAAATGGAAAAAAGAACACATTGACACCGGTGTGTCAGACCCACCATACTTGCTCCGGACACTGCGAGAGGGCTGTACAAGCAATGATCACACGCACGGCACAGCGGACACACCAGGAACCGCGGTGTTGGCCGTCGAATGGCGCTAGCTGCGCAGCATTTGTGCACCGCCGCCGTCAGTGTCAGCCAGTTTGCCGTGGCATACGGAGCTCCATCGCAGTCTTTAACACTGGTAGCATGCCGCGACAGCGTGGACGTGAACCGTATGTGCAGTTGACGGACTTTGAGCGAGGGCGTATAGTGGGCATGCTGGAGGCCGGGTGGACGTACCGCCGAATTGCTGAGCACGTGGGGCGTGAGGTCTCCAAAATACATCGATGTTGTCGCCAGTGGTCGGCGGAAGGTGCACGTGCCCGTCGACCTGGGACCGGACCGCAGCGACGCACGGATGCACGCCAAGACCGTAGGATCCTACGCAGTGCCGTAGGGGACCGCACCGCCACTTCCCAGCAAATTAGGGACACTGTTGCTCCTGGGGTATCGGCGAGGACCATTCGCAACCGTCTCCATGAAGCTGGGCTACGGTCCCGCACACCGTTAGGCCGTCTTCCGCTCACGCCCCAACATCGTGCAGCCCGCCTCCAGTGGTGTCGCGACAGGCGTGAATGGAGGGACGAATGGAGACGTGTCGTCTTCAGCGATGAGAGTCGCTTCTGCCTTGGTGCCAATGATGGTCGTATGCGTGTTTGGCGCCGTGCAGGTGAGCGCCACAATCAGGACTGCATACGACCGAGGCACACAGGGCCAACACCCGGCATCATGGTGTGGGGAGCGATCTCCTACACTGGCCGTACACCACTGGTGATCGTCGAGGGGACACTGAATAGTGCACGGTACATCCAAACCGTCATCGAACCCATTGTTCTACCATTCCTAGACCGGCAAGGGAACTTGCTGTTCCAACAGGACAATGCACGTCCGCATGTATCCCGTGCCACCCAACGTGCTCTAGAAGGTGTAAGTCAACTACCCTGGCCAGCAAGATCTCCGGATCTGTCCCCCATTGAGCATGTTTGGGACTGCATGAAGCGTCGTCTCACGCGGTCTGCACGTCCAGCACGAATGCTGGTCCAACTGAGGCGCCAGGTGGAAATGGCATGGCAAGCCGTTCCACAGGACTACATCCAGCATCTCTACGATCGTCTCCATGGGAGAATAGCAGCCTACATTGCTGCGAAAGGTGGATATACACTGTACTAGTGCCGACATTGTGCATGCTCTGTTGCCTGTGTCTATGTGCCTGTGGTTCTGTCAGTGTGATCATGTGATGTATCTGACCCCAGGAATGTGTCAATAAAGTTTCCCCTTCCTGGGACAATGAATTCACGGTGTTCTTATTTCAATTTCCAGGAGTGTATATTACTCTTCTTTCTCTGAAACTTACAGATATTTTTCTGAGAATTTTAAACGTTGTGACTCATTTTACATCTTCGAAAGCTTTTTCTACGTCGCATTTCATCTTTCTTTGGTCTATCGTCAACCCATACTCAATATTCATTAGTTTGGCTGCCGCTCTTCACACCACATAGAATAGTCGTTTGCTTGCCTTTTCCCCCAGTGATTTTCGAAATTGCAGGAAGCATGTTTTATGCCTCATTTCATTAAAACTCTTTCAAAGTCCTTTCGAGTTGTGACTGTTGTATTGGATCCACTATATCTCCCAATAGTTTTTCATTCCTTTTTCTATATCGTCTCCGCCTAATGCTGGCCTTTAGTTTAATCGCTTCTCCTCTAAGTTCAACTTTTCTCTTAATTTAACTTTTTTTTTTACTTTGTATATCCTCATTCTGTACGTATGATGACAATTTCTTTTTCTATTTTTTTTGTTTTTTTGCATTATTCCTTTAGTCATTAGGTTTCGTTTCCGTGGAATTTCTCACTTATTCCACTCCTGTGTGACTTATATTGTTATATTCCTGGCTTTTCCTGGGCATTTTTGTAGTCAAATGAAGTATTCCTATTGGTACCCAGAGTTTCTTCCCAGTAACCTTCATTCTACCTGTATCTGTTGTTGCAAATCCAGCGACTGTTCATTTTAGAGGTATCCATTCTTCTTCAAGAGAACTACCTCGTTTGCGTTATCGCGGTATGTACAGCCATAGAGAACGTAAAACGTGCATTATGACGTGCGTACTGTGGTATTTCTTACCACAGTACCCACATTCTTGAGAACTTAAGACATGTCTCTTCATTACTAAGTTGTCCAGTATCCCTCTTCCTTCCACGTTGTTATTCCTGACGATTCTCTTAAACTTTAGTCTACATTCCGTAGTTATTAAATTTCGGACACTGTAAATCCGTTCCTTGGCACGATTTACTGTCCCACATCCGATTTCTAAACCTCTTTCACATGATTATGTAATTCACTTCGAATCGTTTCGTGTCTCCAGGTCTTTTTCAGAAGCACCTAATCTTCTTGTGTCAAAAATTACATTAGTAACTGTCAGCTGAAGTTTACTGCCGAACCGTGTAATCCTTTATAGCGTTGATAACATCGTCGTTGAGCGTCTATAAATCACAGTCGCACACACGGAGACAACGCATACACGCACACACACACACACACACACACACACACACACACACACACACATTGCTACTGCCGTCACCCTATACTTTTTCCTTTTCTTTTCGTTACACTACGTTAAGTTCCTTTGTCTACGACACCGTTTAAACCCCCATGGGGAATCATCTCTTATTATCCTTTTAAATTCTAAATTAATGCCATCAAGTACTCTGTCTCACATAAACTGCTGTTGTGGGTGTTCGTTGGCTATCGAGTCTGAGGATACGAATGTCACCACAGAATTGCTAGAAGTAAATCAATCTCTGACTTTATTTAGTATTCATAACGAATAATACTTCCGTTAACCATTTCCTGCGACTGTTGCTATTTCCCTGTATTTGTCAGATCAAAAATATTCTTACTAGATGAAGCCGTTGAGTTTCTGTTTTCAGATTTTCTACCTTTCCTACGATATTCAGTGTTCTGACATTCGATGATCCACACGTAGTATGTTATTCTTTCGCAGGTTCTTCAGTATTTTTCTCGTGATCTCTTCCCCCTCGAGTATTCCCTCCCAGAGGCCCGAATATCACGATCATATGTTTCCCCATCGGGTCCTTATCCTTTTGATACACAGTGCCTTTAATGCAGTTGTTTCCATTGCTTCCTACATCCTCATGCCGATGATCAATGCTGATTCTGCCGTCTTTTAGGGTCAGCTACCCACTGAGTCGAGGCAGTTCATTTCTCCTTCCCACTATCGATAACTTTTAGCGGGAATCTCACAAGGCAACACGCAATACGAGGTGACTTAGACTCGACTAATGACTGAAGTTGTGCTGGAGGGAATTGTCACCAGGAATTCTGTAGTGTTGTCCATAAATCCCAAAGAATACGACGGGGTAGAGCTCTATTCTGAACAGCACGTTAAAAGGCACCTCAAATTTGCTGATTAAAGTTAATGTCTGGAGAGTTCGGTGGCCAGCCCAACTGTTCAAACAAAGAAGAGTGTTCCTTGAGCCATTTAGTAGCAATTGTCGATGCGTAGGGTGTCGCATTGTCCTGCTGGAATTGGTCAAGTCCGTCGGAATTCACGATGGACTTGAATTGATACAGGTGATCAGACAGGATGCTTACGTACGTGTCAACCGTCAGAGTTGTTTCGAGACGTATCAGGAGTCCCATATCACGCCGACTCCAATCTCCCCACACCATTACAGAGCCTTCACCAGAATGAACAGTCCCCTTCTGACATACAGGGTCCATGGATTAATGAGGTTGTCTACATACCCATACACGTCCATTCGCTCAATACAATTTCAATCGATACTCGTCCGACTAGGCAACTTATTTCGAGTCATCAACAGTCGTCGAATGTCAGTGTTGACGGGCGCAGGCGAGGCGTAAAGTTTTGTGTCGTGCTGTCATAAAGGGTACACGAGTGGGCCTACGGCTCCGGAAGCCCATATGGATGATGTTTCGTTGACTGGTTCACACGCTGACAATTGATGATGGCCCAGCACTGAAATCTGCAGAAATTTGCAGAAGGATTGCACTTCTGTCACGTTGAACAATTTTCTTCAATCGTCGTTCGTCCCGTTCTTCCAGGATCTTTTTCCGGCCGCAGCAATGTCAGAGATTTGATGTTTTACCGGTTCCTGATATTAACGGTTCACTCGTGAAATGGTCGCATGGGAAAATCCCCAATTCATCGCTTCCTCGGAGATGTTCGCACGCCGACTACAACACCATGTACAAACTCACTCAAATCTTGATAATCTGCCGTTGCAGCAGCATTAACCGACATAACTGCACCAGACACTTCTTACCTTATGTAGGGCGTTGCCGACCACAACGCTGTATTCATCCTGTTTAAATATCTCTGTATTTGAATACGCGTGCCTGTAACAATTTCTTTGAAGTTTTAGTTGTGTGTCCCGGGATAAATGATTTTATTTAAAGGGACTCACTCCGTCGATGTCATTTCACTGATCCTGGTAATTCTCGATTTCACCCGCTACATGGAACATTGATGTTCTCAGCCTGCTTCCGCTCATCCACCCTCTTTGTGCAGGGCGTTATCAGAACAACGGTGACTCCTTATGCCAACAGTCTTCAACTGCATCTATCAGAGTGAAATTCCTTGATACTGTTACGTATGTTACGTCTTCATCTTTTACTACAGTCATCCATATATCATAAAAGTGCTTTATATACTCCTCACTGTTTCGTGGACAAAAGAAGTCGATATTGCAGCATGATGAAGCACTACGATCCAATAGGATTTTCACTTCAAGAGGAAAGAAGAGTCGAAAACTAGTATAAACAAAAAAAAGTGTATCTAAACGTAAACAGCCGTCAGGGGTTAACCCGTCATTTTGAAACCGGTAATGGTTGTAATTGTGTAAGGTAATGGCAGTATGTGAAGTGGCTGGTTGCTGTTTTCTTCTTGGTGACAATGAAGCCGAATTACGAATAATTATGTTTAAAATGACCACTAATGTTTCCTAGAGGCCATAGTCTGCCTATCTGGTATCATATAACAAGGATACATTGTAGAAATACAAGTTACGTGCTTTCTTGCAGTTAGTTTTAAAATTGCTATTTTTGCCTGGTATCAGCTGCTTCACGGCAGTAACTTCATCTGATCCGTTAACTATTTTATTTTGCATCTGATTTCGTCTCGTTTGATTCTGTAGTTTATCTCCTCACTAATATCAGCTAATAAACTGTAATTTAATTTTACTGTCGAGACGTTATTTCAAACTCCCCTGAATACCACTGTTAACCCACATAAATGGAGTCATTGCCAGGGATCGAATACCAGGACACAGTTATCAACACACAACAGTACCCACAATACGGAAAAGGTACATTTTTATCATATTTACTAGTTAGAACAGCAAAGCATGTAGATGTTGTCGGTAGGAGAATGGAGCGAGCAAACGAAATTTAAGAGCTAATTGGAACAAGACGGTTTATTTAGGGATGGGAACACATTCAGTATACAATGACAGCATGGCAGAAAAAGCTTAACGGAAGGAAACTGTTTGGGACCACGTTTAACCTGTGACAGTCGTACATCCATATCCATATACCATACAAATTATAAAGATGGATGTACGTACGTATATGTTTGTGTTCCACATCTACCATAGACCACTGGATCAATTTCAACCAAACTTGGTTCATATGTCACTTACTGTCCGCAAAGAATCAAGCGGGTTAAGTACCAACCACCTATCAAAGGGGTAAGGGGTGATAATAGTGTGTAGTCCACGCTGTGTGAATATCCATACTTTAGTTACCCATTACTTGAGAATGTGAGCACTTCCAACTAACTTTGCATGAAATTTGAAACGCTTACGAAAGTTTTTCTCTCTGATGACCCCCCACAAAATGATGAAAGGTAAAATGTTAATCGTTTACGCTTTCGCTGTCCATGCAGTAAAATGGCCATATGTGGCATGACGTTTTAATTTATTACTTCCTTACTACAAACTGTATTTGTGGCAAATTTAAATACAGTAATCAGCACAGAATGTGCCAGGAAACTACGTCACTGCACGAACACTTAGTTCTGGAGATACGTCATAGGCAATGAATGCGCGAAGACTTACCACATCATGCAATAGAGACAGACTTAGTACTTGCTACTAACACTCTTCGCAATACTTTTCGCAGACAGTATCCACAACTGCCGCTGAATGCACCTACTAGAACATACAATTGTACTTCAAGTAATTCAGGAGACCTTACTTCAAATACTCACTTGCGTCAAAAACTGCCACAACATGCATGACGTTTTAATTTATTACTTATTTGCTACTAATTCTATCCGCAACACATTTCGTAAGTAGCATCTACATTTGCCACTGACTATATCTAGAAAATTATATTATTTTACGACATACGTCAAGAGGTATTTCATAAACGCTGAGATGCATGAGAAGTGAAATACGTAAAAATTCTCAGCAGAGGGACCTAGGCATTTGGATTATGTTGCAGAATTTGTCATGAGTTTTCCAATGCATGAAGGCCCCATTTCGATTTTTAAATTGTGAAAAATGGCCCTGAGCACTATGGGACTTAACTTATGAGGTCATCAGTCCCCTAGAACTTAGAACAACTTAAACCTAACTAACGTAAGGACATCCCACACAAAAATACACGAGGCAGGATTCGAACCCGCGACCGCAGCGGTCGCGCGGTTCCAGACTGTAGCGCCTAGAACTGCTAGGCTTTTAAATTGTACTCTACATGTTTTGAACCAATTCATTGAACAAAACACTTTCTTATCCAACCATCTTTTCACATAATACAATTTGAAATATTCACTTAAATTGCTTTTATTGTTGAACATGACCCATCACGTAAGAAAACACGTTGACATTGTTGACGGTAGATTGATGTATACAGGTCTGCACTCAGTGTACATTCCTTGTGCAAACAGTCTCCACATGAGTCGGCCTCCCAGTTTCAGCTGACATATCGATATTTAGTTCCAAATCATAAAACTCTGAACCATTAAACTCATCCAGTTGTCTTAAAATTTTGTTTTTAACTGGTAATCGACAGTGGAAGTGATCATTCGTAAAAAGCATCATCTGTTATTACTTACTGAGCTTGCTCTTCACGCTTTCTTTTAGTTTTCGCTGTTCAGTCACTCTCTGGAGGTAAATATCCCTCCATGGTGATCGGAAATCCGCACTCACTCAATCAAACCCACACAGTGAGCTGCCAAATAAAAACAAGTGGAACAACCAACAAAACAGCGCACTAATAAAGCGAACTGGGAAACACGTCTCGACCGTAACACGGTTTAAATTGTCGGTTGCGGATTATATATTACGATTTGATCTGATTCATGTTTTACAGCTCTACATTACTGTTGAAAAGAATAGGAAATGACCATCTAACAGTTGACAATTGGGCTGAAAACGCATCGAGCTGTAGTTTGGTCTCGGCTGTTTTTAATACGTTTTGCCACGAGTCTCGTCATGTATTAAACATGTGCGTATGCGAGCAAAGCCACTGATATAATCTCGGCACAAATCCATGGCGTCATTTTAACCTCATTTCATGCACGAATTAGATGCAGTCTTTAAAGAAAAGGAAGTGGGGTAAGAACCACCAGCCTCTTATTGAAGCGAATGTGATAAGGAGGAGGAAGGAGGAGATGGACAGAGATGCGGGAGGGGGAAATGTACAGAGAGAGGGAAGAGGAGGAGATGGTCAGAGAAAGGAGAGAGAAAGTCGGATTGAGCGGAAATAAGAGACAGACAGAGAGTTGAGAGTGGAGGAGATGAACAGACAGAAGAGAAGGAGGGAATGGACAGAGAAATGGAAGAGAGCGAGATGGGCACAGAGAGGTTAGAGGAGATGGGCACAGAAAGAAAAGGAAAGGAGAAGAGCCACGCGGAGTGGCTGTGCGGTTTGAGGCGCCATGTGACGGATTGCGAGGCCTCTCCCGCCGGAGGTTGAAGTCCTCCTCCTTCGGGCATGGGCGTGTGTGTTGTTCTTAGCTTAAGTTAGTTTAAGTAGTGTGTAAATCTAGGGACCGATGGTCTCAGCCGTTTGGTCCCTTAAGAATTCACACATATTAGAACATTTGGAGAAGAGCGAAACGGGGGTAGGAGATGGACAGAGGGACACGAGGAGACAGATGAAGAGAGGGGAAGGAGAGAGGGAAAGAAGGTGTTAGACAAGGTAGGAGGAGATGGTGAATGAGCAGATGGATAGAGCAAAGTGGTTGAGAGAGAAAAGGGGAGGGGGAGGAGAAGATAGACACAGAGAGGTGCAGTAGGAGGTGGACGGAGAGACAGTGATGGAGGTGGACAAAACGGGACAAGGGTGAAGGTGACGGATGGTGACAGGGAGGGGGGGGGTGATGGAGAGAGAGAGGGAGAGAGAGAGAGAGAGAGAGAGAGAGAGAGAGAGAGAGAAAGGAGAACGAAGATGTGGATTGAAAGAGATTGGAGGGTTAGTGAGAAGGTGGTGGACAGAGTGAGGGGGGAAGGAGAAGTTGGACTGAGAGAGAGGGTAAGAGGTATGGACGAAGTGACGGAGAAAGTAGGAGATGAATAGAGGGAGGAAGAAAGCGGAAATGGACTGACAGAAGAATGGAATAGATAAAAGAGAAACGCCAGGTTCCTCTGATAGTAGCCCAATAGCGGTAACTGACAAAATATATTATACACACATTCGAAGATATCTGTAAGTGTTTGTGTACTTCAAGAGACTTGGATAATTAATGTGAAGTTAGATAATGAATAAACACATTTCGGAAGTCTTTCATCATGTACCCTATACAAACTGTTGGGGCGCAAAAGATGATGTCTGCAAACAAATGTGCAAGCTTTTATGTACAGTAGTATGACAGATTTCCACAATGAATTTTCACTCAGCAGAAAAATTTGCCCTGATTCGGAACTACGTTTCGGATTACAATCTGTGTGCCGGATGAAGAGTCGAGCCTGGGACCTTTGCATTTTTCACACAAGTGCGATTTGAAGCACTGACGGAAGTAAAGCTGAATAAGCAGACGCCGAACAAGAAAGGTTATAGTGACCAAACAACCCGTTTACCGTAATGTCAGAAGTATTTAATAATTTACCACAAAATGCATAAAACCAAGTGAATGAAAATGCTTACGTTCGGCACCAGTATATTACAATCGAGTATTTTAAAATCGCTTATAAATCTAATGTGCATTACTATAAGTAGAAATTACCACTTATTTCGGGCTACAAATTTTGAGAAAACTTGTCGTTCAGCTTGAGATTCACAGTCCTTGAGAAACAAGGACCTAATGAAACCAATGTTAGTAGACTCACGAATATATACATATATGAAACAACTACCATTTAAATTCATCAGAAAATTAAGAGTTCGGAACTGGAATTGAGGAAATGAGATTCCTTCCATTCTCAGCAGTCCTCATTCATAAGGGGGGCAAACGAAGAATGGATCTGTGCTCTTGGAACATGTCTGCATTGTCTGCATCAGAAGGTACTGTTTTCTTTCTTTTCTAACGTACACAAATTTCAAAAATGAACGGAAGATCTCAACAGAGCAAGTTATAAAGAGTATCTCAAAACAAAATATAAAGTGTGGCGTAATCAGTAATTCAAAAAGAAAACTGTCAAAATTAAGAATGAAGTAGTAAAGTGGATGACGATTTTTTGTACATAGATGAGCTGACGAAATGGCTTAATAAACGTGAAAAGAAATGACCAGATGAATAAAAACGTCCTTGAGTGCTGTTTCTAAACAGCCTAAAACAGACTAAACACTGGTGTTGATGTATCTGCAACGAAATGTTTATAGTACGGGTTATCTATTTTGATATCAGGGAGAGAGGCATGAACTTCTGAAGCAAAAACAGCACTTCGAGTTACTCAGCGGAAATTGGAAAAATTATTTGAAATTACTAGGAAATGCAAGAAAATAGACAATTGAACTTGAGTAAAGACGTAAATACGGCTGTAATTACGATAGTGAATGGACGGTAGATGGATCAAGGGAGCCGTTTGCTGGATTCATATACATTTTCAGGACGACAACAGAGAGCAATATATAGGCCTGTCTCTAGATAACATAGGTGAGAAACTTGAAAATCATAACTGATGTAAACCGTGACCCACCAACCGGGGTGGCCGAGCTGTTCTAGGCACTACAGTCTGGAACCGCGCGACCGCTACAGTCGCAGGTTCGAATCCTGCCTCGGGCATGGATGTGTGTGATGTCCTTAGGCTAGTTAGGTTTAAGTAGTTCCAAGTTCTAGGGGACTGATGACCTCAGAAGTTAAGTCCCATAGTGCTCAGAGTCATTTGAACCAGCTTACAGGTAAAACCGTGCTCACCGTAGCAAGACTCACGTTGACAGCTCTTTCAGCGCACACAGATGTTTTGTGCTTCAGCACTACATCGTCTTCCGTCTGCACTGGCTCAGGTGGTGAAACGTTAATGATAACCGGCCTGTCTTGAAGGACTATAGTCTGTGTCATGCATTGCAGCTGTCAACCTATTTTTATAATCAATCGGTGCCGAGATCATCCTCAGCCGTTGCGCTACACTGCGCTCTACAGCTTCAGTATTGATTTTGTACAAAATGATGGACCAGAACACATCAGTTATAAAAAAGCAATAAAAATGACACAGTTGTTTCTTCAGTGTAATAACTTAAATGCATATAGCTGAAGGCCTTAAAGCATGGAATGATAGACGATACATTCATCCTTGCAGTGGGTTAGAAGGGCAACCAGATTCGGGTGTTATTCCAAACCACATGGAAGCCGTGTGCGCTCTTCATGTGGATCAGCATGTAACTTACTGTGAGACAGAGGAAACTTACGCAAATGTGTGGCCACAGAGCGTTCAATTATGTATGCACACATAGCGGTCAAAATGATCCATTCTCCATGGATTCTGGACACTTTCAATAAAACTCAGAATCAGGCTCGTTGGTGGAAGGAAATGTTCAAAAATTTCAACACATCAAATCGGAAGTCCATATACGATTACAATATTTGATGCATTCTAATGAGCAAAAAACAATCAGCAATTTTTTCGTTATTCCAAGGTGAATCGAAACCATCTGAATTGGTTCATCATTCGCTAATCACATCCAACAAAATTATCGCTTGATTCCTTGGTTCTACATCTACATCTACATCTACATTTATACTCCGCAAGCCACCCAACGGTGTGTGGCGGAGGGCACTTTACGTGCCACGGTCATACCTCCCTTTTCTGTTCCAGTCGCGTATGGTTCGCGGGAAGAACGACTGTCTGAAAGCCTCCGTACGCGCTCGAATCTCTCTAATTTTACATTCGTGATCTCCTCGGGAGGTATAAGTAGGGGGAAGCAATATATTCGATACCTCATCCAGAAACGCACCCTCTCGAAACCTGGCGAGCAAGGTACACCGCGATGCAGAGCGCCTGTCTTGCAGAGTCTGCCACTTGAGTTTGCTAAACATCTCCGTAACGCTATCCCGGTTACCAAATAACCCTGTGACGAAACGCACCGCTCTTCTTTGGATCTTCTCTATCTCTTCCGTCAACCCGATCTGGTACGGATCCCACACTGATGAGCAATACTCAAGTATAGGTCGAACGAGTGTTTTGTAAGCCACCTCCTTTGTTGATGGACTACATTTTCTGAGGACTCTCCCAATGAAAGTCAACCTGGCACCCGCCTTACTAACAATTAATTTTATATGATCATTCCACTTGAAATCGTTCCGCACGCATACTCCCAGATATTTTACAGAAGTAACTGCTACCAGTTTTTCTTCCGCTATCATATAATCATACAATAAATGATCCTTCTTTCTATGTATTCGCAATACATTCCATTTGTCTATGTTAAGGGTCAGTTGCCACTCCCTGCACCAAGTGCCTATCCGCTGCAGATCTTCCTGCATTTCGCTACAATTTTCTAATGCTGCAACTTTTCTGTATACTACAGCATCATCCGCGAAAAGCCGCATGGATTTTGTGGCTACCAATAACTCAATTTCATGTACCTTTTATTCAAGTGCAAATAAGTATTGTTTACAATAAATCCTCACAGAGTAGAGTCCGTTTTTTATTTCATTTTGTTATTAATTTTTCTTCTTTGCTTGTTCTCTGAAATCTCCTCATTTCTTACCTTGACACACAATTTCCAACATCCGCGTCTCCTCCCTCGAACATGGGTGTCTGCCGTCCATAGCGTAAGCATTTTCTTCGTACATCCATATTTAAATTGTCGTTTAATGAACAACGTAAGAGCATATGGACTATCAGACCAGTTGTGTGATTGGATTGAGGAGTTCCTAGATAACAGAAAGCAGCATGTCATTCTCAATGGAGAGAAGTCTTCCGAAGTAAGAGTGATTTCAGGTGTGCCGCAGGGGAGTGTCGTAGGACCGTTGCTATTCACAAAATACATAAATGACCTTGTGGATGACATCGGAAGTTCACTGAGGCTTTTTGCAGCTGACGCTGTGGTGTATCGAGAGGTTGTAACAAAGGAAAATTGTACTGAAATGCAGGAAGATCTGCAGCGAATTGACGCATGGTGCAGGGAATGGCAATTGAATCTCAATGTAGACAAGTGTAATGTGCTGCGAATACATAGAAAGATAGATCCCTTATCATTTAGCTACAAAATAGCAGGTCAGCAACTGGAAGCAGTTAATTCCATAAATTATCTGGGAGTACCCATTAGGAGTGATTTAAAATGGAATGATCACATAAAGTTGATCGTCGGTAAAGCAGATGCCAGACTGAGATTCATTGGAAGAATCCTAAGGAAATGCAATCCGAAAACAAAGGAAATAGGTTACAGTACGCTTGTTCGCCCACTGCTTGAATACTGCTCAGCAGCGTGGGATCCGTACCAGATAGGGTTGGTAGAAGAGATAGAGAAGATCCAACGGAGAGCAGCGCGCTTCGTTACAGGATCATTTAGTAATCGCGAAAGCGTTACGGAGATGATAGATAGACTCCAGTGGAAGACTCTGCAGGAGAGACGCTCAGTAGCTCGGTACGGGCTTTTGTTAAAGTTTCCAGAACATACCTTCACCGAAGAGTCAGGCAGTATATTGCTCCCTCCTACATATATCTCGCGAAGAGGCCATGAGGATCAACTCGGAGAGATTAGAGCCCACACAGAAGCATACCAACAATCCTTCTTTCCACGAACAATACGAGACTGGAATAGAAGGGAGAACCGGTAGAGGTACTCCACCACACACTCCACCACACACCGTCAGTGGCTTGCGGAGTATGGATGTAGATGTAGGGTGGGACATCAGCTGGTATAATTTTAATTAGAAATGGAACTCGTCCATCTATACTTCAGATTTCATATTTATTTGGCAAATTTTAAGTACAGCTGGAGGAGTTTCATTTTTAATAAAAATAGCGTAAGTTAGTTAGAGTTGGATTAAGTAGTGTGTAAGCTTAGAGACCGATGACCTAAGTAGTTTTCTCCCATATGATCTTACCACAAATTTACAAATTTTTCCAACATCCATGAAAAGCACAACATCTCAAATATTTCGATTCCATTCTATTACGGTGCTCCCACAATACATGATTGACTACCGTACAATAATGTGCTCCTAACGTACATTCGTAGAATTTTCTTTCTCAGATTAAGGTTGATGTTCCATCCTAGCAGACTTTCTCAGCCAAGAATGCTCTCCTTTCCTGTTTCGTCTGCTTTCGATCTTCATCTTGCTTCTCCTGCCATGTGTCGGTAAGTCTTTAAACTTGTCTGTTTCCGTGTCCCCACTTTTGATGTTAAGTATCTCGGTGTTCTCATTTCTGATACTATCCATCACTTTTGACTTTCTTCAGCTTATTCGCAATCCATATTTTATGTTCATTGCACTGTTTATTGCATTTAACGCGAACTTTACCCTACATTTTAATCCCTCTCATGAAGCATTATTTTATTTCCGTTGTTGCTGCTTCTGACTATTGATTGAATAGTATGGTCCAGAGGCCGCATCTCTGTGTCATGCTTTTTTAATATGAGGACTTCGTTCTGGGTCTTCCACTCACATTATTACTTCTTGGATCTTGTGCATATTGCATATTAACCGTTTTTCATTATAGATTACTCCAATTGTTCTCTTTATTTCGAACAGCCCGGACAAGTTTACATTGTCGAACTCTTTTTCCAACTCGAAAAATCCTATGAACTTCTCTTAATTTTTCTTCAGCCTAGTTTCCATTATCAATCGCACCTTCAAAATAGCTTTTCTCTCTCCCTATCCACCCGAAAGCCAAACACGTTGTCATTTAACAACTCCTCTGTTTTCTTTTCCATTTTGGTGTATATTATATTGTCAAAAAATTAAATGTTTAAAGGTTAAGCTGACTATGTGATAGTTCTCCCACTTTTCTGCGCCTACTATCTTCAGGATTGTTTGGATGGTATTTTACCGAAAGTCTGATGGTATGTCGCCAGTCCAAAAACATCCTACACATCAGTGTAAAGAGTCGTTTCATTTCCACTTACCGCAATGATTTTACGAACTGTGGTGGAGTGGTATCTACTCCTTCCACCTTATTTGACTTCAAGTCTCCCGTAACTCTTTTAGACTGTGACTCTCACACTGGATCCCTCATCCATGTCGATTCCACGTTCTTCTTGTGTCATGTCATGACACAATTTCTCCCCATGAAAGGAACCTTTAATGCAGTCTTTCCACCTACAGCCCCCCTTTCAGCTCTTCACCCAATAGTGGAATACCCTTTGGGCTTGTTCTCAATCACAGCGAAGGTTGTTTTGAACTTTCTATGTTCTGAATGAGTCCTTCCAACGACCAGTTATTTTTCGATTTCTTCCTGATTTTCCTATAGCCTTTTTCGCACTGTCTTCGCTGCACTTCGTACTGATTTCATTCTGAAGTCACTTATGTCTCTGTATTCCGGAACTGCCCTGTATATTTTATAAGTTTCTTTTTTTGTCGATCAGTTTACGTATCTTTACTGTTATCCAAGAGTTCCTCGCAGTTACGTTCCTTGAACTTATGTTTGTCTGTCCTACATTTGTTGTTGTCCTTTTCAGAGATATGGATTCCTCTTCAACTGATATGCCCACTGCGACATTCATTAATGTTCCGAACGAAGCTCTTAAATTTCAGGCTGTTAGCAGATTAACACATTTTAATTGCAATAGCGTTGCCAGGCGTGGGTCGAGATCACGTGGATAGTAGTCAGTGAATGACATACAGACAAGCTCAATATAACAACTAGTTTGGCGTCATTAGGAGTCGCGCCTTCATGGGCTCCAGCTTTCGTTTATTGACGGATCCTCGCAGGCACGGGCTGCTAGAGACGCACCGTCTTCCACATTCTGGTTTCTGCAAACGCCACACCGCCTGCCAAAAGAAACTTAAACATACAGAAGACTTTCTCGGGTATCAATGTAACTAAGTAGGGTTAGTGTTGTTTGTATTTTGTGTAGTTACCATGCCTGGTACGGTATATAAGGAGAATGAACTTCTTAATTGATTACTGTGAAGGACCTGGAGATGCCGTGTACACGAGAGACAGCCTTATCATTTCATGACAAAGTCTGAAACTCGCCTCATTGTGGTCTTACAGTTGGCCTGCTGGTCAAACCCGATATTACGCTGATGTATAGATTTGTAGCGTTTTTCCATAAGTTTATTAAACGCAACAGGTATACATAACAGAGTATTTAGTCATTATGACATATTGTTCTTCACTACTTACAACCGCCAACGCTGTGTAACTTCACGATTTTGCGACTGTAGAAATCACATGGTTTTGAGGCGAAGAACTCGTCGCGCCATCTTCGGAGCGCATTTTGATCCTCAAAAGACGTTCCGCGATGGTTGTTCGATGGAGGGAGGAAAAGGTGAAAATCTGAGAACGCAAAATCAGCTGAATAAGGTTGGTATGGAGTGATTACCTAACTCATCTCCTGTATAGTGTTTTCGTCAGGCTAGCAAAATGCGGGCCAGCATTATCGTGGAACAGCGTCGCCTCACGCTGCCTTCCTGGTCTTTGTTCTTGGATTGCCTCTAAAATTTGTCTTGGTTCCTGATTACAAATGTCACCAGTGTCGACTATACCTCGGGGAAGCAGTTCGTAGTGCACCACACCGTCGCTGTTCCACCAGGTGAATAACGTTGCCTTTTGTGGATGAAAGCAGATATTTGTACGGTGAGTTTCCGCTTTGTTTGGGCTCAGACTTTTCATTGGTTTATTTATGTTAACGTACAGACATCATTTGTCAAAACCAGTAAAGAAACAGAATAGGAATGGTTGGTGTTAGTCATGAGTCAGTTGATGACAAGCAAGCAGAAATATACATGTGGCCACCAGATATTATTTGTGAATTTTGCTTAAAGCATGCGACAGCCATACACCGGATTTTTTAACCTTCCCCATTCCTTGCAAATGTCATCCGAAAGTGCCATGATCACCGTTCATAACATTTGCCTGTTTTCTATTATACTGACGTGGACCATAGTTTATTAATATAATGGTCGAACAAAAAGTCAGTATTAATTTGAAAACTTAATAAACCACGGAATAATGTAGATAGAGAGGTAAACATTTACACACATGCTTGGAATGACATGGGGTTTATTAGAATACAAAACGTCAATGACTGCGCATGACAATCGTGTATAAAAGGAGCTATAATGAGAGAGAGAATCAGATGCGCCAGCTGTTGGAGCATGTTGACGTTACCTGAAAAGGCCCTTTTAGTCAAGCTGTATTATCAGAATGGGGAATGTGCTAGTTCAGCCTTACGATCCTATCGCCATAGGAAGGGGATTAGAACTGGTAAAGGTCCGTTGACAAATGCAGCTGTGGTGAGAGTGATTTCGAAGTTCGAAGCCACGGGTTGTTTAGACGATAGACCCTGTAGTGGCCGACCGAGCACAAGGCGTAATCCTGCTGAGACAGTTCAGGAAGAAATGGAGACTGTAGCGGGTTCGTCTATGCACGGGGAAGTCAGCGCTCGTGCAGTCGCACGTCGCACCGGCATTCCATACACTAGTGATTGGTTGGCACTGAGGCGTACCTCCCGATGCTATCGGTACAAAATCCATCGGCATCATGAACTGTTACCTGGTGATTTAGTGAATCGGACGGCATTTGCGGTGTGGGGGTTTCAAAAGATGGTGGAAGATGACGATTGGTTGAGTAACGTGTTGTGGACCGACGAAGCTCATTTCACGCTCCAAGGGTAACGCCCACAACTGCAGAATTTGGGCTACCGAAAATCCTAGAACTGCCGAGGAAATTCCATTGCACGACAAGAAAGTCACGGTATGGGTTGGATTTACCACATCTACCTTTATCGAGCCTTTTTTCTTCGAGGACATGTGTGATTCTGGTTTTGTAACTGCTACCGTGACGGGTGAGAGGTACGCCGACATGTTACAGAATTGAATCATCCCCAGCCTGGATGAGAAACACCTGTTAGAACGAACGATGTCTCTGCAGGATGGCGCTCCACCCCTTATTGGTAGACGCTTGAAAGATCTCTTGCGCGTGTCGTTTGGTGATGATCGTGTGCTCAGCCGCCACATTCGTCATGCTTGGCCTCTCAGGTCCCCAGACCTCAGTCCCTGCGATTGTTGGCTTTGGGGTTACCTGAAATCGCAAATGTATCCTGATCGACCGACATCTCTAGGATGCTGAAAGACAACATCCGACCCCAAATGCCTCACCATAACTCCGGACATGATTTACAGTGCTGTTCACAACATTATTCCTCGACTACAGCTATTGTTGAGGAATGATGGTGGACATATTGAGCATATCCTGTAAAGAACATCATATTTGCTTTGTCTTACTTTGTTATGGTAATTATTGCTATTCTGATCAGATGAAGCGCCATCTGCTGGACATTATTTGAACTTTTGAATTTTTTTATGCTAATAAAACCCCATGCCACTCCAAACATGTGTGTCTATTTGAACCCCTCTATCTGCATTACTCCGTGATTTATTCAGTTTTCAAATTTATACTGACTTTTGATCACCCGGTATTTTAACGATCTTCATCAAACCCTTAAGATCATCCTGAATGTGGAGAGTCACTAGCGCCAAAACGAATCTCCTTGCAAAAAGAAACAATCTTCTTGTCCTCCACTGTCCAATGTCATTATCATCATTTCATGGCCGCCTCCACTGCTGTCACCCCGCTGTTGAACTCTAGTAGAAGATTATGTCCAATATGTTCTCATTTTTCTCCACTTTCAGTTTTCTAGAGTACACAGCACCAATCATTATCTACAAGTGAGAATATGAAAATATGTTAACTCAAACAGCGAAATCGAACTACAAATAAAAACTGATAATAGATAAATAAACTCATAGCAACCGGAATATCAACATGCAAAACAAAGACTACCAACTTATACACCAACCTAATATACCCTGATTTGCGGGGCTTTCCTATGAAACAGTGGTCCGATGTTGGACTGCATCGGAATGTTACGTCTGCGATATTAGTTGTGAAGATTGTAGCCGACCACGTCTGGCCAGTACAAAGGGATTATTTCCGTATTGTGCACCAAACACATCGTAACACCTTCACATATGCGCCTTCCATCAGCGAACAATTAATGATCTCCCTTCAACTTTCGTTGTCATCCGGTACCATTCACCGGAGACAAGCAGCATCTGGAGCAGGGAATTTGCGTCACAAATTTGGGCTGCCATCATCACCACGACTCAAACAACTGAGATTGCAGTGGTGCAATAACAGGGAAGCATGGACTCAAAATAATGGCGTCGCATTGCGTGCGGTGAATGTAACCGTTTTGCGGGACCCCGTGCAACCATCGTCAGTGGGATCGACAGCGAGAAGTGGAAAGGTTCCATTCTTGCAATGTTTAGGAGAGGCACAACTTTGTTACTCCCGGCGTCATGGAGTGTGGAGCCATCGTGTAATACTTCAGGTCACGGCTGGTAGTGGTTGACGGAACTCTGATGTGGCAATGGTTGGTCACGGACGTCCAATGGGGTCAGAGTTAGCTCCGCGGCAACAGCATCTTGGTGCCATTTTTCAGCACAAAACGCTTATCCAGAAATGGTATGTGTAGTTATGTACCATCTGCGTGATTTTTAAGGCACTCTTGTGGCCAGCAAGATCTCTAGAACTGCAACCCTGACAGAACACCTGAGGTATTAATGCATGTGTCATCTCTGTTGCAGTACATGTTGAAAGGTGGCTACACTGAGCCACAGCGCCAGAGATTGCACCAAAGAGTATTATTCAGCCGCCTCCACTGGCAATTCTTGTCAAGAAGTCGTGGTGGAGAGTGCTTATTGAGAAGTAGCAGTAGGCAGTGCTTATTGAGAAGTAGCAGGAGGCAGTGTTGGTTGAGATGTGGTAGTGGAAAGTTCTTGTCGAGAAGTCGTGGTGGAGAGTGCTTATTGAGAAGTAGCAGTAGGCAGTACTTATTGAGAAGTAGCAGGAGGCAGTGTTTGTTGAGATGTGGTAGTGGAGAGTGCTTATTGAGAAGTAGCAGTAGGCAGTGCTTGTTGAGATGTAGCAGTGGTGAGTCGTTGTTGAGAAGTTCTCATGGAGAGTGCTTGCTCAGATGTTGTCATATTGTTTTGATGGGCTAGACACCAGATATTGTTGGATTGGGGATGCTGTAATGGTCAGAGTGACCGTTTCGTCAATATATATGAAGGTAAAAAATTCCTTTTCTTTTTATTATTTCAATGCCTTAAACAATAATGCCTCTTGGTCACAGGTTCAGTCAACAAAGCATCTGGCTTGTGTTCATGTATTAGAGTGTAATTCTGGTTTCTATGTGCAAGTATAGTATTTCAGTTTTATTTAATTAATTCAGTGTAAATGGTATTTAAAATATCTTGTCTTTTTGAGGAAGAACCGTGCCAGATGTGTACGTTGAATCACACTTCCAAACACAGAACAGCTACACTTGTGTTTTGTTGTTTCGTAGGTTTTATAGTTGCTGGGGACTTAATTAATTAATTGTGTTAACGGAAGTTTTTTTTTCATTCTTTGTTGTTATTCTATGCAGTCAGATTGCGTACTAATACTGGTCAGGGCCAACCAGTTACGAGACTTCGTAATCGTACATACAGCTACTAAAAATTTAAAAAATATTTGCATTATATATTTAATTAAGCCCCCATGCAATGTACGCAGGATATCAAGGACCAGTTTCTAACATTAGTTGGCCACTTTCCCTCAGGAGATGATACGACTTTACGACACGCTTCCCAGGTGAATCTGTCCAGGCATCCAAGTCGGAGATGGTGCATCGTCATACTGGTAAATGAACCCGTACAGCCAAGTTCATTCGATATTGTAATCACTCAAACTAAATCACATTCCTGCTCAATCTGTAAACTTGCGTTTTCATTCCAGCTAAATTTCTGCGTACAATCACTTATTTGTCGGACAGAGAAGACAGCGGAGCTGTATACACATTGCCTGATCCGTTGAATACAGCTGGTTTTCCTGAACTTTTCGTTACGATTGAATTAGATCATCGGGGAGTAGTTAATAGTGAGCGACATATTTCGCTTTGTTTGCTGCAGCTCATCGACGAATTATGGAACGTCTACCACAAACGTCCTACCATTCCGTATCATGAAAATGCCAGCTATTATACAGAACATAAAACAACTGATTACTAGCTGATTCCAGACGCTGCTTTCGGGTGGTAGGTCCGCAACTGTGTAGTATTGAGGGAATTTGATAATTTCTATTTTGTCCGCCTCAATTACATGAGTATACGATTTAAGCTGCAGTGGTTATCGGTTTCGGGCTGAAGCGCCCATTCTCAAACTACACGCCTAAAAAATTACAAAGTAGATGTCGTTCAATAATGTTAACATACAGCATGCGTGTCCATATTACAAGTAGTTATATGCTTTTTGACATTCCTTGGTATTAACTATAACTAATCATATAATATTGTTCCTAAAGGCAAGAACAGCTCCTGTACAGAAAGTCAAACTGTGGACAACAAGTAATTTCGTTGATAAGTTTGCCAATGTGCCTACTGCTGCTCCTGGATAACATAACCAGAGAGACAAATATAACTTTCAGTGAATCTTTCTCTCAGATTAAAACTGTGTGCCTGACCGTTTCTCGGAATCAGTACCTCTACGTTTTGCTGGACAGTACAGGCTGAGCTACGCAAGCGCGAATGACGACCCCTCCTCACAGCTTTACTTCCGCCAATACCTCCTCTCCTGCCTTGCAAACTTCACAAAAGCTCTTCTGCAAATTTTCCAGGGCGAACCCTTTGAGTAAAGGCAATACGGAGACGTTGCGTAGCAATAACCTGGTGCTTCGAGAATGAAATTTTCACACTGCAGTGGAGTGTGCGCTGATATGACATCTCCCGAGAGAACTCGGGGCCTTTGCTTTCACGGGCAGGTGTTGTACACGTTCCGCACTTTCCCACGAAAGGAAATGGTCCCAAATTCGAGTCTTGGTCCGTCACATGACTTTGTTCTGCCTGGAAGTTTCATATCAATGCACACTCCGCTTGGCAGTGAAAATATCATACTCATAACCTTCAATAGCCAACAGAACAACTTGGTGGGTGTCACGCTGATGCACATACGCATGCGCATATGGCTTCCTATTAGATCAAATGGTTAAAACGGCTCTGAGCACTATGGGACCTAACTTCTGAGGTCTTCAGACCCTAGCACTTAGAACTACTTAAACCTACCTAACCTAAGGCCATCACACACAGCCATGTCCGAGGCAGTATTCGAACCTGCGACCGTAGCGGTGGGTGTCACGCTGATGCACATACGCATGCGCATATGGCTTCCTATTAGATCAAATGGTTAAAACGGCTCTGAGCACTATGGGACCTAACTTCTGAGGTCTTCAGACCCTAGCACTTAGAACTACTTAAACCTACCTAACCTAAGGCCATCACACACATCCATGTCCGAGGCAGTATTCGAACCTGCGACCGTAGCGGTCCCGCGGTTCCAGACAGTAGCGCCTAGAACCACTCGGCCACTCCGGCCGGCCTGCCTATTAGTGAAAGGCTTATGTTGGTGTATCACAAACGTGCGTGGGCTACGTGCAGACGTAATCGTTTGACACCCTTATTCAAATGCGTGGGACCAATTATCAGCACGCGTTGTGGCGACGTACATTTCTAATAACAGGCTCTTCTGTGATTCAGCTCCACTTAACGATATATTACCGGCCTTTTTATACATGTGATACGATTTTACACAAGTATGTTCGATGTAAAATAAGATTTTGACTTTGAAAACAGCCATCGTGCCGTGGGTGACTATTACGCCTCATGATGCTTAGTATGGTGCCGTGTAACGTTTATTTGTTGGGTAACTGCGGGTTTGTTACCAAAGCTTACAAAAATAACGTAATTTGACAAAGATATAATCTTGTTTTATTACTATAGACAGTGCATGAATAAGATACAATAAAATTACATGTTTTAGATTTCAGCATTTACTCCCTGTATGTAAGGCTGTAATACGCGGTACTGTACCTTGCAATAAAAATACGTGGTTGTATACGGGAGGGTGCGCTATGTCGTCGTCTCCTGGTTTGTGTGCTACATTTGGATGTTACGTTATTTTGTAAAACATTATTGTTAACATTTCCTGTAATATAAAATTGTATTTTTCTGCTTTTTAAAAATATTATCAATAAACGACATTATGTATGGCAGCACTAGAGAAAACTAGTAAGCAGCCAGACGTGCATGAGCGTGTTTTTGAAGGTGACACCTACAAAAGTGTCCTGTTGACTACTGAAAGTTACATTTGTGTCATTCAGGTGCTGTTGTTGTTGTTGTGGTCTTCAGTCCTGAGACTGGTTTGATGCAGCTCTCCATGCTACTCTATCCTGTGCAAGCTTTTTCATCTCCCAGTACCTACTGCAACCTACATCCTTCTGAATCTGCTTAGTGTATTCATCTCTTGGTCTCCCTCTACGATTTTTACCCTCCACGCTGCCCTCCAATACTAAATTGGTGATCCCTTGATGCCTCAGAACATGTCCTACCAACCGATCCCTTCTTCTGGTCAAGTTGTGCTACAGTAGACAAATAGCCTAACTTATCAGTGAGAGTACTTAATGTCCACATTTGACTTTCTCTTCAGAAGCAGTTTGTGGCTTTTGGCACCTTGTTTTGTGATTAGTTACAGTTAGTAACAACGAATATCTATAAGCATTGTAAGTACTTACAATATGGGCACTCATACTGTATGTGAATGTCGTTGTAGGACATGTACTTTGTACCTTTTAGGAATATGGCTAAACAGTGTATCAGCCCGAAACTAGTAAGCACTGCAGCCAAAAATTGTATATTGATGAAGCTGAGACGGACGAAGTAAATAATTTTCAGATTTCCTCAACTGATTCCTTCTAGAAGGAGAAGTTGATTATGATGAGAGGGTGTTTCACCACAAGCAAAGAGCAAAAATTACGCAGGGAGGTTACAAGCAGTACTAACTCGAGCGTTGTGCGATTTCGCATTGAGAGGCAGTTACACAGCGAGAGAGGAACGTTAAACGGAACGCCCCCGCCGGCTGCTAAGTCGCCCTCACTTCTGCTGCCTCCGCCGGCAGGCGCCTTGAGGCCGACACCCGCATCGCCGCACCGCTGTGCGGGCCGATGCCCGACTCGTGTCGGGGTAATGGCGGAGCCCGGAGCGCCAGCAGGCAATGTGGCGAGGCGAGGGGGCGCCCCGCAATCCCACGCGAGGAGGGTCGCGCCCCCTGCCACCCGCATCGCGGCCCACTTACCGCGTCTGGCACGCGGGGAAATTCATCACCCCGGCCACTCCCAGGAGGCCTCATGTAGGCGAAAAGACGAGAAACATATCGTCAGTTAACGATCGTAAAGAAAACTGAGAGAATTTCTCCAATTTTCCACTGGGTGTTATGAATGATAGCAATCTTTAAATGAGGATAAATGTACGATAATGCATAGCAAAGAGGAGGAACTGAACGATAGGTGAGTGCAACATTAGTGGTGAACATCCTAAACACGACCCATAGTAACAGAAACTCGGCTGTTATGTCTCAAACAGCATCATGTGTGGTAATTGATAAAGAACCAGACTAAACGAACAAAAGATACAAAACAGAATTTTTAAAATGGAATAAAATAGTACGAGAAACTGCCCATGTAGATTACAGAGAGAACTAGAACGCAAAAATTTAAAAAGTTGTGGCGAAACAAGCGCTGTATCATTAGAGATGCAGCGTAGAGCGAGTGTGCCTGGACTTATTCCTGTTCACTGCTAGTAGCGCTACATCACCATAACGCGTCTGTGCCTAGCACTCTAGTAGGAAATTTGTGGTAAGTTCTATGGAACCAAACTTCTGATGTCAACGGTCCTTTGGCTTACACACTACTTAATCAAACTTTAACTAACTGACGCTAAGGACAACACACACACACCCATGCCCGAAGGAGGACTCGGACCTACGACGCGGGGAGCCGCGCGGACCGTGACATTGCGCCTCAGACCGCGCGGCTACCACGCGCGGCTTGCACACAAGTATTGCGCTTTAATTTAAGAATGGAACTAAAAGTTAAAATTGCTTTGTCAGGACGTGCTTTAATATATTAATGTTTAAACTGTTATATCACAGGATGATCAGATGGATATTTTTCCCTAAGTACATCGTTTTAAGAAAAAATACGTGGCGCTAAATGATAAATATAGGAGGCCAAAAATTGGTCATAATATGCAGATGTGTGTCAAAATTAACTGGTGCCAGTATCCAAGTCATTCAAGCAATATTTCGGTCAGAATCCACGTTTTTATGAAAAAAACTGGAGGCGCTAAATATTCGACTTAGAAATATAAAAATTTGTGTGAAGCTTCAGTTCAACATAAAAATAATAATTATGTCTCCCCACTTAGCTACATCTAATAGTTTTCGAGTAAATCGCTGAAAACTGAATTTGGAACAAAAACGACCTTATTTGTAGTAGATGAAGTATCTGTTATATTAATGCTAGAGACTTCTAGTTATAGCGTGTGATGAAACCTATTAAATAATGGAGCTAGAAGAAGTTTCAGAGCCTGGATGTAAATAACAACAAGGTCCGTTTAGAGGCTGCTACCATGGCCATAGAGCGGACAACAGGAGATGTTCCCTTGGTCATCCGCTGCGCCCCTATATAAATACACCCCGAGAGGCTAGACTAGCCTTCACTACGCACCCAGCCACAATACGATTCTTGATAGTCAAAAGCCGGATTTCGGGATGCCGTGGTTAACGTCACAGCCGGACCGCAACTAAACTCATAGTTTCGGTACAATAGAAAAGGAAATTGCGAGGACGGTACACCATCCTGGATCGCTTTGATTGATTAAAACAAACGGTTAGTGTGCCGCACGTAAGGTTAACAAATCCGTGTCGCAAGTGGTGACGGTTAATTTCCACTTTAGTGGCGAGCTGTTATTTTGATTAGGGCGAAAGACAATTTGGTAGGAACTTACCGTAGAAGTTGCCTCTGAACCGCTCATAGTGCTGTTTAAGATAGAGATATTTATTATTAGTATTAACGTAGTGAAAATTATAATGTCGTGTGTGTGAAACTTTGTCAAATATATCTATCAATTAGAACTCAAAATCATATCTTGATCCCACTGAGCAAATATAAAACAGAAACATTTCTTTCACTGGGCTGGACAAGAATATGTACTTAAGACTAAGAACTATGGTCAGCATGTTCCCCATCGCTTTCTGACCGACAACATTAATAGTTTCCAGGCGCTCATAAAAGACGGTGAACAATATTTCAAGTACTGTAATATTTCCTCGTATTACTTATGACTGGTTATTCTTTAATATTAAAAGCCCGCCTCCTCACACATGGTGCAACAGCCGTGGCATTGAACAGCGAAAGTGATCGGATGGAAACAATGAACTCTGTAGACACTAACAGGATACCGAAATGAAATAGGCAGAAGCCAAAGCGAGAAGAGTGCTAATATTTACTCGTGAGTGTGGTAAATAAACTGAGATTGTTAGCCACAGTAACCTTGATCGTGACGGAGGTTGGGAAGAAGACGACACTACATTGTAGCTGCTACCGGCGCTGAGGTTAGAAGTAGACAGTTCATCATCACAGAGCTGCGTGGATCAGCGAGACACCCGCAAGCTGCTGCGTGCGCTCAAGGGTTCCAAGACCCCCCCCCTCTCCCCTCACCGCCCATCCACACCACCATAGCTGCTGCTGCTGCTGCATTACGTCGCGATTGCATCGTATCACGTTTGCTGGTGCACCACACCGGCACCATTCATCGAGGTCGAGCAATTAAGTTGTCAAGAAAATTTAAAGTATTTGTTAGTAGCTGCTAACAAGCTACTAAAAATGGATTACCATGTGTAAGTTATGGTGGAACCAGTCTCTGACAAAGAATCCTCAGAATCACAAACTTAGTTTAATGAAGATGGTTCCGTCGAACCAATAAATCAAAAAGCGGAGGGAGTGATTTGTCAAAAGTAGAATCTGATTTGAATTTCAATGATACTGCAGAGTTAGAAGATTTTTTATGGTGACGAAATAATTGCAGTTGACGTCAAAAAGGCGACGAAAGAATTAAGTAAGTTTTGATGTCATGAAACCGAGCTCAATATGTCTGAAACTCAGCCAAGTTAGGAAATGCTAGAAACTCCTTTAAAATCAGTACAAAGGCCAAGTGGCAATATAGACGCTTCAAACTGGATGCACTTGCTGTTTGTTAAACTTGAATCGCATGATAAAGAACTGAGGGGTATTGTTTAGAACTAACGGATATTAATAAAGAACTTAACTATAATATGGAATCCAATAGTAAATTGTTCAGTTGTATGATAGAGTCTAATAATAAAGAACTGAAAAGGAAGATTGAGTCTAGTAATAAGGAACTGAGGGATGGTAATAAAGCTTTAAAAGATGAAATGGCCTCAAAGCTGAGTAGTTTAAGTTACAAATTGTTGCTTATCACCATGATTTGCAAGACAAAATGGGGCAACAGTTAAATAAACTGCATAGTACTTTCAAAAGCGAAATTGACAAAGTTCACAAATATTTCAAAGACGCAGATGAATTTCTGGAAATGAGGTTGTCAGAAAGAACAAGCAACGAATCCAAACTTTGCTCTAATCGATTTACTCTAGTAGAGTAAATGCGTGTCACAAAGATATTAAAAAAGTTACACCATATTGTGTGAAATTGTGTGAGGATGTGAACAAAAGATGTTCTGACAGAGTAAAAGCAGTAGAACTACAAGTAGAAGAACTAAGTACTAGTATTACCAACATGGAAAATAGAGTAACCTCTGCTAGTTCCTTTAATGCTACTGTACAGCATGTGGCTTCAGTTGACGCCGCTTTCATCGGATATCATCAGTTTTTACGTTTTGATCCTGACAAAAAAATTTACCCATTAGAGTTCTGGAATGATTTTGAGGATGTTTTGCCGAATGCATGGTCAGAACGAAAGGAAATTTCCTTCATAAGGAGTCATTAATCAGGAGATGCTTTGCGATGCTCAGCTGACGTAATTATAAGGTGAGAAGTTGTTTCTGAATTTAAATCTGCATTTCTTAATGAGTACTGGCCACATAACAAACAGAACGATTATGTAAGACAGTTTTGGAGTGGTAAAACATTTACTCCAAGATGTGAATGGGTGAAAGTTCTCTGGGAACTGGGTTCCATGGCTGTCACGTCTGACAGAAAATATGAAACCAGAAATGATTATCATGGTATTAGAAGGTAAGCTACCTTGGTACTGTCAGAAGAGAATCATTTCCCCACCTAGGGATAATGTGGATAGGTTCTACGTCTACATCTACACCTACATCCATACTCCGCAAGACACCTGACGGTGTGTGGCGGAGGGTTCTTTGAGTACATCTATCTGTTCACCCTTCTATTCCAGTCTCGTATTGTACGTGGAACGAAAGAGTGTCGGTATGATTTTGTGTGGGCTCTAATCTCTCTGATTTTATCCTCATGGTCTCTTCGCGAGATATACGTAGGACGGAGCAATATACTGCTTGACTCCTCGGTGAAGGTATGTTCTCCAAACTTCAACAAAAGCCCGTACCGAGCTACTGAGCGTCTCTCCTGCAGAGTCTTCCACTGGAGTTTATGTATCATCTTCGTAACGCTTTCGCGATTACTAAATGATCCTGTAACGAAGAGCGCTGTTCTCCGTTGAATCTTCTCTCTCTCTGCTATCAACCCTATCTGGTACGGATCCCACACTGGTGAGCAATATTCAAGCACTGGGCGAACGAGTGTACTGCAACCCACTTCCTTTGTATTCGGATTACATTTCCTTAGGATTCTTCCAATGAATCTCAGTCTGGCATCTGCTTTACCGACGATCAACTTTATATGATCATTCCATTTTAAATCACACCTAATGCCTACTCCCAGATAATTTATGGAATTAACTGCTTCCAGATCAGTGAATATTTAGAGCGAGTAGAAAGAGTGGCTGCTGCCAAAGAGCAGAGGCAAAGTAATAAGAGATCTCCTAACAATCACGTAAACAACCGATATAATGACAGTGGAGACGTGAATGTTGGATATGCAGATGGTATCTGTTCTTTCGGACATGTCCGAAAGAACAGATGCCATCTTCATATAGTTAAGGCTAACTGGGCCTTTGACCTTTCTCTTCTTCTTGCCCGAACTCTTACGGGACAGTGTGTGGACATTAAGTTGGGAATTTGGGTCTCACGGGGAGTGTGCAAGGTGCTGTCGCACTGTTCTCTGTGCCCTCGGTGGCTCTCAGATGGATAGACCGCCTGCCATGTAAGTAGGAGAGCCCGGGTTCGGGTCCCGGTCGGGGTACACATTTTCATCTGCCGCCGTTGATGTATATCAACGCCTGTCGTGAGTATTAGAAGTGTGAAGATTCGGAATTCAGGGCCTAATTATCGTAATCAAAGCCGTGGTAAAGGAAGAGGGGGTAGACAATTACCACGCTTTCGCAACAGTTATTATGACGAAAGCAAAGATGTAAATAATGTGCCGTTGAAACAAGCGCACAGCAAGATGCTACCCTATCTGATGCTGTATCAAATGAACATAACAGGCTGTGTGTGGGTAACAAAATCCCGTCTTAGAGGAAACTGGTGCTCACAAGGCGGAAACAGTAACACAGCCAGTAACAAAAACACAAACCACAGTCAGCCAACATACACAAACAGAAAACAGGAATGACTAAATAAGAACAGACAGCTCCAGTGAAATGTTATACCATTCTCATAATATAGTTGACAGCATTTTGGACACTTTAGAAAAATGGGCCAAGGACGAGACAGAAAGCGCTATAGTTAATAGGGAAGGAGAAATGTACGGGTGTGAATCTAATAGGGAAAAAGATGAGGTATAGACTTAAATCTTCGACAACGATGACAATCTGAAGACTAAAGTTGCCGTATAGGAGGTAGAGTCAGTCAGTATTGCAAGGTTTTAAAGAGAAGGACGTCATGGAACGTGACTTTCCGCAAACTGTAAAAGCCGATGACAGCAATGTAGGTAGCAATGTTGTGCAGGGACACACTTGCTTACAGGTAGAGAATAGTTTAAGTGCTGAGCAGTAAACAGAAGTACAGGGAGTCGTCAAGTGCTTAGATTTAAAAGTGATGGACGGGTTAGAAAAGGCTGCTAAAATATACAGATTGATGACCCCCAGAATGGAACTGTAAATGTTATTGTAACTGACCAAAACTACTTTAGCAGGGAACAAACTGAGAAGGATTTATTAGTTGTTTACGATAAACCTGTTCAGAGTAAAATAACTCAATCTATTATAAAAGCTAACATCTCAGGAGTATTAGTGCGTTGTCTTGTTGACAGTGTTTGTGAAGCAAGTGGTTCGTCCCAAGAATTTTTTGATTCTGTTCCAAAATATGAATGAATTAAGCGTCATGACGTCATGTAAGTAATTGGTTTGAAAGTAATAGGTGCTGCTGGAAAAGTTTGTAGACCAGTTCAGCACGAAGCTTTGATATCAATTGGTACAGGTGACGTGATAATAGGTTATCGTTGTTTAATATTTCTCAGTTTAAGTGTCGAGATATTAATAGGCACGCATTTACTAACAAAATATTAGGGGAAAATTGATTTTGACCAGAATAACTTAGTTTTAGCTTTACCTGACATCAGGAAATAACAGAGCCTTTTATAGGAAAGTATATAGGCAGCAGTAACGAAACTGGGAATTGCCTATTAGGGAGGTGAGGAATAAAGGATACTTGCAGGAAGATGCTGAATTCAGTCATAATGTGCAAGCAAGGGTATAAAGGAGGTATGCCCTAAAAGAAATATATGCTAAGGTGCGCCCAACAAATCAAATTTGAGAAATAATTGTTTTGAACAGAAAAAGAAGACTTCACGCAAAAACTTTCCCCACTAGGTTTAGCATTGGTGAACTATTGTTGGTCAAAACTAAAGAAAAATCTAAGAACATTTATGCGGAAACAAAGTTGTTCATGCCTGTTTATCAAGGCCCATCCTGTGTTATAAGTAAGCTTCCTGCAAACGCATACCGCATGGAATACCCAAAAAATAAGAAAGAAATAGGTCTACGAAATATTGTAGATTTGAAGAAATGTAAACAGGGCAGCAACTAGTTACTGCAGGGAGTCTGCCACTCTTTGGCGGATACAGTTTGGGATACTGTGCGGTTCCACCTGGGTGAAACTTTATTTCCCTTTCAGGTTTCATTCCCTTCATCTGTCCTATTAAAGTATTAAGTAATATGCGTCTTCTGGTTGTATACGTGCTACTATTTTATAACGTCTTGCTAGTGGATAAGGGTGATTCCCAAACATGACTATACGCAAATGGCGACTCACAAAAGAATGTGACAAGTAGTATGGTGGGGTAAATTCTAAAGTTTAAAATAACAACAGGTAACTTTTAAGCGCCAATAAATGAAAAAGTATGGCTGAGGTAAGTAAGCAATAGATAACATCAGTAAAAACGTTTTGTGCTTAAGAAACATGGAACGTTTTGCATCAAGAGAAATAATTAAAGCTGGAATTTCCTAAAAGCCTGAACCAATAGACTTTGCACAAATTAATAATTTTAAACTGGGAGTAATGTTCTCTGAAGATAAAAGAGTTATAATATGGTGCCTTTAGAGGCACGCCAAAGCGTTTTAGTGTTAATTAAAAGAGATGTGTGGAGGTGGTGATCATACCAAATGTATAAGTAAATAATAAGGTCAGTGGGCCGACGGAGGTAAAATAGAGAGAGAGCGTCGAAATATATGTATATATGAAAATGGAGAGAAACTGGAGAAATGAAGCCGGTAAGCTAACATGTATGTTAAAAGGTGGAAATTTGATGAGAAACTCCCACATGTCTCGTAAAAAGGTTTGAGAAACGCGCAATCTTGCTTAAGGCGGGTGGCCAATGAACAGATAAATACAGACAACAAAATACAGGTAGACAAAAGTGTTAAGAAATGCAGATCACAAAGTATTGATATAGTATAGTAAAAACAGCTTTACAATAATATGTGTAAGAAAGAAAAAACTGCTGGCAGACAAATGATTTCACTAGCGCACTTATCTGTATCATAATTCAACCAAAGGAAAAAACTCACAAATTTTACTCAATCTTAGGGGAAGCAACATCTAAGGTAATAAAATTTATCGCAAACTAGCCCAAAAGTCACTATCTAAGAACATAAATTGACCTTTAGTGCATAAATGAAAACAAAAGGGTACTGTTAAGTTTGTGATTCAGGATTAATAGTTAAATGAAAAGCTACGATTTTATGATATGACTTGTAACCAATAATTATTTTTCAAAAGTTACAAACATGAATTTTTTGTGATAACTTCTTAAGTTTTGGAACTGTAAAAGGTAAATTGAAAATAAAATGTATTTTGTCCTCCCTTAGATATAAGTTCAGAACAGAAGCTTAGGCTATGTTATCTGTTTCTCAGGGACCTTGAGGCTTCATGAAAGACAGCCTACAGGCTATAGTGGAGAAGGAAGTAAGGACAACATGATCTACAATGAATCCTTCACTTTCCTTTTTGTAATAAAATATAATGGAAAAGTGAATTCCCAAACTCTACTTCTAATGATTTACTGAAAGTGTCGTATGGCTGCTCACATTGGTGCCTACGATTGTGATGAGATATCTGAGTACTGAAAAATGAAAAATTTTGAGTTTCTCTTTCAGGTAAAGACTGAAAAATTTATGTAAAAATAATTTTGTAATTATCGAAAATTTTATTTAAGTTTCTATGTAATTTATGTACATGATTTGTAAAAGTATATTATCAAATTTTTTCTGTGTATGTGTGTACGATTGTTTTGTAAGTATATTGTTAAGGAATTTCGCTAAAAATCGAGAGAATAGCTATAATAACATTCCTTGTTTCGAATATTTAATTTTCTTTAAAAAGTAACTTTTTCACAATACTAGATAGGGGGTGATGTGGCGAAACAAGCGCTGTGTAATTTGAGAATTACAGAGTCAAGCGAATGTGCCGTACTTGCCCCAGTTCACTGCCAGTAGCGCCACGTCATCATAATGGGTCTGTGCCTAGCACACAAGTATTACACCTAAATTTAAGAACGGAATTAAAAGTTAAAGTTGCATTTCCAAACTCTGTCACCATGTGCTTTAGTATATTAACTGTTAAATCTCCGATTCATCAGATGAAATTTTTCCCTAAATACATCGTTTTAGGAGAAAATACTTGACGCTAAATAATAAAGCTAGGAAGCCAAACTTTGGTCATAATGTGCAGATGTATGTGAAAATTAACTGATACAAGTCTCAACGTGATGGAATATTTTGGTCAGAGTCCACGTTTTTAAGAAAAACTGAAGGCGATAAATACTCGACTTAGAAATATGAAAATTTGTATGAAGATTCAGTTCAACGTAATATTAATAATTGTGTACCCCTATTGAGCTACCTCTAATAGTTTTCGAGGAATTTTCTGAAAACTAAATTTGGAACGAAAACGTCCTTATTTGTAGTAGATTAAGTATCTGTTATATTAATGCTAGAGAGTTCTGGTTACAGCACGTGATGAAACATATTAAATAATACAGCTATAAGATGTTTCAGGGCCAGAATGTAAATTATAACCAATACAAGGTCTTACGTTGTAGTTCAGAGTTCTTGTTCAACGGTCAGTTCCGTTCTAAAAATTGTAGACGACGAAGTTTGTACGTATCCCAGCTAAAACATTTTCTGTGATTTTAACCAAATTAACTACATTCATAGAAAAATTACTAAAATTCAAAATGAATTCATGACATTGTTATAAAATATTACGTGTCCCAGAAAGGGGCCGTTTAGAGGCTGCTACCATGGGCATATAGCGGATAACAGCAGACATTCCCTGGGCCATCCGCTGCGCCCTTATATAAATACACCCTGAGAGGTAAGACTAGTTGGTTGGTTTGTGGGATTAAAGGGACCAGACTGCAACGGTCATCGGTCCCATAAGACTAGTCTTCACTTCGCACTCAGCCACCGTATGATCTGCGTCTGTCAAATGCCGGAGTACGCGACGCCTCGGATGACATCACAGCCAGACCGCAAGAGAATTCATATTTTCGGTACAAATAGAAAGTGTAATCCCGAGGACTGTACACCATCCTGGATCGCTTAGATTTATCATAAGTAATTGTTAGCGGGCCGCCCGTAAGGTTAACAAATCCGCGTCGCAAGCGATGACAGTTAATTTCCACTTTTGTGGCGAGCAATTATTTTGATTACCATAAGTCAAGGTGAAAGACAGTTTAATAAGAACTTACAGTAGAGGTCGCCTCTGAACCGCTCGTAGTGCTGTTTAGGATAGAGACATTTATCATTAGTATTAACATATTGAAAATTACAATATCGTGCGTGAGAAACTTTACCAAATATATCTATCAATTAGAACTAAAAATCTTTATAAATATCAATCTGATCCCGCTGAGCAAATAGAGAACAATAACATTTTTTTCAGTGAGCAGGACAAGAATGTGTACTCGCAGACTGGGAACTAGTGTCAGTATGTTCTCTACCGCTTTCCGGCTGACAACATAAATAGTTTCCAGGCTCTCATAAAGGACGACGAACAATATTTCAAGTATTTTAATATTTCGTCCTATTACTTTTGTCTGATTATTCTTTAATATTACTAACCCATTGCCCCACAAAGACAGTTAAAGACTAACGCCCTGCGATGTGGCCGCGCGGTTGGAAGCGCCATGGTACGGATTGCTCAGTCCTTTCCGCCTGAGGTTCGAATCCTCCTTCGGACATGGGTGTACGTGTGTTGTTCGTAGCATAAATTAGTTTACGTTAGTGTTAGTAGTGTGTAAGTCTAGGGATGATGAACTCAGCAGTTTGGTCCCTCAGGAATTCGCATACATTTGATCATTTTTGCAAGCGTAACACTTGAGTAATTCGTACTATAAAGTCAAGAAATTCTTCGATAACATGGAGAAAGATCCTTTAAAAATTACACTATTTAATAATTATTAGCTCTTATTCTATGGTAAACTGTCATAGTTCGATGAATCTTACAGTAAAATCCTATGCTCGATATTTGTAAGTTTTCTTACGAATAAATACACTCCTGGAAATGGAAAAAAGAACGCATTGACACCGGTGTGTCAGACCCACCATACTTGCTCCGGACACTGCGAGAGGGCTGTACAAGCAATGATCACACGCACGGCACAGCGGACACACCAGGAACCGCGGTATTGGCCGTCGAATGGCGCTAGCTGCGCAGCATTTGTGCACCGCCGCCGTCAGTGTCAGCCAGTTTGCCGTGGCATACGGAGCCAGCGTGGACGTGAACCGTATGTGCAGTTGACGGACTTTGAGCGAGGGCGTATAGTGGGCATGCGGGAGGCCGGGTGGACGTACCGCCGAATTGCTCAACACGTGGGGCGTGAGGTCTCCACAGTACATCGATGTTGTCGCCAGTGGTCGGCGGAAGGTGCACGTGCCCGTCGACCTGGGACCGGACCGCAGCGACGCACGGATGCACGCCAAGACCGTAGGATCCTACGCAGTGCCGTAGGGGACCGCACCGCCACTTCCCAGCAAATTAGGGACACTGTTGCTCCTGGGGTATCGGCGAGGACCATTCGCAACCGTCTCCATGAAGCTGGGCTACGGTCCCGCACACCGTTAGGCCGTCTTCCGCTCACGCCCCAACATCGTGCAGCCCGCCTCCAGTGGTGTCGCGACAGGCGTGAATGGAGGGACGAATGGAGACGTATCGTCTTCAGCGATGAGAGTCGCTTCTGCCTTGGTGCCAATGACGGTCGTATGCGTGTTTGGCGCCGTGCAGGTGAGCGTCACAATCAGGACTGCATACGACCGAGGCACAAAGGGCTAACACCCGGCTTCATGGTGTGGGGAGCGATCTCCTACACTGGCCGTACACCATTGGTGATCATCGAGGGGACACTGAATAGTGCACGGTACATCCAAACAGTCATCGAACCCATCGTTCTTCCATTCCTAGACCGGCAAGGGAACTTGCTGTTCCAACAGGACAATGCACGTCCGCATGTATCCCGTGCCACCAACGTGCTCTAGAAGGTGTAAGTCAACTACCCTGGCCAGCAAGATCTCCGGATCTGTCCCCCATTGAGCATGTTTGGGACTGGATGAAGCGTCGTCTCACGTGGTCTGCACGTCTAGCACGAACGCTGGTCCAACTGAGGCGCCAGGTGGAAATGGCATGGCAAGCCGTTCCACAGGACTACATCCAGCATCTCTACGATCGTCTCCATGGGAGAATAGCAGCCTGCAATGCTGCGAAAGGTGGATATACACTGTACTAGTGCCGACATTGTGCATGCTCTGTTGCCTGTGTCTATGTGCCTGTGGTTCTGTCAGTGTGATCATGTGATGTTTCTGACCCCAGGAATGTGTCAATAAAGTTTCCCCTTCCTGGGACAATGAATTCACGGTGTTCTTATTTCATTTTCCAGGAGTGTATATGAAAACGTGATCGAGACTGTTTTTATTTGATTTATAGAATTATATCATTTTTCCATTTTCTTGAGCTCATCAGTTCAGTCATTGTGATGAGGTAGTGACTCAGATTTTAGAGACAGGTTATAGCAATAACACGAAGAATTCAATAGATTGTTAGGAGCAAAACAAAGGTACTGATGCAAACTGACAGTGTAATTTGTTTGTGTGTGTGTACAATATGGGTAGCGACCCTTCATGTAGCAACAAGTTATTATTGGCTAAAAAACTGCTCAATCCAAATTCGTGCCCAGAACAATACCAAACTGTTATTGTCTGTCACCCGCGTAGCCAGGTGTAACCTCCCTTCTTCTAATCGGCCAATCCTGCTTGCGATATAAAATATGACTGAATCGCGTGTATGCCATATGGATTCTTTCTATTTGTATAAGGCTATCTTTCCCGAAGAAGTGACACCGGTATGTAAGAGGAAAGTGTACAACCACCTCTCTGATGGAAAGTTTACTGAAAATAAAAGTAATTAAACCGAACAGGGCTATAATTTGAAAATGAAAGTTATTTTGTGCATTCAATCACGAACAACACTGGACAGAAAAGGGGTAACACTGATTATGAATCCAAAAGTTACACTAATGAACGGAAAGGAAGTAATTAAGTCGCCAGCCCACTAGGGCAATTTACATACAAAAATTCTGTACAAGATGATGGGAAAGAGATAGATATATTATTAAACACTGACGTGGCAAATAAAGGTTGCTACGTTTTCTTTTCTTTTTCTTACGCTAATTACAAGTGAGTATGTAATGATAAAGAGAACTGAGAGGTCACTCTTACGTTATCTTTAGCATTAAATTTTGAAAAAGGCAATCGAGTAATGATTTGAAAATATGCAATTAAACTGTATCTTAGTACTGGACTTCGTTACATGAACAATGACTTTCAGTGGCCTCAGCATAACGTCATCACAGAAATTTAGAAGAAAAGCAAGCACTTTTACTTTGCCGTTACTTATTTCCAAATTGGATTTCATATTATTGTCTGAATAAGTGAGCCTTTTTTACTGGGTTGAACAGAATTAAATACTAGATTACGTACCAAACGAAACAGCCATGTGCTCCAAGCTATATATAAAATAAATAAAACTTCCACACTCTTAATTTGTCCATTTCTTTAGATTTCGTTTTTTTCCAGAGATTGATTCTCGAATTTGAAAATTGAAATTGCTTTAATTTAGTCATACACTGAAACCTGTGTTGTACAACCGTTAGTTGAAAGTATACTGAGGCTAAAATTCTTAAAAGAGAAATTATTCATTAATAAACTGGCTGAAACTATTCAGTTTGTTTCTTATGACACTCAGCATACTAGGAAAAAAAGGAACAAGGATCGTGCTTGGTAACAATGTCCGGGGCAATGAGGACACAATCGCCGTGGATTTAACTGACTATTATTTAAATAAATCTTATCAAGCAAATCATATTCAGTTGTGCTGCTGGGTTAGCTGTTAATACTTTCTACAAATGAACAGTCTTACTTCAGTGCTGTGCATATGACGAAACTCGGAGCCGACGACGAAACTACGTTGCTGGAACTGCTGCTGTTGTTGAAGACGGTAGCATATTGTGGAGCCACGGCTAGTTATAGGAACGGGCAATCATAATTAATACAGCCTCTTCCACCCATCCACTGTCCATACCCCTGCTCTAGACATCTGGCCTGCGCACTTACTTGATGCCGCCGAAAATGGTGCTCTCTGCTGCGAGAGCGTTAACACCACACTTCTGCACACTACAGGCGCTGGAACCCGTCTCACCCCCTCTCCGCGCGCTCTGCGCAACAACGCCCTACCCAAAGATTTTACAACGCACAAGCACTGCTATTAGCGTCGCTAGTCGATGCAAATAACATTTCCTTTGGCTTTTTCCCAGAGCTTATAAGTTTCGCAGTAAAACACAGATAAATACAATGAAACTTCAACAGACTTCTACCTAAATGTACACATACAGTGAAACAATGTCCTTACTTATTAAAAGAAAGCACTTAAATTACAAATATTTACATACAATTAAAAAAAAGTTATATATCGGTAGCAGGTTCCATGCATCCTGCATTTTCGGTGTTGCAACCTATAGATGTGACTATTCGTGCCACGAAACCGGTAGTGTTAAAACAATAAAAGTACTAAATACAGCGAAGCTCTTTATTAATACCTAAACTGAATTCTGATGTGGTTCGAACCCTGGTTCTCGACCTCAGTTTGATACATTTAACCTACACTGCTAGCGTCCCTGGAAAGGCTGGTCGTGTAAATGTGTTACTCACTAGAAATATGATAGTGTATAGTTAATGTTACATCTCCCAGCAAGCTACATACTTTTTCGGTGCCTAATACACAAATGTATATTCTAGTTTTCACCTACCTTAAGGCGTGAAATGTAAACAACCTACTGGAAATTCTTGAATGTGGCACTATTGGCGTCCGAGTCGCTTCAATTACGCGCTGATGTCGGTAATTTCTTATCGTTGGTCGCACCTAATCGGATGATGATATATGGTAGGCAATGTTACTCGCTGAAACTATTAATATCTTTCTATAGAAAGTAAGAATTGATTATTTTTGTTCCTGATCAGGAGAGCACGAGACTAGCTTTGTCTGTTGATATTCATGTTTATTTTTTAAAAATATGTAACGATTTGCATGTTTGTGGATACGCTGGGTTCTAATAATAAGGTTAAAATTGCTGTGACAGACAAATGGCAAATACTGTAACAGTACGCATGATTAACAAAAAATAAAATACATCAATATTCAAAGCAACTCGTTCACACACCTCACAAATTAACAAATTAAAAATAATGTAGTGTGAACCTATGTACAGTTAAAATGGACGTACGTTAGGCAAATTAAATCATGCTGAAAGTTGACTCGTCAACAGATATCACAAGAACACAATAATAAAATATTACACTGTACGAAGGCTGTTACAATCTAGGAGATCGACATGTAACACCTGGAGATACATATCAGGCGTTCTGAGAGGTCACAGGATGGCAACTCAGATGTGCCAGGATGTGGAACTTAAATAGTGTACAGGTAAGTTAGAAGCAGGGCCTGTAGGTGGCAGGTAGGTGAATAGACAGAGGCAAGTGACGAAATGAAAGTTGATGAAATGCTTCAATACTTAAATAAAACACAAAAAATATAATCGGAGTGATTGACGTGGATGTATAATAATAACAGGTGTCGAAAGTACCATTACTAATAGAGAAAGCACAGCAGACGCCACTCATAGTTTCAACGATTTTTTCCGAAGAGCCACTGGTTTAAATTCATAACAACAAGCTAAGATTGTTTACAGCACCCTGCAGCATTTGGTGCGAGGTAATAAGACATATGTCGTCTGCCAACGAAATGGTGCTAAGTGACTGAGTTTGAACATTTTGCATGTCGTATGCACGCATTTTATATATATGACTGCGCTGAGGTCACACTCTTGCGGAATGCATTTCTCCACTATATGCAGTCCCCGAATACCCTTACCAGTTTTGATATATAAAGCGCGTTCACTGATACTTTCTTAACGTCCTTTAGAAATTGATGCGGTCCTCCTAATTACTGTAACTTAAATGTAATGTTTTTGTGTACATTATCGAAGGGTTCTGAAATATCTAAGACTAGTGCAGCTGTACATTTGTGTCCACAAAATTCAGTTAACGCTGTGGAGATTAATATAAAGACATTGTTCAGATAATGTCTATAATGTCTACTTTCACGAAATCCGAAATGAGAGCAAGCTAGTAGGAGCAGGGATTGTAGCCACCATTCTGAATTCCTTTGTATTAGCTGTTCCGCTGTTATTGCGATTCATGGCGATAATGCGATTGGCCTTTAGGCTGTAGCTAAAGACTGATCATTCCCGTTCTTGTAAATAGTGGTTGTAATCTTCGTCTTCCAGTCTTGGACTCATTCTTGTTTCATCAATAGTCCATTATACAGGATGTCTTAGGTATACGTTGGGATAGTCATTATTGGTATCTTAATATACCAACTTCAGTGTGTAAGTAGTTTTTTTTTCTCAGAGTTTAACAGTCCTAAGGCAAAAACATTCCTCAATTTACTACCTGACGTCGTAACTGCACCGCGAAGTATGCTACGCATATAACTATACCTTTCTGCCTCCACAATTCAGTACCCAACCTGCTACCGAGGGGAAAGTAGAGATTAATGTCCACGCATATTAACCAACACAAAACATACTACTCTTAATAGTTATAGTCTTTAGTTTGCAAATGAAGTAAATAATGATGTAATGTTGTTCACTACACTGTACTCGCCTTCACTAGAATTATCTTCACTTACACCCATAGCAACATGTATACTTCGAGCGACAGTTCTAAAGCGTTCCCAAGCATCTACACTATGTGATCAAAAGTATCCGGACAGCCCCAAAAACATACGCATTTCATATTAGGTGCACTGAGCTGCCACCTACTGCCAGGTACTCCATATCAGCGACCTCAAAAGTCATCAGACTTCGTGAGGGAACAGAATAGATCGCTTCGCGGAACTGACGAGCATCGAACGCCGTCAGGTGATAGGGTGTCACTTGTGTCATACGTCTGTACGCGAGATTTCCACACTCCTAAACATCCCTAGGTCCACTGTTTCCGAAGTGATAGTGAAGTGGAAACGTCAAGGGACACGTACAGCACAAAATCGTACAGACCGACCTCGACTGTTCACTGACAGAGATCGCAGACAGTTGAAGAGGGTCGTAATGTGTAATAGGCAGACAATTATCCAGACGGTCACACAGGAATTCCAAACTGCATCAGGAGCCTCTGCAAGTATTATGACAGTTAGGGGGGAGGTGACAAAATGTGGATTTCATGGCCGAGCGGCAGCTCATAAGCCACACACCACGCCGGTAAATGCCAAACGACGCCTCGTTTGGTGTAAGGAACTGTAAACGTTGGACGTTTTAACAGTGGAAATACGTTGTGGGGAGTGACTAATCACGGTATATTGGCAATCCTATGTCAGGGTGTGGGTATGGCGAATTCCCAGTGAACGTCATCCGCCAGCGTGCGTAGTGCCAACAGCAAAATTCGGAGGCGGTGGTGTTATGGTGTGGTCGTGTTTTCTATGGAGGGAGCTTGCACCCCTTGTTGTCTTGCTTGGCGCTATCACAGCACAGGCTTACATTGTTGTTTTAAGCACTTTGTTGCTTCCCTCTGTTGAAGACCAATTCGGAGATGGCGATTGCACCTTTCAACACGATCGAGCACCTGTTTATAATGTACGACTTGAGGCGGAGTAGCTACACGACAATATGCCTTAAACTGCTTTAGTGCAATCTTCATTCCACCATGGATCACCCAATCTTTTTTTTGCTTTTACCGTTAAAAGTCTTGTTGGGAGGAAATTACTTGCCGCACTATATATGCTCTTCAGAAGCTGTGAATAAACTTTGTGCAGGGGCTGGCTTTTTCCAGTAACTGTACATCTCATTCAAAGGTTTGTCCATATTTATGCCAATTAGTTTTATTCATATTCCAAATCAATTTATTAGAAAAATATATTTCTTTGTTAGTAACAAAATGGCTTACCATAGCAATAGGAAAGTGATCTGACCCAAAGTTGTTCATGGTGAATAGATCTTGCGGTAATTTTTTCATACAGGGAGAGGCTGATGTTATTATCCACTGCAGTTAGCGTCATCAAAGGATCTTGTTTTACTGGTGCAGTTCGATCATAGTATATAATGATAGCCGACCGGTTCTAGGCGCTTCAGTCTGGAACAGCGCTATCGCTACGGTCGCAGGTTCGAATCCTGCCTCGGGCATGGATGTGTGTGATGTCCTTAGATTTAAGAGCCGGCCGGTTCTAGGCGCTTCAGTCTGTAACAGCGCTATCGCTACGGTCGCAGGTTCGAATCCTGCCTCGGGCATGGATGTGTGTGATGTCCTTAGGTTTAAGTAGTTGTAAGTTCTAGGGGACTGATGACCTCAGATGGTAAGCCCCATAGTGCTCACAGCCATATAATGATACTGTAAGCACCTACAAGTTACAACCTCTCCTACCTTATCTCTCATATGATACTCCGATGCTGTGTGACTTGCTATTTCTAGTAGCACTTTACGTACAAAATTCTCAAAATACCAACAAATTGAGGGATACGATACAGACACATTGGAACAGTTGGTGGTTCTTACCGATTATTTCTGCAGCTGTTGCTTGGATGTTGAAAATAGGAAGAGGAAATGAAATCTGACTACATCTACATCTACATTTATACTCCGCAAGCCACCCAACGGTGTGTGGCGGAGGGCACTTTACGTGCCACTGTCATTACCTCCCTTTTCTGTGCCAGTCGCGTATGGTTCGCGGGAAGAACGACTGTCTGAAAGCCTCCGTGCGCGCTCGAATCTCTCTAATTTTACATTCGTGATCTCCTCGGGAGGTATAAGTAGGGGGAAGCAATATATTCGACACCTCATCCAGAAACGCACCCTCTCGAAACCTGGCGAGCAAGCTACACCGAGATGCAGAGCGCCTCTCTTGCAGAGTCTGCCACTAATAAATAAGTGTCGTGCTACTCAGATGAGCTACTCCACTTCTACCATCTTCCAGATCTAGTTGTATCACTAGATATACGCGAAGTCTGATGGCGGTGTTTTGTTTTTCCAGGTCTCACAACGGAAACAGAAAAATCATTGGAGTAGAGTTCATTCATGAACGACTCTCTATTGGCATACAGTGAGCGTTCACTCCATAGTAGAATTTTTAGGTCCATTATTCTGTTCGTATAGGTAGTCGGTAACGATAGGCTATTTTTGTTATGGTCCATTGTCGTTTTTTTATAATGTCGTGACAACCATATTTTATATATGTGAATGCTCCATACTGTCTTTCTTCGAAGAGGTTAACTGTGTCAACTGATTTAGTATATCAGATACCAGCTGTTCAGTCAGTATTGTGTTCTTGTGTTCCCCTATACAATTAATTCACTCCTGGAGTGCAGAGAAATACTCTGCACTCCATGGATACCTATTGGTTTTACTCTGATAATGGATTATACTAACATCAGAATTGTGGATCATGGAGTACACGAAGTTAAGGAATTCTGCTATGTAGGCAGCGAAACAAACCATGATGGGCAGAGCAAGGAGGACATAAAAAGCAGACTAACACAGGCAAAAAAGACATTCCTGGCTAGGAGACGCCTACTGGTATCAAAGATAGGTCTTAATTTGAAGAAGAAGTCTTTGAGAATGTAAGTTTGGAGCACAATGTCATATGGCAGTGAAACATTAAGTACGGGAAAACAGGAACAGAAGCGAATCGAAGCATTTGAGATGTTGTGCTACAGGAGAATGTTGAAAATTATGTGAACTGGTGAGTTAAGGAATGAGGAGATACTGCAAAGAACTGGCGAGGAAAGGAATATATGGAAAACATTGACAAAAAGAAGGGTCAGGATATTGGGACATATATGAAGACAGCAAGGAATTACTTGCAAGGTACTAGAGGGAGCTCTAGAGGGTAAAAACTGTAGAGCAAAATAGAGATTAGAATATATCCAACACATAATTGATGACGTAGGTTGCAAGTGCTACTCTGAGATGAAAACGTTGGACAGTAGAGGAATTGTTAGCGGGCCGCATCAGACCAGTCAGAAGACTGATGACACGAAAAAGCGATTACAGTTACATTTGTGGAAGTAGTCATTTTCTTCTGTACGTTTGGAGTTTCTTGCAGACGTTGTCTGCTGAGTTGATACCCGACGACGGAACCAATGTTTCTCTGTAGGAAACAGTATTTGAACATAAAAAGAAGTGTCCAGCATACCTGTGGTGAGTGCTGTCTGTTTCATTTGCTTATTTTACTGTTGTGGCTGATGTTGTTGAGCAGTGATCGTTAGTCGTTCGTCCTTCTTCTTTTCCTTCATATGTACGTTTTGCCACAAATCTAGTCCAGTGATGAATTTCAACGCTCATGCTCGGAAAAGCTTCATCGCCACTGCAAATCGTAAGTGTGTAGCTAAGTGTCGGAGGAGGTCCCTCCTCCGTCCGCGACTGGTCCATTGTCCATATTTATTGTACCTGTAAAGTTATGTTCTTGGCATAAAAATTCCTCTCACACAATTTCTAGTTGTCTAAGACAAGTTTCTTTTTCTCTGAAATTAACTTCGCGAACTTAAAAAAAAAAAAAAAATGGTTCAAATGGCTCTGAGCACTATGGGACTTAACTTTTGAGGTCATCAGTCCCCTAGAACTTAGAACTACTTAAACCTAACTAACCTAAGGACATCACACACATCCATGCCCGGGGCAGGATTCGAACCTGCGACCGTAGCGGTCGCGCGGTTCCAGACTGAAGCGCCTAGAACCGCTCGGCCACACCGTTCGGTGCGAACTTCCTTATCCGTTTTTTTAACATATAGTGAGATCCAATGATGAAAAAGAAGTATACATGTAAACCATCGATCATAAACAATGCAGCAAATGATGTCCCTATTAGCAAATATGATGTTTATACGACATGTAGCCTTGAGATCCGAACATGGTTTGCTGTTTCCAATAAATGGGCATGCTGTACCAAGTGACAGCATTTAACAACACAAAAATTAATTACATTAGAAAACATAAAATACATTGTGGAAGCCACCCACGAAAACAAACATTTTTCACGTCTTTTTGTTCGTTAAGAATATCGGTCTTATTGTTATGCATACGGCTGCTTATATCAGTTTATAATTGCTTGCAGTAGTAAATTTCTTGTTTTTAATTTTAGTATTGTGTACATGTTGCTGACCTATTGTGATAATGGTTAGAAGGCATCTCTAAATTTAAATCTGCGAAACAATGCACTGATTTTATAAGAAACGTTCTCATAAAAAAGAAGTGAGTAGAATTTTGTCCATACTACAGCATCGTTTTGAAGAAATTCAGGTTTAGAATTATATATCTTATGAACTACAACTTACTCTATCAATTTTTAAGGAAATTTCTGTCATATGTCCGGTTCTTTCACAGTTTCTGTAATATTAAGGAGGAATTTAAGTCATCTGCTATCATAACTGCTTGAAACAAGCTTTTTTTTAGCTGCTCTAGGTGGCAAAATGTCTGAGGAATAACGAGAACAGTTGTTGTAGGCAAGCGATAAATGCCAAATGACTCACTTCGCTTAGCAATAAACAAATCTGGAAAGTTGACTTACGATGGACTTTTTTTCTATGTACCAGTCGGGCTCGAAATGGAAGTGAAATTGAGGTTATTTACTTGCATTTTTTAGCTACACCTTCCGGCTACTACACTACATGGTAGCCCCTCAGACTTAGACATCCGTCGTAATGTTGTGTCAACTTCCCAGTAACCATACCATACAAGGCAGCCGCTGGTGCTTTCCGCCAGTTCTCTACGATTATCTGCAGCTCCGTGTCAGTACCAAAATGATGTTGTCACAGCCAGCGGTTCATGTGAGCAAAACGGTAAAAAATCAGGGATCTGGTTGGTGGGCGATTTGTGTGATGGGTCATCGAAGAAGATGCAGTAGTGCTCTTGTGGCAGCTGTAGTGTGTTCCTACAAACACTGCCGCACATTTCCGTCACACATAACAGTTACGTTATGTAGGCTGCATGAAATTAGACGGAAACCTTCAACTAATGGCAGCATGCACTTCACGCTTGGCGGCAGACTCAATTGTTGTAAGCATATTTATTCGATCACTGTGCACTTAGTACTGAAAAGTGAGACGTGACGTAATCGGTAGGTATGCTACAGACATTGCACAGCACATCTGAATATACCATCACAGGATTCTAACTGTGGTTTTAATTTTGCGACAGATCTCACCTAGAAAAGGAAACTAGCCGTCTTAGCTTCGTGATGTTCTGAGTAAACTGAACATAAGGTTGAGGTTCGTTCATCTTATGACTTAAAAGTTCCATGTCATCCTTAGCCCTTAGATGCAATGGAATATCATGTACACGTCTTTTGCACTCATAATAAAACATTTTGTGCAATTATTGCAAGAACTTGCCGAGGAACTAGTTTTCAAGATGACTGATTAATATATTGCCGATAGTGCCAGCCAGTGGAGAACCCATGGCAACATATTACTGCAGGCCTATTTATTGTAAACAGCAGTCGACATTCAGTTTGTCGTGGCTTCATGTGGTATTGTCGTCATATTTCCACACAGGTTCATCATGGTTCATCATGGTCTGCTTTGCTTTCTCTTTTCGTAATAATACTGTTTATAAGACCTTTTAATATTCATTCATGCCAGGAAATTAAATTCCAATTTATTTTGTATTTTTTATTATTTTTAAAGCGGTTTATCAGCTTTTATATCGTCAATTGCCTGTGCTCCTTACCTGCGTGCCCCCTGTAGGCCGTGCTTGTACGTTCCCCCTCCGCTATTTATGTGCCATATGCTGGAAGGTCTCAGCAGTTGTCCTGTGTTGACTCAGTACGCCTGACAGGTACGTTCAAGTGACATATGTCCATTCTCTAGAGTGCAATTTAATATTTCATTATGAAATTTGTTTGATGTTCATTGACAAGTTGTTTTTCAGTAGATTCAGTTTTGGATATATATCCATTTTAATAGTAGACGGCTTCACACGACAGTATCTTAAATTTGCAGCTTTTATAAAGTGTGTGTACTGGTTACAGTGAACATTTGGGTACCAGAATTGTTACTTATAATTGTTATTGCTATATTCTTCGCTGTTTGTCTAATTGTGTGTCACTTAGTTGTTTGCTACTACGCAAAAACCATTAGGTAACCTTGTAGTTTGAAACGGGTCGTGGTTTAAAACTAAAACAATATTGCAACTGTTGTTAACAACCATTACTACAGCTGGGTAATCTACACTAAGATGCTCCATTTGCTGGACAGGTAATAAAGATATTTATGATTTTTATCGTCACAAATATTCGGCTGTTTTTCTGGAAATTGTCCCAAATTTCTAGGTGATGGGGTTCTATCTGAGATGACGGTGTAAACTGGTGAAACGCGCAGCAAAGATGTTTACGGTTATTGGTATCACAAACTTTTCGATGTTTGTTGACAGTATTTCGTGATATCCAAGATGATGTTATGGATGGAGTTTAGCAGCTCACCGTTGATAGCTGCCAATGACAGAAAATACGACCCAGGAAATTTAATATTACAAACGTCACATATGGTTGGTTACCCACATCAGATCATGTTTTGTTTTGTTCTCTTCTCAATATTCAACAGACAAGCCGTAACGAACAGCAGCAAGCTACGGAAAAGCTATAGGCTCTGTAAAAGCACTTTTCACCGCTGGACTGGTTTTGCCGAAATGGTTACGACAGATATCCTTCACCATCGTCGTCCTATACAATCTTGTCCTTCATCTCGTTATCAACAGAAACTTGAGCCTAAGCTGCTTCCTCTGCATTGCAATACGTAGAACAGCTGGAACAGGAAGACTGAAATATGGGATTCCATCGAAAGATGCCCTGCAGGTGTTCAGCTGTAATATCGTTCACTCTCTGTTCATTTCTCGCAGTTGCGACCTCGTCAGTCTTGCACTATCTTTCCACGATAACTTGACGATTCGCGAGGTGGATGCTGGGAACGGGCTTGCTCCCACATTACAGCTGTCGTGGGATTAGGAATGCTAAGGGGAAGGCCAAGTCTGCTGCTTGCAAACAGTGCACCATTAACCATCACCACGTGTACAGCACCGTGTACGGCATCACTTCGCGTCTACCGGCAGCTTAATCTTGGCAGGGCTCGGATACAAATGAATGTCTTTTAACTAGTGCCAATTCTCTCTGGTTGTGCCAGCAAAAGAGCAATCGTAAAGTGATCGAGGACAAATAATAGCCAAACACGATCAATTTCCGAGCCACTTAGTTCCATCATTCAGCAGGTACCAAGAAACCATCGACGTCACAGGAGCCCAAAAATACGGTCTGATCTTCTCACCTACTACCTGAGTAATCAATTTCACCTCTATTGCGGCATTTTCAGCATATCTAGTATAATGGAGAATGCGCATATTTGTGCTTTTGGGCAAGTACTTGCAGATCAACTCCGTAGCGTCCGCTAAGGAGAAGTGATGGTGGAGTTTATCGACCAAGATATTATTCACACTTGAGGATTACAGCTTTTAATGAGACATTTTTTTTTAAACGAAGTGTAAAGAAATTAGACATATTCCTACAAAATCCCCTGGAAATGGCAATGTAATAACTTCTGTTATAATTATGTTGTTATTAGGCCTAAGAAGTAACGATGAAATAAAGTAATCGAATGCACACTAAATAACTTGATTTTACTTTGTTTTCTTTGTTTCGTACTGCGTTTCATCAGACGCATCTTTCTCTGTGTGCCTAAGCTACCTAAGAGTCACTTCCCACCGCGATCAGTTTTCCTTGATGTGGGTAATGGAACAGGTGTATTCAGCGTTGTGGGAACATGGGACGTAGTAACTGACGGAGAAGTAGATGCAGCCGTTCAGGAACACTACATTGAAATCGAAACGAACGGTGTGTTAAACACATGGCTGTTCGATAGTTATGACACCGTACTATCTTTTCGACCAGAGACTAAAATATTTTACACACTTATCTATGTCATATCATGTTGCACTACACTTCGGAGTACAGATCACACTGTCCGTAGTCTATAAATTCTTACGCGAGCGTTCAGTTGAAGGAAAACTATATGTACGTGTCTAATAAAGTAGTACCGTGATTGAACAAATTTTCGAATAACCAAATGCGCCTCGTTACAAATGGTTCAAAAGGCTCTGAGCACTATGGGACTTAACAGCTGTCATCAGTCCCCTAGAACTTACAACTACTTAAACCTAACTAACCTAAGGACATCACACATATCCAAGCCCGAGGTAGGATTCGAACCTGCGATCGTAGCGGTCGCGCGGTTGCAGACTGAAGCGCCTAGAACAGCTCGGCCACAATGGCCGGCGCACCTCGTTACCACACTAAGTTTCATGAAACTGACCTTACATTAACTCTTCACAAAAATACATTTAATGAGGCGGAGATTTCTTAAGTGCTCCCCGATATTCAGACAGTCTTCTTTTCACGTTAGTTCAGTGATATATTACAAGACTATGGTTTATTCTGCAGTGCAGTTAAATCTCAAGTCAGTTTTTGTCTTGTTGAATGCTTCATGCCTCCCATACATTGTTTTGTTTTTACTTTTGCTATGCTTCCCATACTTTGTTTTGTGTTTACTTTTGGAATACTTCAGTTACTCTGAGTATGTAATATTTATTTTAGCTTTTCTAATTCCGACGTTTCTTCTGGTGCACAGAGCTGTGTTCATTCCTGTGTTCCATAAACGGATCTCCGTTAGACAGTAAGGTCACTAAGGAGTATTTTTTATCGGTCGAAGTTGTAAGCGAGGAATATGGTAATCGAAGTGTGGAGAAATTGGAGGGTGCTACATAAGTAGCCGTTATCTGTATAATGAGCTGCCCCAGTAATCATCTGGAGTCACGTTTTAATGTTTCAGGCAACTTAAACCAAGTTTGACAGAGAACACTTTTTCACCCTGCTTCTTTTTAATGATGTCCTATCTCTGCACCACCTCGATGAGACTTGGGGATAGGCAATGGAATTTACAGCCTGATACCTAATTTATACGAAAACACAAAGAAATTCATGTTTCCTCCAAAACTATTACGACAAACAGTAAATGCAGATATTGAGGAAACTTAACACATCCAAGAAGAAACGGATTAGCGAGGACGTACTTAAGCTTTAGCCAAGAGAAATAAGCAAGTTTTTTTAAGAATGTGGAAGTCTGAAGTATAGGTTAATTAGAATTTAAATTATCAGGAACTGAAAATGGGCCAAAGAAATACGTGAAAAATTGACAGACTTCTGAGTGAAGGAAAACTGACACAGCATTTAGGTAGATCCAAAATAACTTACAAGAAGTAAATTGAATAGCTTTTCTGATAAAACATATGTTAAGTGATCAAAAGAAGGGGGGCAGATGGCAGGAGCAATTCGAAGAACTGTAAGATGGTTAAATATTGTCCCGAAGTTTGATAGAAGAATCGGACTGAATTATTGCAAAAGAAGTACATCCTAGGACAGTGCGAACGCCGACTGAGCAATGAATGATGTGAAATCAAATACGTTAGTTAGTCAAATTCATTAGACATGTAATGGCTAGATGGTTATTTAAGATTACGTGAAAAATCTACGAGACTGATGTGTTACGCTCAGACTTCTAGAAAGGCGTTACCTGTACATTACCAAAGAATGCACCGATCGGTACATGGCAAAACCATTGTTTGTTCTAACAAAACGCGTTTCAAACTGCTCACTAGAATATATTTTATTTTAGTAACCGAATAGATACCTGAGAAGCAATAGTGCTTTTTAATAATAGGCAGATTGAAGAGAATCGGGATATCTTCCCGGCTTCTTGTACATCTATAGAAGGATTTTACATTTTCAGTAGCCCCAGGATTATCGAGATTGGACTGTGCAAAAGCATAAACGTGACATCTGTTCGTATGAGTTGCTTTTCGTGTTACAGAAGGTCGATGTTCGTATACGGATTCGCCGGTATCTAAGCGAACGGCTGCTCGCAACATGCCTCACGCCACGGATGAAGGCCGGCGGGGAAGTTCACCCGGGCTTCCGTGTGACCTGTGTTACTGATTTAATGTACCATGTAAGCTGTGTACTACTTTCATGCTTGATGTCTTCCATGATGGCGATATCGTCTTCCATGTCAGAATGCAATAACCGTGCTACAGTGGTTTCAGGTACATGATAGTGAACTCACTTTTATGTCTTTGCCACATTTGGGAAGTTATCAGGTACTAGTACCGCAGCCACAAACCAAAAATTGTCCATAAATTATGGGAATCGGGGTCCTGTGCGTATACATCCGAAGCCACGTATCTTCAAAGTTGTATAATTAATGTCAAGCAGACTGCTACTCTACAGCGTTCCAATCGTGTATCAACACGCTATTAAACAGTTTATGATGTCGTTCTTACTTCTCAGTGTATGAATGTGAGATATGGACTATCGGAACTCGGAGAAGAAGTAACTGGAAACATTTAAATTCTGGCGCTCTGAAAATGTTAAAAGTCTGCGAATATGGAATCTAACGAAAAAGATCTGGTTAGAAAGCTCGATTGAAGAATTCTTTATCAGAAGAAGGGACCGGCTAGAGGAATGTGCCGCGGCACTGAGAAACACAAGTTAGCAATCGAAAGATTACTAGAGGGGAAAATATAGAATTACCAAACCAAAGAATACATAAAACCATAACGCAGGATGGTAGAACAGTTATATGAAAATATAAATATAAATTGGCTCACGGAGGGCACCATCAACCAAATTGAAATATTGAAACAATGTACCTTCCTGACGGAGCTCCACCAACTCATTTTGATAGTGTCCTTTTCTAGAAAAAAAATTGAAATTCATCTGAGTTCTCTCTGTTCACTTACAGTTCAAGAACCCCTGAGCGTAGATTGTTATTCACGTTCAACCATCTATACTTTGACCTTGATTATAAACTAGGGTACACGAGTTCGGCACCGAGAGAGGGACGTACTTAAATGCTAATGTCGACTGTCATAGCGCAGGAAAAAAAGCTCTCTTAACAAATTTATCGCGTCGTCTAGGTATATCCCATATCTGGTACCAACTTATTTCACTGAATTTATGACCGGAAATTCAATACAATATGCACCAGAGAGTTGTATACGTTACTTTTAGTTAAACTTTCTTCATTCATTGTAAGTAATGACTGAAAGCAGGAGAAACTGTTATCAGTTTCATTTTTAACGGGCATTGGCGGCCGTAGACTTCCCGTATAAGAACTAATCCTCATTCTGCCCACAGCTGTGTCAAAAAGGGCCAAGGAGCGGACAGAGGTTCAGGGTATTCTCTTGTCCTTGGGGTGGGAAACTGCCCCTAAAGGCGAAAGAATCAGCAATGATCAACGCCAAGAGGATACAGAAGGCAATGGAAACCACTGCATTAAAGACGCATATGACCTGTCAGTGAAAAAGCGTCATGGTGATCTTTCCATTGGCAAAAGAGTGCGGAACAGTCCCCCAATCGGATCTCTGGGAGGGGACGGGAAAGCGAGAGGTGATCAGCAGAAAAAGATTGAATAATAAAAGAAAGGATAACGGTCTACGAGTCGGGGAGTGGAATGTCAGGTTCTTGAATGTGGTAAGGAAGCTAGAAAATGTGAAAAGGTAAAGGCTCAATCTAGGTGTAGTAGGGGTCAGTGAAGTGAAATGGAAGTAAGATGGAGATTTCTGGTCAGACGAGTACAGGGTCATATGAACAGCAACAGATAATATAACGGGAGTAGGATTCCTTATGAACAAAAAAGTTCGGCATAGAGTTGTTACAATGAACAGTTCACAGTTCAGTGATAAGACTGTTCTTGTCAGTATCGACAGCAAACCAACACCGATAACGATAGTACACCTATGTATGCCGACGTTGCAAGCTGAATACGAAAAGATAGAGAAAGTACTTGAGGATACTGAATGCGTAATAAATACATAAAGGAAGATGAAAACCTAATCTTCATGGGTGACTGCAATGCAGTTTTAGAGGAAGAAGCAGAAGAAAATGTTACACGAGAATATGCAATTGGGACGAGAAATGGGAGAGGAGAAAGACTAATAGAGTTCTGTAATAAATTTCAGCTAGCAATAACAAATACTCTGTTCAAGAATCACATGAGGAGGAGGTATACTTGGAAAATACCAGGTGTTACAGGAATATTACAGTTTGATTCTATCATGGTCAGACAGAGATTCAGAAATGAGATTTTAAGGCATACACTGGAGTAGTGTTTAAGAGTAGCCTGAAGTTCAAGAGACTAGTTAGGAAGAATCAATAAGTAGAGAAGTAGGATACAGAAGTCCTAAGAAATGACGAGACTCGCTTGAAGTTCTTTAAGGATATAGACGCATCAATTAGGAATAGCTCCGTAGGAAATACAGTTGAACAGGAGTGGACATATATGAAAAGGGTAATCTCAGAAGTTGAAAAGTAAAACACAGGTACAAAGAAGGTAACTGCTAAGAAACCATGGGTAACAGAAGAAATACTTCAGTTGATCGATGAAAGAACTTAATACAAAAATATTTAGGGATACTCGGGAGTAAAGAAATTCATGTCGCTGAGGAATGAAATAAACAGGAAGTGCAGGGTAGATAAAACGAAATGGGTGGTTACACGAACAATGTGAAGAAATCGAAAAAAATAAAACTCAGCATATGGGAAAGTCACAACAACCCTCAAATTCAAATGGTTCAAATGGCGCTGAGCACTATGGGACTTAACTTCAGTCCCCTAGAACTTACAACTACTTAAACGTAACTAACCTAAGGACATCACACACATCCATGCCCGAGGCAGGATTCGAACCTGCGACCGTAGCGGTCACGCGGTTCCAAACTGACGCGCTTAGAACCGCACGGCCACACCGGCCGGCCAACAACCTTCGGTGAGATTAAAAGCAGAAGTGGTAACATTAAGACTGCAGTGGGAATTCCACTGTTAAATGCAGAGGAGAGAGCGGATAGGTGGAAAGAGTACATTGAAGGCGTCTATGAGGTGGACGATTTGTCTGATGTGATAGAAGAAGAAACAGGAAACAGGAGTCGATATAGAAGAGATAGGGAACCCAGTATTAGAATTAAAATTTAAGAGATCTTTTGAGGTCTTAAGATCAAATAAGGTAGAATGGATAGAAAACATTCCATTAGAATTTCTGAAGTCATGGAGGAAGTGGCAACAAATAGATTATTCACGTTGATGTGTAGAATGTATGAGTCTGGCGACGTACCATCTGACTTTCGGAAAATATTATCCAGACAGTTCCAAGGTTGCAAGAGCTGACAAGTGTGATAAGTAACGCACAATCAGCTTAACAGCTTATGCATCCAAGTTGCTGAATAGAGTAATATACAGAAGAATGGAACAGAGAATTGAAGATTCGTTGGATGGCGATCCATCTGGCTTCAGCAAAGGTAAATGCATCAGAGAAACCATTCTGACGTTGCAGTAGATAATGGAAACCAGACTAGAGAAAAATCAAGGCACGTTCATAGGATTTGTTGACTTGGAAAAAGCGTTCGACAGGGTAAAATGGTGCAAGATATTCAAAATTCTGAGAAAAATAGCGGTAGACTATATGGAGAGACGGGTATTATGTAATATTTATATGTGCCAAGAGGGAATAAAAAGAACGGACAACCAAGAACGAGCCGCCCGGAGTGGTCGAGCGGTTCTAGGCGCTACAGTCTGGAACCGCGCGACCGCTACTGTCGCAGGTTCGAATCCTGCCTTGGGAATGGATGTGTATGATGTCCTTAGGTTAGTTAGGTTTAAGTAGTTCTAAGTTCTAGGGGACTTAGGACCTCAGCAGTTGAGTCCCATAGTGCTCAGAGCCATTTTGAACCAAGAACGAAGCGCTAGGATTGAAAAGTGTGTAAGACAGGGATGTAGTCTTTTCCCTCCTACTGTTCAACCTGTACATCGAAAAAGCAGTGATGGAAATATAAGAAAGGTTAAACAGTGGAATTATAAATCAAGCTAAATGGATATCAATGATACGATTCCGTGATGAAATTGCTATCCTCTGTAAAACTGAAGAAGAGTTACATGATATGCTGAATGGTAAGAACAACCTAATGAGTACAGAATATGGACTAGGAGTAAAGAAAAACGAAAGTAATGAGAAATAGCAAAATGAGAACAGCAAGAATCTTAACATCAGGATTGAAGGTCATGAAATAGACGAAGTTGAGGAATTCTGCTACCTACGCAGCAAATAACCAGTGACGGACGGATCAAGCAGATTAGCACTGGCGGAAAAGGCGTTCCTGGCCAAGAGAAGTCTACTAGTATCAAACATAGGCCTTAATTTGAGAAAGAAATTTCTGAGAATGTAGGTCGGAGCACAGCAGTGTTTGGTAGTGAAATATATACTATGGGAGAACACAACAGAATCGAGGATTTGAGATGTAGTGCTACAGGTAAATGTTGAAAATTAGGTGGACTGGTAAGGTAAGGAATGAGAGAGTACTGCGCAGAATCAGAGAGGAAAGGAATATGTGGAAAGCTCTGATAAGGAGAAGAGACAGATGTTAGGACATCTACTACGACATCAGGGAATGCCTTCCGTGGTACTAGAGGGCAAAAACTGTAGTGAAAGAAAGAGACTGACATAAATCCAGCAAATAATTCAGGACGTAGGTTGCAAGTACTACCCTGAGGTGATGAGGTTAGCGCAGGACAGAAGTTCGTAGCGGGACGCATCGAATCTGTCAGAAGACTGATGACCCAAAGAAAAGAGTAATATAATCTTAGTTACTTACGGGACGTTGCAAAGTTATGAATACGAGATTCTTACGTTTCAGTGAGCCTTTTCTGCGTGCCGTCTGGAATGCACACGTCATTCTCGTAATGGATTCGTTTCTCATATGATATAGCGTGGCATCAAAAGAAGCTGCAAGACATTTTTTCCTGAAAAATGGGTAACACGACGTATTCATCTAGCAATGATTCGTAATTGTTTAATTATCTCCAATGAAAGGACAAAAGATCAGATGCACATCGTTTCTTACAATAGCCAAATTCCTTTAAATTTCTTCGAGATTTCGGAGTAAGCTGGAAAAGCACTCACAATAGATTTTGACTACTGTATTGGTCTGCCGTAAGGTAACTGTATCACTTCAGATCTCAAAACACAGTAACTTTATTTTCTGGGAGATAAGAAAAGATTACTTTTTACAGGCCAGATTTGCCCGGCTTTGACTATCGAGACGACCTAGAAGAGCGTGCAGTCAGTGGGAACTCCGGAAACTCCATTTTGTGGTAAATTGCTGTGAAAGATGCATCTTGAACATATAACTGCAATTTCATGTCAACACCTTGGTTACTTGTAGTGGGGAAGTGCAGTTACGAAATACTTTGGTTATTTTATCGACTGATTTTTAGTATAATTTCGAGGCAGTCATTATTTCTCCCCATATCCGGTACTTCCATGTTGCAATATTCGACTATGGAGTAATTTGCCCTCTATCGTGTATGAAATAATTTATATTTTGAAAAACAGAGGATTGGCTTGACTTTTTAAACAATATTGGCGTTCCTTTTACATCATATTGTGTCCATATGGGTTCTCATTCTCAAAATTTGTACACGTTTCATCCCCGAGCGTATCATAATTCTTCTTCGCTGTGTAAGTTTGGATTATATTTTAGTTCATTCAGCATAAATATACTAATTATTTTAATATCAATCACTTACATGCGTAAATATTTTGTTGACAACACCCTACGTAGGTAGAAATGATCATCATAGTAAAATAAGAGAGATCAGATCTCGAACGGAAAGATTTAGATGTTCTTTTTTCCCATACGCCATTCGAGAATGGAATGGTAGAGTAGTATGGTTCGATGAACCGTCTGCCAGGCACTTAAGTGTGAAACGCAGAGTAACCATGTAGATATAGATGTAGATGTAGGTGAAGTACTTTCGGACATATCCGAAAGAACAGACATCAAGCATTCATATATCACAGCCATATAATACGACATATCGATTTTAATTTTTCTGTTTAAAGATGTACGTCTACATTGTAAGACTTTTTGTTAGAGAGAATTCTGGAGTTCCTAGTCTCGTAACAATAAGCTAGCCAGTACACCAGTATTAATTAATGTAGATTAAGAAATCATGACTCGATGCTGAACGATGAGATTAAATATTAAAATGGTCTGAAGATTTAAATATTACACACAATGGAAATATATAAACTTTATGTTCTTTTCTGCAAACTGCTACTGCCCTTCCCTACTACTGAAATCGACAGGGAAATTATAACTCAGTACGTCACAAGTGTATAATACAATCCGTAGCTTTTATGTATCTTTAGTGAGAATTTCAAATAATTATTTGTGGTCTAATTCTTCGATAACCTTTCAAACATTTTGCAAAATTAATATCTTGTAAATACTTAAGAAAATAGCATCTAATTAAGTCGCATGTGTATCTGAAACACTGGAAAAAAGTTTTATCAATTGCGACGAATGGAAAAAGGAACATTTCTAATTCCACCATACGTTTCTATCTGTATTAAAAAAAAAAACAATATTACAAAGATAATATGTTACCAGTTTGATACCTGGGAAGCATTACACAAAATTTCTGTGGGGAAACTGTACACACTTAACATCTCCTCTACAGTAGCGATGTAAAACACAAAGAACAATACGTCACCGTATTTTGAAAGTTCCCAGCATTAGAGTTTAGGATTATGGTAGTTAAGCATGCTCCGTGGCCTTGCTGTTTGGAGAGAACTATTAATAACGGAAACTCAATGGCTGCACTAACTTTGCGGGAAACTTTGCTCGTTTAGTACTGAACTGCCGTTAAAACAGGTATTCAGCTTAAACAATGGAGCTGGAGGGCAGACTCGCTGTGGTGTAGTAAGTAATAGAGTTCACGCTATCAGAAAACTCCTTCATATTACCTGTTTCATTGTCGGTTCAACTTTCACATTTGTGGCAGGATTTAATTATTTTAATATATTGTTACTCGTCGCATCTTTCCGTAACGTGTGCTGGTGTTAAGGAGAAATAATATGAGTAAAAGATAAACTGCAAAAGTACTGTAACAAACTTGTAGACTTTATTCCTTCGATTTTAGTTCTCTTATTTACAGAAAATCGATAACCATTAAAACACAGTACTTTGGCTGTTGAGAGAAACGAGAAATCACTACTTTACTTCGAATGACACCTCACAAAACGTTTTTCACATGAAGTTCATTGAGCATTCTCCATTCCCAAATAGTACCTACATAGTGCTCACTAATGATACCTTCTCATTAGATACGTAAAACTGTAAGTGTTCCTACTCAACGCTCTACAATACTTCTAAACTACATCACAGGCGGTAGAAAAGTGATATGCTGGTAAGATGTTGCATAGTAGTGCCGCGCTGGAATGATGTTACTGCGCTGCTGTGATATGACGGCAGATGAAACCAATCAGAGCCACTCGTATTTCCGAGCAGCAGCAATACAGCATCCCGCTGGCGGCCCATAGGAATGGAAAAATTATCATCCTGCAGTATTCTCGGCGGAACACCTCCGTAGATGGGGTAGGCCTACATCCTTTGGCAACAGTGTAAGTTTTGGACCGAGGCCTCCGTGCTCAATTGGTCCCAGGAGTGTGCGTTACACGGCAGGGTGTGTCGATGCGCCGTGGAGCAGAGAGTTCTCCATGTTGAGGGTGGCGCCATCACCTCCCTCTCCTTCTTCTTCTTAATGGGTTATTGTGGAGCCTGCCTGCTGCGTGAAATCCTGCAACCCAGAAAAAAAAATTACCTCCCAGTTCCATCAGTTACCAATAGTTTAGACTTTTGACAGCGTTGGCTGCAATTTAATCTTTAAAATTGTGAAGATGGCTAAGATAAATTACATACAGCGAAAGGTTATTTATGACTTGTACAGGAAGCAGCCAGTAGTCAAAAGATACGAAGACCATTAAAGGGTGGCAGCCGTTGAGCAGAGGAGATGTGTCTGCAGCGTATCTCCATTGGTATTCAGCCTCTATTTCAACCAAGTAGTGAGGGAAATCAAGAATAATCTAGGAAACGGAGAATTTAGGTTTTACGAGAGTGTGTTTTTACAGGTGAAAATTCACTTCCTTATGTTATTGATTACCCTATTACCCACATCACTTATATTACAATCCACAATAACTCTTGTGTCTGCTGTAATCAAAACAGTTTTTGTGTCATATGTCATGTTTAGTGGCAGATCATCGACATATATCAAGAAAAAGCACTGAACACAGATCAAAACCCTATGAGAGACCCCACATTACATGGTACACTCAGCTTGAAACTTCATCTCTGTACGGTAACTTTCTGCTTCTTAATTTTCAGATACTAAGTAAACCACTGTTGAGCTTATTCCGCAATCCCATAACGTTGCAACTTAACGCAAAATATACGTGTGTTCGACACGATCAAATGTTTTTGCTAAATCAAAGAAAACTCTGGCTGTCCTTAACATATTGTCTGGCGCTGATAATGCCTGAAACACAAATGAATGAATAAAATTTTCTGTGGATACATCCGTCCCAAAGCTAAACTGACAGTCTGAGAGCAAGTTATCTGAACTGAGATGTGCTACTGAGATGTGCTACTTTTCTACTAGTCATTGCATTGTCAGAAACCTTTGAAATCACAGGTAGAAACAATAGTAGATGGTAATTCTCTGCGTTATCTCTTTCACTGTTTTTATAAAGTGGTTCCTCAAACGAGCAATTCGTCCTGTTCGGAAACTTACCACACCGGAAAGACTTATTGCACAGGTGACTAAGTACAGAACTAAAGGAAGGTGCACTGGTCTTCATAATCCCACTCGATATTTCGTCGTACCTGGGGCGCCTTTACCCTTTAGTGATGCTATAATTGATTCAATCTTTGTCTTTTCTTGTTTCCTGTAGCTGCATGGAATCTACATGTCAGGCAACACCAGTTCACAAAAATTCAACGTATATACCGGCACCAATAAAATTTTAATTTTACTTGCCAACTACTCACAACAACTGATTATTACATATTTTGTGCAGCTTTGGTGGAATATTAACAATTTAACTATCACAGAAGAGAGGTGCATTATGTCGAGCATCTACATTCTGGCGTGATAACTCTTTCACAATTGACCACATAATTTAAATTTTGTTCTGAGAGCTTTCTGTTCTTTTGATGTGAATATGTTTTAAACTTTCTGATGTCATGCCTTAGCATTACATATATTCTTGTGTGTAGCAAAATTCTTTTACTAGGCTCTGACTGTCTTTCATGTTACGATACAGCTACCACTTCCTCCTACATGATATTCTAATACCTTCAGTTTTCCTAATTGGTTGCTTATTAGTCCTGAATATGCGCCTGCACTGCGGAAGAGCTGTTAGAAGAAGTGCTTACTATCTCTATCATGTGTCATCTTATTTAGCCAAGAAGTTTGCTTGAAAAGGCAGGTGACTTGGTACTTCTCACCTAGATTCTCCTTCAAATGTAAACAAACACTGCCTCGGTGGCTGCTATCTAGAAGCAGACTATTCATAATACGTAACTTCGGCTTCCTGACCATGATTGTAGTCTTCTGCATATTAACTTTTTCTGCATGACTGTGACAACGCACAAACCGATTATCACAATAAAAATTAAACTGTCGGAGCTCATTCTCAACCTATTGGTCTTACTGCCAACTGCCAGGTCCCACTTCTCCACCCTCGCCCTCCGTAACTTTTCGAGTACCTGTCTACGTCTACAGCTGCATCTATATACCAACTCCTTAACCTACCTTATGGTGTATAAAGAAGGATACGATGAACATCGGCTAGTCATTTTCTTCCATATTACATTCCAAATAGGAACGCGGAAATGAAGATTGCCTGTATCCTTCCGTACGAGACTTAATTATCCTTATCTTATCTTCATGGCCCTTTCATGAAATGTGCGTTGGCAACAGTAGAATCGTTGTGCAGTCTGCTACAACTGCCAGTTCTCTAGCTTTTTCAATAGCATTTCGTGAAAAGAACATGGTCTTCCCTCCATGGGTTCCCATTCAAGTTCACGAAGCAGTTCTGTAATTCTCTAACTTTGTTAGAAGCTATGTGTAACAATCCACTGAAAAGCTTCGTTTTCTTTCTGTAGTCCGATCTGATTGGAATCTCAAACACTCGATCAGCTCTCAAGAATGGATAGCACAAGCGTTTTATACGGCGTCTCCATTATGGATATGTGCTACACATCCCTGAAATTCTCCAAGTAAACGAAGTAACCTTTCTCCTTCCCTAGAATCGTCCTTATATGCTGGTACCATTTCGTATCGTTTTCAACGTTACGCCTATATATTTGATAGACATGACGATGTAATGCTGTCTAAATCGTCCTGAAGTATCATACAGTCACTCAACGACGATACTTTCCCGTATACTACAGCATCGTCAACATACAGTAGCAGATTGACACTCACAATCTCCACGAGATCATTTATGTATACAGGGTGGTCCATTGATAGTGACCGGGCCAAATATCTCACGAAATAAGCATCAAACGGAAAAAGTACAAAGAACGAAACTCGTATAGCTTGAAGGGGAAACCAGAGGCGCTACGGTTGGCCCGCTAGATGGCGCTGCCATAGGTCAAACTGATATCAAGTGGTTTTTTTAAAAAAATAGGAACCCCCATTTTTATTACATTTTCGTGTAGTACGTAAAGAAATATGAATGTTTTAGTTGTACCACTTTTTTCGCTTTGTGATAAATGGTGCTGTAACAGTCACAAACGTACGTGGTATCACATAACATTCCGCCAGTGCGGACGGTGTTTGCTTTGTGATACATTACCCGTGTTAAAATGGACCGTTTATCAATTGCGGAAAAGGTCGATATCGTGTTGACGTATGGCTATTGTGATCAAAATGCCCAACGGGCGTGTGCTATGTATGCTGCTCGGTATCCTGGACGACATCATCCAAGTGTCCGGTCCGTTCGCAAGATAGTTACGTTATTTAACGAAACGGGATGTGTTCAGCCACATGTTAAACGTCAACCATGACCTGCAACAAATGATGATGCCCAAGTAGGTGTTCTAGCTGCTCTCGTGGCTAATCCGCACATCAGTAGCAGAAAAATTGCGCGAGAATCGGGAATCTCAAAAACGTCAGTGTTGAGAATGCTACATCAACATCGCTTGCACCCGTACCATATTTCTATGCACCAGAAATTGTTTGGCGATGACTTTGAATCTTGTGTACAGTTCTGTCACTGGGCACAAGAGAAATTACGGGACGATGACAGATTTTTTGCACGCGTTCTATTTAGCGACGAAGCGTCAGTCACCAACAGCGGTAACGTAAAACGACACAATAGGCACTATTGTGCAACGGAAAATCCACGATGGCTGCAACAAGTGGAACCTCAGCGACCTTGACGGGTTAATGTACTATGCGGCCTCTTGGGAGGAAGGATAATTGGGCCCCATTTTATCGATGGCAATCTAAAAGGCGCAATGAATGCTGATTTTCTACGTAATGTTCTACCGATGTTACTACAAGATGTTTCACTTGATGACAGAATGGCGATGTACTCCCAACATGATGGATGTCCGACACACAGCTCGCGTGCGGTTGAAGCGGTATTGAATAGCATATTTCATGACAGGTGGATTGGTCGTCGAAGCACCATAGCATGGCCCGCACGTTCACCGGATCTGACGTCCTCGGGTTTCTTTCTGTGGGGAAAGTTGAAGGATATTTGCTGTCGTGATTCACCGACAACGCCTGACAACATGCGTCAGCGCATTGTCAATGCATGGTCGAAAAATACGGAAGGCGAACTACTCGCTGTTGAGAGGAATGTCGTTACACGTATTGCCAAATGCATTGCGGTTGACGGACATCATTTTGAGCATTTATTGCATTAATGTGGTATTTACAGGTTCACGCTGTAACAGCATGCGTTCTCAGAAATGATAAGTCACAAAGGTACATGTATCATATTGGAACAACCGAAACATAATGTTCAACCGTACCTTCGTTCTGTATTTTAATTTAAAAAACCTACCTGTTACCAACTGTTCGTCTAAAATTGTGACCTATATGTTTGTGACTATTACAGCGCCATCTATCTCAAAGCGAAAAAGTGGTCCAACTACAACATTCATATTTCTTTACGTACTACACTAATATGTAATAAAAAATGGGAGTTCCGATTTAAAAAAACGCAGTTGATATCCGTTTGACATATGGCAGCGCCATCTAGCGGGCCAACCATAGCGCCATCTGGTTTCCCCCTTCAAGCTAGACAAGTTTCCGTCTTTGTAGTTTTTTTCGTTTGACGCTTATTTCGTGAGATATTTGACCCAGTCATGATGAATGGACCACCCTATACAGTCAGTAAGAGCGCCCCCACTACACTCCTCTGGGTGACTGTTGACGATACCATTGTCTCTAATGAACATTCGCCGTCGAGGGCAAAGTATTCGGGCCACTCGTATACCTATGCTCGGCCCTTTGTTAATAACCTGCATTGGGAAACCATGTCAAACGATTTCCGAAAAACTAGGAAGTTGGAATCTGCTTGTTGCCCTTCTTCCTTGGTAATCAGGATATTGTGTGAGAAAAGGCAAGTTGAGTTTTGCACGAGCAACGCTTAATAAAACCTTGTTGAAGCTTTTGTGTCTCTCATTTATACTGGAAGGCACATAGTTTCAATTTCTGCCGGACTATTAATCTATTCCTACAACATGTCCTGCAGCTCGAAGGCAGTGTCTCGCTAGATTCCCCACTATGTTCTCCATTAATTCATTCACCCCAGAGAAGCTATTTTCTACACATTTCGTAACGTATCCCACGGCTTGCTAACTGCACTTCACGCACTTTTCACTCATTGTCAAATTTTCGAATATTTCTATACATGTACAATGAAATAAAACACACACACACACACACACACACACACACACACACACACACACACACACATGAACAACAACAAGAACAACAATTTCGCTATTAACGTCCAGTAAACTATATTCCTTATTTTATTAAATGCGGGAAAGATTTACGAGCCTATGTAGCTTACCCCTCCTGAGTTACAGAAGAAAAATGTGACCTACTTGAGCACTACCTATATCAGCAATTAACAAACTAAACACTAGCTCACAACACATATACGAAAATGAACAGAGGCACTACGAACGTAGTGGAGTGCTGATATTGTAATTGAATGAAAACGATATTGTCTTGAAGAAAGGTTGCGGAATGACCATTAAAAAAGGTAAAATAAGCGTACCGGAATGATGTCGAAATAATTCAGGTTATCCTGAAGGAATTGGGTTAGGAAAAGTGTTCAATAAAGTTTGCTTCCTTTGTAGTAAAACAATTTACGGTTAATGAAATACAGTCCATATAAAACGCAGATTGGCAATAGTAACAAATGCAATTATGAAAAGAAATATAGACAACATCTTTTCTGTCTGTCGATCGCCATATTGTTATCTCGAGATATCTGGTTTCAGGCTTTGTCGCCTAGTTGCAAATCTTACTGGTAATTACAAAATATCCTCTGTTGAAGTAGGTCTGCGGGTTCACTGTCATACAAGCATACATATCAGTCAAACTGATAGTGTTTTCGTAGGATGCGTTACTCTGAACTTAAACGATCAGTGATGAAAGTGCCTTTAACAGTAATCTAAGACAGTAGCTTGCGTACTGAAAAAGGTATGTTTTATAGAATGCGCCCATAATATAAATTTAAGTAAGAGTTTGTAAGTATGAGTAGTCTAATTTATCAGTCAAGTGACCAGTTTCGAAAGTGGTACGATCTATATCAGACCATTAGAACTCCATTATGACTGCTGGAGAGAGTGCCGGTGCGAGCCGGCTACATACCGCCTACAACCGCTGTTCGCTGTTTCTCAGGAACAGTGTTGCAAAGGAGCTTAAATTTAGGTGTAAGGAAGTCATTTCTGAAAGTGTTTGCTAAGAGCGTGGCCTTGTATGCAAGTGATGCTTAGACAATCAGGACAGGCAAAAAGAGAATAGGAGTGTTATTACGTAACTGTGCTCCTATAGAGAAATGATGCAGATTAGGTGCGCATATCACCTGAGTAATGAAGAAGCTCTGAATGAAGTTGGGGAGAAATGAAATATGTAGCATAACTTGAGGAAAGGAGGGAATTGACTGGATACATCGTGAGCCTTTATGGTCAGATTGGTAGTACGAGGATGTGCGGGAGAGGAGGTGAGGGAACTGCAGAGCAAACAAAGACGCAAGACGTGACTGTAGAAAGCAGGTTCACATGGGTGTGTAGTCGAAACGACATGAGAATTTCGCTGACAGCTCGCAGCAGTGTGCCCATCTTTCAACTGCGAAGCATTAACGACTGCAGGTGATAACAGTAGCCGTGTAAAGAGCTGTGACAACGCTGAGGCATTGCTATGGAAACGTTTACAAAATCGCGTCACAGTACTCGTTGAGGCAGGGTCGCGAAACTGCCGCGCCCAGCCCCCTGCAAGCCTCATGGATCAACTTACGCAGACTCAACCTTAGGTTGCAGTCGTGAGGCAGACACGAAGGACGTACAACCACAGTAGCAAAAGTAATAACAACTGAAAGATAGTGATTAAAGCTCTTCTAATTGATTTTAATATATGGCCTATGAGGTACGTGAAGCATAGACCCGTACGGTGACGGCTCACCGATTTGGTCCAAATCGGTGGTGTATGCAGGGATTGGACACAGATTAAGAGCGACAGTTCTGAGAGCTCCAGATGGCCAAGCGTTTAGCGTTTTTGGTGCCAGTCGGGTGAGGCATGAACCATTAATGTTAGCGTAACTACCAGGCAATGGTTGGCGCCGCGCAGAGAGTTCAGAATGGTAATCCGGGGGTCACCGGGAGGAGTCCTTATGGCGAAAGTCTTTATTTTCAGTTTATGCGTTATTTATACAGCCAATAAAACTAGACAATTCTCAATATATTGTATTTTCATAAAAGCATGAAAAGGAAAAGCAACAAAAATCAGCGATTACAAATTACTTTCAAAGATGGTATCGTATTTAGAGTGTACATGATTTTGTATTCCATTAGTTTCATTTTGACCCTAGAGCAGCCATTGGCATCTGAATACGAACGGTAGCATTCCGGTGTATGTAAAGTCGGCCCATCAGCCATTGTGGGTGAACCAAAGATTGAAAACGGCGATGGATTGTAGCTTAAAACTTTTGTTCGAAAGCGATCTTATCACTACGAAAGTTCCGCGATACTAACCGAAGAACACTTTTGAAATTGGAAGTTAAATGCACGAGAAAGTAACGAAAGTCTTATGCGAATATACGTTTCAGTGCACCGTTGAGGTAATTTGCTCCGAAGAATTCGACGAACGACAGTATTACGAAGACGAAGTGCGTGGCTTTTCGTCAAGCGATGACTACAAACTAGATGAATTAAAATGGCAATCCAGATTTCGTTCCTCTAGATTACAGGCTAATAGTGTTTAATCTGGCAAAAACATACTCAAAACTAAATTTTAAGAGCCTGAAAACAAGTGGGGTATCTCGCTTCAAGCATATGTCATGATATAAAGCTTTCGGAATAACCGATAGAACCAAATGTGTTAGCTTAAGGAACCCTTGTCCGAAGACTGAACCGTTACGAAGCTAAGTGTGCAGTAGGAAGCCGCCCGTGGAAAACGAGAATCTACCAATCCCTGTTAGTACGATGTAATAAATCGGTGTATGCGGTACGTAGGTGCGAAAGTCGTAGACAAACCGACGAACCCGTAGACGGCCGTTAAGTAAAGAGGAACAGGGGAGAGGAATTCACCAAATGCACTGCAGAACATGTATTGTGTACACTGATATGACCAGTCTTGATATAAGACTGTTTATCACGGAATTCTTTGTCTACAAGATGTATTTTATTGTCGATAGTCCGAAATGTAATTGTGTTATATCCAAATACATGATTAGGAGACCTGATTCCATGTACGGAAACGCGAATGGATATTGTAGGAGAGTTGAAACGTTTTGTGAAATGAATCACACACTCAGGAGACGTCTGACTCATACGTTTCCAACAATTTTCTAACGTTTACAGGCAACACGGCAAGTGGCACTCCAAAATCGGGTTTGGAGAAAGCGCAGCTTAGTGGCGTGGATAAGCAGCTTTCTATTGGCACTGGATAATATACTCGTGAAACATATATCGGACATACTACTGCGATGAAAGTAATATGGAAGCAGCAGCTAAACTCACACCATTCAAACTTTTAACATCAGCTGATTTCGGACACCGGGACGTGCTGTGCCAACAGAATCGGCAGCGTATAACTTGTATAAAGTGTTTCAGCGCAGACTGAATTCGCTGTACTCACAATTAATGCCCATAGACCGTTGCGAATTCTTGTGATATAGCTATGAAGAGCCAGATATGTAGATTTTCCGTTCCCTTGTTCGCGAACGTAGTAAGTGCTTGGTTAATTAGACCACATTTCGTTCATCTCATACTTGAAGGAACTCCGTGTCCTGCATCGGCTGTAATTCATTTCCGTCTTCTCTTTATTATCCAAACTACTAAGTTTTGATTGTATACCATTCGGAAGCAAAATTTCTAACCCGTTAGATGTATATGTTTCGTGTTACAGTTATTATCATGGACATCCCGTTGCTGGTCGGGTTCTAAACACGTAGCCATGATATTTGGATCCCTACAAATAGTAGGAAACACAACTGCCACAGAACACTAGGAGAGTCGCAAGGGAGCATTAGAAGCCCTTAGATGTTCTCAGTATACACAAAGGATTTATCAGTGAGCATCAGCAGTTCTACAATATATTTTAAATGACGATTTTGTAAGGTTTACGAAAGTACCGTAATTGCCGAGTTGGACAATGGCAGATCTTTACGAATGTGAAAAAATGTAAGATGATGCATCTAACAAGGAGAAAGAATCCGGTAGTATCAGATTACAGGATTAGTGGTGAACATTTAGACAACATATCCGATAGTATCAGATTACAGGATTAGTGGTGAACATTTAGACAACATATATATAGGGGCAATCCTGAGTATCAATATGAGACAATTACAGGAAATCAATGTAAGTGAAATGGAACGGAAGATTTACATTTTTGTAAGGGTTCTGAGAAAATGAGAATCTATGAATCCCAGTTTGTACGATATTATAAATTGAGTCCTGAAGTACTTAGATGCGAACGTCATAGACAAAACTGACGAACATGTAGACAAGACATTAGCACGATGAATAACGTTCTTTCTGTATCCTTGCCAAGTAGGCTGGTTTTATACATCGAATACATTCAGAGAAGCGCTAGTGTCACATCAACAGGTTGGTTTAGCACTACATGAGAGTCTAACAGAAATTCTTGGAGAAGTTTAATGGAGAACATTGGATGGAGACTTTTTTTATCCTCGCAAATCATGCACTACAGCTCTAACGTATTTGAAGCTACCACTTGAAGCTGGTTTTAGTGATTAGTATTGTAACAGATGAATACTCTGGGAATCTCCAAACAGACGAGCTCTTCCACTATGAAGCCGGGAAATTTTTGCATTGCCCTCACAGTGACCTGGTGATTGACGGCGAAGAAGGTTCTTGTCCGTTCGTCTCGTCGATGTGGTTGTAGACTGTCACAGTTGCCACCCCCATTATCCTACCTCTTGGCTCATGACTCCTACTCAAATCAGACTCCAGGTGACTCACAGCTACAGGACTGTATACGAATGGCCGTCATTAGATAGAAAGAAGAGAGCGATCTACGCCGAAACGTCTGGCTGGAATCAAAGTGGCTGAAAGTTTATTCCAAGGGAAATAATGATCATTCCTCTTTAAAACCTTGAAGTTCCTTGACATCCCTAAGCGCAATAGTTTACCAACCACTACAGCAAATATCATGGTTTCCGGTACTTTTCAGTCTGCCTTCATAGATCGTTCCCATTGGAGAAAAGAGACAGAAGAGAAATAGCCGTGATCATCATGATCTCCTCCAGAAACTCAAGCTAATATAAATAAGAAATCACCACAACTGTATAGATACACTTTTATTAAATGTCTATCGGTTTCATTCAGAAGAACATCATCGGACTACACCGCCAACAGTCTTCATAAAAAAATATCTGCAGAATTATGTCCATATGGTGACTTAATAAGTCTAGATATCTTATTTGATGATAGAGGCAACTGCTGGAACACGACGGTCGTATAAAAACGCGGTCGACCGTCTGGTAAAAGCTCGGCAAGCAGTTAGTGCAAGCTACCTGGCATGCTGTATACACTAGACTGTCCAAGCAGACGTCTTAAACCATCATACTTGAACTACTCTGGGGGTATATTATTATGAAGACTGTGGTTGTATAGCCCGGTGACGTTCTTTAACGCTGACTGTAGAGCAATTCTGCTGCCGCCAACATACATTTCGCGTAAGGACCATGCAGATAAGATGAAAGAGGTAAGGGATTTTACAGGACCGTACAGATAGTCGTTTTTCCCTCGCTGTATTTGCCAGTGGAACGGAAAAGGGAATGACTAATAGTGAGACAGATGCCTCCCACCACGGCTTGCAGAGTTTGTATGTAAATGTAGATGTAAAAACCAATCGTTGCACTATTATTAACATTATGAGACAGCAAAGAAATTGCGTTCCAAATTTGGGAGTGCTTATTTTACTTTGAAATAAATATAAGATTTACAAATAAGGCGGAATCATCTTTCAAAACTTCAGTTACAATGAGCTAAATTGGAAAATAATTTTTGTTTTTATTCGTAGAAATGTAAGTGACGAGGTTTATTTTGAAATCATTTGGTAGCAGGAAATTCTAAGGAAAGGTATGAATATTTAACCATGTTTTTAGGTTTTCTTTTGTTTTTTATCTTTGCTTGTTTGGTTGGTACATATACGCACAATGATTAAAATCATGTTATCATGATAAGCTATACGTTTCTGGTATTTCATTCACTTTTTATATTTTTGGTACTATTTTCAACAACGTAAATTTCTCCGAAATTGGAGAAAGCCTGTCAGGAATCTGCCCTTCAGTCTCTAACAATTTATCACCGGTTGGCTAAATTAGAGCTTACCATGAAGAACCCACCTTTAAAGATGAATGCAAGAAGTTTACATTTCTATGTCAAACCTGCGTTGTTTTAGTACTGTAAGAAGTAAATGATGCTGTAGGTTTATCAGATGAAAGTGAATGGTGTGTTTTACATGAGGAATTACTTATGAGAAGTTTCGTGGATGATAAATGCTGTCTGAATGCAATTCTCAGTCGCTTTCAACGGTTTTAAAAAGACATTAACCGAATTTATGTGTTGATTAATTACCCCACATCCTTTACTCCTCATAAGCATAAAAGATTCGAGGAAGTAGGTCGGCGGTCTGGTGCTCGACAAGAAAATAGACGAATTTTTCTGTCGGAAGTTTTTGGATCCATTGTCATGGAGGGGCAGAAACAATTTTCATATTGCTTACCCTCAATGAGTAAAGAAATGTTGCCGGTCGTCACGCTATGTGTGACCGATGGTGTTTTAGTGAAGACCCCGAGGCGGGAGCCAACTGGAAATACATCAAAAAGCTGTCACGAAAGCTTAAAAAATTTTATAGTAAAGCAATAATTGGAAAATGCTACCTGCCTAAGTCTTGCGAATCAACTAGCGGAAAAATTACTTCAGAGGAGGCCGCGATTGGAAAAGCAAAATGTATCATACAATTTAGAGACATTACACCCATCCACAAACTGTGGTAACTTTAGATCTTTGATGGACGGATTATTGTAATATACATATTTATTTGGTATCTTCATATTTTCAACACTTTCCATAAAGGGACGTGTGACAGTAGGTGCTTTGTGTTCAACAAAAATATTATGTTAGCTGTATGTTTCAAGTACGTAGACATTACAGAACGGGATCTCGGATAGTAAAAGTGCTCATTGCAAAATCGTGTGCGCAAAGTGGAAATATCCCATACAAATGATCGTACCTGTTCCTGGAAATTAGAGGAGAACCGATTTACACACTGCTGCCATACCGTAAAGGTATTTTATAACACTTCTGGTTATTGTGGTGGGTTCAGTAGCCTTTACTGAGCCTGAAAGTCTGTACACAGCAATTATACATGTAAATAAATTGGATAATACGTTCAGAGCATTTTTAATATGACAACTGCTCTACTCTGCTAAAAAATATAACTAAGAATGATTTTATTGGCAGGCATCGTCTGTAATTGTTAGAATTCGAAAGGTCATGTAAGCTTAAATGGGGAAAGAAGAACTAAACAGTCTTTCGTAGTGCCGAAACAAGATAATTTATTGACAATGAGATGAAATGAACTCTTCATTAGATTTTACAATTTTAACTTATACTTCCATGCGGTAATCTGTTAGGATTACAGAGGTTATTAACGGCAGCAAGAAAGACGTACTACTTCCTATGATACTAATTTGGAAATATTTCAATCTATGTTACATAAAATTTTATGGATTGTAGTTTTCAAGAAGGAGCAATTCTAATGTACGAAATAACTTTGTTTGGTCATTTACGGTAACGATATTTGGCGAAGCACGTAAGTGTTTGATCTTCATTCTTAAGAATCATCTTAGAATTACCGTCAATCGCAAGATGTGTAAAATTCAACTGACGAAATAGATGCAGATCTTTGACTAAACACTAGCGCTTTTACTACAGCTAACATAAATATTGAAATTTGTTTGACTGCCACTATAATAGCGAACCATCAGCTGACTTCAAGGAACTGAACGATATAAATTAAAGCGATAAGTCTTCACAGAGATCTGTTAAGCACATCTTTTCTTCAGCTCGCTACATTTTTGCATTTATTGCTCTCCTTTGTGTCGTTGCGACAACCTTCTAACTCCTAAAGTAAGAATAAAAATTATATGACGAGCTATGAGTGTTATGATAATATGATGGCGGAAACAGAGACTGAACATGGGGAGCTGGATGGACTTAATGCGTCGGTTTTAAAATGAATAATGCTGAAAAAACGAGGGAAAGACATACCTAGAATAAGACCATCAAGGATAACGGGTATGACTTACTGATGACTGTGTGGAGAAGGAAATACTTAAGGATTTTCCCGCTGGTACTCTCCAGTCGGGGAAAACAACTACAATAAAATGAAACAATAATTGCAACTAATAGCTAATCACCGTGTTCCAGCAGTAGTGAACACCAGAAGATCCTGAGGAAGATCCCAGCAGAGGAGTCGAAATGTCGACCATTTTAGTAAATATATGAAGCGGCCTAATAACCAAGAACATTTTAACTTCGGTGACAACGGCCACGAAGCCTGCAGAATTACATAATTCAAAATGTTTTCCTCAATCTAATGAACTTGTGACACACAGAGCGAGTTCTATCATGATGAAATACTTCTATGTTTATGTTCAGTACATCACCTATTGGGCTTAAATGTGTGTGATCCACGACAGACGACACTGTCCATTGGTAGTCCTTTGAAAGTTTTCATGTCGGCGTTTTTGTGCCTCAACCTGACAAAAATGTTAAATAATGCACCCTGTTTGGTGATGTTTAATTTCACAGACGATTGCATCTATTTGAAGACTATTGCTCCTTGTGCACATTTCCATTGTAATTAATCTCTTTCTGTTGCACGACATAAGGCATACTTTCTATTTAAGAGAAAACCAATATAGGAAAACGATGAAGTCACGATATTAAAGACAACGCCTCGCTGCGATCTGTAAGAAAGCATCTCAAGCAAAATACATTAAAAAGTCCTTCAGTTCAGAATCATGTACCGACAACAAACAAAAGTGCACAAGTGATCTTCGGTGGTGGAGAGGATCATAAGAAATGTCAGCATATTACAATAAGAATGTATCCAGAATAGAACAACCTCGCTATCGGTTAGTGAATTTTTTACGACACTGACTGCGCAAATACTGGTGTGGGCTGACAACCGATCTATCCTGGAACTCAGGACTACTGATGGACCGCTTAATTTGTGTGATTATTCAATTGTTACATCAACTTTGGCACTGCGTAAACACACACCAAAGTCAGCAATTATAGGTCACAGCATGGCTTGACGACTTAACTGCATCTTCAGCTGACAACTAGGACCTACATTTGCCCTATGGCTCCTAAGAACAGATCACAGTATTCGAAACCACGTATCTATAGTTTATAGACTAAAACTGGAGACGTTTTTAATGTTCCGGTGACATACAGGCAATTTACAGCTGGAACGGTAGTTCTGTCGACGATTAAATCACACCATGGAATGGGAAAGAAGCGGTTCTCGATGGCACCATCAAAATATTTCCCCGCAATAATTTACTAAATATTCGAGCAATGAACGACAGTGAAAATTGTTTGTAGATAGCAACATAGTATGCAGATTCTTAACTAGATTAAAGCGATGCATATAGTACCGTTAATAAGGACACAACGCATCTTCGTCCGTCGAATGAGTTGGAGAGATTAAAGAATTATTTCATATGTTCAGTATTGATATGATTTCCATACATACCTCATTTCGTATGCAACTTATTATCTATAAGTCAACCTAAATCTGGAATAACAAAAGTAATGACACTTCTTCATTTAACTATAACACTCTTGATGCTTATGTATGTTTTACACCGTATCATTTAAACTGACTGCTAGCAGTTATGTTTCTCAAAGTGATATCGACATATGGCACGCCTTTGATTTCTTATTTCAACAAACTATCCTTACTCTTGCCGACTGAGGGTAACATATCCAGTCGTAACAGTTAGCTCCGACGCACCAAATGCTAAACTCTTGAGCACGACCATCGCTAAACAACTTATACGAACGCAAAGCAGTAAGGAATTTGTACGGGTCGTCTGTTTCACGATTATAGATTGCCATAAATTATAATCATAAATAACCCATTTCCTCACAAATATGGAAACTAGATAGTGAACATCTCAAAAGAACCAGTAAATAAAAGTTCGCTGCTACCTCATGTCGAGTCAAAACTTGTACATGGCTATGGAGTGTAGCGCGGGTAAAGAAAGCTTCATAAAAGGTTCCAGTTGTAGACAAATGCGATTCTTGAAATATTAGGATGCCAGCGAGTGGATGATTTTTTTTCTGATTATTTTCTACAAGCGTTTTAGCGAAGGATACTGAAGTAACAATTATTTTCATAAATGGAATCAAACAGACTGCTGTGCCTATTCTTATAATTACAAATGTCGGAAGTCCTCTAAAAGTCAAACGTAGTGTCGGCTGTTCATGATATATTAAGAGTACCATTGTATTTCAGACTGACTTTGGTGACATAGTGGATAATATTAGTTGGAGCCTCAAATTTCTCATAGCTGGTACGTTTATATATGAAGAAAACTTGCTTTATAAAATTTGTTGTAAGGTCTAGGAAAATACTGGTAATTTCTTATTAATGTACAGAAATACGAATGTATACACGTTTCAGAGCTAAAAGAAAGTATTATCCTCAACTGAACGGTTAATCATTCACAACTATAGGCAGTCTAGCACATAAATCAGGGGACTAAAAATGTGTGAATTTAAGATGTGCAAAATTAACATGACTTCAGTATCAGTTAATGCAAACTTAAGACTACGATTTATTGATGGGAAACTGGGTAACTGCAGTTTGTTCACGATGGACGCACAGAGCAGATCGCGTGTGAAGAAGCCACTCTGTATTAGGTCGAACAGGAAGGCTTGCCGGGCGCCGGAAACACTGTTTCTCACTGAATCGCACGTAGAAAATACCACGAATTGGCCGTCAGTAATGATAATACTTTTCAATCACGTCATGTACCAACTCATTACAGCTACTGAAAGTAGAACTGTAATAATTATAGTTGTCACAATGGCGTTAAAGTAGTTATTATTTTCGTGGTTCGTCTTTAATGTTATGGGAGTAATCTTTAGTTTCTTTTGCAAATAAAGAAGACTTATACTCACAGTTTTATTGGCTCGTATAGGTGTAGTGTGAGAAACAAGAGGATTCAGTGGCCCTGTCATGTGTCAGGAGCGTCTGAAAAAGCAAACGTCATATGTAGAATGAAGCGAAGTCCATAGAAATGTCACCTCTGCAATAATGTGCTAAGCACATGAAATGGATTATGGTTACACGTCACCATCTGACAATAGAATCAGTAAACCCTTATCAACGTTGCAACGATGGAAGAGTAGTCTGTTTATTCTTAAAACAGCGATCATCGTTCTAACTGCACAAATATGTTTGATTGTGCAATATTTGGTAATCTAATTTTCCTTCTGGTGGGATATTATATTTCCTATCTTATAAATGGTTTATGTCGTTTGCTGTTTCCGGGGGAATACTTTCTTCTCGATTGATTTTCTCTATTCATTATTTAATTGCACTGTCGTATTAGCGTTTTTAACAATTTATTTTTCGTTATTTATTGTAATACCTTATTTTCAAGCATTACATTTCCATTGTATATTTTCATCCAGAGCCGTCCCTTTTGTAAGAAATGTTGGTTCTCTATGACTAAATATTTGAATCCAACAAATCGATGTATTGATGTTTTACAAGCCCTTGGCATGTAGGCGGCTCGAAAGGCGTGGTATTCCAGCAGTATGAGTCTCCTTGATCGTCTTCTTTTGCAGGGTCTACATTTGTGGATGGGCATGCCTGGGTGAAGGTTGAGATACGTAGAGCAGGAGGAGGAGAGAGAGGTGGCAGGAGGGGATTGGTAAGGAGGGAGGGGGTTGGAGGTGATTGTTAGCAAGAGAGTGGGTAAGAGGAGTTGTAATCACAGAGATGAGGAGATGAACAGACTGCTGGTGGACGGCGAGATGGAGGGAAAAAGGTTGGGGGAAGAGAAGGGCTGGACAGAGAGAGAGGAGGGAGGAATATGCACAGACAGCGAGGCGAGGAAGTGATGGGCAGAGAGTCAGAGGAGAAAAGGAGACGGACTAAGAGATCTGTGCATTTTAAGTGCCATACATGTACGCAGTCGAAGCGATGGGGAAGAAGCTGGTACGGTACCTAACAAAAGCGGATGTGTGGATGTATGTATTTCCACATCTCCTCCTAAACCGAAGGATAGATTTCACACAAACTTGCTACACACATCACCTAGGATGTGTCGAAAGAAGCGCTGTGTATGTAAGCACCACTTAGCTCTCTAAGGGTGGGACAGGGAATGATATTATAGCGTGGTTCACAACATACAATAGCCAGAGAATATTCAGCCTTCTTATGAGAATGAGAGCACTTAGTGTCTTGCAACTAACTTCATATGTCGTTTAAAATATTTACGAGACGTTTTTCCCGCTGAAATTCCCTACCAAATGATGAAAAGAAAAGTGTTTGTCGCTTACTACAATTTCGTTTTTCGTGGAGTAGAACCAACACCTCAATCATGACCTTTTAATTTATTATTTCCTACTACTAACTCTGTTCGCAACACACTTCACTTATAATATTCACACTTACCACTCGATATACTAGCAAAACTATATGACTGTACGATACATAGTTCAGGAGATACGACATCGTAAACTGTGAGCTGCGTGGAAACGGAACTGCAGGGCGAAATTCGTAAAATTAAAGGTTAAATATTCGTACAAGTGTCTATAAAATACGTTACATACATGTGAAATGTATGTGATTTCCGCGTACGTGAGCAGAGCCACCAGTAAAAAGCTTCTCCTAAATCTCTGTATCTATTTCAACCTAACCTGGCACACATATTATGTAGTATCTGGAATGGAGTAGTCTGAGTCATAAATAACGACGTCCTAATGGAGTAGAGATGACAACGTGGAGAGAGAAGGAGGGAGAGGGTATGAAAATACAGAGAGAGAGGAAGGAAGAGATGGACACCGATAGGGGGATGTGCATGTGAACAGAGAGAGGGAGACTGGAAATGGACGGAAAGGGAATGGGAGTAGATCGGCAGAGAGAGGGGAGAGGACGAGGTGGAGTAATAGAAGACTGGGAAAAATACATAGGTGTGCAATGTCGGGGCCTTGGCTAGTTTATTAGGCCCATACAGGGTGAAAAGTATTTAAACCGACTAACTCTGGGAGGTTGTAGGGGACATCAAAACAAATATTTTTCCCGAATGTCATTTCTTCCTATGAGGAGTATTTAAACAGGTAGAGGAAGATTTCTCTGGTGGTAATTAAACTAACAAACACTTTTCCATTTATTTATAACCAAGAGACAACACATTAAGACAACCCAATTTCAATTGCAGTATATTTTCAAAAATGCCTCCATTCACACGTAAACAAATGTTACACCGTCGTATCATGTTCTGTCTGACAAGGGCAAAAACCCCAGGAGTATCCTGAATTGTTCCTGCTGCTGCTACTATTCGGGCAACCAGATCCTCTTCTGATGTAACAGGAGTAGCCTAAACAAGATTGGGCATCTCTCCCCACCCAAAAAAGTCCAGAGGGGACATATCTGGGGATCGAGCAGGCCATGGCACAGGACCACCTTTGCCAATCCACGTTTCTGGGAACCGTCAGTCCAGGAATCGACGCACATGACGACTGAAATGTGCCGGCGCCCCGTCACGTTGGAACAACATGCGTTGTCTTGTAGGGAGCGGGACGTCTTCCAGCAATTCCACATGCTGCAAGACAGCTTCCTCAAATTGCAGCGTTCTTACCGTGCGACGGCGTCCCTGTCCTGGTAATCTGCTAAATGACCCGGTCTCACGAAGACGTTGGTACACAGCAGCAAAGGTCGTGTGATGCGGGATACGGCGACTAGGATATTGTTGTTGATAAACCCGCTGTGCAGCTCGTTCGTTGTGATGCGCTATGTCGTACGCATTAACCACCTCGGTGTACTCACTCCAGGTGTATCGCTCTATTAGTAAACAGAGACAATGCACCACTACACTGGTGGACAGAAAATGCCTACAACTGAAGATCGTAATACAGCCTCTAAAACTGACGAGCGTAATATATACTCCACCGGTTTAAATAATTCTCATAGGAAAAATTGACTTTAGGAAAAAATATCTGTTTTAATGTCCCCTACAACCTCCCAGAGTTTGTCGGTTTCAATACTTTTCACCCTGTATATTTGCCTTTTAGAGTGGGTTATTATCAATACAAGCCTTTACATTAGGGCAGACATTAATTGCAAGTTGTCAAGGTATATAGCCTGTTTAAATAAATGGTCATATTCACTGCTGATATGTGTCTAACTTAAAGATTATTTTTAAACTCGGCACCAAATATGAATTTGATGTAAGAGGATTATTGCCCTATCAGCTTGAGTATATTTTGCATCGACAATAAGAAGTTTTCTGTAAGTTGTATCCCAGTTGAAGAGCGATTATAGAATAAATGTAGTCGATGTGTATTTGGGAGTAGCTCAAGAGGGTTGGTGCAAAGCGGGAATCACTACACGTGGCTCTACACGTGGCTTTTACATAGCTCGACAATGGTTGTAGCTGAGCCAGCGTTCGCAAGCGGTTGAAGCGTTCTATAGACAGCGTACTCACATGAGAAGGAAGACGGCGACGGCAGGTCAGGAGGCGAGGTACATGCAGGTGGTGTGGCCCTCCAGGTCCGCCGCGGGGATCAGGTCCTCAGCGGGCGTCACAGCCGCCAGCTGCCACTTGTCGCGGACCTGCAGTGCCCACAAAACCATCTCACTCACTACTGTTCCAAATATAAATTAAGTACAAGACATGAAAATTCAACATTCTGAATTTTTATTCATAAAATCTTTCTATAAAATCCTCTATTTGCGAAAATCCTTTATAGTAAGCATGTATTTATGTATCTACGTATCTATTTATGTATGTTCCACCACTAGATCGATTTCGATCAAATTTGGTACACATATGTATGGAAAGTAATAGTGTGGGCTTGGGGACCTCCTGCCTCCCTTAGTGGTTGGAGTAGCGGTGAGGAGGGAGTGACACAGAAATATAACTCAGATCTCGTGCAATATCAAAGAAATTATTACATGCACGTTATTTGTATTATTTGTGCTGTGGCCTTCTCCACCAGACATCACCACGCCTAGAGTATGGGAAACCAAACTGACAGCCTGCATCCTCGGGTTTCCCGCTTGGCAGGCACACCGAAGCACTACACAACCGACAGGCGATATTGATGAAAGGCCACAACAACAACAACAACACAGCAAAGACACCAGCAGCCACCAGGTGCCACTACCGGCCCACATAAACATAAGGAAGAGTTCGCTGCAGATCCCGGAACTATTTTCATACGTCAAACCACGTGACGGGTACCCATCCGCCGAAGCGCTATAAAGGCCGGCGCTCGGCCGCACATCGGCGGCCATACGTGGGGTCTGGACCCCTCCACCATCCTCCACACCTATAAATCCCTCATCCGCCCTATCCTTTGTTATGCCCATCCAGCATGGATCTCCGCTCCCCCTACCTTTTATAAATCCCTCCAAATCCTTGAACGCCATGCTCTCCGCCTTGCCTATCGCATCCATCTCCCCTCCCCCACGCGGATCCTGTATGATCTCATCCCCTTCCCCCACCTCCTCCTTTTCCTTGAAAGGATATGGATCCTGTACACCTCCCGTAAACTTGATCCTCCTCACCCGCTCATATCCCCGATCCTCTCCCATCCCCGCCCGCTGCCGCGCCTGTATTCCCACGTCCTGCCCGGTCTCCATCTCTCCACCCTCCTTACCCTCTCCCATGGTGGCTTCCGCCAGCTCCCTCTCCCTGAAGATGTCCTCGTCCCCTCCATCTACCCCTCCTGTCAACTTTGACCCTGCCCCGCCCCCCACTTCCGGTGTCCTTTCCTTTCGGCACCCTCCCTCCCTTCTCTTCTCATCCCTTCTTTTTCCTTTTCCCAGTCCCCTCCCTCCCCCCTCTTTCCCCAGGCTTCCTCCCCCCTTCCTCCCTCCCCCCTATCTCCCCTGCCCGTGGCATCTCTGCTCTCCCCTCTCGCTCTCCCACTCCCCTTCCTCCTCCTCCTCTCTTGTCAGGTCCCCGGACTTGCACACATAAAGTGAACATTCGCGCGCCAGAGATCATCGCCTTCTGTGCCTCGTGTGTGTGATGTCGTTTAGTGTTTTTGGTGTCCGCCGTCCCACTACTACGTTCACTTGTGCCGTCGGATTCGTCGGTGTTCTGTGCGCCGTGCCAACGTGTTTTCAGTGTTGTTATCGTCACGTGTGAACGACTCCGTGTTTTTTGTGTCTCTGTGACCTCTCTCTTTTGCCCATCACTTTGTTTCGTTATCATGCTCCGTTCTTCTACTGTTGTAAACGCTATGGCTGAAGAGCGGCGTAGTGTGCCGCTGCCAGCCTACCTGATTTGTACAGGCCTTAAAATAACAATAAAGTAAAAAAAAAAAAACCGCACATCAGCAGTTCATCAACCGCCAGCTGCCGCCCCAGTGGCCCGGCTTGGATCTTCTCGATGATCTCTGCATTACGCTTGGTATATTGGAGAAATCTCTGGCGGAGACTAGTAGGAAATTATTTCAGTTGTTTTTTATATTATTCTTGAATGTAGTTGTGATTGGGAGACGGATCACTGCTTTGTGTTGGTGTTATACTTGGAGAATTTGTTTTGGTTAATTGAACAGTCCAATAAATTGTTTTCGGACTTTGATCGTTAGTTTCTTCTGCTTACGCAGGCATATCAATTTGTATAAACAATTATGTGAAAAAAATAGTGTGAGAGATAGTGTGAGAGTAGTACACAACCTCCGCCTCTAGCGAGAGGGGGTGTGTGAGGATTATAAGCTGTGACAGGAAATATATTCGAAAACGATCTATATTAATCTCGAATCCATAACTTTTGGGGCCAATACACTCACTGGTGACAGTCTCGATGACTTTTCATCCCAGATGGACCGGTCGGGGGGGGAGGAGGGGGTGCTGGTTTTGTGCAAAGTTGTGACAATTCAGCATACCGCTGTAATGCCTGATGCTTTCACTATCCATAAAAACTGTGATGATAAGACTTCCCCAGCAACTTTACAGCTAAAGGTAGGGGTGAAAAGCGGTGGTGTAGGAACACAATTTCGGGTACCGTGGAATAATTTCAACTGAATTTGACTTAGTATTGGTTAAAAAACACTGTGGAAATAAGATGCCGTTTCTGCGTCTAATGTTAGCAGTGGAAATGTAAAAAATGTGCGAATATGACCTATTGCTACTTTCTTCCCTGTATTTGATTGTATTGGTAGACTTTAAAACTAAAAACCACTACCATCACATTATTTGTGTTGCTTACTGCGTTAACCGTACCATGAGGATGAGCTAATACTAACGGGCCAAACTTCTATAGCTGACTACCAAAAATACATTTTAAATATGTGAAGTTGTATGAAATACATTATTAGAAACCGAGCGAGGTGGCGCAGTGGTTAGCAAACTGGACTCGCATTCAGGAAGATGCCGGTTCTAACCCGCGTCCTGCCATCCTGATTTACGTTTCCCGTGGTTTCCCTAAATCGCTTCAGGCAAATGCCGGTATGGTTCTTTTGAAAGGATACGGCCGACTTCCTTCCTCATCCTTCCCTAATGCGATGGGACCTATGACCTCCCTGTTTGATCCCCTCCTCTCAAATCAACTAACCAACGAACAATGTTAGAAATGGGAAGTAGGCTTGGGTCATTTTCACACATGAAGACTTTAAACGTGGTCCACGACATTTTGAGTACTTGTAATCCAGGCAAAATTACCGGTTTCTTCATAATTCATATAAAACAGCATTACGAAATTATCTACAGTTACAGGTGAAACTGTACATTTATGAGTGAAATAGGTGCGACATTGTACGAAACGATCCTGTGGCTCGAAAGCACACATTTTCTGAATTATAAACTCATCATTACTTTATACCTTTATTCAGTGGGTTATACAATTATGAATACAATGCGTAAAGCGAGACTTCGTTCTGTCTGTCCAGACAATGATCCATCTTACATTTTCCTGTTGTGGCAAGGCATTAAATACGTACTACAGAACGAGTAAGAAACCCAGCAGAGAAAGGTCTATCGAAGGGGCTTCCCACGAAATACCAGGAAGGAACCTGAGGGAATCTACTTACAAGCGGAGTGATGGATAACCTTAGCATACCACATTAACACAATTACTGAGAGATGATATAATATGGGACAACGATGTAAATTCAGCAGTAGGAAGGTGAATGGTAAACCTAAATTTTTTTGAGGGGTCATGGAGAAATGTAATTAATCAGTAAGGAAAATGGCTTGTGATACGATAATAGTCTGGCCAATTCTATTGTTGGCTCTGAGCACTATGGGACTTAACTTCTGAGGTCATCAGTCCCCTAGAACTTAACACTACTTAAGCCTAACTAGCCTAAGGGCATCACACTTCCATGCCCGAGGCAGAATTCGAAGCTGCAACCGTAGCGGTCGCGCGGTTCCAGACTGTAGTGCCTAGAACCTCTCGGCCACCCCGGCCGGCAATTCTATTGTCCGAGTGTATCTATGCTAATGCTACACCTGCAGCTCGAAAATATTTAGAGGAAGTCTCAGTTGAGAAACACACAGTGCTGCCGATGAAATTTATATTCATTTATATAGCCGTAATTTACAAAGGTTTATTTTATCTTGAATATGACTTTCCTCAAACACTATTCCAGAGTTCTGTTTTTATCACGTAGGCTTGATCTTAGACGACGAAAGAATTCAGGGAGGCGCAGTAACAGATCGCTATAAACAAGGGGAATGCCTAAAAGGAAAGATCATGGAATTTAAATGGGAATCGTTGGAGGAAATACGCCCCAGTTCTTGCAATATTCCGTTGCTCAAAATAAAACAACGAGAATTCGGATAAGACTGTGCTATCATCTTCGTAATACACGGTCCTGTCTCATTAGTGTGACCGAAACCAATGTTCGACGTCAACGTGCAATAACCACTCACTGACGGCAGGTGGCAACACTAAAATGTGTCCGGGGGACGCGGAAAACAGTGCTGTCGTCGTCGTCGAAATGCGAAACGAAGCGATTTACCTGACGTCCAAAAGGCCATCATCATTGCACTTTCGAAACGGCGATTGCCGCTGTGGTTGAAATTTACCGTGTAAGGCAAAATGGCGCTATTCAGACCCGGCAGCGACCACAGGTCCTAGATGACAGGGGTGCATGACGGTTGCGGAGATGTGAATGGGCAAATAGACGTGCACCTATTGAGCAGCTGACGGCCCAGATGAACGAAGGGGCTACCAACGGCGTCTCCTCAACGACCGTCGAGCGAACGTCGCTGGGTGTTCGCAGCAGGCACCTGGTTCATTCGCAAATGCTAACTGCCGTGCATCGGCGATGAAGGGTCGAATTTGCACGCCACTATCACAAGTAGCTGCCTATTGAGTGGCTACAGGACATCTTTTTAGGGGATTCACTTTTTATGTTCCATAGGACTTGAAACGTCTGAAAACAAACCAAACACAAAGCAAAAATCGTGGTAGGTGTTCAGGCTAGAGGAGTGATCGTTATGATCTGGGGAAAGTTTCCTTTACCGGGTAATCTCGTCATTATGTAAAGTACAACGGATAAACACAAGTGTGCATCTACCCTTGGCGACTACTTGCACCCCTACAAGCAGTTTGTTTATCCTCAGTACTGTAGCATCTACCAGCAGGGCAATGCAACGTGCCATACAGCTTGCACTGTACGTCCGTGGTTCGAGGAGAGCCAGGATTAGTTCCCCGTACATCCCAGTATACTGACAGTACAGCTATTCATGATTGTCTCATGGACATTAAAAAGGCAGGCCACGGACGACCGTACATACTCTGTAACGTGCTCCTGTGCTGCCCATAAGGTTGGTCAGGAATCCTTTTGGTAGGGCGCACTTTTCTTCCACCAGCACCGTACGCAACAGCTGTATGGTTTTTGGTTCACGTTGACGTGCTGCAACATGTCCCCACTTCTCCAAAACACGTCCAACATGTGCTCGATGGGCTTTAAGTCGGGGGCACGGGCAAGTCATTGCCAACAGCGCAGACGGAAGAATGGAATGTTCTACTACAAGAACTTAACAAGCCTCTGGCCTGCAAGAGAGCAGGATGTAATGAATTCTTTGAAACCCCTGAGGTCACATACACTATTAAAATGCTTCACTCGCAATTTAAAGTCCAGGAAACCGTCAACAATTGCGGTGACCAAAGTAATTATTGCCATTGAATGTAAGTGTCATCATACTTGTTTCATTGCGTACTTCTTTCTGTTACCTTCTGTAATGTACTGTACTGTACTATACTCCTCTGTACTATGCTGTAGCTATTCTTTGCATGTGTGGTCGAAGTTTCATCGAACTACGTTCCTTGACAGTAACACATCATGCACAAGTTACTTTCATCCTTCAGTTTAGCACAGCAGTGTATAATGGCTTGCGGTGTACAGTATATAAGTAATGTACATATAGAAGAAACTCTTGCGGATCGAATAGGATCGTGCATGAAGTATATTGTAGGGGTTGTGCTTTTGGACGAAGATATCACGTTAACATAGGTTCTGCTGCAAAATGGCCTGTATGATGTGCTGAATGAATTTTGAGCTCTCGATCGTATTTCCATTTCAGCTATGCGGTCACTTCTCTACATGTAAATGACAATCATTTACATAACGACAGAGGGGACTACTGTTACTAAAGACAATTTTTCCTCATTTTCGACTCTGGTAGCGTCTTCCACAACTCCATGGATGAGATCTACATAGTGGTCGGTTTTCTTTAGACTAGCTTAGGAACCAGCAAACGAGACATAGGCTTTTCGAAATTTCCTGGCAGAATAAAACAATGTACCGGATGGAGACTCGAACTAGGGACCTTCACCTTTCTCGGACAAGTGCTGTACCGCATGTTTTTTCTACTTCGAAATACATTCCTCCAATTTTTTTTGTTTGCTTGTGTCCATAAAAGAAGTGTTTTGAAAGAAATAAGTAAATGATCTCTTCTTGATATAAATAATAATGTCCTCCTTGTAGAAACAAAAAAAACTCCTATCATATGAGCAAAATGTTGCAGGTAATGAGAAAACAAATAAAATTCTCTATTGTCTGAAAGTAAAAGACGACGTTCTTTATAACATAAACAATATTTCCTGAAAACTTAAATAAGTATACTTTCTCAACGGCACTTTTTTATGCAGGGCGCATAAGGAAAAAAAAGAAACAAATAAGGCTTCAGATGCTTAGTCATTAGTTAATAAACACGTGTAAGGAAAAAAAATGGAGAGAAAAGTAAGAAAATTAGAGATTCTAGGAAGACTTGTTGACCATGCTCCATGGTGCTGCGCCGTCAGAACAACGTCCGTTCTATCATTGGAAGGGGGACGGGAGATCGTCCCGTGTTGGTTGGCGTGTTTCGCCGAGATTGAAGCTCCTAGGCGGTTGATGAAAATACTCTGTAAGTAATTCGGGAAAGTGGATCGATAGTGTCGATGTCAACGCAGAGTATGATGTTATACATGGAGACGTGTCAAGAAGATCGCCTGGTAGGCGAGATCGTCCCGGAACAGGAAAAAAAAATGGCTCTGAGCACTATGGGACTCAACTGCTGTGGTCATTAGTCCCCTAGAACTTAGAACTACTTAAACCTAACTAACCTAAGGACATCACACACATCCATGCCCGAGGCAGGATTCGAACCTGCGACCGTAGCAGTCCCACGGTTCCAGACTGCGCGCCTAGAACCGCGAGACCACCGCGGCCGGCCGAAACAGGAAGTTGATAGCCATGCCGCAGATCCCCGTGATGGCGTTCTACTGAGATGATGGAAAGTAGGTCGTGTCAGGATATATGAGCATGATATGAGAGGCGTGGTATGGGAGTGCTCGGAGGTAGAAAGCGACAATTTGCTGTACGAGGGTCCAGACACTTCTGCTGCGCCACACTCAAACGGTGTAAATCTGTATCTTGACGTTGCACTTGAGGCACAGAGCTGAGTCCAGCAGCGCCATGTGATGCAGTTTCTGTCTTGTACTAGATTTACCGCTGACGAAAGGGTACCATGGGCCCTTGGTGTTAGTGGTGTGGTAGGGTTGATGGATCATTTTCCAAGCTGTAGGCCATGAAACCTAGTGTGATGTGTTTCGACGTGGTTTCGGGCTGGGTACGGTCAGTGAAGGCAGTAGATGTTGTGCGTGGTTGTGCTCCTGGTCCTGGAGAGCTCCGTGCGTATGTAACTATGTTCCAAAAAGAACTGGCCAGTGTGTGACATCGAATTTGAGATCGTGTCAAAGGCTTCTATAATACTGGTGCGAGCTCGGTAGTGAACATTCCATCCTGGCTTTTCCATAACCGGAGTATAGTATTGGTGTGAAGAGCCGTGGGCCTAGATCTCACGTTAACCAGATCGAGACCACCATCCCGCTTCGGTAAGGTGAGGGCATTAACTGGACTTCGAAGGTATGCCCGGAACATGTAAAGTACCCGAAATCCGCCTTTAGTCTGGCCGCCATTGTCGCACTGTTGGGCAGAAGTGCGCGATGCGGGGCATCCGGCATGTCAGATGGGTACTGATGTAGGTGACTATGGCACATATTCACCGTGCGTATTATATGATTCTGTATGTTTGCCCCGACGCGTTGCACTAGTGCCCGAAAATTTATTAGCGAGGTGTGGCGAATGTCTCGCGTTTACACCAGTCCGAGACAGCGGAGGGTGCCCACCAGTTGAAGGAGGCTACACTGTCTGTCGGAAGGTCACGACCGATGTTCATGGCGCATAATTTTCTATAGTTAATAGCGCTCACTGCCTCTGACTGCAACGGGTAATCCATGCATCATAACTTGTAAGTCGGCTGCTGAAGGTACGACGAGGTCTGAATCGTCCGCGTAAGTTCGGCAGTGGAACACATGGACCTGGAGTGGAATACCTGTCAATCGACGCCGTAATCCGCAGATGAGTGGTTCCAACGCAATGGCGTAAAGCACGGTCGACAGTAGACAACCCTGCCGGACTGAGCTTTCAGTCCGTATAGGTTCTGTAAGTCTCCCGTGGACGAGAGGGCTGGATGTTTCTCCTTGAAGGAGCCGTATAATCACTTGCTTGAACGTCGGGGGAATCGCTATCCGATCCACCACTGCGTTGAGGGATGCATGATTCACACGGTCAAACGCTTGGTTGAATTCGATGGAGATTAAGACACCTGGCAGTCGCGAATGTGTTGCCAAAACTATCACATCTCGATATTCACTGGGGGCAGACCGAATATTATGATGGGCTACTAAAAATGCTTGTTCATGGGAAACAATTTCTCGTAATACATGTTTGAGTCGCAGAGATAGAAAGCGTGTGAAAGTCTTGAAATCGGAACTGAATAATGTGATCGGTCGATAACTGTCAAGCCGTGTTCGTGCTGCAGATTTCGGAACTGGTATGAGTAAGCCTTTCATGAACTGCACCGGTCGGTACTTCTTGATAGAGACGTCTGTAGTGCGTTGCGAAGGCATTGGCAATGAAAGCTTGCAATATCAGCCATCGTCCATCAGGTAGGTCTAAAGTTTACATTAAGGCCTGTCAGCGTTGGAGAACATCACGATGTGATGCATAGAAGTTCCTCACCTTTAATCCTGTCTTGGCTGCATGCTCGTATAATGGCTCCTTCCAGACGGCACCTTGTTAAGGTTGAAATGTTTACCTTGATGCGTTGAGCTTCTTTCTGAGGGATGGACCATGAGCTTGCGTAGAGCTCTATATTAGAGATCCGTTGTGTGTTGATTCCACCTGGCTATCGCTTTACCGTACTGTGTGAAGATGCGTCTGATGGCTCGATGGCGCACAGTATCCACCACTGCAGTGTCGTTTCGTAATGGGTGAAGCGTTTAACGCAAGTGTGCCACTTTTTGTGACCTGTAGTCGACTTTCGGGGTCTCGTAGTATCGTGACGTTGTTTCCAAGATCCTGCACTACAGCAGACAGGTTGTCTATGTAGGTTGACGGTACAGATGTAGCTGTCATAATACGAAAAGGCAGAAGGTCAACGTTCCGCGTCGAGAAGAATGTCGTCAGTTATATATAGATTCTACATCTACATCTATACTCCGCGAGCCACCTTACGGTGTGTGGCGGAGGGTACTTATTGTACCACTATCTGATCCCCCCTTCCCTGTTCCATTCACGAATTGTGCGTGGGAAGAACGACTGCTTGTAAGTCTCCGAGTTGGCTGGCGGAGTGACTCGTGATTTGTGGCTGCCCCAGGCGGTCACCGCACACCACTCTCCAAGTGTCGTCTAGACGAAGGCGGCGGACAAGAAAGCGAAGTTCCGAAAGTTTGGTGAAAAGTTGGTGTTGGTCTGTAAGCACGAGAACTCAACTGAAATCTCCGCCCACGATGAGGTGATCGTATCTGACGAGAAATAAAGGCGTGATCTCTCCTGCGTAGAACTGGGAGCGATCCCTTAGTTTATCTGTGTCCGATGGGGCTGGATATTTATGATTCCGATTCCCCCGACGGTTGGGGCCACCCCTTGCGCCGTTTGAAGACATGCGCCATCGGAAACTGCATACCCTTCTCACAGGAGGATGCCTAAGCCTGTGTGTTCCATATCCGTCGGGGCGGCGTAATCTCGTGTCCGTAAGACCCACAATACAGTACAGTACTCCATTCTTGTAGGATGGTGATGTCGATGTCTGCTGCTCGTAGCGTGTTGCGGAGTAGATGAAGTTTAACTTGAGAGCCTATGCCATTAGTATTGATGACAACTATTCGGTATGCCAGATAGGGGATTCGTGCTGTTGATATGCTCATTGCTAGTGCAGGTTGTCGTGGAGGATTGAAGAAGTCAATAGAGGTCGCAAGAGTCGTCGTATGAACATCCCCCATTTTAGTGTCGGTCTAACGGAGGAAAAGATGTCATTTGCACATCGGGTGCAGATGGTAAATCCACGTCATCCGGCCATGAAAACGGTGCATGAGTTTCTACATTGGTAGGAGGTGGCAGCGCTGGTCGAGTAGGCTCAATCGCTTCGGCGATGGGTCGCTTGGTATGTTCCATGGCTTCCGGGTGCGGTACTTCCTCACAATCTCCGTTGGACCGCTCACCGTTTTGTGGAGGACTCGTCTTCGTGGCATCGGAAAAAGATTTATCGCGTATGCCATCAGATTTATGCACCAGCTCATCGTCCTGTGGAGGTGGCTCAGTGGCGTCTTGCGGCGTTTCTCTCGGCATTTAGTCGACTTTTTCTTCCGCCAATGTGCATCGGTGCTAGGAAAGGAAGGTATTCGCGTTGTTCCGGTACAAAAGATGCGGCTGCTATGATGGGACCTTCAGTCTCCATAAGACTCTCGCGGGTATCCTTGTGAACATCAAGAATCCCGTGTTTGGTTGAAAATCATGTTCGCAGGCGGGAATGCCGGTGGCAAGGTGATGTGACGCCTCCGGGTGTATTGGTCCTGAGAGACGCTCATGAACTGTGTCTTGTGAGGGCTGGACGTGCAGTGTCTCAGCCTATGGGATTGAAAGGGCAGTTGGGTTCGATCTTTGTTCGTATCGTCGAGTCATAGTTGTGTAATGCGGCGTTGCAGGCACTCATTATGGAAGTGACCTTCTTTGTCACAACCGGAACATGTTCGAGATTGTCCGTCGTAAATCACCATTGATCGGCAGAAACCTATAGAAATGTGTCAAAGGACATGCCGCTTGAAATCGATTCGGACTTGTCTTACACCATTAAGCACCGGATATACTGCAATTATGCTCATGTCACGGCTACATGACTGTGGACTTTTCCGTAAGGGCTAAGCGTCGCGATGACTTCATCTTCATGCGTCACGATGACTTCATCTTCATGCAACTCGAAAACACGAATCGTTCGAAGGCCAAGCTCTGCGTCGTCCACATCCACAGTGTCGATATTCCATCGGAGTGTCGATATTTTAGTCCATTTCGTGTCCCTTGAATAATCTCCTTGTAGGCGGCGTCGAATGTCATCTTAACATAAGCGACGCTGCTAACGATAGATAGGTATCTACCGATGAGATCGTTACTGGGAATCTTCACAAGCGAGTAAGAAGCGCTCGATGGCCATTGCTTTGGGTTGTGTGTATTCATTCTAAAGATGAACTTCCTGTAATAGCTTGACAAGAAACTTTGTTCGATGAGAAACGGCGTGACGTGGAGGTAAACAAACACTCCTCGCGCCAGCGGCGTGGACGGCCGAGTGAGGTCGGTATTACTCCCCTGCCAAAGGCAGACTGGCCAACTGTGCTATCCAAGCGCGAGACACACACTGACAGTTTCAATTCAGCCAGTACCTTGTCTCCTACCATCCAAACTTCACAGAAGCTAGGTTTCTTTCCCACGCTCTGGTCTGAACACTGAACCTGACGGCAGAGTCAGTGGATGAGCCAAGGCAAGTTAATGTTGACGATGGGTTACCTCACCACTCAGACGATAAACTCGTCTAACTAGTTGACTACGAGCAACTTCTTACTGTAATAATGCATTACGATACCGAAGTAAGAAACTAGAAGGTGTCGAAATAGGATCAGGAGGCTATCAAATGGTTTTGGCCTAAACTGTGAGAAGTCAATCTGTGGTACATTGTTAAGACAGAAGATAAATGTCCTGTGGCACACACAGCACTAACATTACGTAAGAGAAATAATACTGTTGGTAAAAATGTTAGTCCAGGTCACTGAGTACTTTCTTAGTAGCCTGCCTTTAACTGGATTACAACAAGGCTGATTAAAATGAGAATAGGATGAACCATAAATCGGAACAATGTCAGTATCGATAACAAATTACCTGTTGCCTCATGACCATGTTATACTAAAGTGATTTCACAGCCATTTTATTTCTGGCTCCACAAATATGGGACAACAGAAAACTGGATAAAATTTTACACACGATTTACAACAAATTTAATGAACCTGACATGTCTAATCTGATAGAAAATTATTAAAATGTGTGAGACCCCTGTTTGATCACAATAAATACGGTGCATGATGTTTATCTAATGATAGAAAATTGTAGAATAGATGTAGTGGATGTTAATTGACTTGTAAGAAGCAATGAAATATGTAGCCAAGAAATGGGATTCATTATGGTGATGGCTTCACTGAAATCACGCAACCATGGTTTTTTGGAGATTTGGCACGATTACGTCGCATACCGTTTGCTTTCTCCAGTCGTTACAAGCGGGGAAATAAAAGGCGGTCATGCTACGTGTTGTTAGAGAGATGTGAACGCGATCCACTCGCACCCAAAGTACTTGAGTTGTGACAGCTATGGCGCCCACCTCTTCAACCTCTCTGAAGACCCTCAGGAGGTTGAGCCCGGCGAGCTTCTTCACGTCTTGCTCGGTCCACAGGGGGTCGCTCAGCAGCTCGGCCAGCAGGTAAGGGTACCGCGACACGTCCTCCAGGCCAGTCGGAGTGCTGAAATGTCACATTAGTAAATTCTTATATTAAGGTCAATTCACATATACATTTTCGTCTAGATGGAATATACACCCATATTACATTAGAGGGTAAACTGTCGACTGTCACGCAAGTTCTACTTGTATTGAATTTTTCGTGAAATACTTTCGACAGCTAGAATGACAGTTTATTCTCTTCGATAGCTAGTGATTTGAGCTGTTTTTCACAGATATTATGATTTTGTTACGATTTTTATCCATGACTACTCGTTTTTCGTTTACTGTGTGTATTTTTCCGTTCTATTTTTCAAAATTTCTGTAAAATATTCTAGTTAATTATCAGGTTTAAGCTCGATTTCTCCATTAACAATATCATTTCGACGATTTACCAATCGATTACGAAGCAACATAAAATGCTTATAATACCCCAACACATAGCCCAACAAGATAATTTCAACCCGAATATAGTTCAATGAGTACCTGAAAAACAAATTACACCTAAAAAACATTCCATACATAAGGACACAAAATTAATCGAAGAAAAAAAAAACCAAACAAAAAACAAGATGTGCACCAGCATTATTCATCAGACAAATTTCGAATTAAATAAAACAAATCGTAAATTAAAAAAAAAATCATAAAACTAGCAACACGAAAAACAACAATCTAAAAATGAAAATTCTATCCTGGAAACCCGAAGTCTCTAACATTCCCAAACCAGGATGTACCAAATTTCGTGTAATGACAGTGCTGAATCCTATTTTGGTCAAACGGTACTAAAAACCTATACCACAAAACAAAAAAAAAATCGAAAATGATTCTGAACATGGCTGCACTTCAGCAAATGTGGATGCAAGAGCTTATATGGTTTAGAAGTAACAGCCAACAAGTGGTAAACTACAGGTTTATCAAACCTGGACCATGATTTTGATGAGTTTAAAACCGTGTACCTCAGAAGCTATTGTTTCTCTTCACAAGATTAGGACATTGCACGTGGAACAAAGACACTAACATTACAATAAGCAAAAGTACAGGAAATATTTACAAAAAATTTTAGTGAAGCATACACACATGCGAGAAGGATCACATTATCTACAGACAATGTGGGAGCCGTTGAATCTGTTTAGTAGATGTCATCCACTGAATCATCATTTAAAATACATTGTATAAAAGTAGTAGCGGTCTACTGTAGGGTTTGTCTTAATAGTTTTTACAGTAGTACATATTTCATCCTGGATACAGAAACAGTTCACCACCTGAAAAATTTGTATAAAACTAGCATTGAAAACTAAGATAGTGGCACAAGATACTAAGAAGCGTAAATATAAGACGTTCAGAGATAGTAACATGCGTCGACTTGCTGAAGATTAGAGGCACTAGCCCTAAGTCACCTCTGATATGCGGCGCTCCTGCGCGTCCTACTTGCGCGTATCTGCAATGAACACTTGTACATATTATTAACAGAGCCAAGAAATGGTTGAAAAGAGGGAGAGGACTTAGGTTACAGAGTGAATCATTGAAGTCATATGGCTTATAAAGATGCAGCAGGTCATATGAAGAGAATAGACTCTTTACAAATGTGCAAACCTTACCGGATGCACTTGTACGCGAATACGTTTCCTAGTAATCTACAAAATGAAATTAACGTAAAAAAAGCCACTTCTATTAACAATGGATATAACAAAGGTGTAGTAGATCGTGACCACAGTAACGAAACCACCAAAAAATGTTCAACTCAAAGAAGCAACAGATCGGCTCACAGTAAAGAGGACAATAGCAAATTCATTTCCATCCCGTTTCAGGCTGTGTTCTAAAGAATCAAATGCCATTTGGTGAATAAATATAAACGAAGAACAATGTTTTCTATGATTAATAATCAAAAATGATGAGGATCAGTTGTCAAATTCTGGTATTTACAAAATGATCTGTAGCAATTGTTCCAGTTACTATACTGGACAAACTGGCCGAGCAGTCAGGGTGATATACAAAGGATATCTGTTTGGAAATAAAAGTAATAATTTACAGAGTTCCACCTCTTCAGAACGTTTATTTATAGCTGGTCATACTCCAAGGAATTTAGGAGATACCGTAACCTTATGCGAAGACGTAAAGGGCGTAGATTAGATTTATGGGATCTAGAGAAAAACGATGGGTACGTTTTAAACGATCAGCTTCAGTTTGCAAGTAGACATTTCCGGAAAGGCTGTAAATCTCTGCTTGTGTCGAGTAGCCAATTTTAAGGCTCGGTTCTGGCCTCCAAGTAATGTTTGTTTTCCTCTGTGTTTAGTAAGAATACGTATCTTCTTTTTTTACAATGTACTTTGTCATCCGCAGTTAAATTGCTGTTCTACATTTTAGTAGTGATCCACCTTAGACCTATTTCCCCATTTTTTATTTTTAAGGTGCTTTTATTGTGCTTCTAACATAGTGATTTCCAGGCATATAAACTGCTTACTGCGGTTTCGTTCCTTTTATTGGTTATTGTATAGCACCCTCCTTTTTAGTATATTAATTCATATAACATGTTTTATCAGTTCGTCAACTTCCATTAGCATGTTACTTTACAAGTGATGATCTGCCCCAGATTCTCACCACTCCCTTCACTTTTACCAATTTGCATTTTCCTTTTAATATTTGCAGGTTTCTGTCACAGTGTGTCTTTCCACAGTAGTCCAGCTTGGCTGTGGTCAACTTAACAGTCTAATGCTGGGCCTCTTATATAGTGATAGCGTTTACTGAAGTGCATTGCTTCAATTCTAATGCTTGTTACGTTTGGGTGTTCTCGCACAAGTGCTTTTCGTGCGGTTTGCACATTTGTAAATAGTCTGCTCTGTTTACCTGAGCCTGTGGGCTTCTTGTAAGCCGTATGACCCTAATGGCCTACATTTTACGCCCCTGCCCTCTCCCTCTTTTCAGCTATTTAGTTAACTGCTAACTCTGTTAGTAAGATGTGCTAGTGAAATCACACACTCCGCTCACTGCAGCTACACGTACATAGGACGCCAGCAGCGCCACGTACCAGAGGTGACTTAAGACTAGTGCCTGTTCTTTTCAGGAAGCCGACGCATGTCAGTTTTACACAAATCTTGCAAGTGGCGTACTATATGTTGTTGTATCTACCGTCAGATAAGTGATATTTCAAAAAGTTTTAAGACAAAGCCCTGAAGTGGATGGCTACTACTTTAATACAATGTATTTTAAATGGTGATAAAGTGATGACATGTACTACACATTGCAACGACTGCCACATTGGCTATAGATACTATGATTCCACGTGAGTATGCTTCACTAATTTTCTTTGTAAACATTTCTTGTAATTTTTCTTACTGTAATGTTACTACATTTGTTCCACAGACAATGTTGTAATCTTGTAAATAGGCTTAAAACCGAAACCATGGCCAAGTTTTAATGAGGCTTACATATAATACCAACAGGAGATGAGAATCCGGGGAGAATTAGATATATGTAAGCACAAAACAATCATTCAGACATAAATATTAGATAGAAATTTTGTATCGACGTTTTGGAGAACAAGAACGTATAAAAAAGGAACAATAAACGAAAAAGTAATAGTCATAGGTACAAATGATAGCAATATTATATCAGTGAAACACAAGTAACATCACTGACCAGCAAAGATTTCGCTGTAAGCATAAACATGAACGAGAACAAACGGTCATTGTAGCTGTCGAAAATATTTCACGAAAAATTCAGTAAAAATAAAACTTACGTGACTTATGAAAATATAGCACCATATAGACAGTCGACAGTTTATTCACTGAAGCTTATGTGTGTCTATTCTTAGTATACGTGTATCACGTTATTAGGTCACGTTATTAGGCGTATATGTTATTTCTCCGGAACACAGAAGTAGCCCCACGAAAAAAGACCTGATACCCTCCTACGTGATGGCTGACAAGTGATTTTATCCAAAACTGAAGTATGAGTCATCGGAAGTTTCTATTCCAAGCTGAACATTACCGTTCGTTAGTGACTCTTCCTGTGTATAGACTATAAAGGATAGGGGGAAAACTTTGATTGTCTATGAGAAATTTATGTTACCTAAAGTAATTCTGTCTTTTATTCGATAAGATAAAAGCGCAGATTGCAAAAGAGAAGGCTGAATGGTCGGAGGAAAACATAAAAAGGACAATACGAGGGACATGAACTTACAAGCTCTGGGAGATACAACACCGCGCGAAAATTTCGACCGAGCGCTGAAAACTAAATCGAAACAAGGCCCCTGATATATAAATTATTTAGAATCTTGAGAGAGAGAGCTTTTACAAAAAATTTCACATGATGAACACCACAAGAGAGACAGGTGAAAGCCTCGTCCTGCAAGATGAAAGCAGTAACTAAAATTCCAAAAGTGAAAGTTCAAATGGTTCAAATGGCTCTCAGCACTATGGGACTTAACATCTGAGGTCATCAGTCCCCTAGACTTAGAACTACTTAAACTTAACTAACCTAAGGACATCACACACATCCATGCCCGAGGCAGGATTCGAACCTGCGACCATAGCGGTCACGCGGTTCCAGACTGAAGCGCATAGAACCGCACGGCCACACCGGCCGGCTAAAAGTGAAAGTGCTGACAAGTACGAATGTAACTGAATTATCAATTTAATAAGTTATTGTTGCAAAATACTGACAGGACTTATTTAGGGATAATGGAAAAGCTGGTATTGACTGAACTTGGGAAAGATCAGTTTAGCTTCCAGAACAATGCCGCATCGCGCGGCAATACTGACACGACAACTTACCTTAGAAGACTGGTAAAAGTAAATGAAACCCACGTCTAAAGCAACTCTATCCTTACAGCAACCTTTTTACGCTGTTGGCAGGAATTCACTTTGAAATTTTGAAGGTACGAAGGGTAATATGCAGAGACTGAAATGTTATTTGCTATAGGTACGGACACGAAACTGCAGCTATGACAGTCGAATGACAAGACGCGGAAGTAGTGGTCTGAATAGACTAATACCGAATCGTAGCCTGTTCCCGACATTACTCAGTCTGTACACTGAGCAAATGTTGAGGAGAAATGTACAGAGGGAATGGAATTTCAGTGAAAAGAAATAGAATCTTCAACGTTTACCAATGACTTTGTAAATCAGTTAGAGATAACAAAGGCTATGGAGAGCAGTTTAGCGGAATGGATGCTATCATGGAAAAAGGTCACAAGATGAAGATCAACAGACCAAGGTACTATCAATAATAAATAAGTTTTGCTATTTGGGCAGCAAATAACTGAATATGGTTGAAATGGAGAGGATCTAAAACGTAAACTGGCAGCAGCAAGAAAGGCACCGATGAAGAAGTGGAATTTGTTTGGATAAAATATAAACGTATGTTTCTGGAACGTTTTTGTCTGGACAGTAGCCTTCTACCAAGTAAATATGTAAGGGAACTGCACACTAAAAAGGAGAAATCACCAGCGGAGGGACTTGGTTTTGAAACCGTCTATACTGTGATGCAGACTTATTTCCCAGCTTGTATACCCTGCAGCCATTCACCAAGGTAGGCTCTTATTTGTTAAAATTATCCCAATTTTATATATTTCAATGGCTTCTCTATTTAGGTGTGGATAATACTATTATCCACAGCTGGATAATAGTATTAGCCACAGCTATATAGAGAAGCCATCGAAATACATAAACATGGGGATAATTTTAACAGAAAAGAAGAAGCCATGAAACTCAGTGATATATGGACTGTGGCGCTACAGAGTCGATCAGAATTGTTTACCTTTGACGTACTTTAATCGATAGTTAAAACATTTTATCTTTGACAAAGTGTATCTCTCCTATCACGTGAAATCCATTCCACTCCCTCTTTCCACAGTATTAAGGCCGCTCTTCGACGTCCGACTCCTCAGTCGGCAAGACTCAGCACAACCAGGAGCACCCCCGAGGATGTCGAACGTAGCCTTGGACGAAACGTCAGGGATTGAAGAGTTCCATGGACCACGGCCATACAACACGGAAAAATTCTCAGCAACTAAACCCGGTATGTTTGATGTGTAAAGCAGCACGGTGATGTTTTCTTCTAGCCAGTCTAGCGTCGCAGTCTACAACATAATGAGTGCTTAATGTCCATACCTAATAAGAACTTCACCACACAAAATATTTAGAGGAAAAACCGAGATGAAGAATACTTCTTTAGTGACTGAGCACTACCGCCGGTACTTGTTACAACTGTGTACAGATCAGGTCTCCTTATATGCTACTCCTCTCTAGTGCTGTACAGTACTCACTGATTGATGCCGTCGTATCCTGCGCCGATGCCCACGTGGTCGATGCCCGCCACTTCTCGTACGTGATTGATGTGCGCTGCGACAAGAGAACAAGGGTATTTGCAAGATTTCATTATGATACGCCTATCGGCAAATTAGCATCTTAGGACATGTTTTGAGATAACGTACACATCGATGTAGTGAAACAAAATTTATAGCTACGTGCGCCAGTACCACAGGCGTGCGTAACTCTGCGCAGATCAGTTTTTATCATTTCGAACAAGTTACATTTGTACGTGTAAGTCTTGAGGGATGCTCTTATACTATACATACAGACTCGTCAGACAATTTGTGGTAGGTGGGTGTAGAGTCTCGAGTACCAGACTCTCCATTTGGAAGAGCGGAGTATGTCGTTACCGGCATCTGCGTATCCGTCTTTCTCTGTGACTGTTGCGTCAGGTTACTTTCTGCTTCAATAAGATCATGTATTCATCCTCATGTACCTCTGATAAACTTTTCTGACACAAAAATGAGACCAGTTTTATCCCGAATACTTTATACACGTAGGCTGTATTGCAAAAGAGTACTTAATGCTGTATCGAACTACTAGCATGGGCAGCCCGAAGAGACAAAAATCGCTAAGTTGCTTAGAAAAGGGAGCTTCCTTTCGCCTATTGCATTATTTATTGATGACATGTAACTTCTCATTATTGAATACTAGGTATTTTGTTAGTAATTTCGTCTTTGATGCATTCATAGAAGGGAACATTTCGGGTATTTTTTCTACTCACAACGTGTCATGGATGCATAGTATCGTCAGATGACATGCGTAGCCATTTACACATGCACTATGTAAATAGGGGAAATATTACTCTACCCAGCGAAAAAGAAACTATGTTCTAGTATCATCAGACGTGTCATCCCCTATTATCTGTGGTGTCACCGCCAGACACCACACTTGCTAGGTGGTAGCCTTTAAATCGGCCACGGTCCGTTAGTATACGTCGGACCCGCGTGTCGCCACTATCAGTGATTGCAGACCGAGCGCTGCCACACGGCAGGTCTAGAGAGACGTCCTAGCACTCGCCCCAGTTGTACAACCGACTTTGCTAGCGATGGTTCACTGACAAAATATGCTCTCATTTGCCGAGACGATAGTTAGCATAGCCTTCAGCTACGTCATTTGCTACGACCGTTCTCGCTTCCCACGCCCGGGGTTCCCGGGTTCGATTCCCGGCGGGTTCAGGGATTTTCTCTGCCTCGTGATGGCTGGGTGTTGTGTGTTGTCCTTAGGTTAGTTAGGTTTAAGTAGTTCTAAGTTCTAGGGGACTGATGACCATAGATGTTAAGTCCCATAGTGCTCAGAGCCATTTGAACCATTTTTTGCTACGACCTAGCAAGGCGCCATTACCAGTTGCTATTGAAGCTGTAAAACATGTACCGTCAAGTGCGATGTTCACCAATTATGGATTAAAGTTAAGCATTCGAGAAGCTACGTACTATTTTTGCTACTATAAAGACCTTGTCCTGTTCCAGACCTCGCGCCATCCTGCGTGGGCTTAAACGCGTGCCCTTCGGCCTCCCGTCCTAGTGGATTGGCTGTCTCGCCAGTCCACAACATTATCCACATATTCTCTCACCCTACATTAAAACTTCTCGAAAAAACTCTGAAGCGCGGTAATATAACACATCGTTTCATTTATGATCGGAGTTTGCGGTAGTACAAGGAGAAGGTAAGCGAAATAATTCGGTCACGCAATGTCCATTTGGACCTGAAAACATATTTAATCTGTGTTTTATTTCATTGGTCACACTTTATTAGTCCTCACTACGCTTTCCCATGAAAATGAGTGAATAAAGCGTGACTATTTGGGCGTATAAAGGATAGAACTAGCCAAAGATGAATATGGGGCAACGTTGGTCAAAGAGGTATGCACGGGTTTTCACAACTTAAATACAGTTCACAGTGCGTCAGGTAGATCTGCCAATGGGGAACTTCTTCCCCCCAGTGATCCAAAAAGGAAGACGTCCCTTCGGGGCATTGTGTAGCTGGAGGGCCCAAATTCGTATGTCTCCACGTTGCGTACACTAATATGGTAGCAAAACTACTTGAAAAATTAGTTATATTATTTTGGACTGTGCTCGAAACGTATTAGTTAAAGTCAATACAGATGGGGACATGCTCGGAGAAGTGTTAATTTTTGTTTGTTTATGACAAACAATTTAGATGATTGTAATAGTGTAGCTACGATAGTGTGTGACGCTGGCTTTCAGCATCGGACTTTTCGTTTGTAAACCAACGGGTAAAACCTGTTCGATTAACAGATCAGTTAAAATAATTCGTTGCTGTGTATGAGTTTATAAATTTTATTTGGTTCTAATGATCTTTTCTTTGTGTGATAATGTTGAGTGCACTTCGCACTGAGCACATAAAGGAAACTTAAGCTATGAAATCTCAAAGTTTTAGGGGCTGTTACCAAAGGCTGAAAATAGTTATATTTTGTACCACATCAATTATAAAAGTTACATTGGATCAATTTTAACATTTCGTGGGCTTTCTTTGTGACTCCGAGATTAACAATGGTATGCACCCTTGCTGGAGACTAACTATGAGAAATGGCTCTAATTATATAAGAGTATTTATTGGGACAGTTATTGGATGACAATATCCCCATATCATTTTGCGAATCTGGGATAGTCTTTTTTTTTTGTACTCGCTCCGCAACCATGTGTTTCGCACCTACTTAAAGGGCCAGTTCTCAATGGTGAGTATCTTTCGTGTGCGTTCTTTATTAATGTTCAGTCATTTCTAAGGAAAATGGCAGATCAGTGAGCGTGTTTTCATTGATTAAGGATGTTAGCTTTTCATGTTTTCTTCGTGACAGGTTCTGGTACCACATTATCTGTCACGTGTGCACGGCAGGTTCCGGACGCCAAATTAGTTCAGTGAATATTCGAATCACTATAGCTTCGCTAGGCAGTCACTATCGTGTGGTGACTTGTGCCTCAAATTTGAGTGCTTCATTTGAGGATTAATTTCAGATTATAGTGATAGCTAATTTAAGATACAGAACTGTTAAATTTTTGTGTCAGTTAATTTTCGGTAGACCATCACAGTACATTCTCTAACAACAACACGCACAATTAACGTAATTATGATAATTTCAGTTTTTGTATTTAACATAAATCACGACAGTGATCGTATAGCTAACCCATGTTTGAATACATTACTAAAATTAAATTTCATTCAGTCCCTTGATAATGGAATCAAGAGTAGTTTTCCATTGAGTGAAGGTATACTCGGATCGTAATAGTTAATATAGAGAGTACCGTGTACGTCACTCAGAACTGTGAGACGAAATAATTTCCATTATATAAAACCTTCCAGCTACCTAATAATGCGATGACCTTCCATTAGCACTGGGAGCCCAAGATTAATCCCAAAAAGGAATCATTACACGTCTTGCAGATGTAAATGTCCTTATCCGAATGGGAGATTGAACCATAACATAATTTGAGAAATAAATTATTTATAGCAAAATCCCTGTGTTGCTCTTGGTGCAAAAAAACCTTCATCCATTCCCAATTAAGGTAAATTGCCAATAGTTTATTGTATTCACGTTGTTAGTAACATAAGTGAAGGAAATTAAGGTCAGAATGAAAAATAATCATAAGTTGAAGGAAAGCAGTTTATGGGCAAAAGCAAATCTCTATCCTTTCTATACTGATTATGCTGGCTGATGGCAGTGTCAGGGAGCGTTATCCGTGGTGCATTATTTCAATTATTCTGAGTGATGAAAGTCAATTCTGGGCGTAAATGGAAAAGTACCCTGTTATCACGAGCCGTAGCAAGCAATGAGAAGTAGCTTCAAGCTATAACCACCAAAAATAGTAAAATATGAGACAGCCAGGTGCTCATAGTAGGTATGAATAAAACTTACACACGGTAATTACAGACGATAAAATCAAACAAAAAAGTAGGAGTGAGTTGACCACTTTTCAGCACCATGTGTTTTTGCATGTATATCAGTAGACAGTGAATGCACGAAAAAGTCTTATGGAACTAAAAGAACATAAAATTTCTGCTCGAAAATACAAGGAAAACGATACTAAAAATTGAGGCAGCTGTTAAGAAGTAGTCTTACTCCAACCCGTGAATTGTACATTACTTGGATCTTCCGTGTCATGACTGCTAGACGTTCCCGCACAAGACTCTGCTACTATTCCACAGCAGCCCAGGTAAGTTTGTCCAGTGTGTTAAGAGATACAACAAATTTCATTCGGTCGGAAGCATAATCAGCCTATCTCATGTCAGCAGATAAAGCAGGCCACTCCAGTTGATAGATTGTTGCCTCCTGAAGGGATGTGTTTATGCAATGGGAGCAATGTGCTTGTGAGTTTTTGTCCTGAAAGACGAATCCGTGAGAGAAAAGTAGACCGTAGGTCTCAACAATAGCTTGAAGGGTCCTGTCCTGATACGGCACACCGTTTAAATTAAATTCGATAGCGGTGTCGTGTGTTCCAGATCCGTATGTGATACATGCCTAAGGTAATTCGGTGCTGAATCCATGGGACTGCATATATGGCACCTAGACCCAAACTCTTCTATGAATATCCTCAGACGTCTGTGAGAAAAACCAACGTCATTGATCCAGTTGCCATTTAGGGTGTTTCTGTGACTGCTTTCTACGTGCACAACAGTGCTGTGTGGTTCAGTAATGTTGTTCGTATTGGACCCCAAAGGGCAAAGCGGTCATTCCGATACGGTTGCGCACTACGCACCACGGATAACGCTCCCTGACACTACGCACACCTACCTAAGAACAGACAATTCGCAGTTTCGTTACATTTCTCTCTGTATAACTATGAGGAATAATTTCCAGATAGTGTTACTGACCGACGGCGACCGCTAAGAGGCAGATGTTCAACGTTATGAGCCTTCCGAAAGCGGTTTAATATTCGATTTACACTACTCGCCATTAAAATTGCTACACCAAGAGGAAATGCAGATAATGAACGGGTATTCATTGGACTAGAACTAACTTGTGATTACAATTTCACGCAATTTGGGTGTATAGAACCTGAGAAAACAATACCTAGAACAACCACGTCTAGCCGTAATAAAGGCCTAGATACGCCTGGGCATTGAGTCAAACAGAGCTTGGATAGCGTGTACAGGTACAGCTGCCCATGCAGCTTCAACACGATACCACAGCTCATCAAGAGTAGTGACTGGCGTATTGTGACGAGCCAGTTGCTCGGCCACCATTGACCAGACGTTTTCAGTCGGTGAGGGGTCTGGAGAATGTGCTGGTCAGGGCAGCAGTTGAACATTTCCTGTATCCAGAAAGGCCCGTGCAGGACCTGCAACATGCGGTCCTGCATTATCCTGCTGAAATGTGTGGTTTCGCATTGATCGAATGAAGGGTAGAGCCACGGGTCGTAACACACCTGAAATGTAACGTCCACTGTTAAAAGTGCCGTCAATGCGAACAAGAGGTGACCGAGACGTGTAATCAATGACGAATACACGCTTCCAATGTGACTTCACCGCGATGTCGCCAAACACGGATGCGACCATCATGATGCTGTAAACAGAACCTGGATTTATCCTAAAAAATGACGTTTAGCCATTCGTGCAACCAAGTTCGACGTTGAGTACAACATTGCAGGCGGTCCTGTTTGTGATGCAGCGTCAAGGGTAACCGCAGCCATGGTCTCCGAGCTGATAGTCCATGCTGCTGCAAACGTCGTCGAATTGTTCGTGCAGATAGTTGTTGTCTTGCAAACGTCCCCATCTGTTGAGTCAGGGATCGAGACGTGGCTGCACGATCCGTTATTAAAGTGGTTCAAATGGTTCTGAGCACTATGGGACTTAACTGCAGTGGTCATCAGTCCCCTAGAACTTAGAACTACTTAAACTTAATTAACCTAAGAACATCACACACATCCATGCCTGAGGCAGGATTCGAACCTGAGACCGTAGCGGTCGTGCGGTTCCAGACTGTAGCGTCTAGAACCGCTCGGCCACTCCGGCCGGCCGATCCGTTACAGCCACGCGGATAAGATGCCTGTCATCTCGACTGCTAGTGATACGAGGCCGTTGGGACCAGCACGGCGTTCCGTATTACCCTCCTGAACCCACCGATTCCATATTCTGCTAACAGTCATTGGACCTCGACCAACGCGAACATCAATGTAGCGATACGATAAGCCGCAATCGCGGTAGGCTTTATCAAAGTCGGAAACGTGATGGTACGCATTTCTCCTCCTTACACGAGGCATCACAACAACGTTTCACCAGGCAACGTCGGTCGACTGCTATTTGTGTACGAGAAATCGGTTGGAAACTTTCCTCATGTCAGCACATTGTAGGTGTCGCCACCGGCGCCAACCTTGTGTGAATGCTCTGAGATGCTAATCATTAGCATATCACAGCATCTTCTTCCTGTCGGTTAAATTTTGCGTCTGTAGCACGTCACCTTCATGGTGTAGCAATTTTTATGGCCAGTAGTGTACTTCCTATGGTATGCGCGAATTCGGCAGGTAACCTCCCATGTTCATAATCCAGCTTGTCGTATAGGTACAATGTGCTCAACGTCTAAGCTCTAGACGATCCCTCGGAACATGTGGCTTAACAGAATAGTGTATACAATGCGCATTGTCCCGTTCGCGGCTGGAGACACTACACGCTCTGCTCAACTGCACCGGTAATTCGGGTTTAATTTACTCCTATTACACAGGTCATTGGACGAACTAGTTTCCTGTCGTCAAAATAATTCTTGCAAAGACACTTCAAACTACTGAGGCAGGCCTAAAACTTTTGTGTAGCTATTGCCAACTGGCAACTAATCCAAAAGGAGGATTATGGGGAAGGTATATGGAAAAAAGAAAATAACAGCTGTTTGCTTTTGGGATGGAACACTTAACAGCTTCCCACACTCAGTTATAGGATGTATATTTTTCTAAGAGAATTAGACTACATCTGGTATTCTTTAGAGGTAGTTGAGTATACCCAGTAGCTGCTACGCACATAGAGTCACAGAGCTGCAGAAGGATAAAACAACCATTTACAGGCAGTAACAGTTTCTGGTACCCACTTTCAAGTTTAATACTAGAGTATTTAGAGTTTGTGCTTCTGGCATTCGTCACATACAAGGTGGTTAAGGTTAAACTGTCACTCCCTGTACCCATATAGTTGGAAAAATATTTACCTTATGGGCACCCAACTTAATAGGGACTATATTCAGACTATTCACCGCAGTTTTTACGTTGTTAGTTGTGGTAGTGTTATAATCTGGTACTGGTACTGTTACGGCGACGTAGGACTTAAGCAGAAGCATCAGGGTGAATTACAGCTGCAAACAGTCAACATGGGTCTAGACAAGGTAAACAGATTTTAATCGCAAAGCTGTTTTGTCAAAACAATAACAATAGTGCTGCTGCATTTCGTTAATAACGATGCATTAAAGAATTACGTAGAGGTCCTCTTACCACACGGGGTCTGAAGAACATGATGCGGAAGATCGAATTAACAGGCGATTTGTGAACTGCTCATGGGAGAAGCCGACGGGCCATCAGCTCCACAAATTGTTGAGGATGTTACTGTTTTTATAGCTGAGAATGCTGGACGGAATGTGGGATCTCAAGCAGAGCACGAACTGACAGCTGAACATTCCATCGTCGACCGTTGGAAAAGTACCGCGAACAATTGTGAAACGGTATATATGATTGCAGGCCTTATTACAATGATGCAGTCTTCTCGGGTGATCAGCTAAACTCACCGAAACGCTGCGGCAGGGTGACACCACGACTCGGCCAATCATCTGAGAGTCCGTCAACAGTGAAATCGTGTTGCTGGTGAGTTTCCAGGCTTTCGTAGATGCACATGGTCGTCACCTTAAGCAACCTTTGTGAACTGGCACGCAAATACGATACTCAGTTAAAAAATGTTACCCTGAGATCTTAAATTAAAATTTGGTTCTTTCAATGGTTTACTCGTTATTTCTTTTCCGTCTGTTCTTCCAAATGTTTCCTCAAAGTTCCGTTTGTCCTCCGATCACTTGTTTTACATGGCGTCCTCTCATGTTGTGAAAGTTTAATTATAATCACCCTGTACTGTATATATAGACTGAACTATAGAGAGAATGGTATCTTACCTATCACATCAGATATATTGGCAGTCGAATTACAGGTGATGAAGTACGTGTAGAAGTTCACCATCACTATACCGCCGTTGTCAGCCTGTGAAACAAAATTTTAACATTAGTCAATAATAACTTTATAAATATTTTTGGAATATTCCGTTGGTTCTTGGAGGAACACAGGCATACCAAAAACTTGTATACACAGTATTAATGTTCCAAATAATATTTACTTAATACAATTTTGAACAAGGCCGATAATGCAGCAACCGTAGACGAAATTTATAATATTACTTGAAAATACAGCTCTTCGGTTGCACAGGTAAAAAATTTTCAACTTTACCTAGGTTTCAACAAGGCCGATAATGCAGCAACCGTAGACGAAATTTATAATATTACTTGAAAATACAGCTCTTCGGTTGCACAGGTAAAAAATTTTCAACTTTACCTAGGTTTCAACTGCTCTAAGGCAGCCTTCATCAGAAGTAAAACATTTTTACATTACCTATAACAGAGTTTTGGAATAATACAAAAATTATTAAATTAAACATATGTAATAAAATTACATCATAGCTAACTGCTACGGTACAGTAGACAAAGAAAGCATACTTACATAGAGCAAATAGTTATGAAAAGGTTTAGAGCAACAGTGCTCACGTTAAAGATAAAAATATATTTGTACATTATAAAATTTTCCTAGGAATGCACAACTTGATTACGACGCGCCGCTAAGGGTCGCGCGTGCTGCCGGCACTGTAAGCAGCATCAGACTGACAGGCGCGCGCGCCGTCGATGTTAGCAAGTCGGCACCTTGTATCGCTCCATCTAGTATTGAATGCTTGTAAATTACAGTGACAACAGCTGTCAGAAGCATTGGAACAGGAGTGCACGTAATGTGCTGATTACATTATATCAGATAGTATGTAACAGATCGAAAGTTGAACAAAATATTATACTGTAAAACGGGGAGAGAGATTAACATGAACCCCCAGCCGCCTAAGCCTCGGTCCCAGTTTAAGGTCCACAAAATAAATCACCGTATTCGTCCTATTTCTAGTAGTACGAACAGCGCTTACGACGATCTAGCAAAATTCCTTCATGATAAATTAAAAAGGTCTTATGTTTTCGAAATAATTACTCTATAGCTAACAGTCAGGGCCTTATCAACAAAATAAGACATACACTGCGACGAAAACATAAAGATGTTCGCATTCGATATTAAAAACCTTTATACCAATGGGCCTGTACTAACTACTTTAGATATCATAGAGAATAACTTACGTTTGTTCAAAAAAGAACTCTCGGATGAACAGATCACTGATTTGATTAAGCTAATGCAGATCGTAACAAAGTACAATTATTTCGAATTCAATGGACAGCTGTACCAACAACCTGATGGTCTTGCTATGGGCAATCCCTTAGCTAGCATCCTAGCAGACATTTTTATCAACTCTCTAGAAGAGACATTATTCAAAAATTTTTCCACTACCACCTTAGGAATTGTTTCATATTCTAGGTACGTCGATGACATTTTAATCGTCTATAAGGGAACGAACTATGGAATTAACCACCTGTTCTAGATCTTTAACAAACTACATGAAAAAATCACCTTCACATGTGAACTTGAAAACAGCTCCCGTCAGTTAAATTATTTAGACTTAACTTTGACAATAGTGAATGACAAAATCTCTTTCAATATTTTTCGTAAGGATTTTCTTTCCGACCAAATTGTGCCAGCCTGTTCCACACACCCACGATCTCACAAAAAAGAATTTTTTCACTCTGCTGTTCATAGAGCAATCTCTACCCCTTTGTCCTCTGAAAATTTAAAAACCGAATTGAATCTAATTAAAAGCATTGCAGTTAATAATGGTTACGAAGCAAATATAGTAGATAATGTCTTCAGACAGAAAACCAATAACATAATTACCATGCTTGGGGACCACTATTGACGAGCATAGCGATTTGAAGAAACACTTCTCTTTACCGTATGTAGGGCCAATAACCTACAGATTGCAACGTCTCCTTAAAAATAAATATGGCTGCAACATAGTTTTCTCTACCAACAACTCTCTCAAAAATAATCTTATCCATAATTAAAAACCAGGACGGTCGCCTCTGCAAAACCCAGGCGTTTATAAAATCACCAGTGACACTTGCTCAGCTTACTATATAGGACAGACTGGACGAGCTTTTTCGATTAGATATAAAGAGCATCTATTAGGGAAAAAAGGTACGAACGTACATAATTCGTCATTCGCTGACCACCTTCTTATCACAGGACACAAACCTAAAGACGTTCATGATATTAGTTTCTTACATACGGACAAGAAAGGCTTCAGACTTGATATTCTTGAACAGTTGGAAATTTTCAAACACTTTTCCCGCAACAACCATTTAATCCTCAATGAGCAATTACAATTACGTGATAAAAATTTCTTTGATGGTGTAAAACCCTTGCTTAAAATCACTTAACGCGGAATATTGCTATTATGCTTCCCGTACTGTAGCCTTAAATATCGTTTTCTCTCTCCCTGTTTTACACTATAATATTTTGTTCAACTTTCGATCTGTTACATACTATCTGATATAATGTAATCAGCACATTACGTGCACTACTGTTCCAATGCTTCTGACAGCTGTTGTCACTGTAAATTACAAGCATTCAATACTAGATGGCGCGATACAAAGTGCCGACTTGCTAACATCGACGGCGCGCGCGCCTGTCAGTCTGATGCTGCTTAGAGGGCCGGCCGCACACGCGACCCTTAGCGGCGCGTCGTAATCAAGTTGTGCATTCCTAGGAAAATTTTATAATGTACAAATATATTTTTATCTTTAACGTGAGCACTGTTGCTTTAAACCATTTCTTAACTATTTACTCTATGTAAGTATGCTTTCTTTGTCTACTGTACCGTAGCAGTTAGCTATGATGTAATTTTATTACATATGTTTAATTTAATAATTTTTGTATTATTCCAAAACTCTGTTATAGGTAATGTAAAAATTTTTTACTTCTCATGAAGGCTGCCTTAGAGCAGTTGAAACCTAGGTAAAGTTGAAAATTTTTTACCTGTGCAACCGAAGAGCTGTATTTTCAAGTAATATTATAAATTTATTTAATAGTTCGTTATGAAACGGCTTTCGGGTTCTTAGGCCGTCGTTAGATAACTTAATTTTAATAAACAGTCGACACAACTTCAGCGAGTGTTCAGAACTGTACGAAGAGAGTTGCGCAGAAATATGCGACATTTTATGTCTATGGTTATAGAAATGGTTAGAGAAATAAGAACTGAATGCTGCTACTTTAGTAATGGTGTGTAGGGTGAGTAATGTAAATACCAATCAAAGAATTCTGTCTTGGTCCTTAATGGGCCGAACACAGTTCCATTACTCACCCCTACTAAGGTAGCAGCAGCCGTTTATTATTATTGTCTATACCACTTCTGACAAAAGCGTTCTGGTAGCATTAGTAAAAACGTGTTTTCAATGTCATACAAGGTCGGGGCCTTATTCTAACTATATCCTTACAATAATGCGGGACATTCTTCAAAGGCGATAAAGTCAAGGACACAATGAATACTGAACTTTCCTTTCAGTCCCACATGTAAAACGGTTGACTGATATCCGTTAACGCGACTGCAATTTACTAATCGGGAGTCATCTTTGTTCCTTTCTAGGAGAGCAGGGTATGTGTAGACATCACGTTTCAGTCACGTCCTGTCATCAAAAACAATGCAGTACTGTGCAGTATCCGATTACATTCATCCACTTATCACAGATATGCACTCAGAAACTTGTAACAGAGAGGAGGAATACAACGGCAAACAACTATCACTATATTTCAGGATAATTAGTAGCATTTTCACCCATTTCCTGTCTGCAGCACTGATAACGTGGTTATGTTTCTCAGTTCAGTTATTAAACATCCAACATGACAGAAGATGTCGGTCTGAAAGATTCAACGCCGCTTTCTATCACTCTTAAACCTGTATTAGACAGTAACATCATTGGCCCTGGAAAAACTATAGGCTCATTTGCTCATGTGATAACTCTTCATTCTTGACGACGGCGTACAGAGGCTTCTGTCTGACTCTCTTCTTCATTGGAGTGGAAATGAGAAACCAGTCCCGTTTTTCACCTAATTGGATGTTCGATTAAGTAAGACACTTCGCAAGTCCCTGTTAATAAGATTATCTCGTGAAAGAAATGCAACTTACTGACAAGAGAACTGTATGTGGTGAATCCCTTCGATTTTATTCTTAGGATTTGGAATTCATTCCCGGACATCAGTTTCTTAAACGAATAAGATAAAAAATTGTAGTCGCATATGAAGAGTTAAGTGTTTCCGAGCGCTCTTAAGTACAAAACATCCCCAGCCTGCTAAAGCAGGCACTGGTCTTAATGTGTAGAGTTTAAGTAGTATATTCCTGAGATCTTTGGTTCGATTCTTACTAGCAGCAATTTTTTTAATTTTTAAAATAAATTCTGTTCTCATTATCTTACGCAAACTTTAATCAATAAATTCTGAATCACAATTTTCAATACAAATAACATCATTTTATTTTTAATTATTAATCCCACGAATATAAATTAAAAGATGATAAAGATATACGATAAGTCTTAGTGTCAAATGAAAAAATTATATACATCAGTAGTAGATCGTCTTTTACCTGAGTTTCACATTCCTGAAGAATTTTGTAAACGATGTGTGTTATTCAATCTGTATATTGAGCAAGCAGTAAAGGACACAAAAGAAAAATTTGGAGTAGAAATTCAAATCCATGGAGAAGAAATAAAAACTTCTAGGTTCGCCGATGACATTGTAAGTCTTTCAGAGACAGCAAAGGACCGGGAGGAGTAGTTGAACGGAATGAACAGTGTCTTGCAAGGAAGATATAAGATGAACAACAACAAAAGCAAAACCAGTATAATGGAATGTAGTTGAATTAAATCAAGTGATGCTGAGGGAATCAGATTAGGAAATGAGACACTTAAAGTAGTAGATGAGTTTTGCTATTTGGAGGGCAAAATAACTAATGGTGGCCGAAGTACAGTGAATATAAAATGTAGACTGGCAATGGCAAGGAAAGCGTTTCTGAAGAAGAGAAATTTGTTAACAGCGAGTATAGATTCAAGTGCCAGAAGTTGTTTGAGAAAGTATTTGTATGGAGTGTAGCCATGTATGGAAGTGAAACATGGATGATAAATAGTTTGAACAAGAAGAGAATAGAAGCTTTCGAAATGTGGTGCTGCAAAAGAATGCTGAAGATTAGATGGGTAGATCACATAACTAATGAGGAGGTATTGAATAGAATCGGGGAAAAGAGAAATTTGTGGCTCGAATAGAAGAAGGGATCGATTGGTAGGACATGTTCTGAGGCATCAAGGGATCACCAATTTAGTATTGGAGGGCAGCGTGGAGGGTAAAAATTATGGAGGGAGACCAAGAGATAAATATACTAAGCAGATTCAGAAAGATGTAGGTTGCAGTAGATACTGGGACATGAAGAAGCTTACACAGGATAGAACAGCATGGAGAGCTGCATCAAACCAGTCTCTGGACTGAAGATCACAACAAAAACATTGTTGTTGAATTTCAATCTAAAATTGTTTACTTATAAAAGCCGCTATTGCAATTTTGGCAACTTGGAAAACAAAAACCAAATACCCTCTAAACAGGTCGTGAAGACCCAAAGTTACCGACCACCCGCTATGTCATGTTCGTCCCACAGTCGTCACTAGATGTTTATATAGAGGGGCATGCGGTCAACATACTGCTCTTCCGGCCGTTGTCAGTTTTCTCGACCGGTGCCGCCACTTCTCAGTCAAGTACTCAATTGGCCTCACAAGGGCTGCACCCGCTTGCCTACAGCACTTGGCAGACTCGGACGGTGACCTACGCAAGTGCTAGCCAAGCCCGACCGCGTTTAACTTCGGTGATCTGACAGAAACCGATGCTACCACTGTGGCAAGGTCGTTGGCATAAAAGGAATGCAGTAAACACCAAAACAGCGCTTGCCTACAGAACGTCCCGCAAATTGCATTTATTATTTACATTGTGCTTCAGCACATGTCGAAACCTAAAATATATTTGACATGTAAATCCTGTCATCGTGACACATGTAGTTTGAGAACTGATCTGGAATCAAGCTTCTGCATTAATGAAGACCACATCCTCGTACATCGTGAAAATGGCATACCGTAGACGTACTATTACTGTTGCTAACATCTTTTACCTAATGACGTCAAATCGCAGGTGGTTTAATTGAGATAGCAGCTGTTAAAACACAGTCACATGTCGTATTTCTCGTGTGCTATTGTCAGACATCATACATTACAAAAGAAATATTTGTTGTCAGAGTAGCTATTACGTAAATCACACCTATTACATAAATCAAACCGTCGCATGAAGAGAGGTGGCACAGTGATTAGCGCACTGGACGGGCTTTTGGGAGGTCGACGGTTAAAACCTGTATCCAACCATCCAGATTTAAGTTTTCTATGAACTCCCTAAATCACTCCAGGCAAATGCCAGAATGATTCCTTAGGAAGCTCATGGCGAATTTTCTTCCCATCCTTGACAAAATTGAACCTTTTGCTCCATCTTTAACAACCTGGATGTTAATGGTAAATTACACCCACTCTTCCTTCCTTCGAATAAAAAACGACAAATCACTGCTCGCGTACAACAGGAGTAGCTGACGGGAAAACACATTCACAGATAATAGTTTCTTGTGTGCCATTATCACAAAGATTAAATAACAAAGAATATCAAGACTAAATTAGGTGACGAAAATTCGGCATTGTGTACTATTACACTACAATGTGATTTTATGAATATAATGGGAAATTTTAAATGGTTTTAAACATACATATGAATTTTAGAACTTAAGTCGTACTGGTACTCACTACATTAGACAAGTAATTTCTTTTGTAACATCTTAGATGTATGAACATATGTGGCAGATAACTTCATACCTGATTACTTTGTACCAGTGATGAAGTTACATGCTTTGTTGATCTCATTGAAAGTGTTTTATATTTCAGGTCCAAACATGTTGCACAATGGAACCATTTTGGTGGAGATTTTATTTACTGAAGACTCAGAATGCATGCCTACAAATTTGGCTCATGCATACCAACATACATGAGATGTAAGAAACTATACTGAAACATTTCTATGCCAATTTTGCAACACGAATATTGGTTATACTGTTATTATTGTTATGAAATATTCTACCTTTCAAGTAAGGGGCCCTATTTACACACCACATGTATTTTATATTTAGAATGCGTGTGTTTTAACACATGTAATATATTATAATAAATATCAGTATTAATAAATTTTCTTGCCAAACATTCTGACAAAATAAAGGGAAGCTACTCTTGATCGAATTTGCATTGTGGATTTATGCAGAATGGGTAGCGACGATTGGAACCATGTGCCAGACTGGGATTCGTACCCAGGTTATCCTGCTTATTAGGCAGTTGCATTGTATCGCACCTCCACAGACTATTAAGGCACAGCTCTCAGCCAACCCACATGCCCACCCAGCGCCACCTATTCAGAGTACCCATTCACGTTACCCTGCTCGCTACTTTGAGGTTCCGCAAAAGGTTGAACGTATTTGTGGGTTCTCACTAAAGGTGGTGGACTCATTGCCTACTGAGGTGAATGAGTTATATGATTGCTTTCGCTCGTCTTCCAGACATATCCAAGATGAATCAACCATATAAAAGCGCGGTGTCTGTTGTTTTGAACATTCATCTAATTGGCGTCGATGGGCAAAAAATCCACCATGCACGATTATGCTGTACCTCCTGCGGGAATCTCCAAGTAATGAGCATGGAGAACATGGAAAATGGACAAGTATTGCTGATAGGTGGTACTGGGTGCGAATGTGGGTCGGCCAAGGGATGTGACGATATGGTTCCCACAATTAACACAACTTAGTATTTAGTACGTGATCGCGGATTCTAATACCGGTCGAGCACACATTTTTACTCGTCGCCGCTGATTCCGCATAAAGTCGTGATACAACCGGCGTCTATGGTTCCTCACCTTTCGTTTCCCTTCTCTCACATTCACCTTCAATTTGTATAATACCTAGCCTATGTGTGTGATTGGGATATATATCATTGTTACATAGGTCATAGTTTTGTCATCTGCTAGAGCAGAATGTAAGAACCAGATATTTTTAGCATTTTACTACTTTTTATAACTGCCATAAGCACATGCAATTTGCCACTCAGTTTCCAAGCATGTGCTTTACCGCCAGAGCATGGAGAATGAATTGTAAATAAAAAGTTCATCAACGAAGAGATGCTGAAAAGCAGCGTCTGCGAATTGTTTTACTCTGTTCTCAATATCGCTTGAGGTATTACTGGCCATGCGCATTACTCGGTCAACTTTCCCGCTTCGCTGACCAAAGTAGAAAATCTCTGGCCCTAGAGGGCTCCGAGTTGTGGGATCTAACGTGGTAATGTGTAACCTAAGTATGTCCATGAGTGAGAGATACCCAGAAATCTGAAAAAATTAATTCGAAGAGTTCTTCTACTCACAGAGTGCCTTCTTCTTCAGCATGGCAACGTCACATCACACATGAACTCTCCGACATCTGCCAAAATCCGACGCTTTGGGTTTATTGTCGTCGATCATCCTCCATACAGTCCCGATTTGGTCCCATCTGATTTTCATCTGTTTCCGAAACATATAACACCTTAAGGGACTTCACGTTGATAGTGATGAAGCAGTGCATGCAGAGGTGAGGTACTGGCTTCGTGAACGCAGTCAAAGCTTCTACAGTGACGGTGTCAGCACCTCTCATCGGAAAAAGTGTGTTCGTCGCTGGGATGACTATGTTGAGAAATAAATATGCAGACACGACGGAAAAGGATGTAGAATGAAAATAATGTTGACTTTTTTTTTTTTTTTAAATTTCTGAGTGCACTCAGCATCGTGATGCCAATTGAGGAGCTACTCGGTCGAATAGTAGCGGCTTCGGTCAAGAATACCATAATAACGACCCCACCGGGAGAGCGGTGTGCTGACCCCACGCCCCTCTTATCCACATCCTCCACTGAAGATGATACGGCGATCGGATGGTCCCGGTAGGCCACTCGTGGCCTGAAGACGGAGTGCTTTTTTTGAAAAGCCTCGATAGTTTTCGCATAAAGGCTTCAGAGGCATTACTTTTCTACACACATTCTTGTAACTTTAGAATAGTCAGTTTGCGAGTATCGAGATAGGAGACTAAAAAGACGCGTCTTTTGATTAAACTGCCTTAGAAGTTTAAATTTCGTACGCCGCCAAAGGAACATAGACCTTACTGTTTGACATAAATCTGTACATGATATATCTGCCTGTTCACGATAAAAAATGGGTCTTAAGAGCCGGAGAAACAGTCGGACAGACTCACCGACTGAAGCAGGGAGCTCTAAAAAGTATTTTAGTTCCCATTTTATACATAAGCTCATAATTTGTTTTTAGTACTTTTATATATCAGTAATGGTATATTTAAGTATTTTACTTTTATGAAACTACAATAATTCAACAGAGGTTAGTTAAATGAGAACGAAGTGTTTGGCGACGGCACATTTCTATAAAATGTTCTCAGACTTCTTGCCGACTCAATTAAAATCAATTAACATTTACATTTGATAGAAAATGTGGAATTTTTGAAACAACGTAATAAGATTATTACTGATGGGAATAAAACCAATGACTTCCTTCTCAGCTACCACTCACTATTTTAAGATGTAGCAAATGCTTTGTAGTTAACAGCTCACGAAGTATTCTAACGATCACAGACACATTTATTCAATTTTTGTGAGAACTGCGTCACACTGGTTTTCGCAATTAGTGTCCGCACACGTACCATAAAACCTTGTAAGTGTGGAAAAACTCGAATGGACCAGTCCATAAGGTCATTTCATAGAACCAATTTTGCAACATGGAGACACCGAAAAAAAAGAACGCACAGTGAATGAATTACCGAAATTCGATGACTACGATTTCATAAGAATTGGAAAATTTATGCAAGAAGAGAAAGAGCTTCACAAATGGAGTAAGTAAGTAACGCATTAGTCCACTTCTGATCCTTATGTAAGCAATTGTTCAGCTTGATATTCACTGGCAGAAATGTTTGATCTCCGCCTGAGTGATGTCGTGCCAAATTCTGTCCAATTGGAGCGCTAGATCATCAAAATACAGAAATGGTTAGAGTATTCTGACCATAATGGTCCAAATGTTTTCACTCAGGGAGAGGTCCGGCTGCCTTGCTGACCAAAGAAGGGTTTGGCACTTGATACTCTCGTCATACGCGTGTGGCGATTATCTTGCTGAAATATAAGCCCAAGTGGCTTGTCATGAAGGACAAGAAAACTGGCCAAAAATACAGGCGTACAGCTGTGCTGTAAGGGTCCCACTGTTCACAATGCTTCTGTGAAAAGAAATGGCACCTTATACCATCACTCCTGGTTGTCGAGCTGTATGGTGAGCCACACCCAGGTTGGTTTCCCACCGCTGTCCAGACACTTAATCAGCCTTGCCTCTCACTAACTGGAGTAAAATAGCCTTCAGTGATGAGTCCCTCTTCGAACTGAGCCCCAATCACCAGCAAAGACATATCTGGAGACGCCCCTAACAATGATTGGATGAAAACCTGTCTGTCGTATGCCATACGGACCGACGACGAGGAGTTACGGTCTGTGGACCTACTTTATTTCTTATCAGTAAATCTTTGTTTGCCATCCTAGGCACCTTTGCAGCACACTCCGTCTTCAGGCCACAAGTGGCCCATCGGGACCATCCGACCGTCGGTCGAGTAGCTCCTCAATTGTCATCACGAGGCTGAGTGCACCCCGAAAAATGGCAACAGCGCATGGCTACTGGTTGGTCAACCATCCAAGTGCCGGCCACGCCCGACAGCGCTTAACTTCGGTGATCTCACGGGAACCGGTGTATGCACTGCGGCAAGGCCCTTGCTTTGCAGCACACTAATAAGTCGACAATATTATATGCCTCATTTGTTGCCCTTCATGGAAAGCCATCCCGGACGAAGATGCACCAACACGTTACTGACTTCCTTTCTTTGTGAAGCTCTTTCTCTTGAAGAAATCATCCTGTTTTAATGAAATTGTAATCACCTGCTTGTAGGTGTAGTTCACATACACCGATATCCGTCGCATTCGGATAATTCAACCGTGGTGCGTCGAGCTCTTTTAAGAGTGTATTTACACATTTGTTATTCAATATATGTCTCCATTAAGAAACATTTTGACTAAAGAACGATATCAAAATTAGGAGGCATCAACAAATATTTTATTTGGTGACAGCAGGAGAGGAGGAGGAACGACATTGTCTTCAGCACACTCAGCAGTTTCAACTGTATACAGAGATGAAATATGTACGAAACAAACTGGCTTGGGCACTTGTCTCCGGACTTAAGACAGCAAGCTCAGTAACAAAATATGTCAGCTACATCGTCTAGGATAAAGCGCTAATTCCAAAATAAAGCTTACAGTACGTGTAGAAAGATAACAATAGCGTAATGGTTCCCTATTACTCACAGTCTCGTTCTCACTAGTGTGGGAATGCAGAGTAAAGCTGCGTGCGTTAAATGATGAATGTAGGGGACTAAGGTACAGGGATGTAGACAGTGTGACATGGAAGTTTGGGTCCTTCTGTGAGGCATCCACGGAGAGTCGAAGAGTGGTAAGGCGACTGCTTGCTATAAGTGGGAAAGCCTTGTGAGTCTCGGTCCGCCGCTAGTTTTCGTATGTCACTAGCTGATAGTAAACCGCCATCTAAAACGCCTAATGCCCTGATATTCTCATACAATGCGGTTGACAATCGTCATTAATGTCTTTACATTCAGACATGGAAGTAAGTAAGTTATCTGTATAACAATGGCTTTCAAAGTTAAATAACGAATCCGAACAAAAATAGCCTACACAACAGACCTAATGAGCAAGTGACATGACCTAGAACATTTATCCTGTTATCTATCAACTAAATAACTGCTATGGAATATGTCGAACAATGTGAAGGAGATTATCTAGTAAAACTAGAGAACAAACAAAATTGAAATATTACAGTGATGTTTTTATTTTGGCTCATGTGTATGGGGGACGAATGTTAAATACAGTAGTAAGGTACAGGGATCAGAACTGCGGTTGTTAAAATCCGCGAAAAACTAAGAAGGGGAAATGCAAAGATGGCTCTCAAATTCAACTGAATTCAGAAACTAAGAACACTAAAAACAACTTTTATCTGAAGACATATTCCAAAATATTATAGTCAGCAGTCACATATGCACAGAGTGTACGAAGGAAAAATATCGAAAGAAATTTTGTCGTATAGACTGAACGGGAAGAGAGACATTGGAAGACTAAGGATATCTCTACAGCAACTTCCTCTGTGACCATAAGACCAGACTCACGCGCTTTTTGAAAATTGGTGATGATGATGAAAGATTTTTAGCGTACATGTCAAGTGTTTTTCCTTAACTAGCTGTCGTCAGTGTAACATAGCAATTTCCTCGACTGAATTTCATTACTAATATCGCAAGCTGCTACATCGTTAGCAATAAGTTCGAGTGTTAAAATTTTTTTGATAACTGGAACGAAAAACCTGAAATAATAAGGCATTACAAAATGGTTCAAATGGCTCTGAGCACTATGGGACTTAACATCTTAGGTCATCAGTGCCCTAGAACTTAGAACTACTTAAACCTAACTAACCTAAGGACATCACACACACCCATGTCCGAGGCAGGATTTGAACCTGCGACCGTAGCGGTCGCACGGTTCCAGACTGAAGCGCCTAGAACCGCTCGTCCACTTCGGCCGGCAAGGCATTACATGTGTGTAAACATGCCAATACTATAACATTAATACGTGGAGAAATCAGTGAAATAACTTGGATGAATAGTATTGGAATGTACAGGAAATAGGTGAAGAATTGGGGGGGGGGGGAGGGGGGAAGAGTGACATGAATATTAGGATGAGGTGAAATAATTGCAGTAATTTTGCCGTCAACATGTCTGATCGAGTTGACACACAGATTACGACAAGCGAAACGCAGTTTCCGATTTCCGGGTGTGTGATGGAGAGAGAGGCAGAAGTAAAGACGATAGACGGGAAGACGCAGCGAACGTCGCACTTATATCACAGTGTACTTCCTGGCCAATCAAGACGGCAGTTTGTGCTGATGCCGGCAAACAATCACAACGGATGCCTCCACCCCAGCACTCATCCGACAGCGCGCAGCTGTCCGATGGTGTTGTGGGTGGGGCGGAGCTGGCGGAGGTGTAGGGGGGAATTGGCATGGAGTCTGGCAACCCCCGATATAGCTCGGCTTGGAGGCGGCCGGGGTCAGCGCAAATAAACTGCCGAGCAGCGCCTGCCTTCCGGGATGAGAAATGTCCTCCCGTCTCCGCTAAACTTTCTCGATTATCCGTAAACCGATACAGCACCACGAAGTTTCTGAAAGACCCATTGTTTATCGAAGCACGCAGGAAATATTGTCTCCTTGTTTACCTACTCGTTAACGTTCAGGGATCGCTATTCCGTTAAATAAGTTATCTACGTCGGAAGTTCGAGGAACTACAATGTGGCTTCTTGGAAGTCACGATAAATGCGTGTTGACTCCAAACTCATCAGGTGAATTCCAAACAAATGAGTGACCGTTGAAAGTTTTATTCTGTAAAAAGTTCTTGCACATCAGCCACCTCAATACGCTTTCCGAACTAACAAAAATGCTTCCACAAAGAATAACGATCAAACATAGCTTCTGGTCGTCAGTATATGAGCTAGTTCGTGTAGTTCATAACAAGTACTATCCAGGGTCACCATGACTTACGCACATCTCTTTCAATACAATTTTTTCTTTGTTTTTTTGTGCCTCTTATGTACGTGATCTGCTATGCTCCACGCTAAATAAATAACTATTCGTTCCACTAGCTCTAAACCATTACACTTTGTACTTATCTCATAAATTACAATTCAGTTATTAGAAATGAAAGGCTTAAATTAATCGTAATACAAAATGTTCAAGAGAAAATTTCAGCAGTTCGAGGTTGTCGCAATTTCATCAAACCATGTACTTTAGATTCTTTGAAATTCTACGTTTCATTTCACATTACCGTTACGCGTTACTCCAGGCAATGAACTGAGCACTCCTTGGATGGATTACTTGACAATTATGAGCAGTTTCTTCTTAGCGAATGTGTCACATTATTTTGGAAGTACATTCTCGTTGGAATGTTCTGAAACATGTTATGTAAGCTCTAGATGATTTAATAAAAGGTTTACAAATGAGTGGGGGTATTGTGTGGGTAGCACCTTTGACTATTAATCGAAATCTCCTGGGTCCATCCTTAGAAATTAAAACTGCTTTATCTGAATAAGAATCACCAGCAATGGCAGTTGAAGACTCTTGGTACTAGGAGTTACCGTTATGCTGTCAATGGCAACGTCAGAGAGGGCAGAGTAGCCCTTGGGATGGGAAACGGCTCCTTGGAAGAATATGCAATTAACAACAGAAGACACAGAAGGCAATAGAAACCACTCCATTAGAGGCACAATGTGTGTCCACAGGAAATGTGGAACGTAATTGAACTAATGTCACAATGATTTATCTATTGGCAAAAGATTCTGTATTTGTCCACCATTTGGAGTCCTGAGAGTGGTCTACCAAAGAGAAGGTAACCATAGGAAAATCGTAGGATAAGCAACGAGGAAGAAACATTCTACGAGACGCAGAATGTCATGAATTTGGAAGTGGTAGAGAATTTAGAAAATCTGAAAATGGAAATTCAATTACACAGTCTACATTTAGTGTCGGTCAGTGAAGTGAATTTGGAAAACTGATGGGAATTCGTGATCAACAGTAATAAAATGTGGCATAACAACAGTAGGATTCATTATGAATATGAACGTAGGGTAGCAAGTGATTCACTGTGAACAGCTTAAGTATTGTTCTCATCAAAATCAATAGAAAACCGACACCAGAAAAAATAAATCAGATATACACGCCGAAGTCTCAAGTACGAGATAACGAGATGGAGAATGTACATGTAGATATTGATTCAGTACATAAATGAAAATGATAATCTAGTAATAAAGTGAGACTGAAACGCGGTGAAAGGGGAAAAAATTGTGAACGATGTTACAGGAGAATATGTGCTTGGTAGTAGGTGCGAGGTGAATATCTAAGAGGCTTCAATAGTAACTTAAGTTGGTAATAGCGATTACATTTTTCAAATATCACCAGAGCTTGAGATTTACTTGGATAAGTCCTGGGTAAGGAAGATAATCAGAAATCAAACATTGGATTGTAAAGCGACCCAGGAGCCTATGTAGAAAGAGACTGCAATTTACTAAGGTGAAGAGTAGACTGAAACGTATTATAATTTTCAGGAGTAATCGACCTGAAAAGAAGTGGAATAATGAAGTGCTGTGCAGGATAATGTACATAAGGCTATAAATTCTTCGATAACGAATTTCAGAAGTACTAGGAATCACACAAGCAGGAGAGCTAAATTAAGGTACAATGAAGATACGTGTGAAATAGTCCGTTGTAACGGAAGAAACACATAAAGCGACTGACGAAAGAAGGAAGAGCAAAAATATTCAAGCAAATGCAGGAAACAGAAATATAAATTATTCAGGAATGAAATATGTAGCAATCGCAGGGATGTCAACGTGAAATACGTGAACGAAAAGTGTGAAGAATCCGATACAGAAATGGTCTCCGGAATTTCCGATTCAGCATACAGAAAAGTCAAATCACACTTTGGTGAAATTAAGAACAAGAGTATCAACTGTAAGAGTGTAATGGTAATCACACTGCTATGCGGAGAGGACAGAGAGAATAGATCGGAAGTGTACAGTGCATGCGTCTACGAGTGGGAGAACTTATCTGATGACACGACTGATGAAGAAGTAGGAGTCGATGTGGAAGGCATAGAGAGACCAAGATCAGAGCCACTTTCAAAAAGCTTCGAAACTTGAGATCATCATGATAATGTTAGGTTTGTGGGGCTCTCAACTGCGCCATCATCAGCGCCCGTACAAAGTCCCAACTGGTTTCACAGTCCAGTTTTTTCCTCCGTCCAATCCAGCCATTTTCACGAATGATGATTATGAGTAAATGATGAGGACCTCGTCGCCGGGAAGAGCAAAATCCTAACCCGGCCGGGAATCGAACCCAGGCCCCGTGACTCATAGGTAGCAAACTTGAGATAAGATTAGGCGGAAGGGAAAACTGAAATTCCGTCGGAATTTGCATCCAAGTAGCTGCCAAGATTAATATACAGAATTACTCTAAAAGAGAACGGAAGGTCTTCCAGAAGACGATTATTGTGGCTTCCGTAAAGGTGATAGCAACACAGAGACAGTTAAGATGTTGCGCTCGGTGATGAATATAAAACACAAGAAAAATCAAGACACCCTCAAAGGATTTCTGGACCTGAAACAAAATAAAATTCGACAATGTAAAATGCTTCAAGTTGTTCGATATTATGACTATAAATGGCTAAGCTGTTTGAAAAAGAAGCATAAAACAACAAACACAAGAGCCAAGAGGAACAAAATACGTTACTTACAGATGAAACAGAATGGAACATCAAGAACGAAGAGCTTGAATGAAAAGGGTGAAAAACAACTATTAAGTCTTTCGAAGATACTGTTCAATCTGTACATCGGAGAAAACAGAAATAAAAGAAAGATTCAAGGCGGTGATTCGATAAGATTCACTGTTTCTCACTGTTGACATTGTCATCCTCAGTGAAAGTCAAGCGGAATTTCAGGACCTATTGAAAGGAATGCACAATCTAATAAATACAGAATATGGATTGAGAGTAAGCAGAAGTAAGACGAACGTAATGAAAAGCATTACAATGAAATAAACACCCTTAAGTGCTTACAGGCGTTGACATACGTCAACGGGGACAGATGAAAATTTGTGCCCCGCCCGGGACCTCCTGCTTACATGGCAGACGCTCTATCCATCTGAGCCATCGAGGACACAGAGGATAGCGCGACTGCAGCGATTTATCTCTAGCACGCCGAAAGAACAGATACTATCTTAATATATATATATAGTTAAGGCTCACCGGCCACTTGACCATCTTCTTCTTCTGTGCGAATGAACAAACAGTGCCCGAACTCTTACGGGAATCGGCAACGCGCCGCGTGTAATGAGTATGATGGGCGGGGGCACTACGAATGCAGTGCGGGACAATACATTGAGAACGTGGGTTTCGCGGGAGGCGTGCCAGAGATAAATCCCTGCAGTCGTGCTATCGTCTGTGTCCTCGGCGGCTCAGATGGATAGAGCGTCAGCCATGTAAGCAGGAGATCCCGGGTTCGAGTCCCCGTCGAGGCACACATTTTCATCTGTCTCCGTTGACGTATGTGACATGTCCGAAAGAACAGATACCATCTTAGTATATATAATGAAAAGCAATAGAAATGAGAGCGGCTAGGAACTTAACAGCAGAATTGCCGATCACTAAGTAGATTACATTATGGAATTCTGCTACCTAGACGGTAAAATAACCCATGAAGGAAGGAGCAAGGAGGACACAAAAATCAGACTAGCACTGGGAAAATAGGTCACGCACGCCAATGAGAAGTCGAGTATTATCAAAATTAAGCATTAATTTAAGGAAGAAATTTATGAAAATGTACGTTTGGAGCACAGTATGGGCTTCGGGAAAACGGGAACGGAGAAGCATCGAAGCTTTTGAAATGCAGCGCTGAAGAAGAATGTTGAAAGTAATGTGGAGTGATAAGTAAGGAATAAGGATGTTCTTCGAAGAATTGGGGAAGAAAGGAACATGTGGCAAAGACTGAGAAGAAGAAAGGACAAGACCGTGACTCATGTTTTGAGACGTCAGAGAATAAGACCAATGGTACTTGACTGCGACGTTAAGCATATAAACTGTAGGCGAAGACAGCGGAATCTGTCAATCTTCTCTGTAATCAGACTTTATATAATAAAGTGGTTGGCACTGCCTGAAAAAATCTTATGTAGAATGTTAATCATGCGTAAAAAGGAATGGAAAATTAGACTAATAATTTGGTAACCATGAGACTGATTTATAGAAAGATCAATCGTTTAACATCACATGCCAATGTTGGAAGTTAAAAACCAAAGAACGAAAAGCTCAATGTGACATAACACCAAACAGTAACGTATTTCAAATTGTCAAACGGATATAGCTGACAAGTAAGTGCAGTATCTCCCATAACGTTAAACAATTATTTTAAGGAACTGATAGTGTTACAGGGCGACACTTTTTCTCACTGGTTACTTACTGGTTTAGAATGGATACACTTGGCGTAAACGTCAAGTTGATGCCATCGTCATAACACCGGACTCATTCTCAGTAGAAACAGAATTCATACATATATTTGGATACAAGGACTACACGTGTGCCTAAATTGTTTCATGCGCACGCAAGGGTAATTTTTTTAGTACAGTTCTCACAAATGCCGAGAAATTCATCGCGAAAGACTTAGCAGTTGTGTTGATATTTAAAATTTATCGTTTATTTTGTCGTCTCAATTACGCATTTGTTTTTATGATATGACTAGCTTCACAGATATGTTTCTGCATAAGCAACCTAGCTTATCCATATCGAACTACACACCAGAATCCTGTTGTGCACTATGCTGATTGTGCTGAATAGCTCTATGAGGATTGGATCGGTTGCTTTTGCAACTACGTAAATGTGGAGATCAATAGCTTTACCACGAGGGAGTTTATTACACAATTACAAAGACGTTAAGCTGATCGACTATGGTCGAAACTGGCCACATTATTAAAAGAGATGTGCGACTGAGACGGATAAATAGACTATAAAATTTACCGTCATTCTGTTCACTCTGGCAAAGTTTTTCCCAATTTTAGGAAAATAATAAGTTGAATCCAATCATACACACTTTCCGAAACCTTCGTGTAGGAAGTATATGTGGTGAAAATGTAACTATATATGCGGCTTGTGACGCCGGAAAGGTGGCTACAAGCCCACTATGCAATCAAAATAACTACATAACTTTCAGATTTCTGCAAAGTATTTTTATTTCTCTGTCTTTTGGTTCCAACCATACCTTATTAACATAGATCAACGTAATTATTGGTATACAAAACCCTATTAAACACGTAACGGCAAATACGAGTGGTTGACCACAGTAATGTGAAGTTTCATAACGTTCACAGCTAAACTGAACGCAACATAACGCGAAGTCTGCTCTGTTTACCCTATTTATCTGTTAAGTGAGTCTCACATATATTGTACGATGTAAACTGGCTCATTAACTCTGAAATCTCATGTCACTCATCAAATTCGTCGTCGTTCCGAAATAATACCAGTTGCAGTGCATCTGATGTTAGCGAAACCGTCTCCTCCAGCACTGCATAACCACACCAAATATGGTGCTGTCTAATTATAAATAAATCACTCATGCTTACATATCTAGGAAGACCCAAATAACTGCTATGTGTAGAAGTTTTCTTCAGCCCTGCCACAGCTATACACCGACAGAGGACGGGACTAAGGGAGCGCCACCTGCTTCACAGAATACTGTCAAGTTAGTACCTAACACCGGTCTTTACTCAGCAGGCATAGCGAGGTAAACGTGACTGAAGTATTTCCTGTAAACTGAAATATGTTTTAAGTGAGGATACGCAAACAACAACTATACACAAGTTGCCAACATTGAGAAATTATGGTACTAGCGCTCCTCGTGTGTCACGGAGAAGCGGAGATTGTTTATTCGAACACTTCCATTTTCCGACAATACTAACCTACAGAGTTCACAGTTAAAGTAAACAAATAACCCAATACTGCGCAAATGCCACTTCCGTATTAGAACACGGAGATAAACGCATAGGTATGGAAGCACATTAAAACAGATGTCGGGGAAACAATTGGTTTTCTTTACAGCATTTTCCGCTAAATGTCCCATACGATTATTCGCCTCATTCCTGTGTTAGCTAAACGAGTGCGTTAACTATTGCATGATAAAGTTACAGCTACAAGGATCACATTTTAAGGATAATCTGGGTTTTCTGGTGTAAAAGAAAGCAGAATAAAATCGGCGTAGTGTAATTATCGACAAGCCTGCGCCCTCCGGAACGCATAGTGGAGTTGGGCTCTTGTCGCTTGGCGTATAAGAATGAATGGGAACTCATTTCATTTGCATAAAAAGTGCGTTTTCTGTGTCCGGCAAGCCATCGAAACGTCCCAGAGGCATATTTAAAAGGCATTTTATTTGTCGACAGCGATGAGACACCCGGAATTGTTTTTCGGTTTTTCTGTTCCTACTACGGACTGTAACACTGTGACTCTGTAATTTACCGACAACATCCATCGAGACTAAAAGGCTGGTTGACTGCCCCAACAGAACGGAAATTCTGACAGACTTTGAATTACGGAAACGTTTTAACGAGAGCGTTTTAAGAAAGTTGTTTATGTTTCTTTTTAACGATTCGATTATACTGTAAGATCCATTCAAAATCGTATAATAGATCGTAATCACAGTAAACCTATTATCAAGAGAGAGAATTTTTCTCTAATACTCATTACGACTGCCTTTTTTCTCTCGACTGTTACTGAAGCAGGATCAACCAATATAACTGAGGAAAGTGAACTGACATCTTTACCCTATTAAATGATAATCGGTACACTGATCACTTCAGAAGGCTATCGAATTCACTAGTTCAGCGCATACAGAAAACATAATATTAAGCAGTTGATTGCGAAATTAAGCACGAAGATGATCTGTAGTGCATACTTCCTAAGAAAACAGCTACTGGCGGAAGTAAAGCTGTGAGGACGGGGAGTGAGTCGTGCTTGGGTAGCTCATTTGGTAGAGCACTTGCCCGCGAAAAGCAAAGGTCCCGAGTTCAAGTCTCCGTCCGGCACACAGTTTTAATCTGCCAGGAAGTTTCATCATGCAGACAGTTCATAGTGACACTTTTGATGTGTGAGATGGCATTGTCCTGTTGAAAAATGACACCTGTATAGTGTGAGATGAGAGGTAATACATGAGGATTTAGGATATCTGAGACATACCATTGTGCAGTTAACGTTTCTCATCCATTGCCATCCATGACGCCAGGTCATACCCCTTGGCTCCTCACACCACGATGTGAGGTCGTACCCGATGGCCTCCCATACCATGATGCTAAGAGTATCACCGCTGTGCTTCTCCAAAGATCTCGAAGAATTGAACTTCTCACCAGGTCGCCGCCATACTCACCAAGTTCATTCGAAGAAGTCCAAAACCACAATTCGAAGCTGAACACAAAGCGACGCCATTCGCCATCAGTCCATTTATACCAGCTACGGCACCACTCCAAAGTCCGTCAGTTTTATTGTGGTGTTAATGGCAGCCTAAGCGTGGGCCAGTAAACTTTCTAGCCCGGCTGTGTTATTCTCCTACCAATTGAGTGACATGACACAGAATGTTACAGAAAATTCGTTACTTGTTCTGTACTGACAGCTGTAGGTGCGAAGGGGCTATGACGTGCTTGGTTCACAGTAGGGCGATCCTCCCTTGTGTTGGTCAGACACAGTGGACAAGAACATTGACGTCGAGTATGCCTGCTAAATAACAAATAACGGAGCTTTTATTATTGTAGCTTTCTACAGGTCCCCATTGGGAAATTTTCAGCTATTTCTGAAAAGTTTGGATTCTTTGTTGTGTAGACTGTTTCACAGAGGGAAGCAAATTATTATTTTTTTTGGCGGGGGGTGGGGGGGCATTCAATACGGATTTTCTGAAGGAGTCTGACTGGAAAAATGACACTGAACTAGTACTCTGTTCTTCCATTTTGACATGAGTTATTGATTTTTCTATTCAGATAGTGGAGGGTGGCAGCTAACTCATAGATATTATTTTCATAGGAAAGCAATGAATTTGGTCAAATGAAACAGTCTCCTCTTAAGAATGGTCAGAATGTACACATAGAGTATTAGATTATGTGAAATAGCTCCCTACAGCAATGCAAAGCAGTCTTCCAAACTGTTGCTTTCAGTTAACGAATTAACACTTGCAAATTTCAGGGAAAGCTTGCAGCAGCTAGACTAGGTTGAGGTGTACCTGGACTTGGAAACTGGTTTGAAACAGAAATTATTTCATGACAATGTTTACCGGCCTGAGTGGCCGTGCGGTTCTAGGCGCTACAGTCCGGAACCGAGCGACCGCTACGGTCACAGGTTCGAATCCTGCCTCGGGCATGGATGTGTGTGTTGTTCTTAGGTTAGTTAAGTTTAATTAGTTCTAAGTTCTAGGCGACTGATGACCACAGAAGCTATGTCGCATAGTGCACAGAGCCATTTGAACCATTTTTGAACAACGTTTGTGAATAAACACAGTTTCCCCAAGGAATCAATGAAACCACGTAACAAACAATGACTTCTGAAAGAATAACATTTTATTGTAACTGGAAAAGGAAAATCTATCCAAAAAGAGGAAAGTGTAATGCCGCAGAAATAATCAAATATTTTAAAAAATAGTGTGCTATATTAAGGAAATGTATTAAAAAATGCAGAAGTGTATTAGGTCTAACATTATCACCTCTGGTAGTACGAGTAAAACAATTTGGAATATTGCTGAAAGGGAAACTGGGCAATCAAGAGCACAAGAAAGCTGTATTACCATCAGACTTAATGAGAAGTCTGTTAACAAAAAATAAGAAATTCAAAATATTTATAACGATAATTTCTTTTTAAATGTTGTGTTCGAAAATTCTTGAGTGGGCTCCGACAAGCATTCTGAGTACACATCTCTGTGCAATGAGTACTTCATCTGTTAATGATTAATTATCCCAAAATACAAGGCTATACGAAAGCAGTGAATGGAAGCTTGTGTAGTAAACAAATTTATTGATGTATTTATCGACAAAATTCATAATAATCATAATAGCGTAAGTAGCTCAGCTCAAAAGTTTCAGCAGATCATCAATGTGTTACTTGCAATTCAGTTTCACATCAAAGTATACAGTCAAAAATTTTCATTATTCTGTCTTAGCCAGAGATTTATTTTCACAGTCTTTATTTATTAATGGCTTTTTTAACCTACTTTACAGCACTGGATATACCATGTTTCATAAAAATTTACTTTTAGTCTATTTGCAGAGAATCGCTTAATAATTCTCTGAAGGGCATTATTTATATTTTACTCAGTGAATTCTTGTTAGTTGGCTGTGTTTATTATACTTGTATCATCAACAAAGAGAGCTAGCTTGGCATCTTCATGAGTTTCCAGTGACTTATCATCAATAGATAATAAGAGTAATAAGGGAACTGAGGCTGAACCCTGTGGGAGCTAAATATTGATACCTCACTAGTTCCACTAATCTATTGATGTTTGTGCATTATGTGAACAGTTTATTAAAAGATTGTCCATTCTTCCAGGTAAATATGAATTACACCATTTGTGCATTGTCCCACCCATACCACAATACTTAAGTTTATATAGGAGAATTACATGATTTACACAGTTATAAGCCTTTAATAGACAAAAACTCCCTCTGGTTGATTTTCGGTTATTCACAAAATTTAATATTTTGTCAGGGAAGTGTATATACCATTTCCTATTACAAAACCTTTCTGAAAATCAAACTGACACTTCTTAAATACTTTATTTTTGCAGATATGTGAAACCACTCATCAATACATCACTTCTTCGTGAATTTTGGATAAAGGTCTAAAACGTGAGTTGTTGTCACCAGACATATCCACCGTTTTATGCGCTGATTTAAGAATAGCGTACTTCAGTCTATCAGGAAACATTCCCTGTGTCAGTGAGCTATACCATATGTGGTTCAGAATCCTGGTCATGCATTGGGAATAAGCTTTTAGTACTCTGTTAGAGATGCCATCAATACCATATGAGTTTTTACTTTTGGATGAGCTTATTACTCTCCTCATTTAGAAGGAGGCTGAGTAGATTTCAGTTTTATCAAACTGCGTATGTATTGCCTCTTCCATATATAGTCTTGACGTTTCTAATAACGCAGTGCCTGCGTAGCATTCATTGCATCATTCTTCTTAATTAAAAACGCTCTGAAATATCGTATTTATCCGCCGATAACTGGCAGCGACTTTCAATTAAAATGTCTCCCCTTTAAGAGAATTACATAATGCGTCTTCGAGTGCAGGTTGTGACGCAGGAACGACAACGCATGAATGTTTGGGTCTGGCCGTGAATAGTGCAGGGATAGCTAAAGCGATTAACGTGGCAGCACGCGTAAAGCGAGATATTTTCATTTTAGTTATTCTCTTACACAGCTAATGTTGTCCGTATTCGCAACTGTGAACACAGGTACTGCAATGCCGTATAGATGGCATTTGTTAACAGTTGATACATTCATTACATTTTACAGAAGAAACGAATTCATATTCACGAAGTATTTCGAGCAAAACGACTTGTTAGTGTATTGCAATGATGTACATGACCTGATGGGTTAGTTCAACATTCCCTGCACGTCAGGTGACTGGAAACTGGTTATTGGCTCATCCACAGTAGACCCGAAAGTAGTTCTGCTGCATAGTGGTTACATGTATGCCTCAATCCCTGTCTCCCTTTCTGTGCACCCGAAGGTAACGTATGGCAACAAGAAGATGCTTCTTACTACCATTCATTATGAGGTTAACAGCTGGGTAGTGAGTGATGATTTGGAAGTGTTGGATATGCTTCTAGGACAACAGTTAGGATATATAAAGTTCCCCTGTATAGCCTGTGAATGAGATTGTCGGGCTCGTAACAACCCGTGGTTGCAATGCAATGGCCTCGGAAGATGGAATTGGTTCCAGGCGGCAAAAGGATGAAGTGTGACCCTCTAGCGGAAAGGGGCAAGGTACTCTTTCCACTCTACAAATCAAACTGGGCATAATGAAGCAGTTCGTCAAAGCATTACCTATGTGTGTCAACTCTTTCAAATATCTGTGTTACAAGTTTTCCAGCTAATGCTAGATGAAGATTCGCCCATTGCTTCATTTTTTATCCAAACCTGGATTCTGTAAGCAAGGAACATCGAATTTTGGATGTTCGGATGATGGGTGACTACTGCTGGATGCTTCACCGTGAGGACACGGAAATCAAGAGGGAAAGCAGGGGTCACGCCATGACGAGTAAGAAAGCAGAGAATGGATGAGTTTAGTGCGTGTTTTGTCCGACATTTTCTATGTGCACCTGTTCACCGTATGAATATAATAATTTGTTATTGTTGGAAACTTGTATTCTGCATGACTCGATTGCGTGTGTACGTCTGTGTGTGTGTGAGTGTGTGTGTGTGTGTGTGTGTGTGTGTGTGTGTGTGTGTGTGTGTGTGTGCGTGTGCGTGTGCGTGTGCTACTGCAAGATGTGATATCAGTACTGGCCAACAATACGATTAATGGAAAAACTGTGGTTGGTAAGATGTTCTATCATTTTCGAATTAAGGAGAGAGGAAATTTATAGAGAACAACTACATTTCCGATGGAATAATCTTTTACTGTGCCTTCCATAATCAATATGATCATGAAACTTTGAGCCTGGATTATTCGATAACGCTTGAACGCTTGAGAGTCACATCGCATTAGAGTTTCATTTGTTACATCCAAGTACGTAATATAACCGTGCCGAACACAAGCGGAGATTCGCGTACTGTTTGATTTCCTTCTACATTTTCACATAGAGAAACTAGAAACTGATTTTCTTTTTCTTGATGTATAATCAATAGTTATTTCTCATCATGCGCCGACGTAGTTCATTCTAATCATCTTATAGACGCTGGATGCACATTTGTGTAGTTTATGAAGATCCTCTGCGGTTATTTTTAATTGGTAGACAAACAAGGAGCCAAGAAGTTAGTATTCAAATATATTGTCACTGTGTTCCATGCATTGTTGTTTATCCATCGGTTAGAAGTGAATGGTCTTTGTCTAAACCACACAAGCCCATCATTAAAACCAACAAAATGTCAACAATTGTTACGTCGTTCTCAGGTATAAGCGGTTTTTGAGACACCAACCACGTACAGACCAATGCATCTGCGTAAAACATCACGTACTGCTATCCGTCAACCCATAAAACGTTCTTACATTACGCCAAGGACTATTTCCTGGGTAATATGTCCTCATCTTGAAGGAGATATTATACATCTCCTTGCCTCGAGATGTCTTTTGCCATCCTTCCTTACAGTAGTGTAAACTGGGTCACTGTTATGGGTTTGTAATCAGTGACCCCTCGGCAAAAGTGCGACCAACAATGTCGACTTCCATAACCTCTCAATTTCTGTGACTTCTGTTCCCTTCCGCCACCGTAGGTGAGTGGACAGCGCGCCGGATTCTCATGCCGGGGAGCCCCGGGTTCGAGTCCCGGCTGTATTAGTGATTTTCTCCGCTCAGGGACTGGATGTTCATGTCGTCTTCATCATCATCATTTCGAACTCATCGACGAGTAAGTCTCCAAAGTGGCGTCACCTCCAAAGGCTTGCACCATGCGATCGGGTCTAACCGCCGGGAGGCCCTCGCCACACGACATTTCACTTCTGTTTCCGATCTTCAAAAGATCTTCCAACCCCCTCCTGTTATATCTAACAAGGGTATTTATTAAGAGTTTTGTATAGTATGTGATAATAGGATATAAAAATATAATTATGTTTTTTCTTCACCCTAACTTTTATACGACTGGCACTTGGTAGACACGACGCCTAAATGGACAATCCTAAATTTAGAAACGATATTCGGTTTCGAAAGTTTCTCATAGAATCCATGTCCAACGTGACTGCCAACGATGGTCCTTGACTGGACATCCTCCAGTTGTTGGTGGTCAGCGACCCAGCGCGCTCGGGTGTAGACTGCGGCGAAATCGTCGCGCCAGATAGAGGATCTGCCCCATTGCGGGATGGTAATGAGGCGGATGCTTAATGAGGGCGTGAGTCAGTTACACTACTGGCCATTGAAATTGCTACACAAAGAAGAAATGCAGATGATAAACGGGTGTTCATTAGACGAATATATTATACTGGAACTGACACGTGATTACATTTTCACGCAATTTGGGTGCATAGATGGCGTGTATAGGTACAGCTGCCCATGCAGCTTCTACACGATACCACAGTTCATCAAAGGTAGTGAGTGGTGTATTGCGACGAGCCAGTTGCTCGGCCACCATTGACCCGACGTTCTCAACTGGTGAGAGATCTGGAGAATGTGCTGACCAGGGCAGCAGTCGCTCATTTTCTGTATCCAGAAAGGCCCCTACACGACGTGCAACATTCGGTCGTACATTATCCTGTTGAAATGTAGGGTTTGGCAGGGATCGAATGAATGGTAGAGCCACGGGTCGTAACACATTTGTGATGTAATGTCCACCGTTCAAAGTGCCGTCAATGCGAACAAGAGGTGACCGAGACGTCTAACCAATGGCACCTCATACGATCACGCCGGATGATACGCCAGTATGGTGATGACGAATACACGCTTCCAATGTGAGTTCACCGCGATGTCGCCAAACACTAATGCGACCATCATGATGCTGTAAACTGAACCTGGATTCATACGAAAAAATGACGTTTTGCCATTCGCGCACGCAGGTTCGTCATTGAGTACACCATCCCAGGCGCTCCTGTCTGTGATGCAGCGTCAAGGGTAACCGCAGCCATGGTCTCCGAGCTGATCATGCTGCTGCAAACGTCGTCGAACTGTTCGTGTAGATGGTTGTTGTCTTGCAAGCGTCCCCATCTGTTGACTCAGAGATCGAGACGTGGTTGCACGATCCGCTACAGCCATGCGGATAAGATGCCTGTCATCTTGACTAACAGTGATACGAGGCCGTTCGGATCCGGCACGGCGTTCCGTATTATCCTCCTGAAGCCACCGACTCCATACTCTGATAACAGTCATTGAATCTCGACCAACGCGAGCAGCCATGTCGCGTTACAATAAACCGCAATCGTGATAGGCTACAATCCGAGCTTTATCCCAGTCGGAAACGTGATGGTACGCATTTCTGCTCCTTACACGAGGCATCACAACAACGTTTCACCTGGCAGCGCCGGGCAACTGCTGTTTGTGTATGAGAAATCGGTTGGAAACTTTCCTTATGTCAGCACGTTGTATGTGTCGCCACCGGCGCCAAACTTGTGCGAATGCTCTGAAAAGCTAATCATTTGCATATCACAGCATCTTCTTCCTGTCGGTTAAATTTCGCGTCTGTAGCACGTCATCTTCGTGGTGTAGCAATTTTAATGGCCAATAGCGTATAATCTCCATTGGGTTCGGTGACTGACATATGCGAACATACAGTCAACGTGGAGGACGCAGAATAATGGTAGCTAGATCTAGAACACGTCCAGAACATAATAATGTCAAGAAAAAATGGCTAATCTAAGGACATCACACACATCCATGCCCGAGGCAGGATTCGAACCTGCGACTGTAGCAGCAGCGTGGTTCCGGACTGAAGCGCCTAGAACCGCTTTTTTTAATTTTGTTCGTTGTTTGCGGTCGTAGCTGACTTCACCTGACATCCGTAGAAGTTCGTTGTTGATCCTTTCACTCAGTTTTTTTATTTTTTTTATTTCAGAGACCAACCAACCCTCTGTCCGAACACGCTGAACTACCGTGCTGGCATTCCGCTCAGCCACAGCGACCGGCCAATGTCAAGAACGACGGTGTGTGTACAGAATACAAACTGCATACCTCACATGACAGCGAAGATACATTCTGACCACCATGTATTCTCTGGCTATTAGTATATCGTTTACGAGAAGAGGTGTTTAAGAAAAACACATGTACAAACAAACACGGATTTTCATTATTTCAGTTAACTACCCTTACCAGAATAATAACCACACCTGTTGCCCATGATATCTGTGAAGCTTGTAAGCCTCCGAAGAGGGTGTAGAGACAGGTGTAAGAACAGAGAAACACCTCGATGAGACCTCCCACCGTTGTATCACAATAGTCGATATTATTATTATTGGAAAATTCTCCCAATAAATGAAAGACGTCACGGAAATAATTCATTCAACATTTCTTTAGTTTATTCTTGTTGTTCCAGTATTCTTTATTTCTTTCCCAGACGGCTTTGATACGTTCTATCGACCACTTTGGTTTGTAATGTTTGTGTTTTCGTTACTCTGATGCTAAAATTTTCCTAGATTTTGTTGTGAGATTTTTCCAACCGCTGTCGGTTCGACGAATTCTCTGAGGTATTTGAAGTACAAGAACCTGATGAACTTATCATATTTTGCTCTCTGGCTCTTGATTTCTGTCTTTGAAAATAAGCATTCCGTTTTCTCAAATTACATTTGTAACCCTACTATTTCTACTAATTCTTTAAGGGTCTCGAACTGTTTGACGGCAGCTCTTTCGTCTTGTGAATTATTATTATTATTATTATTGCTTTTATCATCCTTTTTTGAAGAAATATAATTTGTTTTAGAGATTCAAGTGTTTAGTAGAAGGTTGGAAACAATAAATAAAATGACGTGAATCGAACACAGTACTTGCAGACTTCGACTGTCTAAAATGCTTGAAAAGCGTATCGTGCTAGAGCAGCACCGATACACCTGTAAATGTACTACAATCGTTCAAAAGATGGGCAAAATTGTCGACCCATTTGGTATGAGCTTCTGTTGTTAGAGAAAATGTTTTCCGGAAGACGATGTGGCAGGGCAGCACGGGGGTTCCTAAGATTTGTTTATTACAAATCTGTCGTGTTGGTACCGAACAACAGTACCTGTAATAAACTTTTGGTAGCGTACAGATTAGTCTGGATATGTATTTACTACCATTAGGTGACATATACTGTGAATGGTAAAATTTGTTTCTTTTCAGTTTATACGCTTAAGCGAAGCGGGAAATAGATTTCAGGAACACTGCTCGCTACCTCTTTATCTCCTACTGCTGCCTCTAGACAGCAGATTATGGGGGGGGGGGGGGGGGGGGGGGTGCTGAGCTCGACGCACTAGATAATCCCTTGATCCCTTACGTATCGCCAGCGAAGTATCTCTGCAACGCTGCAATGCGGACGCTACAGTGTATTCTCGGGCTTTGCAAGTCAGAGAAATGAAAACAGGAGCGGGAGCGTCGAATACGACAGTAGACCTGCGGTGGTCGTGTACCGCAGAAGGGGGGAGGCAGAGAGCTCAGGTGTGGGAGGTACCTCGTGGCGGCCATACGGCTGCGACATCCAGAGTCCCAGCAATAAATCCCGACCACGATACCGACTGCGGTTTATGCCCCCCTTAGGGCCTCATACGAATTTCATGCGCCGGAGTTTGCCTTCAGGAAATGCGGCCGCCGGCAGCCATCCAAACCGAACGCAAAGTGGATGATTTCTGATTCTTGAGCAGGAACCGGATTACCAAGTCCCCTTCCCATACGAACCAGGGCTTGTGTCACGGGAATCCTCTATGTTTGTTTCCGCAGGTACCAGGCACAACCGGCTATTCTCCAGGTACGCCTTTTCTTGAACAGTTAGGCATTCTCTTTCATTACTTTACCTGTTGCTCTTATAACAGATGACAAGAACTGGATCTTAGATTTATAACATACGTCCCTTTTATCGGAAGGACTGTCCGTAAGATGTATAAATTCAGCATTCTTGTGAACCACTTTGTTTCGATTTTTAACTCACGGACTGTAATAATAGGTAGAATACCTTCAGAATTGAAAAGCAAAGTCTGTGGCCTTCGACGATTGTGTATCTTAGAGTGACCTGAAGCATCAAAATTTTATAAAATTCATTTCTGTATATAATTCAAACAAAGGAAGTAGTTTGAAATCTTCATTTACATACATACTCCGGAAGCCACCGTATGAAGCGTCGTGGAAGGTACCCTGTACCGCCACTAATCATTTCTTTCCTATTCCACCGGCAAATAGAGTGAACAAAAACGGCTGTTTCTCTAAATGTTGTCTTCGCGGCCCTTACGCGAAATGTACGCTGTTGGACGTAGAATCGATCTGCAGTCAGCCTCAAATGCCCTCCTTCATACTGCTGTGTTCAAATGAACGCCCTACAGTGCATTTGTCTCCAGCCATCCTGATTTACGTTTTCCGTGATTTCCATAAATAGTTTCAGGCAAATGCCGGGATGGTTCCTTTGATAGTGCACGGCCGATTTCCTTCCCCATCCTTCCCTAACCCGAGCTTGTGCTCCGTCTCTAATGACCTCGTTGTCGCCAGGACGTTAAGAAACACTAACCTAACCTAACCTACAGTGCATTTTGGTACCAATATATCTACAACTCTCCTGTTGTGTGGGAGAAGTTATTGGTTACACTTACCTTCGAGCTACAAAAGTAGAGGAAATTGATTACGGTACCAAATGTGCGATAAATGTACGACGCTACTGGGCGAACTTAAGTTAATCCTTTATTTTATTCCGTATAAGTTCTTTCCTAGTACAACTTCTTCAATGTAAAACTAAACTGCCAGATATAGACATTTCTCATGAATTTTCTTTACCTTCAAATACTTACTTCTCATATTTAGCGTAAATGTAGGCTTTTCTGTCGCCAATATTCTTGTGAGATAAAATATACTCGTTAATCTTTCATAGCTCTGCTTAAAAGACGTTATTATGATTTGTTGTGTATTAGAGTTATAACTTACATAACACTATCACTAATCCTTCCCACTATCTGAAGATTATACAAATAATTCTGTACACATTTAGTAGAGATTCGCTTCTTACGTTTCTACTTAGGGGGTTTCACGTTGTGTCTGGTATTTATTAACGACATTCGAGGCTGAGGAAAAGAAACATCCGGACCAACACAACGGGGAATCACAGTATATTCTGATTTTTAAGACTAAACAATCACATGTGAGTGCGTCCTGTACGGAAATGTTCATGAGCACAAGGTGCTTTTTAATTGTAACTGTTTTATTCCTGACAAACCTATGTATAATGTGTTAAATTTTATCAACCGTTTTGACAAAATCGCATGAAGTTCAAACGCCGTAAATTCACAATGAGCGAGTATATCGTAACATAAAATTTTTGAAGATCAGAAGACGACAGTTACATCTGTGGATAGAGATCGTCGAAAATAAATAATTTGTGTGATGAAGCTACAGAAAGCTTCTTTAAAAGTAAAACAGATCGCTCCTTCTAATTTCTCAACATCAGAAAATGCAACGGAAGTTAACTTAGAACTTCATATGATTTGGGAATTTAGATTCCACAAGCTATAGCGTGCATAATCATAACGAGAAATGAAGGTTGTGAGGTGTAATGCATGCTTCTTCCATTAAATAGCGAACAGTGTGTGTGTTTAATAGAGAAACCGCCTCGGCATTTGACAGGATCGTTTTGGGAAAACCACTGCCTCGTACTTTGAAGCTCGATGGTTTCCTTGCTTTCCATAATGTTCTAGTTAATAGGTGTTCTTTTTGTGGTCTTCATTCTGAAGACTGATTTGATGCTGGTCTCCATTCTACTCTATCTTGTGCAAGCCTCTCATCTACGAATAAGTACTGCAACCACATCCTCCTGAATCTGCTTACCGTATTCATCTCTTGATTTCCCTCTACGATGTTTAGTCCCCACACTTCATCCAGTACTAGAGTGATGATTCCTTGAAGTCTCATAACGTGTCCTATCAACCGACCGCTTCTTCTAACCAGTCTGTATCACAAATATCTTTTCTCCCAATTCTGTTATGTAGCTCCTTGTCAGTTACATCATCTATCCATATAATCTTCAGCATTTTTCTGTAGCACCACATTTCAAAAGCCTCTATTCACTTCTTCTTTTAGCTGTTTATAGCCCATGTTACACTTCCATATATGGCAGCACTCCATACAAATACTTTCAGAAAAGAATTTGTAAGACTGAAATCTATATTCTATCCTAACAATGTTCTCTTCATCAGAAACGCAAGAAAAGCTACATTTTTTAATATTGTGGGATCGCTGGCAGCGTCTATTGTCCTGGGATGGTTTATTCTGTATAACGTTTACTCAAGACAACGCAGTTAACCGATTCTACCATTGCGCCTTTCCATTAACATCTGCAAGATGTCTCGAAGTCGTGCTACTAAAAACAATGGTTATGTGTGAAAACTGTCTGTAATTATAAAGTAAACGTAGTTTCACTAGTACAGCCATGTCACAAAACCTGCCGTATCGAAGTTGGTGAAGCGATAGCTTCAAAAAGGAAAGTGAAACGTTATGTCAGGCAAAGACGCATGAAGGTGACAGTCTTGGAAAAAAGTAAAAAAAAAAATCAGTAGCTTTTAATACGTAACGTTCTAGAACAGTTTGCATAATGAGTTGAGGCGCGAGCTATCAAAAGCAACATGCTGACAAAGAAACAATTGATCTATTCAAACTTTAGATCGTCAAACGGCTTGCCATGAGTTTTAAAATGACTTACAGGCTATTTGCGCTATCCACCAAGCCGGTTTACGTATGACCTTTGATACTAATTTGAAACGGAAAGCGGGAAGGAAAATCGGCCGTCCTGTTTCGAAGGAACCATCTCAAATTTTGCCTGGAGGTATTTAGGAGAATCAACGAACGCCTAAATCAGGAAGATCGAATGCGGCTTTGAATAGTCCTCCTCTCGAATTTAAGTCCAGGGAGCTAATCGCTGTGGTACATTGTTCGGTTAATTTAAAACAACACATGAATCGAAGAACTGAATACAAAGTTTATAGGATAATACTATCCTTTGCGTCTGTAATAAAAGACTTATTAACATCATACGAATTTCTATTAATTTGAAAGCTTCTTCAAGTAAGTTCTGTTTGTTTCTTACATCATTCTTAATGTTATTCTACACATGTGTTAGACCTCAGTACACATCTCTTTCACTGTTAGGAAATGAAATTTACGATTTTATGTTGAGAAATTCCACTACCGTGCACATTGTAGTACATGAAATGGTGAGTCAGTAAAGTGCTATGTACAAAAATCTGACACATATGTGCAGTAGAACGTAAACAGTAAAGTAAGAAACCACCGATGACTCTTTAAAATAAAGCGATACGACTTTTGCTTCACTCGCAAAAGACGGCATTAACCTGTATATCTGTTATAACTACGATTGCAGAAAAATAGGCCGAGGAACAAAAAATACAACTTGAATTAAATTTCTTTCGGTTTATGATATAATTACACTGGCAAATAAAATGTACAGTTGTAAGGAAGTTGTGAGCAAGTAACTGAAATTTCTTTTCACTTGCATTCGGATCGTAGGAGATGATGTAGAGATATAAATATTCGCTTTTGGCAAAAATGAACATAATGAACCTGGTGCACTGAAAATGTGCGATATCCGCCCTCATCCTTAGATAACAACGTAAAACTGTCTCTAACGTAGCCCAGTGGAATTCATACGCCGGTATGTAGACCTCTCGCCACTTACCTATTACGTTCAGAGTCACATAAAGACAAATAATCCAATCGGCATCCACGACGCCTCAAGCACCAGCCTCATTTCAAGCAAATAGTATTACTACAACCACTACGTGCGCGTGAGATATTGCTACGGAGAACCGAACTTAGTTCGAAGAGCCTTCTATAGAGCCCATACAATCAATAAACTCATCATTTCTTACGTAGGCTATATGTTAATCCAACTTTTCTTTTTTTTCTAGGTCAAAGATTGAGATAAATTGCTGTGCTTGTTTGTAGCGTCCACATGAGACCACGCGTTTTGTGTGAATCACTTGTTTCCGTTCCTACCAGCTCCCAGTAGGTTTCCGAATCTGCTTGAAGAAAATTGTTCATCGCTGCGTTGGCGTGGCTTCGAGATATAAAGGTAATTTCTGTTTGTTAGTACAAATTTTGAACTAGAACATGTTTAATTTATGCTGCACTATTCTAATATATTTTGCACTATTGAGTAGGTGATCGTCTATTTCCTCCCAATAATACGGTGACATATTCCTTTCGTTGTAGTACTCGGTTAAATCCTGAAATGACCAGTACGTTCACATTCAAAACAGAAAAGCAGATGGAAGAAGAAGAGGAGGTATGTGATGTGACATATGATGCAATTCCAGTGAGGAAAACACCGCTATCTGTACCACTGTCAACAGAAAAAGTGTAAAGTGTTCCACGTCATGCATCTACCTGTGAAGATGAATAATACCTAGAAAATTACTTCAATTTGCAGGTTGTCTGCATATAAGGCTTACACCATTTGTGCAGTGCATTAAATGCAAAATATATCTCTGTTTCACAGAAAAAAGTAATTGAGTCACATAGCATATATGCTACAGGCCCTACTATTTTGGTGAATCGAGTTTTTTTATTTTTTTAATTCAGTGTTTTATTCGTGTTTCGTCCCATAAGGACATCCCGACAGAAACATAAATCTATCTTACTTATATTGATATGGTGTCTGTTCTGTCGGAGATGATATTATTGATGACCTGCAGCCGTCTAGAACGAATTTAGAATTATATATTAATACCTCCAGCTGCTGACGAGCGTTGATATATATGAACGGGGACAGGTGAAAATGTGTACCGTGACCGCGACTCGAACCCTGGATCTCCAGCTTACATCGCAGACGCTCTATCCATCTGAGACACCGAAGGCACAGAGGATAGTGCGATTGCAGGGACTATCTCGCGGACGCCTCCCGCGAGACCCACATTCTCACCTTGTACGTCCACGCACTACATTCGTAGTGTCCCACACCAACACACTCATTACTCGTGAAAGACATTCTAACCAAGTCCCGTTAGAGTTCAGGTACTATGTGAGCATCAGCACAGAAAAAGAATGTCGTGGCCTGTATTGCCGTAACTATAGGCCTATACTTATATGGATATTGTGCTGTTCTTTCGAGTCCCGGTCGCGAAACACATGTTCACCTCTCCCCGTCGACATATATCAACGTCCGTCGGCAGCTATAGGTATTAATATATAATTCTTATACATCTATCATTCAGAAAATCTAACCTCAGGACAGAGGACATTAATATGTTCTCATCTGCATGCTAATTTTTTGGTAGCATAAATGGATAAAGTTAGGCAGTAGACCCATGGGATTTATTGCAGACTTTTCCATAATCTCTAATTTTCGTGAATTTTTAGTTTTTATGATGAAAACTCGATTACATATGGTGAAATGGGTTTATGTATGGCTCGAACTTATACATTAGGCTACACTATACGTTAGTTTGTTACCAAAATCCTTTATTTGGCATCAATACTCTTTGCCTTCACAATCATATCACCACCTCTCAACCTAAACAAGACCTCGGGCTAGATTAGAGATCATGCTGTCACTACAACCAAGATACAAGATTTATTGGAAATGGAGGGGATGGCATTGTTACATATTAGCCCTTAAATGGATTTACGGAGTTAACGGTTTACATTTGCAATATGTCAAAAGTTAAACATATCATGAACAACGAAATTTGACAACGTGGAGTATCGTTAACGGCACTTCACAGCTGCAGAATCTATGTTACAATTGCCTTACAATACACATTAAATTATTATTGCTGTAGAGGCAGATTTTAAAAAGTCTTCAGAGATATCCCCCCCCCTCCGTCCTCCTGGTCCTCCAATACTTCTGAAATGTCTAGGAGCCATCTACCTCCAGTCTCTATCGACTACGGTAGTAGTGCGGCATTACAGAGTGAAGAGTATGTCAAGTAAGAGACGGTAGCGGACAGACAATGAGTCACGCTTATCGCAAGACAAAAGCGTCCTGGTCAATAGTTAGCTGCATTTAGTTACGAAAGCAGCTGAATAGTATCAGCTTTAACAGGACTACGAAATTGTCACGTAGTTAAAACACACATTGGAAACAAAACTGTAGTTATTCTGATTATTACATCTGTCATTAATTATTGCTAATTTGTTTATATGAATGATGATATGACCGGAAAGTAAGTGATTAAATGAATATTGTTATGTCTATTAACAGTATACACGTTAGCGTGAGACCTGTGATCATACGGAGAAAGTAAATTATACTCTCAGGGAATTTTGTAATGTACATATAGCCAGTTTAAGGGGCTTCGAAAACAAGAAACATTGAACAATAATTCTGTTATTTTAAGAAGGAGTAATTCTGATATTTGTAGAGTTTCTAAATTTGTTCCATTTAGTAGATTGTTCATAAAAGCTATTGAGTTGTTAATGACAAATGTAAACGACGCAGTATTGGCTAATATAGGACTGGCTATGATGTGTATCAGCCAGTCAGAAGACACTACGTTCGCGCTTGTTTTGTGAGCTAAATAACTGCTTTGTGAAGACTAAATTTCACCCTCGAAGCTCAGCTATCATTAGGTTCGGATGCGGATATAAGGAGCTCTGACTAGCTGTGCTTATTCTACAGAATAATGATTAAAACTTGACCGTGGGATACCGCAAAGTGGGTAAGAACTTGTGAGGAAAACAAACATGTGAAATTCCGATTTTAATGTTTAAACTGTGACTAAACTCTAACTTTTGAATAATCAAGATCCGCGTGGCATGTTGCAAAAGCTGTGAGCGCAAGCTGAAACTTCGTAGTGGTAAAATTGTGTAATATATGAGCGATCACTCAGTCACAGATAAACCGTTTTTAACGGGTTTGGTTGGTCATCATAAGCTGGCTATTACGAATGACTGTGATAGGGTGTGAGTGTTGAAACTATAACTTAAGATTTTCACGAGCTTGCAAGTGTTTGCCGGCCGGAGTGGCCGTGCGGTTCTAGGCGCTACAGTCTGGAGCCGAGCGACCGCTACGGTCGCAGGTTCGAATCCTGCCTCGGGCATGGCTGTGTGTGATGTCCTTAGGTTAGTTAGGTTTAATTAGTTCTAAGTTCTAGGCGACTGATGACCTTAGACGTTAAGTCGCATAGTGCTCAGAGCCATTTGAACCATTTTTTTGCTAGTGTTACCGCGTAAAACAGGTGTCAATACATCGATGTTTTCACTTACAAGCTAACCTTCAATCATTTCCTCAGTTAACTTGATACCGAGAAACAGATGTTGCACACGCTGGCTTCGTATGATGTTACTGCTTCTACTACAGCTATTCCATTAGAAGACCAAAACTCGTTTTTCACAGGGAAAGCATATGGATCGGACTGCAGAAGAAAAATTCACCGCAAAGTGAGTGAACACGAATTCTGTAGGAAGAGCTCTCAGTAATCATGACGTTGCAAGAGGAGTGCAACTTACCAACAGCCTGAGGACGTCGTCGGGCACGTTCCTGGAGCTGTTGCAGATGGAGTAGGCGCTGGAGTGGGAGAAGATGACGGGCGCCTTGCTGGTCTCCAGCGCGTCCTTCATGGTCTTCACGCTGGCGTGCGACAGGTCCACCATCATGCCCAGGCGGTTCATCTCGCGGACCACCGCCTGCAACGCAGCGCGAGTCCTATATCACACGCTGCTGGTATACAGGAGGTACAGTGTTCCCATTGCTGTTTCAGGACGTTATTGCAGGTATTTTAACACTAGATGTATCTCTCATTAAAGATGAAGTCTACAATCACTGTCTACATCTACAAATGATCTACTGTGATGAACAATCCACGACAACGTGAAACTTTTAAAGACATTCGCTTTTGGAGATGGTCTTCCTTGAGCAAAACACAATTTTGTCTATTCTTCCATTTCCCAGACATGTTTCTCTGCAGTTTGAACACCATCAGTGGATTTTATTCCTTTTTTTTCAACCCTTAACTCGCAAGGCGACTTTCTGTAACGCATACCACGTGGTGGGGTCTCTGTGACTCCTATATTTAAAGCAAGGTTTAAGGCAAAAAACATTGGAAATTTTTAATTTATGCTACATAATATTTATTTTTACAATTATTTAAGTGTTGTTTAAATGCTCCTAGTTTATTTTATTTCACTAAAGAAAACCTGCATTCTACTATTTATCACAAAAAACACACAATTTTGTGTGGTTCTTTCAAATAGTACACATAAAGTTACTGAATTTTACATACTGAAAAATTGTACAGTCTCTGTACTCCGTCTTAGGCCACCAGTGGCCTACCGGGACCATCCGACCGCAGTGTCATCCCCGGTGGAGGATGCGGATAGGAGGGGCGTGGGTTCAGCACACCGCTCTCCCGGTTGTTATGGTGGTATTCTTGACCGAAGGCGCTACTGTTCGATCGAGTAGCTCCTCAACTGCCATCACGAGGCTGAGTGGAACCAGAAATAATGGCAACAACGCATGGCGGCCTATATGGTCACCCATCCAAGTGCCGACCACGCTCGGCAGCACTTAACCTCGGTGATATCTTGGGAGCCGGTGTATCCACTGCTGCAAGACCGTTGCAAGCAAATAAATATCCAAACAAAAGTAAAGTCCAGGGTTTAAACTTGCGCATGAAAATTCCACCCGACAGGTACAAAAAGAAATTTGTCAAACTGACATTCATTGCTGGGATCTACATTTCTACCTCCACTCTGAACACATTCGATTTTAGCAGACACTTTAAGTATTCCGTTGAAGAAACAGACAGATCCCATCGCAACTTTCCTGAAGTTCTTCCTCTGAATGATACTTTGTTCGATAGCAGAAGTGAGACTACTGGCTAATGTAAAATAGTCGTTTTTCCGTTTATTTCTTGATCTATATCACTGACCGACTAACAACTTCATCGAACTCGGGAAAATTAAAAATTACACACTCGTGCCAACACATTTTGAGCTATACGGTACCGTACTGAATAAAACTGGTACGTAGTTTACGAGTCTCGTTCTATGACACTCCAACACCTATCAGTAACACGTGTAAGTAGGCTGTTTAGGTTTTTTATTGGTAACGCCACCTCTGTATAAAAATCACTGGCTGTGCTGTGTGCAGTCTGTGTCTAGTTTGCATTGTTGTCTGCCATTGTAGTGTTGGGCAGCGGCAGCTGGATGTGGACAGCGCGTAGCGTTGCGCAGTTGGAGGTGAGCTGCCAGCAGTGGTGGATGTGGGGAGAGAGATGGCGGAGTTTTGTAATTTGTCATGAACTGCTATATATATATTATGACTATTAAGGTAAATACATTGTTTGTTCTCTATTAAAATCTTTCATTTGCTAACTATGCCTATCAGTAGTTAGTGCCTTCCGTAGTTTGAATCTTTTATTTAGCTGGCAGTAGTGGTGCTCGCTGTATTGCAGTAGTTCGAGTAACCAAGGTTTTTGTGAGGTAAGCGATTTGTGACATGCATAGGTTAATGTTAGTCAGGGCCATTCTTTTGTAGGGATTTCTGAAAGTCAGATTGCGTTGCGCTAAAAATATTGTGTGTCAGGTTAAGCACAGTCATGTACAATTGTTCTAAGGGGACGTTTCATACGTCGACCCTTAGCCGAGGATACCTCATTGGAATCTTCTGATTTTTTCTTGTAGTTTGTGTAATTGGTGTAGCTATTGTTTATTGCTGGCGCGTAATTGTAGAGAGAGTCTCCTTTACAGTTGCAGCCTTTCATTGCTGTACAGTAGAACAGTTGTGGCATGCATGTGGATTTGCACCAGGTATTTCGCTGCTGCGCTTGCAATTAACGAGATATTCATTTCAGTGCTATGTTAATGAGTTCTCTTATTGTTGCTCTTCAAATTGTGTTTTTCTGTGTTATCGTGTGAAATATTGTGACAATAATGGCGTGTGAAAAACGTAATACTAGGCTCCAAAGTAAACTGAGAAATGACAGTGAAGACGAAAGCAGTGTGTTAGCGCCACCGAGTAATGAATTAACTAATGTTCAAAGTAGTAATTTGGTAATTGTACATAGGGAAATGGAGCGGGCTGCAAACAGTGGTGTAGACAGTGAAACAATTAGTGAACAGGGAAGCATTATCGATCGATCGGCCGGCAACAGCTTGCCTCAGGAATCCGAAATGACAGGACACAATCTTGCAAATACTGTAGATTCAGGTTTTGCGTCCTCACCCTTTTCTCAAATAAGTCAAGACACATTTTCTGCTTTTCAAACTGCGAAGATTGCCGGTTCAAATACATTGCCGAATAGCAATGAGGAACATGTTTCAGACACCAGTGCACTATTATTACAATTAATGCAACAAATGGGACAAAAGCTTCAAAAGTTAGACACAATGAAACAAAATCAGAGACAAACACAGCAAAAGCTTCAAAAGTTAGACACAATGGAACAAAATCTTCAAACGTTAGACACAATGGAACAAAATCAGAGACAAACACAGCAACAGTTAGACACAATGGAACAAAATCAGAGACAAACACAGCAAAAGCTTCAAAAGTTAGACACAATGGAACAAAATCTTCAAAAGTTAGACACCACACTTGAACAAACACGTGAAGATTTAACTACTGAGTTACATAACATCGAATCGAAATGTCAAAAAGTCTGTAATGACGTAAAAACACAAATCTGTGAGCATTTCCAACCTATTTTTTCGCGGCATGAAAATGCATTACAGAATCACGAAGCAGCCATAAAAGAACTGCAAACTATTGTTCATCAAAATCATGAGACCCTGCAAGCTAAAATTGACTCAGTTGCATCTACCGATTCGGTTATGCAACTTGCAAAAACTCAAGAAAACGTAAAGGACACAGTAGATACTCTGAAAATTGGTTCAGAAAGACACATGGAGGAAATTACTTCATTATCAGAGAAAGTAGTTGAACTTTCGGATCAGCTAAATAATTTATCTACGAAGGGAGATGATAATCTAAATGACACAAAACCGGTAGTCTTTAATGAGCCAGAAGAGTGCGAACAAATTAGGAAACTGAAACAAAATCTGAATCAAATTAATACGCAACATCAAAGAGAAATCCGGGAAGTACAAGATCAGCTGACACAGGTAATACAAGAATTACGTATTTCAGAGGACACTCGCACCCCAATACGGGATGAGGGACTCAGAAATATGGAACAGCCACAAAATAATAGCACAGCGCATTTCGGAAATTATGACAGAAATTGGCAAGGTGCACCGAATTTTGAAATGGAACCACCGAAACGACGTAACAATGACCGCTATGCGACTCGCCGACATGATGATTTTGACTATAAGCTGTTCATTACTACACGTAAATTTAAAACATTTAAGAATTCTGGCAACGACACAAGCATGGCTCCATCAATTCTCTCATTGTTTTCCTCCCAACTGGTCATTAGAACACAGATTAGAATTTATGTGTGGCTACTTAGAGAATGAACAAGCTGTAAGAATGCGAACGGTCATTCACGATTGCCACAGTGAAGGAGAATTTTACCAAGCCTTCCTCTCAGCATATTGGTCTCAAGCCATACAAGACAGAGTAAAAAATGACATCATAATGATGAAACATTTCTGAATTTTCCAGTCTTGTGAAATATTTTGAAGACATGTTGCATAAGAATCAGTATCTTTTAAACCCATACAGCGCCTCAGAACTCATCCGCATTTGCTTAATCAAATTACCTGAACATTTGCGACATATTATTTTAGCATGACGTTGCAAAGACGACATTGAAGCTTTTCAGGGACTGTTACAAAATTAGAAATTGACACAGACAGTCGCGGGATGCGAAAACAGGAAAACAATCAATACAGGTCACATCCGTCACAATTCCATGACGACAGAAACAATAACTGGACACGACAAGTCTATTCTTACAACGCAAATCGTGACCAAAACAGACACCACTCGTATGACAACCACTGGCAGAGTAATAGTTACAGAGAAAGATCGCATTTCCGTAGTAATGACTATCACAGAGACAATCAGAGAAACAGACAATATGGGAACCAAAACAATTATTATCAAGGGAGGCAGAAAAACTTCAGACGCAACAGTTCGGCGCACAGTTACGATTCAGGGAGAAATTCTCCACCACGTGACCGACAAGAAAGAAACTATGGCATCTACCGACATGACGACAGACAATATGATCGTAACTACAGACCTGAATTGCATCAGAACTGGCGGGATTCAAACAGGGCAGGGCCTTCTCGTCAGAGTGAATTTGTAGAAGTTAGGTCTCCTAATCCCAATAACGGCGCGCGCCAACAAAGAGACAGACAATGACTCGCACAGCACGCAGCCGCGTGCGCCCGCTGGCTCCGAGAAAATTAACATAAGACGCCAGCCTTGAGAAAAATTTTAGCATTCTTTACCGATGTATACAACATGATAATTGCTTTGAAGTTGAAACTCTGTGCACTAGGAAGAGTAAAGGGTTACACCACATTTCACATGTAAAACCGATTATTGAAAGATAATCTGCTTTTTAACTTAGTCTTTGGTATAAAACTTTTCACTTCACATTTCTAGTATGCTTTGTCAGACTTAAGAAACTGTTAACATGCAACAATGTTTGAAGTTAAATATCCAGTCTACAACCTAGGAAACATTTTTAAACAGAAATTACGAATGCATTGTTATAGTGATGAGACATCACAGTGTTATTGTGTGTGTACATTCTTGCTTGTTAGTTGCACGATTACGTAACGACTATAAGGCTCACATACTTAGAACATTTACCAGTACTGCTAATGGGATTTTAATGCAACATTTTGGTTTACTTGAAATTTGGTGTATCATGAGGTAAGTACATTGGCTTCTGCAGAACTTAGCTTTCGGAGGACGATAACTACGACACTTCCACAGAGATTATCTTACAGCAAGACGCACATTTAGCGCTACAGGACACGTATTTGAGTGATTAATTTCGCACTTAAAACATGCATTTTTTAAGATATTTGAAGTACAATGATACAAGGGTTTTCCGTGATATGTTTCATTCCATTGCTGTAATCTGTAACACCTAAGGGTATAATTACATTAATCCTCAGGGGGGTACACGCCTACTTTGTGTACCATGTGTTTGGCAAGCACAAGGATCCCTAGCTAATATGGTATTTGCTTATACAACTTTACACATCGGTACCATATTTCTCTAACACACAAATTACACAGCTATCTGATCATTTAACTGAGAGATAAACTTTTTGTACTACGTCAGTGACACATGTTTACGCAATTACACAGTTGGGTAACTTCACACTTACGAAATTGTGTTTTGTCTGTACTTTGTGAACTGTTCATATTTTTTCGGAACCATTGTGATACTAAGAGAGCTTTGAATGATGTATTTGGTATGAGATCATGATTTTTGAAGTACATTTGAGGTAGATGACACTATTGAAATGAGCAGAGAATATTTTTTAGGGTTTGAAATCATTGCAGAAAGCTACGATGTTTTTGAGATTTGACTGAAGTGTTATGATATTAGTACGACGACGATGTGTATTATGTTGCTGAGGAATGTTTGTTATGCTATGTATTTCTCATGATGAAATGTTGAAGAAGTGTCGATGAATATGTATATGTACAATGAGGTAAGGAATAGTGAGTAGTGGTTAGGGACTCTTTATTTGTGGAACAGGATGTTGGAAACCAAGAATCGTACTTTAAGAGTTATGAAATGTGTGTAAATGCTTGAATGTGCCACAATGCCGCCGAAAATTTTTTGGACACTGTTATATTTACAGGATTTTGTTTCTACACATTTGTAACGTAAATTTTCGACCTGTGAAATTTTCATATGAGACTGTCACTGTAGCGGAAACTGGTGTCGTAAATATTTCGTTAAGAAAGTTAAGTGACCACCTGCACCTAATGCATCGTGGGCACCCAGATGGGCGACAGTACCTTGAAAAAAGCCATTAGCATGTGCCTTCCATAGGCACAGGTGAAATAAAAAAGGGAGGCCATTATCCTCGATATTGACGTTCCTTTGTAGAAAGCATCGGAAAAACGACACGGTCGAACTTGATAACATATGATTACACTGTGGAGCTCTTAATTTATGATATTTACTAAATTGCCTAATGAAATGACGAGGAACATTTTTACATCTATTGTCTTGCTAGCTGAGAGAAATGCCATATGGCTTGCTTTATGTATATATTTGCTCATTTCGTTTAATATCTAGTTTTAGCTTCACTGCAGCATTGGTTAAAATAAAATTTTATAGATGTACTAATATAAATATTTTCTGTCTACAGATTGAGTAAATAATATTTTTTTTTTTTAAATGAGGGAGCACAAAAAGACATTTACCTTCACAGGAACTGCATTCATAATTTTCTTTTCAAGTACAAGGTAATATTTTTTTTACAATTAATTGTTGTGGTGCACCACTTTAATTATATAGACATGAAGATGTGTTTATACATTTCCCTTGTCTGCATTCTTATCTTTAGTGTACTATTTTTTCTGCTTGAGCTTTGTCATGCTTGGGTATACGTTATAGCATTTACTGCTGCTGTTTGCCAGGCATAGTGCTACTGAATTTTAATTTGTGTTACTCTGCTAAGCCAGATTTATTTTTCTTGTTTGCTGCACATTGCCTTATATTAGTTGTAATATTGCAATTGCTTTGCTAATTTCTATAATGCTGCTTGCTTTGCAAATTTGAATTTTTTTGTCATTGCTGTTTGTGTTAATTGTTTTGTGCTGCTGCATTGCCTCGTCCCTTAGTTTAGCATCTGAGCTCAGTAGATTTAAGTTAGCTTAAGAGGGGGTAGACTATCTAAGAAACTGATTATGGACAATAGGGAAAAAGTGCATTGAGAAGTTATATGAAAAAGATTTGGGTCAAAATGAGTATTGTACACTGAGAAATAATTATTTTGAAAGAAATATGAATAGAATACTGAAAGCAGGTATAGGTAGAACTTTTTGAAATAATGAAGAACGAAGGGAGATCTCCAAGAAGTAAAGAAACTTTTGTCTGCAAGATACTGCAGTAAAACAAACCCTGTCCTTTCCCTTTCTGTTATTCCGCTGTGTTTGTGTACTCTTGTATATTTATGTTCTTCCTGTCTTTTTATGTTTACCCATAAGACTTATGTTGTAGAATTTTTCTCATACTCAGCTACATGACCTATGATAAGGAATACTGTTATCCTCAAATATAATTTGCATTTATAATATGTTATTTTCTTTGTAAAGATGTTTAGACATTATTTATTCTGTTTTGTTTTAATGCTCATGTGTGAAATTAATGTTTCGAAAACTATTTTCATTATTTTATGTATTTACTTATGTCATAATTCCTGTAACAGTGATGTATATGTTCATTTCTATTCTTTTGGAAAGCCCCCATTACTACAAATGTTATCTGTATTGTTATGTTATTTAATGATGTATTCTGTATCTTTGTAATTGTATTCTTATGTTATAAAATTGTAATGGACACTAGTTCATCAGATTAAGTAACTTGTAAGTTACATTTCACTGCACACGTTTCTGTTGGTCATAGTACATGGACAATATGTGGGAAGTAGGAACTGATAGTGTTTGCACGTGTGTTAATAATTCAGCAAGGGACTGGATAACAGCATTGCTGGTTCTAAGGACAATTCTAGAAACTTTGTGAGTTCACAAGTGGTGGTTATGGACTTGCTATATTATCCGCAAGACTCTTCAATGGTGATTGTGCACCTGCACAGTCACAACAGATGGCTGCTGGCCATCTATACAAGGACTACAGTGGGTCTGTATCTTTGATGACCCACCAGTACCATTATTTCTACAAGGACTGCAGTGGGTCTGCACCTCTGGTGGCCCACCAATACCGTAATCTCTAGCAGAACTACAGTGGGTCTGCTCTGTGATGACCTACCTACCATTATTCTTCAAAACTTCGAATGACTCTGTTGTGGGTTTGCTCTGTTGTGATCCCTTACTTGTCTGCATGTCGAGAGTCAGCACTGTCTTTCTGTTGGAAGGACAACACTACTTCTTCAAGACTGCATGGAAATCCACTACTTCCCTGTGCATTTTCTTTTACTGCTCAGACTTTGAGAAAAACACTGTAATGTTACTGTGATGAATGATCAGGACTGTCTTTATGGACTGTGAGAAAATTTTAGCTTTTGACCAACATTGTATCAATAAATGTGTGCATTTGATTTCTTTGTTATTGTAATTATGAAAAATTTTATGAAATCATTATTGGCCACTGCCCAAAACAATTTGTAAAATTTTTTGTGGGGAGCATGGGGGCTATGTAAGTAGGCTGTTTAGGCTTTTTTATTGGTAACGCCACCTCTGTATAAAAATCACTGGCTGTGCTGTGTGCAGTCTGTGTCTAGTTTGCATTGTTGTCTGCCATTGTAGTGTTGGGCAGCGGCAGCTTGATGTGAACAGCACGTAGCGTTGTGCAGTTGGAGGTGAGCCGCCAGCAGTGGTGGATGTGGGGAGAGAGATGGCGGAGTTTTGTAATTTGTCATGAACTGCTATATATATATTATGACTATTAAGGTAAATACATTGTTTGTTCTCTATTAAAATCATCCATTTCCTAACTATGCCTATCAGTAGTTAGTGCCTTCCGTAGTTTGAATCTTTTATTTAGCTGGCAGTAGTGGCGCTCGCTGTATTGCAGTAGTTTGAGTAACCAAGATTTTTGTGAGGTAAGCGATTTGTGAAATGCATAGGTTAATGTTAGTCAGGGCCATTCTTTTGTAGGGATTTCTGAAAGTCACATTGCGTTGCGCTAAAAATATTGTGTGTCAGGTTAAGCACAGTCATGTATAAATTTTTCTAAGGGGACGTTTCACACGTGTCAACAATAAACACAGAAGGCGCTAGCACAACGGACAACAAAACATTGTAGGCTTGTCAATTTAAGGAGGGTAGGGAGAGTATAGAAGCATTCCACATCAGGCCTCGGAGAGCGAGTTAAAAGCTAAATACGAAAAATGTTCATTCATTACTACTTTTACACACATGAATTTCAGTTTCTAGGACAGTATTTACAAATTTGGAGAACAGACAAACTTCTTTATGTATATTTTGTTACCAAACGCTGTGGTTTTCCTGTTTTTTTTATTGAACTTGTTAAATTTCAGTTTTTCTTCTGAAACTATATACAATTTAACGTAGGAAAGTTACATTCATTGGTGAGCCAAAAATATTACTATCTCCCGCTTAATAGCTTCTTTGTACTTCTTTGGAACGAAATACATCACTGATACTGCGTATCAGCTATCCCACAGTTTGTTGGTTGCGAATGACGACAACCATCAGCTGTAGTATGGAATAACGACAGTGAGAATTTGTGCCGGACCGAGACTCGAAGTCCGCATATCGCGCGCGGTTGCATTAGCATTCGGCTATCCGTGCATGACTCACGGCCAGGCCCAAACCTCCACGTATCGTTAACCATGCGTCCGCGAACTGTACTCGTACATCCATTATATATATATATATATATATATATATATATATATATATATATATATATATATATTCCGGTAAAGTTCAGACTTTGTACACGAGATTCGCTTGCCCGGTATCGGCAGATATATACGATATTGCAGTGGGCTGTGTTATTCTGATTACGATTCCATGTTCCCTTCGAGATGCATGCATGTCCGAAAGACATATAGGACGATACATAGATGTTTTGGCCTGGCCTTAAGTCGTGCACGGATAACCAAATGGTAAGGTGACCGTTCGCGATGAGCGACAAATCCGGCTTCGAGTCCCGGCCCGGCACAATTTTTCACTGTCGTCATTCCATTCTATAGCTGATGGTTGTCCTCATTCGGAATTGCGAAGCATTTAATTTAGCTCAACACAACTATCCCGGCAGGTGAGCCATGAATTAATGGTCCGCAGCTCGTGGTCGTGCGGTAGCGTTCTCGCTTCCCGCGCCCGGGTTCCCGGGTTCGATTCCCGGCGGGGTCAGGGATTTTCTCTGCCTCGTGATGACTGGGTGTTGTGTGCTGTTCTTAGGTTAGTTAGGTTTAAGTAGTTCTAAGTTCTAGGGGACAGATGACCATAGATGTTAAGTCCCATAGTGCTCAGAGCCATTAATTAATGGATCTAGTTCAAATGGAGCTAAAGCGGAAAGTCTACATTTGGCCAGGCACCTGATGTGCAAACAAAGATAAAAGTCTAAGCGTGATCTTATTCAAGCAGCCGTTATTCCTACTTTCGTTATGTAATACGCAACTTGTATCAGAGTTGCTCTAGGCTTTTCTAGTCATAACAAACCCAACCCTCATATCGATCAGTGTCTAAACTTAACTGGAGATCACTGGTAGCTTATAAGTGCGAACTGTACGACAGTTGCAGACAACTCCAGACTGGACAAAGAAGTTCTCATCTTCCGCGCTAGAGTTAGCCCTTGTTTAAGACTATGAATGGGGCTGTTCGTGATGGCTCAAGAACAGAGCTACACGACGAGATTATCAAAAATTATAAAGATGCCACTGACAGAGAGCATCAGATTCTGCGTGAGAGTTTCCAAGATCAGACAGTAGTAGTTTGCCTTCGGGATAAACATAGTTGACGTCAATCTTTGAGCACACTGTCGGTGTAAGCAATAAACATCATGTGGTGTACTTAGATGAGCCACCAGAACATCTGCTTGGGAAACGTTACAGAAGCATTATTTAACACTTACAGCTTCAGTAGTCGTAGAAGCCAGACTGACCAGTATCTGCAGCAATGTTGCTATCAAATGATTCGCAGTAGGTCTCTTCCACCAAATTATCCAAGTCTGCTTTTTTAATTCTAATCCGACTGTATTGGACATCACCTGCAGCGCCTCTCCTGTCCTGGCCATATCGGTTGATCCTTGACGACTGGAAAACCATGGCCTGGTCAGAGGAGTCCCGATTTCAGTTGATATGTGCTGGTTGTAGGGTTCGAGTGTGACGCAGACCCCATGCTGCCATGAACCCAAGTTGTCAACAAAGCACTGTGCAAGCTGGTGGTGGCTCCATAATGGTGTGGGCTGTGTTTATGTGGAGTTGACTGGATCCGTAGTCAAACGGAACCGATAAATGACAGGAAATAGTTACTTTCGGCTACTTGTAGACCATTTCATCCATTCATGAACTTCATGTTCCCAGACAACGATGAAATTTTTATGGATGAAAATTGCTGCGTCACCGGGCCACTATTGATCGTGCTTGGTTCAAAGAACATTCTTGACAACTCGAATGTGTGATTTGGCCACCAAGATCACCCAAGAGGAGTCACACCGAGCATTTATGAGACATAATCTAGAGGTCAGTTCGTGTACAAAGATCTGCACTGCCAACGCTTTTGCAGTTATGTACTGCTATAGAGGCATCATACTTCAGTACTTCTGCAGGGGCTACCAACGACTAGTGGAGTCAATGGCACATCGAGTAGGTGTACTTCAAAGCGAAAAAGGAGGACCGACACAATATTAGGAGGTATCCTATGATTTCTGTCACTTCTGTGTATTTAGTGCATCTGAGTACGGCTTATTATTTGAAACATGTTAACGGTACTATTGCATTGATCGCAGTGATGAAATAAACTTCATTTCTCGTAAATAATCCTAAACAATGTTGTTCAAATGGTTCAAATGGCTCTGAGCACTATGGGACTTAACAGCTGTGGTCATCAGTCCCCTAGAACTTAGAACTACTTAAACCTAACTAACCTAAGGACATCACACACATCCATGCCCGAGGCAGGATTCGAACCTGGGACCGTAGCAGTCGCGCGTTTCTGGACTGCGCGCCTAGAACCGCGAGACCACCGCGGCCGGCAAACAATGTGGTTCCGTGTATCACTAATCATATCGTAGGCAGTGTATAATGTCGGGTATGTAGTATAAATAACGAAAAGTATGTACATCAACAAAGTATCAACTAGTATCAACATTACTAGCCAGAAAGACAGCTAAGTCAGAAAAGTTTTCCAAATCTCCTATACATGCGTTAAAGATGTAAAAAACACTTCGTTTCCAACATCTGACATTACCTGCGCCGTGTCTGAACTAATCGTTTACGACACCCCCTTTCATTCGGGAGGATTTCTCATTGTGATACTGTCTGTATCGTAACTCGTATTCATTTAAGGTGTCAGAGGCATAAATTACATGTTTACACTCTGCAAAAGTATTTGGGAACTACAGTAAGAGATGAAGTCAAGGGGCACAATGGTTGAGACACGTGACTCCTTGGCGGGATGAACCTGTTTGAAATCTATGTCGTTGTGCAACATGTGTGTATTATATAACAAACAAATCAGTGCGCTAAACGACATATAACTTTTTCGCGAGGGCGTTCTTGTGCAAAATCGTTTTGGTGCTGAGACCACGTCAAAAGGTACTTAAATCTGTAGCTTTCGAGGGTTAACACCATTTCCTTCGTTAGGTGATGTCTGTCGAGAGCGAAGTCTTTTTCCCCTATAGGGCTGCTCGGACTGTGAATGACGCTTGGAATTCTATATTCTACGACGGTGACTCGTCGGGAGGGCTGGATTTGCATGCGCAAGTGCAGAAAGTCGGGAATGTGGCGATACGAACCTTGTCCCCATTAGACCGAGACAGAGAGGCAGGAAGGGAAGAGAGCGTCATTTGATTCCTAAGCGTCATGATTTTTGGTTGTATTTTTTTGAAGAGGCTCTGATTCATGTGCTGGTTTAAAGGCAAAACTCCTACTCCATCCCTACTGCAGCACATACGAATATCTAACACTTCTTATATTACCGAACCCCAGGAGATCTGTGCGTAGTGGAGGACCTTTTTCTCGAAGTTGATCTTGTACCCTTCCATACGACTGTGTTTCGCTATCGCTGATTGCTCAGGATTTCTTTTCTTGACGGCTGTCTGTGCTCTGCATTTTTCGGCGTAATTTTTGCCACATTCACATGGCACATTGTACGAGCAGGTAGTCTCAAGTGCAGTTTCGTTCGTGGTTTCAAGGTTTAAATATTGCGCCAACACCAAGGCAACTACCGGCTGTGGACATTATCACCGGAGTGGAACAGTCTGTGAGGCACCTCTCGCGAGATGCAGCTGACAAGGCAAGGCAAGTAACACAACGAGGCGACTGTGGCTATGTCTAAGTCACCCAACATCAAATTTGCAGAAAAGAAAGGTCTTCCTTTATTATGTAACAAAGGTGACTTTGTGGCATTACCAATGGATAAAGGTAACATGTCTGTTGTCATTAAGTCAGTAGATTATCAGGAAAAAATTGTCACACTTACTCGTTGATGGCACATGTAGAATATTCAAGAAGGACTGAACGTACATAATCGGTAAAAAAAGGGATATGTTTTGAAAAATTGGGCTGGCATATGAGATTCCTTATTCCTTGCGCTGCCACACTACCTAGGTGCTATACTGAATGGTTCGCCAAAATTACGTAACAAGGTCAGCGGACACAGACCAGTCGTTAGCCCCATTAACTGAAAAAACATCTGATTAAGTTCTTAGTGCCTAAAATCGGCAGATGTTGTAATCACATCCAGAACTCGAAAGCTTATGTTGACGTAAATAAAGGTGCAAAGTTATCTCCGAGCGGCAATATTGTGAGCGTAGACTTGATGGCTTTCTTTACGAAAGTACTGATAGCAAGTGCGTTGGAACTTCTAGGTATCCATTTTCCACCTGGTATTACCAAGTTTTTTGAGAACGTCTTAGTTTCTATACAGCGGGTAACATTAGGAAATGACCAATGGCATACCTATTATTTCTCCATAATGACTAGCAATGCTACCTTTTTCATGGAAAATTTTTAAGCACAATCACGGACTTTACTCTCAGCTCCTGTGTGTCCAATTTGTTTCTTAGTTACGTGGACGACACATATTTAATCTGGCCTTCTGGAATGGCTCCACTCACCAGCTGCTACAACCCTTGGACTCCAGACATTGCAACATCAAATATACTACGGAAAGCAAGTATACTATGGAAGGCAAGTAGCCATTTAGAACGTCTTGACTGAATGGAAATTGAATGGGTGACTGGATCATTCTGTATACGGAAAGCAGATTCGCACACATCTTTATTTAAATGAATGCTCAGAAGTGTTCTGTTGTGAGCATTTTACTTTAGAACGCAGACAGTTTCAGACCATGACAACCTCGGAACTGAGTTGGAAAACCTTGTCAATGTGTTCAGGAAAAACAGGTACAAACCTTATCGAAGTAGAGCAAACGCATCTAGCATGGGAAGGAGACAAAGTCATTTCAATCCTTCAATTCTGCTCGGAGACCACAAGTAAATGGGCCACGTTTTACGCATATATAGTATTAGACTAGTATCCTGACCTCTACGAAAAATTACGTACTTGCTGCGTCCAGTGAATGACAGCCTCCGTTTGAGACTACCCGGTGCCTAAAATGTGCCATATGATTGTGTTGGAAATTAAATAGGGCAGATAACAGGCACCGTAATGAAACGCTGCAGTGAACATAGACGCCACATGAAGTATTCAAAATCTCCAGAAATCAGCGATAGCGGAGCAAAGCGTTAGGAACAGTACAAGATCAGCTTTTAGAAAACGGAGACCCTCTCCCAAGTATCGACCTCCTGAGATCCATTACAAAAGGAAGGCTAGAAATTCGGATGTGCAGTACAAATTTTAAAAGAGACGGAGATTACAGTCACAGTGGCCCTTGGAGAACAGCATTTGAGTTTGAAGATTTTCAAATAAATATGACCAAAAACAATTATTCTTAAAGAGATGGATGATAATGTGGGAATATTCTGCTCGGTTCCCGCCTCCCAATCACGGAGAAGTGGGAGAGAGGATACATGCCACCAAATACCGACCTCATTCATTTGCGTGAGTGAATCCCGCCTTGCACGTAACACAGCAACCAACAGATGTCAGAATTCCTGGCGACGTCATCCGACCAATGTGAAGCTTGAGCATCACTATAAAAGAAGCTTCCTTCGCTCCCGACAGACAGTCATCCCCTGACGAATAAGAAATTGTTAAAATTCAACAGAGAATGTCGGAGTCCGCTGGCCAACATAAAACCAAGACAAATACATCTTTCGCGACACTTAACATATTAATGATTTTGCAACCAAGTAAACTCCATCAATTGGAAGATACTTTGAAAGAACAGAAGACACAAATTTTGGCACCTCAAGGAACACGAATGACGGACAATAACACCATGGATTTCGACAGTTATCGTCTTTTTAAAAGTAAAACCGATAGAAGAATACTTAATAACACACCACATATTTTAGTTGCTTTTGCAGCCTCCAAAAATACTCTAGTCTATGTTATCAAAAGTAACCGAACACCCCCAAAGACATATGTTTTTCATATTAGGTGCATTGTGCTGCCACCTACTGGCATGTACTCCGTATCAGCGACGTCAATAGTCATTAGACATCGTGAAAGAGCAGAACGGGGAGCTCCGCGAACGCACGGACTTCGAACGTGGTCACTTATGTCATACGTCTGTACGCGAGATTTCCACACTCAAAACATCCCTAGGTCCACTGTTTCCGATGTGCTAGTGAAGTGAAACGTGAAGGGACACGTAAAGCACAAAAGCGTACAGGCCGATCTCATCTGTTGACGACAGAGGTCGCCGACCGTTGAAAACGGTCAGAATGTGTAATAGGAAGACATCTGTCCGGACCATCAGACTTGGATTTCATGGTCGAGTAGTTGCTCATAAGGCATACATGACGCCGGTAAATGCCAAACGACTCCTCGCTTGGCATAAGGAGTGAAACATTGGAAGATCGAACAGTGGCAAAACGTTGTGTGGAGTGACTAACCACGGTACACAATGTAGCGATCCGATGGCAGGATGTGGGTATGGCGAATGCCCGGTGAACGTCATCTGCCAGCGTGTGTAGTGCCAACAGTAAAATTCGGAGACGGTGGTGTTATGGTGTGGTCGTGTTTCTCATGAAGGGGGCTTGCACCCCTTGTTGTCTTGCGTGGCACTATCACAGCACACGCCTACATTGATGTTTTAAGCACCTACTTGCTTCCCACTGTTGAAGTGAGATTCGGGGAAGGTGATTGCATCGTTTAACATGATCGAGCACTTGTTCATAGCCGGCCGGAGTGGCCGAGCGGTTCTAGGCGCTACAGTCTGGAAACGCGCGACCGCTACATTCGCAGGTTCAAATCCTGCCTCGGGCAGCACTCCGTGAAAATAATGGCATCCACTAGGCTTGAAAACAAGTAGTGGAATTCTATGAAAACAGAAGTAAGGACAAAACTGGCCCAATTAAACGAGTTTGGACACAAACTCGTCAATGATTGATTGTACCTCGGGTGGTACTCTTGGTTCTATACGTAAATAATAGAAAAGGTATACGAAAGCTCGAGGTTTAACTCCGATCTGACGCTGCTCTAATACAGAGATTTTATTTTGATAAAAGATACTGGTACACTTGACGGGAAAACTATTCTACTGATAAACAGTTCCTTAGAAAAAAGCATTGGTCGATTCCATGATCAACTTAAGAGAGTTATTCGGAAAATAAGGTCCTAGTCGTCGTAACTATCCCACAGTCAGGCGAACAAACACACATGCGCACCAACTCCTGACACGTCTTGCTTGTTAAACGAAGCCATTTGCTCTGGTACTACCGCAGTGTGCGTTTACAGTGTCAGTTCAAATTGTTAAAAAGAATGTATCAGCCTGCCGACTATGAAATGCGGTCAATGATTAGATTAATAAGAAAAAGGAACCATGCAACAGTAGAAGTTCATAGACGATAAGAGATATGTTTGACCCCGGTGTGATGAGTAACAGAAACGTGCATAAATGAATGAGGATCTTGAAGGACAACCATGAAAATGTCCATGATGAACCGCTATCACACCGAAGATTAGTGATCTAAAAAGATTTGTCCAAAGCCTTGAACGGAAGGGCTCGCGGAGCCCGACTATTCACAATTTCAGCATTGGCATTGGAATTTCTGAATGTGTGTACAACAAATTTGCTCAAAATTTTCTTTGAAAAGTAGCAATTTCGTGAACTGTGTGCACGTTGTGTTCCCAGGTTGCTTACTGAGAAACACAGAATGGAAAAGTGACTCCCACTCTTGATTTATAGGATGGATATCGTAAGGAAGGAGATCAATTTTGAGAGAACATTGTCACACGGGACAAGAAGGGTATTTCTCTCATGACCTCACAGTCTATATGTCAGTGAAAGGAATGGCAACACACCTCATCAAAGCCAAGACCAAGCAGACAATCACAGCACGCAGGGTTATGGCAGCTGTGTTTTGGGATGGACTGGATAGATGTAGAGTCAAGCCGGCAGGCTTTATGTGAGAACGGACAACTATAAACGCAGCCGCTTTCTGCACTACCATGAATAAATACGACGTGCAATGAAGAGTAATACATGTTGCCTCGAAATGTCAGGAGTTTTATTGCTACCTGACAATGCCAGACCCCGTCCTGTCATTCAAACTCGAAGTTGGATCACACCTTAAAAACGGGAGCAGATAGTACACCCAGAGAACACCTCGACCTGGCGCCGAGTGGTATTCACTTGCTCCACTACCTAGAGAAGATTATGAGCGGCAAGTGCTTCGCAATAGATGGCGAAGTAAAAGAAGCAGCTACAGACGGATTATTTTCAGAGGTAACTTAGGGATACGAAAGCTTGTAATATGTTAAGAGATATACATAAATTAATATCATAACGATGGAGGAAAACGAAGAAATACGTAAACACTCAAATAAAAACAGTATTTTGAAATATGCTACAATGGTTTGTTTCCTGAGAAACCTCACCTTACATTTTGAATGATATGCGTATAACGAACAATTTGCTTCAGGTTGTCGATCCCTTGTAAATGGTGGTGGGCTATAGAAAAATTTTTTGTGGTGGCAAGCTCTCTAGCTTGGGTGTCTTACTTAAATTAATCACACATTACGGAGGTTTTTAAATGCCTGTATCCAAAAACAGAGATTATGGTGGTCTACATTAAATTTAGACAATATATAACTTACTTAATAAAACTATCTTACTCTAGTGTTCTGAGAGTTATGTACGTTTTTACAAGAAAGACTCCAACACACATGTGCTCGATGATGATGTTAATGGTGGAGGGTTGAGTTTTTTTGATGACAACTTCCTTCTGTGGGATACATATCCTTCACGCTTCAAAAACTAACAGTAGTCACTTAACATTGAAGGGTTCCGTCTACCTTTATAGCGGCTTTCTATTCGGAAAATGTCCTGTTGGAGTCCTTCTCCGTGTTCGTCAGTAACCGCTCCCAAATTCGTAGGGAATGAATCTAAATGAGAATCAAGGAAGTGTATTTTTAGTGATATTCTGCATCCAAGATTTTTATAGTTCTCTAAAAGCGTTCCCACTGATATTTCACTGTTTTCTGCTCTTGTATTCTCTAGGAAAACTTCAACGACATCCTTAAAAGTACGCCACGCTGTAAGTTCTAACTAACTGACTTAATCTTTCTTCAAAGTTATTATCATGCATTAACTTCCTACTTTGTGGCCCAATAAAAATCCCCTCTTTCAGTTTAGCGTCACTCAATTCAGGGAACACTTCACGTAGATACATGAAACCATTAGCATTTGTGTCCATTCCCTTGACAAAATTTTTCATAAGACCGAGCTTAATAGGCAGTGGGGGAAGGAAAATATTTTGAGATTCCAGCAAAGGAACATATTTCATATTTTCTCTCCCTTGAACCAATTTCTCTCATGGTGGCCACTGTTTAAGTGTATAATATTTATCTGTTGCACGTCTGTCCCAAAGACAAAGGAAACAGCAGTACTTCCTGCAACCACTTTTGAAACCAGTTAGTAAACCAATCACCTTAATATCACCACATATTTTTCAATTTTCTTCCTTATAATTAATAGCTTCAAGTATCTCTGACAAATTTACGTACTTCTCTTTCATATTCACAGAGTACCCTACATATACAGATGGAAACGTATTACTGTTACGCAATAGTACGTTCTTCAAACTTGTCTTGGAAGCGTCTATAGACAAGCGCCACTCAGCAGCATCATATGGTAAGTTTAACTGTTTCATTAACCATACTACATCACTACAAGCACAAACGTCACCCACCATACGGTAATATGTCATCAGATCTTTATTATGTTGCCTAAAGTGACTAATTCTAGGTTCTTCATGAAGTAAGTTCTATTCCTTAAGAACTGAAGATAAAATATCTGCATGCTCCTTGGATAAGTACACTCCTGGAAATGGAAAAAAGAACACATTGACACCGGTGTGTCAGACCCACCATACTTGCTCCGGACACTGCGAGAGGGCTGTACAAGCAATGATCACACACACGGCACAGCGGACACACCAGGAACCGCAGTGTTGGCCGTCGAATGGGGCTAGCTGCGCAGCATTTGTGCACCGCCGCCGTCAGTGTCAGCCAGTTTGCCGTGGCATACGGAGCTCCATCGCAGTCTTTAACACTGGTAGCATGCCGCGACAGCGTGGACGTGAACCGTATGTGCAGTTGACGGACTTTGAGCGAGGGCGTATAGTGGGCATGCGGGAGGCCGGGTGGACGTACTGCCGAATTGCTCAACACGTGGGGCGTGAGGTCTCCACAGTACATCGATGTTGTCGCCAGTGGTCGGCGGAAGGTGCACGTGCCCATCGACCTGGGACCGGACCGCAGCGACGCACGGATGCACGCCAAGACCGTAGGATCCTACGCAGTGCCGTAGGGGACCGCATCGCCACTTCCCAGCAAATTAGGGACACTGTTGCTCCTGGGGTATCGGCGAGGACCTTTCGCAACCGTCTCCATGAAGCTGGGCTACGGTCCCGCACACCGTTAGGCCGTCTTCCGCTCACGCCCCAACATCGTGCAATCCGCCTCCAGTGGTGTCGCGACAGGCGTGAATGGAGGGACGAATGGAGACGTGTCGTCTTCAGCGATGAGAGTCGCTTCTGCCTTGGTGCCAATGATGGTCGTATGCGTGTTTGGCGCCGTGCAGGTGAGCGCCACAATCAGGACTGCATACAACCGAGGCACACAGGGCCAACACCCGGCATCATGGTGTGGGGAGCGATCTCCTACACTGGCCGTACACCACTGGTGATCGTCGAGGGGACACTGAATAGTTCACGGTACATCCAAACCGTCATCGAACCCATCGTTCTATCATTCCTAGACCGGCAAGGGAACTTGCTGTTCCAACAGGACAATGCACGTCCGCATGTATCCCATGCCACCCAACGTGCTCTAGAAGATGTAAGTCAACTACCCTGGCCAGCAAGATCTCCGGATCTGTCCCCCATTGAGCATGTTTGGGACTGGATGAAGCGTCGTCTCACGCGGTCTGCACGTCCAGCACGAACGCTGGTCCAACTGAGGCGCCAGGTGGAAATGGCATGGCAAGCCGTTCCACAGGACTACATCCAGCATCTCTACGATCGTCTCCATGGGAGAATAGCAGCCTGCATTGCTGCGAAAGGTGGATATACACTGTACTAGTGCCGACATTGTGCATGCTCTGTTGCCTGTGTCTATGTGCCTGTGGTTCTGTCAGTGTGATCATGTGAGTATCTGACCCCAGGAATGTGTCAATAAAGTTTCCCCTTCCTGGGACAATGAATTCACGGTGTTCTTATTTCAATTTCCAGGAGTGTATAACTCACAAACTAGTTCATTCAAGTCTGCTTCTGTAATCAAATGTGATCTTTGTTCTGGAAAGTGCTCCTCTCCACTTGATTGACATTGTGCTTCCTCAGCGTTTGTAGATGCATGATCAGAATTAGGAACTTGTTCCCACACTAGTGGAGGAGTTGGACCTGGCAGGTCTTCACCGCGGCGCATAGGTCTATTTGCTGAGGGCACGTTTAGGGTACTTAATAGACTTCTTATTCTTTGATGAATAGCCAGTTACATTAGTCAAACAGAAGTAGCAATCATCAACATGATTTTGAGGCACTCGCCAGATTATTGGTATGCCAAATGATAAGTGCTCCTTTTTCTTCCTTTCAGCCATTGTGTTAGTTTATAATTGCACCTAGTACAAGTTATGTGAGGTGCCCAATGTTCATCCTGCTCTCCCAGTTGTCACATGTTTTTATAGACCACCAGCATCCGCAACAAACGTCGCAGAACGTTTCAGGGAAACTCTTGAGTACGCAGGAATTAAATATCCAAATTATCCACTAGTCATTGGTGGAGACTTTAATCTGGCATCTATTGACTGGGAAAATTACACGTGTTTCACAGGGGGCAGAAGCAAAGACTTGTGTGAAGTTATTCTAGGAGCGCTCTCAACATACAACCTTGAGCAATTGGTTAGAAAACCAACTCGAGTTGGAATCATATTAGATATGTTGGCGACAGACAGTCCTGATCTTTTTGTGGAAGTTGATCTAGAAGAAGGTATTAGCGACCATAATGTCGTTGTGGCTTCTATGTCAGTGGAAGTTTCAAAAATAAAAAATCAAAGAAAAGCGCAGAGTTTTCTTGTTGGGGAAAGCAAGTGAAAGTGACATTAATGAATATCTTCGTAGTCAGCTCCAAGCATTGACAGCGGGACACAAAGGTATTGAGCATCTTTGGTTGGATATTAAATGTATTGTCCACCACATGCTAGAGAAGTATATGCCTACCAAAAATATATGGGAGGGAAAGGATCCACCTTGGTACAACAAATATGTTAGGAAGTTGCTGGGAAAGCAGAGGATTTTGCACAGTCGTTTCAAACGTTGGCACTGCCACTCTGACAAACAGAAATTATGAGAAATGAAAATAGCTATCAAAAGGACAATGAGGGATTCTTTTAACGAATTTGAAAGCAATATTTTGTCTGCAGATTGTAAAAATAACCCCAAAAAATTTTGGTCGTACGTAAAATCTGTGACCGCTACAAGTAATTCAATACCTTCTCTTGCTGACAGTACGGGTAATGTAACCGATAATGATAAACAAAAGGCCGAAGTTCTTATCCTAGATTTCAAAAACTCATTTACGGCAGACGACTGCAGCACCATTCCGCCTTTCAATCATCGAACAAACGCAAGGATGGCTGACACAGTGTTTAGTGTATCTGGGATTGTAAAACAGTTAAGATCCTTAGACGCGAGGAAGGCATCTGGTCCAGACGGTATCCCCGTAAGATTATATTTTCACTATGCTACAAATATAGCACCATTATTATCCGTAATTTATCAGAGACCATTGGAACAGCGGAAAGTTCCGCGGGACTGGAAGATAACCCAGGTCATAGCAGTCTACAAAAAGGGCAGAAAACTGGATGCACATAATTACCGGTTAATTTTACTGACATCGTTTAGTTGTCGAATCATGCAACATATTTTGTGTTCAGACATAATGGCCTTTCTAGATTCTGACAAGCTCATCTGCAGAAACCAGTAGGATTTTAGAAAACAACGGTCATGTGAGACACAGCTGACCCTCTTTGTGCATGATATACAACAGGCTCTAATTACCGGCTCTTAGGTAGATGTCATATTTCTCGATTTTCGAAAGGCGTTCGACTCAGTTCCGCACTGTCACTTGCTCGAAAAAGTGCGTTCTTATGGTCTGTCCGATGACATATGCGGTTGGATAAGAAGTTTTCTAACAGACAGAGAGCAGTATGTCGTCCTGAATGGCGTGACTTCAACAGAAACAAGCGTAACTTCAGGTGTGCCCAGGGCAGCGTGATAGGTCCGCTGCTTCTTACGGTTTACGTAAACGATGTGGTTGGTGGTATTGACAGCGGCATTAGACTGTTTTCCGATGACGCTGTAGTCTACAGGAAAGTAGTATCACACGAAAGATGTGAACAAATCAATGAGGATTAGCAGAAAATAGATGCATGGTGTAATGACTGGCACTTATCTCTCAGTATTAGTAACCTAATGCGTATAACAAGGGGGAAAATCCCCAATAAAGTACGAGTACAAAATAAATGCCCAGTCTTTGGAGGCGGTAACATCCGTCAAGCATCTGGGTGTGACTAGTCGAAATGATCTCAAATGGAATGATCAGATTACACAAGTAACGGGCAAGGGGCACTCCACATTGCGGTTTATTGGTAGAATCTTGAAGCGATGTAGTCCTTAAACAAAGGAAATTGCTTACAATTGCTCCAGTCTTAGATTATTTTTCGTCTGCCTGGGACCCTTACCAGTTGGGTCTCATTCAAGACTTTGAAAATGTCCAAAGAAGAGCGGCAAGATTCGTTACTGGAACATTTAGCCATCGCGAGAGCGTTACAAATCTCATAGAAAGTTTGAAGTGGGATACACTTGCAGATAGACGAAGCGCTAAACGGAAGGGGCTGCTCGCTGAATTCCGAAATTCGATCTTCACCGAGGATGTAGAGCATATATTATTACCAACAACTTTCAAATTGCGCAATGATCAACATTCAGTGACAAGGGCAAAAATGAATTGTGATTGTTTGTACATCCACGTTTTGATTTCTTCATGTTGTCTTTTCAATGCCTACAAAACACTTTTCTGTCGAATGAACTTAGCCACGTCAATTCCTGAAAAAGAAAAGAAAATTTCTAAGACTTGAGATAATATAGAAGGAAGAGTAAGCAAATGTATGTGACTGGAGGTTTAAAATACGCAATGTAAAATTCCCTAATGTTATACATTACATTGAAAAAGTAGTTCACATTGAAGTTAACAACAAAAAAGGACACGGCACTAACTTTCATCACACTCCTTTCAAACACAAAGCACCTAAAAATTATACAGTAAATTCAGCTTAACTTTCAGGACATCCTGACGTAATGGACACTTTGATTTCTAATTTTTTGTCACATTACAATATAGAATAAAGTTTTATATGAACTTTGTCTATACCATAACCACTGTTGGCAGTGTTATGTTTCTTTTCATAAATGTGATAGTTTTCTGTTACACCGGATAAATTAATTAAATCACTTATTTGCGAAGTAATCGAACAATTGTCTAATCTCAACCCCACAGAGTGAGATGTACGACTTGTCTTTGATTCATCAGTCTTCTGATTGGTTTGATGCAGCCAGCCACGAATTCCTTTCCTGTGCCAACCTCTTCAACCTAAGTCGTCAGCTATTTCCTGGATGTTTTCCAATCTATGTTTTCCTGTGTAGTTTTTAAGGTTCACTACTCCCTCTAGTATCGCGGAAGTTATTCCGTGATGTCTTCACAGATGTCCTATCACCCTGTTCCTCCTTCTTGTCAGTTTTTTAAATATATTTCTTTCGTTTCCGATTCTTCGTAGAACCTTCTCACTCCTTATCTAATCAGTCTGCCTAATTTTCAACGTTCTTCTGTAGCTCCAAATCTCAAATGCTTCAATTCACGATGGTTAGACACCTCGAAAAAGTGAAGCTACGTAATTAATCTTTCGTATGGTTGCAGGTAGATGTTTACAGTTCAGGTACACGTGCAAGTTCCCATGCGACAAGAGCGTAGAACGCTGTCAGATGAGCAAAACAAAGAGGCGCAGCCCACTGTTAAATGGAGATTGCACGGTAATTAGCTTCCTGTTCTTTGAAAGGGAATAACACTGCAAAAATTCATCCTGAGCTGGTGGACGTGTACGGCAAACATACACCTCCATATAACAGAGTGTTTTGGTAGCGCAGACACTTCCAATGTGGTCATAAATGTCTGAAAGACGAACAAAAAATGGCATACCATTTAATTACTGGTAAATGAGGATATCGAGATAAGCAGAGCACGAGGAACTCGATCGCAATCGAGGCAATAGCGCAGCAGTGGAAATCACTCAGCAGTTAGTCCGCTACACCTCCTACGAAAATTTCAATATCACCAATCCCCGGATTCCGCAACTCGCATGCCGAACCGAAGCAGCAGTGGAACTGGTGCAGCTGAATATGGTATCTACGCTTTTGACGCTTGAGGGTTGTATCGCTAAGACACCGGAGCAATGCAACCAGTGGAAATACGTGGATTCAACACTGAAGACAAATGAAATTACAATTAAATCAATACCATTCGCTGGTGATGGGCGTTGATATACATCAAGGGGGACAGTTGAAAATGTATGCCCCGACCGGGACTCGAATACGGGATCTCCTGCTTACATGGCATACGCTCTATCCATCTCAGCCACAGAGGGCATAGAGGATAGTGCGACTGCAAGGATTTATCGCCGACACGCTCCCAGTGAGACCCACATTCTCAGCTTATAGTCCACACAGTAGATTCGTATTGTCCCTGCCATTATACCCGTTACTCGCGGCAGACAATCCACCAATCCCCATAACAGTTCAGGCAATTCGTGTGCATCCGCACTGAAGAAGGTTATCAGTCAGTTAGCCTTAACGATATGAAGATGCCATCTTCGTACTTAAGACAAAGGTGAATACCAAACGGACATCGAGCAAGATAAATCTCTTTGTTATCGGACTATCGTGGTGTGACGCCAACAGATTATGTCCACAATGTACATACCTTCCTAATAGTGTACTACCAACATCGTCTTCCAAAATTACAAGAGTGTGTCAAGACGAAGCGTAGCGGAAAGCTATTCGGAGGCGTTGTTCTTGCTACAGAACCTCTCACCCCACACAAAGCCCGCTCTTTGAATCACGCAGTCACCCTTGGTGCTGCTGCGGTTCACCAAATTTTTTCTCACTCTTCGTGCTCCTGATATGGCGCCTAGTAAGTTCCTAATTTACAGATTACGGAAAAGCTAACGACTCCGTTGAGATTTGGGCAATCATGAAGATCCTTGGAAATGTCAGGCTAAATTCAAGATTTATAAACCTCCTGAAATACTTCTACGAACAGGCAACAATGACTGAATGATGAAGACCTTATCATCAGTAAGATTCCAGTTGGCAAAGCATTTCGCCATGGTGACACCATCTCTCCGAAACCATTCACCACTGAACTGGAAAATGTATTGGAATAACACAATAATAAAAAAAAACAATGCCTCATATTTGAACCATTTACGCTTTGCCGACAATGTTGAGCTCATAAGTGAAGATTTGGAACAATAATGTGTATAAATCCAAGATCTATAATGTGCTTATGCAACGACTGGCTAATTCTAAACCCAGACAACGATGGCCACAAAATTCAACTGTGAAAAACAATCAAAATCCAGAAATTCCTCGCAGAATAGAACTGAGCTGAGTAGAACTCCAGAAACTAGGATTCATCCTAACAAGTATGTGCGTACTACCAGTTACTACCTATGGCCTGGAAACTATGACTTTAAAACAAGCGATCCTAGACCAAAACGCTCACTACGAGACGATGAGCGACATATATCAGGAGTCAGCTGCAGGGATAGGATTCGATCAGAGGACATTAGAAGAAGAACAATGGCAACAGACATCCTAGAGCGAACTGTAAGCCTTACGCGCAGTGGGTCGGGCAGATAGCGCGACAAGATCGCAGCAGGTGGGCTCCTAGAATTGTTCGCTAGCGACCATGGAACCACAAGAGAGGCAATGGAATATCCTGATGATTTGAACCTGTTGGCTGGAACGCGATGGTACCAGGCGGGTCTAAATCGACTGCAATGGGAACATATGGAAGAGGCCAATATCCAGAAGTTGATTTGATCGGCTGGAGAAGAAGAATAATAAGAAGAAAAAGAAATTCTGATTCGTTCCTCAAACGAGAAATGGAATCATTTACAGAATGAGCGTGATTTTCGAGGTGCAATGTGTACTGAACAAATAAAATGCCAACTTGCACAGCCAAAGGTTCCGCCAAGTCACCAGTCTTCGGAAAATATGTCATATCGAAGGGTGAAACAGGCGAAAAGCGATTTGTTAGAGGGATGGAAGGAGTTTCGCGGCCTAAAGGCAAGAAATGTGATATTCTGAGAAGGACAGTCTACCATACTCTAGGTACAGTTGTTATGTTCCTGCTTTGTTTTACGAGATATGTACAAAGGATACATTTCAGAAAGCTCTCTGAAGTTGATTTGAAAAGAGATTATAAGCTTCCGATAGCCAACAAAGATAAGGGTGCTGCGATAGGAGTTGTAACAACGTGTGACGTGAAAGGAATATGGAGGAGAAACAGAAGAAGAAGGAGACCAAGATGATTCGCAGTGTTCCAAAATAATAGACTGATCCCAAGTAATGTCCTGTAGTCATCAGAAGCCTGGCCAGTCAATTCAAAGGCCATCCAGTAATCAACAGGTCCAAATCCTTCACCATCATTCTCCAGTTGGGCATGTTTTAGGCGACTTCATATTAAATTCCAATCAAGCTTGCATTATTACTTCTGGACACATACGTTCCAATATAAGGAGGATCTACTGCAACCAGTTACACAAATATTCTGGATACGTTTGAGGAACTGCATGTGCATTTATGAAAATTTATAGTGGCATACATAGCACTATTTGATCAACTTGTCGACATATATGTATTCTAAATCCGTAGTTACTAGTTAAGCCACGTTGACAACTCAAACCTGAATGACGAAAAAGCTTAAAAATAGTTATATGAGCAGAGAAAATCTTGCACATTAAGTCAAGCTTTTCATACCGGAAATAAGTACGCATATGTATAGAATGGGTGAAAATGTATGGAATGGGTGAATAATTAGCATTCGTAAAGGAATTCAGTGCGTCGGACTGCACATTATAGCAATACAATAAACAGGATACAACATGCATTTCAGAATGTTTGAACAGATTTGTTGCGAGAATATAAAAACTAAATCGAAGCTGAATGCATTATGAACGAAGGACCGACAGTTTAAGGCCGACGGTTATCTATATGGTCAAAGTTATGAAAAGTGTTTAGACATGTTCGTACGCTTGGATAAGAAACTCTGCTTCTTCCTATGTTCATATTAGCGGAGCAATCAGTCATCATGTTTGACATATGTTCTGTAAGGTCCGTCTTCGAATTCACATTTTTATTTAAAATAATTAAAAAAACTATTGTTACTTCAGTCGTGAACAATATTAATTTTTAGAAGCCGCAGTGTTATTTCTATACAGTGGATTCTGTGACCGGAGCAGATGCAAATTCAGAGAACAGAAATTAAAAAGACAATAAAGAAACGAAACTAACTTTATAGGACAACGAATTCAGCGAACGTCAAGCTTTTTATTTAATTTTTGAATATGAAGTAGACAGCATCACGTACGCTTCAGCTAGCACTAACTCGGACGCGGTGAGAGGAAAATTAATTGAACCAGGCGAGCTGCATTTACGTTTAAATTATTTCCTTTCTCTCCGCTGAAAGAAATGAGAACGCGTAGCCAGAGGACGTGAGGCGATTTGGGAGAACGTCGACGCAAGCTGAATTCCTGCAAGGTATCGTAATTTTTTATGAAGCGGCGTAAACTTTTATGGCGTGTTTCGCGGTTTAATGGCGTTCCCGGAAGAAAGGAGACAATATAACGGGGAAATAGCGAGAGGAAGAAAGTATTCCTCAAGGTGCTCTAGGCGACTTCCTTACCAAGTTTGTCGTCCGTTGATTCGTTTGGCCCGAAACGTTTTAGATTTCTGCTGCCCGATAGCGACGAAACAACTGTTTACTTTGAGCATTACACTTTTTGCCGTTTTGTCTTCAGAAAGCTACTGGGCTTGAGTATTTATTTTGCCCTAAACGTTAACACATATGCAATTAAAAAGAAATCTTGCAGTTTGCTACTACATACTACCGTGCGGCTTATGCTTTCTTTGTTCAAGTGCCCATAAACATCATTAATACGTAAAATGAAATAATTTTCATGTATAGCAAGTTCATTTATAGAAACTACCATCAAGTTCATATGATTTTGACATCCCATACATAAGTGCACGGGTGTACCATCATGAATGTCGTAACAGATTCCACGTAAAGTAACTAAGTGTTAGAAATGACGCAAGCTTTGAGTCCCAACAATGCGCTGCACCCTTCAGACAACTTATTGCAGTGTAATTTAGTACAGACTGGCCCTCCGATATACAGTAACGTGTAATAAAGTAACATGATGACATTTTATCTCTTCGCGGATACAAACAAATACTTTACAAGGAGAAACAGTGAAACAAAAGATAACCTTTACAACATCTTCGCTTCACGATAGTCACGCACTATCATCACCCACAAGAAAATGTCTTAAACGACCGAAATCAAAGCAAGTATCTTTAGAAGAAACTGGACCTTTGGACGATTAAACATGTGGTACCTATAATCAAAATATCCACGGGTGTACTGCCGGTCTACAGTGTCCAACGGGCACAATATTTCGGCGATCATACATGTCGCCATCATCAGGTGAACTGACGGACTGAGCTCCTGTGAACGTGCCGGAACGGAGATCCGTACGCTATGGCTGCTCAGAGGGAACTGGATTCGGTCGCGGCGGCGGCCGATTTAAATACCCTCCGCCCGCGGCGTGCTCCCTCCACCGTCCGCGACCCGCGCCACGGTCGCGCGGTGGAACAGATTGCGACGGCGTCTGAGATAACGTCGGTGTGATGGCTCTGTCCGCCGTGGTCGTCACAACTATACGTTTGCTCGATTTACTCTTGATTAACCCAATCGCTGGTTCCCAAGCCTTTCTAAGATTATAGCCACAGTGACGCTATGGAGTACGAACGCACAAGGATTCTGTTACAGACGTCGAGATACTGGGACAGCGTTGTTAGAGAGGCCATCGAAATTCGCACCAATGACGACCTCATAAACTTAACAAGTCATTCTAAATGGTCCACCTGTGTAACAAGTATTTGACAACGTTTCAGCTTTGAATTATCTTGAAATTAGTGACGTTTTATTTAACCTATGTTATTTTATTCTGTCATCTGTTTAAATGAGGAAGAATAATAGGACTGTCTGAATGGAAACAGCAGAGCACATAAATGAGAGTGGCGAAGAGTTGCATAAAATTTGTGAACCAAATGGTAGACCAGGTGAAAGGACTAAGATGTGCAGCTGTACCTGTTCTGGCGCAGCCTGCATTCTTGCCCGACTCTATGACATAAAGCGCTGTTGCCAGTTTTCCTCTGTTGTCCCTCGCTCATCCCTCTAACATAGGATAACCGCCAAATGTATAATACGGGGAAACATAAAAATTGGCACAAATTCATAAAAAATGGTGGGAATTCAAGAATAGCTAATTTCCTGTATGTTTCAAATAATCTAATCCAACATGTCGATATATTAACTATAAACTAGTGATAAGCCCAAGGTAAGGAGTTAGTCCTATAGGTACAAAGTCCAAGAGGTCAGAAGTAGATCACTTGCAACAAGTATAGAATATAAGATAGCTGACTTAAAAATTCAACAACAATTTGCATGGTTGTCAGATGGTGAGAATGGAGGTAAGAGCACATCCCTATGGCACCATAATAATGAGATTGGGATATGGACACTGGCTGCATGGTAGCTTAATCACTTGTGCTAAGTGCAGAAAATGGCGGCAAATTCAAAAAATCATTTGTTTCTCAGTTAATTTTACATTAGATTAAATTATTGTTACTCCAGCTGTCCAAAGTTTACGCAGATACTCTTCTGATATCAGAGTTTAAATCAACTACCACCATACTGGGATGGGTCAGTAACAATAGCATCTTCATTAAACAAATACTACGACATGGAGAGCCATTTACATGGCGGACAGTGCCAGAATGGACTTCCACCATCACTGTCAGGTCGGACCATAGCTGCAAAGTATGCACTGATGCTAGCAACCGAGGAGAGCCAGGCAGTCAGCTGCCACTATGTTATGTCGAGTTAACTGCAAAGCTGTGCTGCTGCTGCTGCCGCCAATAACTCTAGTAAAGTTCTAATGTTGCTCCTACGCCGACAGTCATTAACTAATAGCACCATATCGCACTATGCAACTTCAGGCTGCCCCGACTGATTGATCTGCGAGCTACGTTTGAAGTGGTAGCAACAGGCTAATCCAAACCCCATGCACCAAATGAATTCAGACTGTGTCTGCATATCTCCTCTCAGTTCTGGAATGCATGTAACACACACTGTTTGCTACGGCCAGTGGACGCCCACCGAAATCGGTTACATGGTTTCACACTTAGCGGTTCTCTAATTTTAGAACAGCACAACAGCTACACCATACAGTCCGTGCCACCAACACCCCATGAAATAATTTTCAGTCTCTGCAATGACGTCTGTCTCATACTTATCTTACTACTATTTTCAGTCATCAGAGACATGATAACACAGAAATAAACGAAAGGTAAATCTCTGTGATGTCTGAGGGAACTATTTCAGATCTTCAAGTTGTCTCGAATATAATGTCATTAATACTCCACTGCAGGAAATCTGTTTCAAGCACCTGACACACTGTCAGTAAACAATGGTTTTTCTTACAGAATTCCAAACACTTTGGTGACTGCAGCTTAAAGAACTATCAGCGTTAAAGTGAATCATGTGCCAGAGATACATAACCATAAGTCAGCTACACAAGTTCACAACAGCACATGCATTCTCTCTATATGTGTGTCGCCTCTGTATATGTACAAAAAGATTGAAATTAGCAAATAAACAGATGAATCATGTAGACTATGTGGGGAGGGAGTATGAATTTCATGTCACTTTACTGTGGATTCTCAAACACAACTACTCATTGAAATTATGATATGAAGACAAACATAGAACAGCATCTCTCTCATTCAGCTCGTGCATTGCAGAGGGTAAAACCATTGTCATAGCTGATCTTTGCTACAGCAGCACCTTGACGAGTGGTACAGATGTTGGTGAGAATGGAAACTCAAAGTCTGGAAACAGTTGTGCATCCTGCGCTGATACATCGAGGAGTCTTTCAGCACACTGAACTGATTTCTACTGTCGCTGAAACGTAATGTTCTCTGGCAGTTACATAAGGCTACAGATGTTTCCTTTTCCTCAGTTGAGTTCTTAGAGCATGCCAGTTACTTTCGTATGAGTGTATTGACCTGTTACGATCCTAGCAGCCCATCTCCAAATACTATTACACGTTCTTGCTAACGACACCAAATCTGTGTATGACTAGAACTGAGTAGATGTAGAAACTGATGTCTTGAATGCCTGATTTTGTCATTGTTCTACAAAATTCACTGTGAACACATGAACAATACATTGTATCACTGCAATCTTCTCAAATGTGATAGGTCCATTTCTACTATGTATTCATAAGGGGTGCCACATCTCTGGAAGTAGTAATCGCGACAGTATGAGTGTTTCTAGAGATATATATGCTGTCATTGGATTTTAATGTGCTCATGGCTGGGTGCTTATCCCATCTGACATTACATTATGGAAGTCCAATATGTGATACACTTGAACGCCGATGGTTCTGTTTGGCTGCAGCACTCGGGTTTCACCCCCCTTAATGTTTGCCACCAAAGTGAGTGGAGCTCTGTACCGACAACATGTGGTCAGATTAAACTATATCAGTTGTTATAAATAGGTTTTATACATAGGAACAGTTGAGCTCTATTCCGAAAAAACCTAGTTAGGTTGAAGTATATCTGGTATTGTTGTTAGATTTTATTCATTGGAATGTCAACGGCAAGCATTCCAGAGTGCTATGAGGCCTGGAATACGAGGATGAGTCAAATGAAAAGCTTAAATTTGCAATAACAAATCGAAATTTTGCGCCGTTATCCTGTAAGTTGGTAAGCGTGCTACAAACAGCGTGCAGAATGGCCTGTAGGTGGCAGCATAGTGCAGATGCACATATACCGTCGCAGTATCAGTATAAAAATGGCCGCCCTACTTGCGACTTGCACCAGGGAACAATAGCGTTCTGTTATTCACTTTTTGCGTAGTGGAGGTGTGAAACCTACTGAAATTCATCGACGAATGAAGGTTCAGTGCGGTGATGCATGTTTGTCACCGCAGCAAGTCTACGAAAGGAGTAGGAATTTCGGAAATGGGGTGACTTCAGTGGAAGATGCTCCTCGTCCAGGTCAGGCACAACGAGTTGTGACTCAACAGCAATTGAAGCCATAGTGAAGGAAAACCATCGTGTGACACTGAATGACAATGCAGCATGTTTACAGATTGGTTCAAGTGGCTCTGAGCACTATGCGACTTAACTTCTGAGGTCATCAGTCGCCTAGAACTTAGAACTAATTAAACCTAACTAAGCTAAGGACATCACACACATCCATGCCCGAGGCAGGATTCGAACCTGCGACCATAGCAGTCGCTCGGCTCGAGACTGTAGGGCCTGGAACCGTACGGCCACTTCGGCCGGCTACAGATTAGTCATGGGTCAACACACCACATTGTGCATGATGTGCTCCAATTTCACAAAGTGTCTGCAAGATAGGTGCCACGGCAGCAGACTCCTGAAATGAGAGAATGACGTGTTTATGCTTGTGAAGAACTTCTTCGGGGCTTTGAACGAGAAGTTGATGGCTTCCTTGCATGAATCCTTACTGGGGACGAAACCTGGGTTCACTTCCACCAACCGAAAATGAAGAGAGCGGGCATGGAATGGCGCCATGCCTCATCACCAAAACCAAAGAAGTTTCGAACAGAACCATCAGCAGGGAAGGTTATGCAGACTTTCTTTTGGGACGAAAAATGCGTCATTTTGGAGCATTACATGCCCAAAGGGACCACTGTCACCAGTGCATCATACAAAGATCTCCTAAAAATCATCTGGGTCCTGCAATCAAATCAAAGACACCTAGATTGCTATCAGAAGGTGTCCTTTTGCAACATGACAAGGCAAGGCCCCACACTGCCTGTACAACAGTTACAACAATCACAGACCTGCATTTTGAGTGTCTTCTTCATCCACCATACTCACCAGATCTTGCCCCAAGTGATTTCCATATGTTTGGACCACTCAAAGACGCAATGGGATGAAAGAAGTTTCCGTTCTGATGAAGAGGTACGCTACGCCGTGCATGAGTGGTGGCTCGGACTATCAAAAGAATTTTTTTCTAAAGAAATTTATGCACTCTGTAAACGCTGGAGGACCTACATCGAGCGTGTGATACAGCTTTGTACCACTTCTGCACATTAAATAACATTTAAAAAATATTTAAGTTTTTCATCTGACTCACCCTCGTATCTGCAACAGACGTTGCAGAAGTGTAGCTTTAGAGAATTTCTATATTACCACACTCCTTTTGACTGAAAATAGCTTCAAATAGATGGAATTGGTATAGGGCAGATTTCCTTGTAGAGGTTGACCGATGTTTTCAGATGATGTTGACAGACATGAACCACATAATGTAGCTGTTCTCCTTTCCTGATGTGGTGTGTACAAATATCTTATCATGTGGTGGACAGCGATCTGATGAGGCTGTTGCTACCACATCAGACACAGCTTGCTATTCAGTCGGACTCAGCAGCCTACAGTCATGTGGTGTAACATGGACCCATGAGCTGACCCCTTTTGACTTAGGAGCAGCAAAAGATCTTTATAGGATGCAGTTGGTGACCACAGCAGCCTTGCCAGGTGGCTCACTCTGACAAGGCACAGACGCACCTGATGACTTGATCCTGCTTGGCTTCTATTGGAAGTGTCCACTTTGCAGCAACGGTCTGACTCTTCTGGTACCCCAAAATCTCAACTCAGTGCTGTCCAGTGTGGGGTAGGCTCTCCCAAGTTTTGTATTTGTATAAATAAAATGAGAAGTGCTCTTATCCTATTCCAGTAATTGTGACGTTTTAAACCGTCAGAGGGGCAATTATTAAAAATTTGAACAACTGGGCTAGGATCATTTTAAACTTTAGACAAATACATTGTAAGGCACAGGAAAACAAATGATATTTAGATTTTCATGTAAGTTTACGCTTAGTACAAACAAACTGGTAACCACACAGCCTGTGCTTGTATAAACAGATCAGAAATCTCGGATTTAAATGTCATGGGGTTAAGTTAATACCTTCAGGCCCACGATCTAACAACTACACAGTTAGTCCCAGTGTTTTGGGGTAGCCAGCTTGGATTTGGTATTGAGCACAAGTGAGCTGCTTCTGCCATCTTGGATTTTCATCCAACATTATAACTTTACATTGTGGATTCGCCCCCATCCTCCCCCCCCCCTCCACCCCCCCCAATTTACTCTTACAACTATTACAACTGGTCTCGGTCCTCCATCTTGCATTGCGTTATTGGAAAATTGGGCTATTTTGCAACTTTCTGCCATCTGTTGAATTTTCCACCAATTTATTTCATTTCACGCGATTTTATACATAGGCCAATAGACCTAAGCCACATCTGGTACATCTACACTAGTATTCTACTACCTAAAACGTAAAATGCGTAGCTTCAAACGCAAGAAATAAGTAGGTTGTATAAAGGAGACTATGATCGGAAAATGAAACATTCCTCACTGGGAGGAGAATACGAGTCTTAAGGGAAAAACCATCTTAAGTGAGTGGATATTAAAAATTGCCTGCTACTTTATCAACATATGAGGAATGGATGGTCGAATTCCTATATAGATACATCTGATTAGCATGTGTACCACATGAAACGCTAGCCAAAATTGCAGGATAAATATTGTTAAGGCCTAGAAAGGGCCCAGCACACCGAGGTGATAAAAGTCATGGGGTAGCGGTATGCACATCTACAGATGGCAGTAGCATCTTGTGCACAAGATGTAATATGGCAATGCATTGGCAAAAGGTCGGTTGTACTCAGATGATTCATGTGAAAATGTTTCCGACGTTATTATGGTCGCACGACAGGAATTAACAGACGGTGAAGGCGAAATGGTGGTTGGAGCCAGACTTATGAGACATTCCATTTCGGAAATTGATAGGGAATTTAATATTCAGAAATCCACATTCTGAAGAATGTACCGAGAACACCAGATTTGAGTCATTACCTCTCACCAAGAGAACGAAGCAGCTGACGGCCTTCACTTAACTACAAATAGCAGCGTCATTTGTGTAGAATTGTCAGTGCTAACAGACAAGTAACACTGTCTGAAATAACAGCAGAAATCAATGTGCGACGTACGATAAACCTGTTAGGACAGAGTGGCGAAATTCGGCGTGAATGGTAAATGGCAGCGGATGAGCGACGCCAGTGCCTTAGCTAACAGCACGACATAGCTTGCAGCGCCTCTGCTGGGCTCCTCACCACATCGATTGGGCCACTAGACATCTGGGAAACCGTGGCGTTGTCAGAAGAGTCCAGATTTCAGTTGGTAAGAGCTGATGGTAGGGTTTGAGAGTGACGCAGGCCCAAAGAAGTCATACACCCAAGTTGTCAACATGGTACTGTACAAGCTGGTGGTGGCTCTAAAATAATGCTGGCGATGTTTACATGGGATGGACTGCCTCCTCTGGTCCAAATGTACATACCATTGACTGGAAACTGTTATGTTCGGCTACTTGGAGACAATGGACTTCATGTTCCCCGAAAAACGATGGAATTTTTAAGGATGACAATGCGCTATATCACCGGCCCATAATTGTTCGCGATTGATTTGAAGACCATTCTGGACGACTTCAGTGAGTCATTTGTCCATTCACATCGCCTGACATGGATCTCATAGAACCTTTATGGAACGTCATTGAGAGTTCAGTTAATGTACAAAGACCTGTACTGGAAACGCTTTCGCAATTATGGACGGCTGTAGAGGCACTATGGCTCAATACTTTTGCAGGGGACATTCAACGACTTGTTGAGTCCAAACCACTTTGATTTACTGCACTACACCGGGCAAAAGGAGGACCGACACGACATTAGGAGGTATTCCATGACCTTTGTCACCTCGGTGTATATCTTAAAACAATAAAATATGCCATAATTAATTACTATGATAGAGCATTACTATGATAGACTTTCGCTTAAAATATGAAGAGGCATACAAATTTCACAGCATGTCCTAAAGAGAGAAAGCTGCATTGACCTCGTCAAGAACACACACACAATCAGCATGAATTTAAAATAAGGTGTAAGCTACGCCACAGTGTCGGCAGAGTTATCCTGTTAACAGCGTTAATCTACAAAACAAACTGAGGCATAATATCCACAAATTACATTTGGTGGGGGGACCATACTCGTTAACTTTATAATCGTACAAAATGCAATGAAATGAAAAAAAAGGTAACATGGATAGTGGGTTCATTAGATGTATTACTTATACAGTGATAAAAAGAAAGAAGTTGTAAAATGAATAATGCTAAATATAAAATTGTTAAAAAGAAAGATGACAATATATGTTTCTGAGACATTAGTGCGTTGATTTCGATTAACAAATACAAGCATCAGAAAAAGTTTTGCATCACCCCGGTTCCCAGAACTCCTGGAGATGGACGTTGAATGTGGGTTTGTATCACACAGTGACCTTGAATGTTCAGAGATGTCACTACACCCACTCAAAGATGTAAACAACCATACATGACCAGCACCTATTAGACGGAGGTGGTCTGACAGCCGATCAGTTCCAGTCATTACAACAGGAAGGACGTATACGGCTCGTGTTGTCTGTAGTTCAACCATGCCGCGGTCAAAACCGCGGTTCGATCGCGTTCGCATTATTTTGTGTGAGGATGCGCTCTCAAGAGAGGAAGTGTCCAGGCGTCTCGGACTGAACCTAAGCGATCTTGTTCGGATATGGAGGAGATACAAAGAGACAGGAACTATCGATCATATGCCTAACTCAGGCCGCCCAAGGACTACTACTGCAGTGGACGGTCGTTACCTATGGATTATGGCTCGGAGGAACCTTGACAACAATGCCACCATGTTTAATGATGCTTTTCGTACAGCCACAGGACGTCGTGTTACGACTGAAACTGTGCCAATAGGCTGCAAGATGAGCAACTTCACTTCCGACGTCCAAGGCAAGGCCGTCTTTGCAGCCACGACACCATGCAGTGCAGTGCAGATGGGCCGAATGGACCGTTCCGGATTGGCATCAGTTACCTTCACCGATGTGTGTCGCATATGCCTTCAATCAGACAATCGTCGGAGACGTGTTTGTAGGCATCCCGGTCAGGCTCAACGCCTTAGACATACTGTCCAGCGAGTGCAGCAAGGTGGAGGTTCCCTGCGGTTTTGGGATGGCATTATGTTGGGATGATGTACGCCGCTGGTGGTCATGGAAGGCGCCTAACGGCTGTACGATACGTGAATGCCGTCCTCCGACCGAAGTGCAACCATATCGGCTGCATATTGGCGAGGAATTCGCCTTCAGGGATGTCAACTCCCGTCCCCATCGTACAAATATTATGAATGACTTCCTTCAGGATAACGACATCACTCTCCAGACATGAACCCTATCGAACATGCCTGGGATAAATTGAAAAGGGCTTTTTATGGACGACGTGACCCACTAACCACTCTGAGGGATCTACATAAAATCTCCGTTGAGGAATGGGACAATCTGGACCAACAGTACCTTGATGAACTTGTGGATAGTAAGCCACGACGAATACAGTCATGCATTAATGGAAGAGGACGAGCTACATTCTAGTTTTTTTGTGTTTGTATAATAACATAGCCAAGAACAAGCTTACGGAGTTATCATAAAATTATGACTGATAAAATAAGTGGGAAAGAAGAAAAATGTATGAAACTAAAGAATGTAGTAAGTAAACGGACCCTTGCCTTTGATTGGCAGAATGCAGGGTAGGCGGAAATAGTCGGAAGAACCTAACCCCCAGAGTGCCTCTCAAACTTCCGGACACGCCGTACCATGGAAGGGATACTAAGACATTTTATCAGTAAATTGATAAAATCTTGTATTAAATAAAATAGATTACACAAACAGTAAGAGGTTCGTCAAACACGAGAATGATGTAACAAGTATGTGTAGCGACAGGGCATAATATACACACCAAGGCGTTCGATAATTAACGACCCGTGGATCCCATCTCTTACGACAAACAGAATGGATGACCGCAACGACAGAACACAAGATAGAAGAATCAATTCACATAAAACCCAGCACACCCTTTGGTCGTGATCGCATTATGTACCGACACCTTAAAGGATGTCCTATCTCCTTTCTAGTCACCCTTTCAACCATTTATACCGCTATCCTCTCTACAGGCTACTACCTTCAACTGTGGAAAACCTCCATAATTCTATATTCCCTCAAACCGCACAAATCGTCCAACTGCCCATGTGGCTCACCTCCTTATTTAGCAAGGTTTTCGAATCCTGCCTCTTCCGACGCAACCGTCAACCCTTGAACCGACAGGACCTGCTTCCCGTTAACAAGTCTAGGTTCCATCCCATTCTGATGAGTCGCTCCTGCACCTCAGCCATCTCCTGTCCCATCAGCTGAAGCCCCGTAAATACGCTATCGAATAAAGCAACTATTCTATGCTGCCGCGCCTTCAACCACACATCCCTCCGCCCCTACACCTACACACACTATACCCTGTCCCAGTGCAGCTTCAAACAACTGTCCCTGGCAGATAATGAGATCTGCTCCGACATTTATCACTCCTACTAATTTTAATTTAGCCCCACATATCAAAATCCACAACAGGTCTCGTCTTTCCCTGTCCCTCTCCATTCCTCCTCATCTTTTCCCTCTTGTTAACACACCAAATCCCTCCTCACCCCGTATCTTTCCCATCTTCTGCCTTTCCACTAGCCACCACCACAGCTACCATCATCTCCACAGTTTTCTCTGCCCTTCAACCGTGTGGAAGGTATTCTCTCCTTCTCTCCTCCCGGAATACTTTTCTCCCAGTGCCGGTTCTCCAGATTTACCTTATCCATGTTATACTTTTAAAAATACTCTTGGCTGAAAAGCGGAATATTGTTCCGCTCCCTACACTATTGCCGGTTTCTGCTAAATGCAACCCAAAAGCAGCTTTCTTACTTGGCTGTAAATGTTTCTTGAACCTTACGTCGGAAGAGCGGCCGGTTCCAGCGATATAACATTACCACAATCAGTACAATCGATACTGTGTACCCCAAAGCCACAAATTTCAGTACGGTTTTTAAAACCTACTTACCAGCAGTGTTCACTTACTTGTGTAGCTGTGTAGTGGCACCGTTTCTATAGCGGCACTCGTACACATGTCAGGCGCCAGGGAAGGGCGGACGCAGCAGTACTTACCCGACCAAACTCGGTGAGCCCCGGCCTGCGGCGCCTCCCGGCGGTCGGCGTGGGCGCTGGCGCGGCAGCGGTAGCCGGAGGATCCGGGCCGGCGGCGTCCGCCACAGAACAGTCTGCCCTACCGGAAAGCACACGCTCTTAGAGCAGGCCAGCCTCACCATGCGAACGGCGCATGCGCCGTCACTAACCTTTATACGTTATCTAACCAAAAAAAAAGACAAATCGTGTATCCAGATTGCGAGGAGGAAGTGAAACTAAATTTCATGGGTTGAGAGGACATATAATGCTTTGTCAGAGATTACAAATTTTCGTAGAACCTGGCTGTGTGACTCCACGTATCAATATGACGCTGTACCCCCTCTGGCCTGGATATATGGTCTGACTTGGTTGGGAAGGATGTCGACATGGAAAGTTTGCCCGCAACTGTCGCGACTGGTCGTCAATATCATTGATATTGGCACTTGGGCGGAACTGACCTCTGAGCCGATCACCGACATGTTCTATCGCGGATAGATCTGGGGATGTTGCTGACTACGGGATTATCTCAGCACCACACAGACAGTTCACAGAGAAACGTGCCGTGTGTGGACTACAATTCTCACTTGCTATTTAAAAGTTTTAAAACAGACTAATTCAGAATCGAATTCATTTTACGAGATCCGATTGGTAATTATGAACGATTCTGGTGCGTAACACTCTTGCATTACGCATAGCAATATTAAATATACGTAATGACAATGCACTGTGATTTATTTCATCTCCCAACAGCGGCATGCCGTAACTAGGCATTGCTTAGCTATCCGATGTCGCACAGGTAAGCTAAAGTGATCATTAGCTCCAGAACTCAACATTGATTTATGTACTTAAGGAACAATGGTTGTCTATTCCGTTTATATTCAGTAAAACAGTAACTGGTTTGAAATACTTTCTGATGTTATTTAGTTCAGTTGCTGTGTACGTGTTTTGCGCTGGAAATCTAGGTTTTGTGAATGCGTATAACTTTTATACATCGATTGAGTAATGCCGTAGGTCAGATCTATATCTACATTTTCATCATACTCCACATGCCACCTAATGGTGTGTGGTGGAGGGTACTTTCGGTACCGCTATCTGATACCTCCAACCCTACACCACTCGCGAATAGTGCGTAGGGAGAATGACTGTCGGTAAGCCTCTGTATTGGCTCTAATTCGTCGTATTTTATCCTCGTGGTCAATACGTGAGATGTATGTAAGGGGCAAGTAATATGTTGTCTCACTCTTCTTGAAAAGTGCTGTCCCGAAATTTCAATAGTAAATCTCTCCTTGATACACTATGCCTCTCTTGTAACGCCTGCCAGTGAAGTTTGTTTAGCATCTCCGTAACGCTCTCTCTCAAGCTAAACGACCCCGTGACCAAACGCGTCGCTCTTCGTTCGATCTTCTCTATCTCCTCTAGTCCTACCTAGTAGGGATCCCAGACAGATGAACAATACTCAAGAATCGAGCGAGCAATCCACTTCTTAAGTCTGGTTTCTGCTTTTCCCACTATCTGTTATACATGGTCATTCCACTTAAGGTCGCTTTGCATAGTTACGAATGCATATTTTACGGCAACGCTATCTCCAGCTATTTGACATCAATAGTATAGCTGTACAGTAGTGGACTTCATTTCCTATATACGCACTATATGTCAGATTTCTTTACATTCGGGGTCAGCTGCCAGTGTTTGCACCATTCATCAATCCTCCGCAGGTCGTTCTGCAAATTCTTACTATCTTCCATATTTTGGTATAGACAACTGCATCGTCTGCGAATGGCCTTAAAGAACTTCCGATGTTTCTACTTGAACATTTATACACACATAAAAAAGTTTTGAATCACCTCGGTTCCGAGAGTTCCGCAACCTGTGCAGAAAATTGGAATAGAGATCAGCATAAACATAATTTCCGCCCTTTTTATTGCTCATGAAAGCCACACATTCATTGTTGTACCTACATAGAGCGAGTTCTTCAAAGGTGGTAGTCCAGATTGCTGTACACACCGGTACCTCTAATACCCAGTAGCTCGTCCTCTTGCAATGATGCATGTCTGTATTCGTCTTGGCTTACGATCCAAAAGTTCATCAAGGCACTGTTGGTCCACATTGTCCCACTTCTTAAAGGCGATTCCGTGTAGATACTTCAGAGTGGTTGGTGTGTCACGTCGTCCATAAAATGCCCCTTTCAATCTGGCTGGATTCTTGTCTGGCGTACATGCTGTCTACTCTAGTCGAGCGATGTCGTTTTCCTGTGCACGATGAGGGCGCGAATAGTTGTCCATGAAGACGAATGCCTCGACAGTATGCAGCCGGTATGTTTACATTGTCGGTCGGAGGATGGCATTCACGTATCGCACAGCCGTTACGGCGCCTTCCATGACCACTAGCGGCATACGCGTCCCCACATAATGCCACGCCAAAACAGCTTGGAACCTCCACCTAGCTGCAATCGATGGACAGCATGTCTAAGGCGTTTAGACTGACCGGGTTGCCTACAAACACGTCTCCGACGGTTGTCTGGTTGAAGGCATATGCGACACTCATCGGTGAAGACAATGTGATGCCAATCCTGAGCGGTCCATTCGGTCCATCTGTACCCCGCTGCATGGTGTCGTGGTTGCAGAGACGGACCTGTGAAGTTGCGAATCGTACAGCATACTGAGCACAGTTTGAGTCGTAACATGACGTCCTGTGGCTGCACGAAAAGCGTTACTCAACATGGCGGCGTTGCTGTCAGGGTTCCTCCAAGCCATAATCCGTATGTACCGGTCATTCACTACAGTAATAGCCTTTGGGCGGCCTGATCGAGGTATGTCATCTACAGTTTCTGTGTCTCTGTATCTCCTCCATATCCGAACAAGGTCACTTTGATTCATTCCGAGACGCTGGACACTTCCCTTGTTAAGAGCCCTTCCTGGTACAAAGTAACAATGCGGACACAATCGAATCGCGATATTGACCGTCTAGGCATGGTTGAACTACAGACAACACGAGCCGTGTACCTCCTTCCTGGTGGAATGACTGGAACTGACCGGCTGAAGGAATCCCCTCCGTCTAATAGGCGCTGCTCATGCATGATTGTTTGTGTCTTTGGGTTGGTTTAGTGAAATCTCTGAACAGTGTGTCTATGATGTAATATCTACAGTGAATGTCTATCTTCAGGAGTTAAGGGGAACCAGGGTGATGCAGACCTTTCTTTGATGTGTGTATATATTGTAAACAGCAACGGTCTTATCACACTTCTTTGTGGTTATAAAGATTGCATGTAATGTTCATAATAATGCACGTAGGTACTCTACACACAGATGGCAGATACGCAGTACAATATAATTGAATGTTACATATAGCTACTAGCAAGAATGAAGTCGCATCACGCACACTGACCTGTGGGTTTGACAAAGCTATTCCTCATTATGCGACTGCCTGGTTTTTTGATGAAACAGGACTGTCGACGTCTTCATTAAAAGTAATTCCGCTGAAGTGATGCCGTTTCATCAATCCCACAACTTATACTGACAGGTCAGGAAGTCCTTTCATTCGTTACAGAAGAGCCATACTCTTGTCGCACAGAAATAGGAAATCACAAGTAATAGCGGTGCAGTTAATGGAAAACCAAAAACACCTGAATCTGTAGTCAGTTACGGGCTCCAGCTTTCGAGAAAATGTTTTCATGGGCTCGATTTTCCACGAATATATTGCCAGATCTCGGGGTATTTAGAAAGGTTGACAACGTTGCTTTTCCTTGTGATTTTCACACTAGAGATGTGACCGTTTATTTGTTTATTGTAAGATTAACGTTATCAATCCCATGAAAAGTGACATACTTCATTTCCTGTGATTTGTGACCTATTTTATTCTTTCTTTCTCTCTTACTGAAACAATCACTGGTGTGCTTTTCGATGTAACTGTTGGGTGTTAGTTGTGGATTCCATCGCTGGGACTGGGATGCACCTGGTGGTAGATACACCCCACTGTGACCCCTGGTTACCGTAGTGGTTTTAAGTCCCATAGTGCTCAGAGCCAGCCAGCCGTAGTGGTTGAAGCGACTCGAACATACCTTCAATTACAGATATATGGCTTTCGTTTGCTGTGTAGGAGGGCCGGCGCGGTGGCCAAGCGGTTAAAGGCGCTGCAGTCTGGAATCGCGCGGCCGCTACGGTCGCAGGTTCGAATCCTGCTTTGGGCATGGATGTGTGTGATGTCCTTAGGTTGGTTGGGTTTAAGTAGTTCTAAGTTCTAGGGGACTGGTGACCACAGCAGTTAAGTCCCATAGTGCTCAGAGCCATTTTCTTTTTTTTTTTTTTTTTGTTGCTGTGTAGGAGCGAGCCCGCATCTCGTGGTCGTGCGGTAGCGTTCTCGCTTCCCACGCCCGGGTTCCCGGGTTCGATTCCCGGCGGGGTCAGGGATTTTCGCTGCCTCGTGATGGCTGGGTGTTGTGTGATGTCCTTAGGTTAGTTAGGTTTAAGTAGTTCTAAGTTCTAGGGGACTGATGACCATGGATGTTAAGTCCCATAGTGCTCAGAGCCATTTTTTGTAGGAGCGATTTCAAAACGGGAATACGGAAGATATGTTTTATGTTTAGTCTCGAAACTCATATTTAATGTCATCAACCGCATTTTACCTAAATTTCTTGCCTTATCAGTGTTCCAATTTTTCAAGTTATTCCACGGTGACGTATGGTGTTATGTGCCTAATCTCCATGACTGTTCCTCCTCCTGATTTTGCCCTGTTCATATGGTCCACAAACTTTTAGTTAAGCAAGAGTCAGTGAAAAACAGTATCAGAGGACAAACTGATGTCAGCAAGATACATCTTAAAAGCGTTATTGAACTCTTGCAGCAGATTCCAAGACATATGAAATTGCGGTTAGCGTTGTACACTGAGTTAGACTCGGCCGCAAGTGCTGTAATATTAAACATAGCGGTCTGTTTTAACAATTAGATAATTATCATATGAATGTTGTGATAGCCTAGAGGAGTCGTTGGTGTGAAACAACCGGGAAATAAACTACGACCAAAATGTTCGAACTGAAAGGTACTGCATAGAAAGTCCGTCCACACTAAATAGAACAACCTATTCTTGTTACTTTGATTCCTCTCTGTCTTACGCTTTTTGGGAATAAAAAGCTCTTTCACCAGAAACTTTTCCTTTTATTCACAAAGCAATGCCAGGAGTTAAATTGTAATCGTTACGAGCAGACGGCACTTTCGTCTCTTTGGTTTTTATACAATTAATTTTTCTTACTGTCGGCGCTTCTTGTCTTGTTTCACATTCTGGTGACACAGCTTCACCCTACAGGTAATCAGAATCGGGAACCGAACTTACATTGCAATTGTGCACTGCTTAGTTTTCTTCACGAATTTTTTATGGTATTTTTCGGTCGTTATGTAAGATTTCTTTGCTCAGGTTGCTTTTCTGTTTTGAAATTACATGTTATTCTCTGCGTATGAAATTTGTTTGTGGATATTTGCATCTTATGAGCAATGTAATTTCGTTTTTTAGTTTGCATTATTATGCACCCAAGGAAAACAATCATAAGGTAAACTATTTTCAAGTACATAGTAATGAAATACAAGTTATTCATTTGTAATGTTGACTGTGTATGGGATTGGTAGATCAGATAGTCGGTTGGACTGAATGATTCTTTTTTTTTGATTCGTTCGCAGTTCGCTTAAAAAGGTCTAAAATACCTACCCCAGATGTTGAAGAGAAGAGCTACCCGTGCAATTTCCCATGCTCATTATTTATGACGTTAGAGCTGCAGTCGCCGCATCAAGATATTCGTATTATTCGTACCTGCGATTTAATTCCTATCATAGTTACAGAAACGCTAATAAAACTCTTTGACCTATGCTACATACTTCTGCTCCCAGTCAATGCAGTGGCAAAGAGGAATGAAGGACGATTGGGTTTAGCGTACCATCGACATCGTGGTAATCAGAGACGGAGCACAAGTTCGGATGGTAACAAGGGTGGGGAAGGAAATTGGCCGTGCCCTTTCAAAGGAACAATAGCAGGATTTGAAAGTTCCTGGTAGATTAAAACTGTGTGCCCGACAGAGACTCGAACTCGGGACCTTTGCCTTTCGCGGGCAGCCGGCCGGTGTGGCCGTGCGGTTAAAGGCGCTTCAGTCTGGAACCGCGTGACCGCTACGGTCGCAGGTTCGAATCTTGCCTCGGGCATGGATGTGTGTGATGTCCTTAGGTTAGTTAGGTTTTCTTAGTTCTAAGTTCTAGGCGACTGATGACCTCAGAAGTTGAGTCGCATAGTGCTCAGAGCCATTTGAGCCTTTCGCGGGCAAGTGCTCTCCCAACTGAGCTGCCGAAGCACGACTCACGTCCGGTACTCACAGCTTTACTTCTGCCAGTATCTCGTCTCCTACCTTCCACAGTTTTAATCTGCCAGGAAGTTTCATATCAGCGCACAGTCCGCTGCAGAGTGAAAATTTCATTCTGAATAGCAGGATTTGCATAGAGCGATTTAGGGAAATCACGGGAAACCTAATTCTAGATGGCCGGTCGTGGCTTCGGACTGCCTTGCTCTCGAGTGCAAGTTCTCTATGCTAACCACTGCACCACCTCGCTCGGTAATGCGGTGGCTGCCAGTGGCGGCATATCTACGTAGGGTGAGCTTCGCCGGTGCCATCCAGGTAATGGAACACATTACATGAGCAAACACTTCTTCCGGTCGTCTAACGGAGGAATCGCAACACTGTATAACAGTCTTAAGAAAGTTTAAGATATGAAATTTTTATTGCTTTGATCAAGTGTAGGTACACTGCGCTATTAGTTTTGGCAGGGTTAAACTGTCATCATTAGATCTGAAATGTCACAAAAAATGAAAATACTACACTATTGTAACTGTATATGTAAATTAAAGGTTTTACAACTTTTTTGAGGTACCATCAGTGTACAGGTTACGAAATCACGCTGTGTAATAAACTACACTTTTTTTGTACCATCGTAACAGTCTTTGGATTTGAATTAATCTTAACTTTATGTAAGTTATTGCAGTAAATATATAAATTACAATATATGCCGAAGAAAATACTAATTATGAAAAGAGAATAACACATTAAGAAATACAACTGTGTCCTCAAGGCAACACAGTCATATAGCTCTGGCCAATCAAGAAATGACGTATGTGTCTGAGTTGTTTGCCGTATACCTGCCTGGTTAATACAGTAATACAGAGGAGTACCACCAGATGGCAGCAGCCTCACGAATAATGACTGGCATTGTACTATTTTCCAATTTAAATGATGCACACTATATTCACTTATATACTGTTACACGAACATATATACTGTTAAAAAGACGGAATATATTTATCATTATTCATGAGACTGCTGCTATCTCGTGGTACTCCCCACTCCCCCGTGTTACTCTATTAGGCCAACTAGTACCAAACAATATGTAGCCGGCAGTCAACTCAGACTGGTTTGCTGCATCCGAATCTCTCTGTGTTGCTATGAGGACACAATTATATTTTTTAATGTCGTACTCTCTTTTCATCATGAGGTTATCTTAAGCATATGTTCTAATTTATGTATTTACTCCAATGATTTATGTAAAGGTAATTTTTATTTCAAATTCACAGTCCGTTACTATGGCACAGAAACAGACGTGCGGTTTATGGCAGTAAAATGTAAAATCGTTAATTTGCGATTTTAGCCACAACAGCGTACTAGTTTGTAATTTCTGTAACTTTTCAGATCTGAAGGTGGCAGCTCAGATCTGCTGAAAAGAGGTATCCAGTGTACCTACATGCGATCAAGGCAATAAACCCTTATAACTGAGGCTTTTTTCACGTTTAGCTCATGATTTCTCTCCAGCTGACAAATCCAGGTATTTGTATTGTAAAACCCATTTGGAAACTAAGTGACCGTCGATTTACTTGCATTTGTGGATCAGAATAGTTCTGGTTAGTTCACTCGATATTTTAATGTCATTTAGATGAAATATTCTGAATAATTCTCACTTAACAGATGACATAGATGTATAAAATGTATATTTTTGAAAGAAAGAAGCTCGCTTCTGCAAAAACTTCAGCTTACTTCACCATTTACGTTGTGAAATTTCCGTCTTGCTACAGTTTTTATGTTAGCTAAGCGATAGAGTGTTCGCTCTTCCAGCCGAAGGGTGCGTCAATTTTCGGTTCTGATCTCGATGGAGACAAGATTTTTACCTGTTCTGAGAAAGACCAACTATCAGCATATCTGCAATCATTAAATTAATCACTGAGAAAACACGTCCCCCGATAAATTCTGTCACTGCCTTGATTCTGTACATTGTAGATCTAAAGGGAAAAAACGTCCATAGTTGCACACTTCTTAATTCTTGCTTGTTATGCTTCCGTCGGTTGTAAATATTTATTTGTAGCGCAGAATGGTTTGTTAACTGAGCTTCGTTATGCATCAAACCTAGTGGTTCACTTGCATATTTTCGTGGTAATCCTGTAACGCTATTTCACTATGACTGTGGACTGAATATAGACGCAGATCCTTTCAAAACCGAAAGTGTGTATTATCCTGCTAATTCGTGACAATTTGGGATACATGTTTTACTAAAAAGGGCTGTTATTATATCATTATTATGATAAGTGTTGACTCATTTGCACTAACACACACAGTGGATACACATCAGGTAAATTAATCAGTAGCGATGGTGTACCTCATTTTATAAAACTGTCTGACAATGCTCGGATAGTTTTTCGACTTCACGCCTGCGGACAATACTTTGGTAGCAGTTTGTCTCCTTGCATGTTATGCGGCGTTAATGGACGATAGAGCTGTGCAATTCAGTATAATGATACAGCAAGGGATCTTGCGAATTCTGTCACCGACTACACATAACTTATATGTCTCCACGAAACGTGTAATCGATTCTGGTACCACGAGAAGATGCTGATCATCTCATCACTGCAAAAAGGTAATAAGACAAATGAAAAATTAGATCATTAAGAAAACGCTAGATGCTACACTAGGAAACTGTCCGATTCTAAGGGGCCTATAAGAATGTTTTTCTTTTGTTGTTGTTGTTGTTGTTGTGGTCTTCAGTCCTTGATGCAGCTCTCCATGCTACTCTATCCTGTGCAATCTTCTTCATCTCCCAGTACCTACCGCAACCTACATCCCTCTGAATCTGCTTAGTGTATTCATCTCTTGGTCTCCCTCTACGATTTCTACCCTCCACGCTGCCCTCCAGTACTAAAGTGGTGATCCCTTGATGCCTCAACACACGTCCTACCAACCGATCCCTTCTTCCAGTCAAGTTGTGCCACAAACTTCTCTTCTCCGCAATCCTATTCAATGCATCCTCATTAGTTATGTGATATACCCATCTAATCTTCTTCTTTATTCTGTAGCACCACAATTCGAAAGCTTCTATTCTCTTCTTGTCCATACTATTTATCGTCCATGTTTCACTTCCATACATAGCTACACTCCATACAAATACTTTCAGAAAAGACTTCCTGACACTTAAATCTACACTCGATGTTAACAAATTTCTCTTCTTCAGAAACGCTTTCCTTGCCATTGCCAGTCTACATTTTATATCCTCTCTACTTCGACCGTCATCAGTTATTTTGCTCAGCGAATAGCAAAACTCTTTTGCTACTTTAAGTGTCTCATTTCCTAATCTAATTCCCTCAGCATCACCCGACTTAATTCGACTACATTCCATTATACTCGTTTTGTTTTTGTTGATGTTCATCTTATATTCTCCTTTCAAGACACTATCCATTCTATTCAACTACTCTTCCAAGTCCCTTGCTGTCTCTGACAGAATTACAATGTCATCGGCTAACCTCAAAGTTTTTATTTCTTCTCCATGGACTATAATATCTAATCCGAATTTTTCTTTTGTTTCCGTTATTGCTTGCTCAATATACAGATTGAATAACATCGGGTAGAGGCTACTACCCTGTCTCACTCCCTTCCCAACCACTACTTCCCTTTCATGCCCCTCGACTCTTATAACTGCCATCTGGTTTCTGTACAAATTGTAAATAGCCAAATAGCCTTTCGCTCCCTGTATTTTACCCCTGCCACCTCCAGAATTTGAAAGAGAGTATTCCAGTAAACATTGTCAAAAGCTTTCTGTAAGTCTACAAATGCTAGCAACGTAGGTTTGCCTTTCCTTAATCTTTCTTCTAAGATAAGTCGTAGGGCCAGTATTGCCTCACGTGTTCCGGTATTTCTACAGAAGCCAAACTGATCTTCCCCGAGGTCGGCTTCTACTAGTTTTTCCATTCGTCTGGAAAGAATTCCTGTTAGTATTTTTCAGCCGTGACTTATTAAACTGATAGATCGGTAATTTTCACATTTGTCAACGCCTGCTTTCTTTCGGACTGAAATTATTATATTCTTCTTGAATTCTGAGGGTATTTCGCCTGTCTGATACATCTAGCTCACCAGATGGTAGAGTTTTGTCAGGACTGGCTCTCCCAAGGCTGTCAGTAGTTCTAATGGAATGTTGTCTACTCCCCGGGCCTTATTTCGACTCAGGTCTTTCAGTGCCCCATCAAACTCTTCACGCAGTATTATTTCTCCCATTTCATCTCCAGCTACATCCTCTTCCATTTCCATGATATTGTCCTCACGTACATCGCCCTTGTATAGACCCTCTATATACTCCTTATACATTTCTGCTTTCCCTTCTTTGCTTAGAACTGGCTTTACATCTGAGCTTTTGATATTCATACAGGTGGTTCTCTTTTCCCCGAAGGTCTATTTAATTTTCCTGTAGGCTGTATCTATCTTACCCCTAGTGAGATAAGCCTCTACATCCTTTCATTTGTCCTCTAGCCATCTCTGCTTAACCATTTTGCACTTCCTGTCGATCTCATTTTTGAGACGTTTGTATTCCTTTTTGCCTGCTTCATTTACTGCATTTTTACATTTTCTCCTTTCGTCAATTAAGTTCAATATATCTTCTGTTACCCAAGGATTTCTACTAGTCCTAGTCTTTTTACCTACTTGATCCTCTGCTGCCTTTACTACTTCATCCCTCAAAGCTACCCATTCTTCTTCTACTGTATTTCTTTCCACCATTCCTGTCAATTTTTCGCTTATGCTCTCCCTGAAACTCTGAACAACCTCAGGTTTAGTCAGTTTATCCAGGTCCTGTCTCGTTAAATTCCCACCTTTTTGCAGTTTTTTTTTCAGTTTTAATCTACAGGTCATAACCAATACATTGTGGTCAGAGCCCACATCTGCCCCTGGAAATGTCTTACAATTTAACACCTGGTTCCTAAATCACTGTCTTACCATAATATAATCTATCTGAAACCTGTCAGTATCTCCAGGCTTCTTCCATGTATACAACCTTTTCTTATGACTTTTGAACCAAGTGTCAGCAATGATTAAGTTGTGCCCTGTGCAAAATTCTACTAGGCCGCTTCCTCTTTCATTTCTTACCCCCAATCCATATTCACCTACTACGTTTCCTTCTCTCCCTTTTTCTACTGCCGAATTCCAGTAACCCATGACTATTAAATTTTGTTTTAAGAGCCATTTATGCTGTGGACTGCGTTTTATTTATGATAATAAAAGTGCAGAAGTACAGCACAACATTTCAAGTCATAGAACTGTAATGAACAAAATCATTTCTTACATATTTTAATTTTTTGGCGTATGAAGAAATAAATAAATTACTTAATAAATACAAGGAAAAAATAGATCAGGACTTCTGTTTCTTATACAAGTCCATTCTTGAGATTATATGTTGCGAAGTTTACAGTAGAGCTGTCTGCGCTGTTGAGGAAGAAGTGGCTTTTAATAATGATTTCATGACAGACACTGTTTTGTCTTTTCACTTCATAAACTTTTATACTGTTTTAGAAATCGGAACTATCTCCTTCCATTAAAGGAGATTCGAAAGAGGAGTTGTTATTGGAATTGTCCTGACGAATATTACCACCAGCCACATTTCGATTATTCTGAAGTTGCCAAGCAAATTTCTGTTGATGCCTTAGTGAAGTGGGTCTGCGGAGGAACAACCACGGATAAGGCAGTGCTATGCAGACGTTATGATCCGGTGGCCACGGTCCGTCGAACATTGCTTATGTTGGTTATAAGAAATGGCATAAAATCAGTGGAGGGTAAATCCTCGTGAGTTAAAAGTGCTACTACAAGTTCAGCTAGTACGACGACTGTGGCTGGGGAGTTAGAAAGAATAGGATACAGGGACAGAGCAGTTTCCCTTCAGCCATACATTCCTGCACTCAGCGCTAAGTGACGCTGGAGGTGGTGTGATGAACGACGTTATATAGCCATGGGTGACTGGAAACGAGTGACTTGGATTGAAGAATCACTCTATAGACCGTGGCAGTTCGACGGAAGCGTCTGGGTTTGGCAACCTCCTGGACAACCATACCTGCCTTCACACATAGTGGCAGCAGTGAAGCACAGAAGAGATGGTGATACTGTATGGAGGTAATTTTCGTTGTTACCGTGTGGTCCCATTATTGTGATTATGAATCCGCTAAATGCGGAAAGATATGAACATATAGCATTGCTTACATCATACAATGGAGGAACAGTTCATAGACAATGGCCATTTGTATCAGCATGTAACCTGTCATAAAACAGCATCTGTGATAATATGAATTGTTTCTGACCTGAGCCCAATGGGGCACCTTTCGGTAAATTGGAACGTCGAGTTCGTCGAGAACACAGTGTCCAACAACTTTACCAGCTCTGGTTTCTCATACTGGGCAGGGAACACCCAGTACGTAGTAGCTGGTACATCTCTTAGTATCTCAGGTGGAGCCACACTCACCACGCCGTGTGGCAGGTGTGGGTGAGCGTGAGGTAGCGCGCGCCCAGGCTGTAGAAGGTGCGCAGCACGGCCAGCGAGCTGCCCAGCGAGTGTCCACCCTCCACGCCCACCAGCGACGCAATCTGGCCCGCCCTGTGCGCCTCCAGGACACCTGCACACCAAAGATTATGTATCAAAAATCTCACGTGTCGATGTAACACATGACATACATTAAAATTTCCTGAGTAATTTTCTGTATCTTAGTTCAAAATGGTTCAAATGGCTCTGAGCACTATGGGACTTAACATCTGAGGTCATCAGTCCCCTAGAACTTAGAACTACTTAAACCTAACTAACCTAAGGACATCACACACATACATGCCTGAGGCAGGATTGGAAGCTGCGACCGTAGCGGTCGCGCGATTCCAGACTTACGCGCCTAGAACAGCTCGGCCACACTGGCCGGCCCTGTATCTTAGTATCCAACAATGCACATCGCTTACTTCACTGAAAACTCTACACTTCGTAGCAACATTCTAAATTGGAACAATATCTAAATCATGTTAAGGTTCTTCTGCGTGTAGTTTTTGAAGAACTTTTTCCAACAGCATATGAATAGGAGGACGGATCGCACTGTTTGTTTTGCGTCTTAATCTGATCTTGAGTGGACGATTTTGTAAGAATGTCGCCTGCTACTGCCAAGCGTCCCAATGTAAGTCCCATTTCGATACAAAATTTTAAATGATCTTAACAATATGGGGATGCAATCCGGACCATTTGTTGTTTGATGTAAGAAGTGAGCCCTCCAAGCATATATCTGCAGAAGTCAGTTTAACACCGTCCCTTTGTAAGCCCATTGTCATATCACAGGCTTAGTTGGGGAGTATCTTTGCGGGCAGCGCGTTTGCAGAGTCGAGCACGAGACACGGAACTCTTATGTTGTGTTTTAGGTAGCACTGCATGTGAGAGGCATTGTTGTTATGGAAGTTGAAGTGTTACTAGATGTGCTGTTACGGTAAAATGCTGAAATATGGAAGTGATTCAGAGGAAAGTGCGTCGTGATGTAATTAAAAATGAGCAGTGCCGCCAATAACGTATTTGTGTATCCTCTAGTTGCGTGTCGCAGCGTACATCAATCATCCGCTCCGTGTTCGGCCTCTCAGAATGAACTAAGGCGAAGCAATGAAATGTTACCGTAAAATAATGCAATCAAGTGCCACTGTCTTGTAACGAACGCATCATCAACAATCAGGAGCGCCGCAACGGTTACGCGCACGATCATACAAGTGAGGACTGAGAACTGCAAACTAGTGACAAGGAGGACTGGTACCAAAAGAAATCTGTGCATGTGTGGCGAGCGTAAGAACTTTCGTTCGATTATTCGGCTTCCGCATCATCAACAATCATCCGCGCTGTGTCCGGTTACGCGTACTCTCGTCCAAGTGATATTATGGACACACAATTATCTAGAAGTTGGCATCACTTGTGACTTAGAGTGTAAACAGTGCAACCTGTGATTTTCATATCGTCTGAGATTATAGATGTTCTTAGCAGACGTAGGACAGTTTTGTGTTTGACGTTGAGTGGCTCCCCTTACCTGCTTGCATATTTAGATACATAATTTCAGGCCCGCCAGCAGCAGTGTGGAGCAGAACAGTACGACCGCCGCGGGAGTATCAGGTACCTGTTGTGGTCATGGCGCACGGTCATGAAACGCGAAACGAGAACCAGTTAAAGGGATCCCACCATTTGTACCCCTGGGCGTGTTACACTTTGTAATGGCTGGATGGATGATTGGTTTCTATCCAATTATTGCCACTGGAGGGACTGATGTCGGTGCAGTGTAGCACTGAAGCTCGTTGCACTGAATAATAGAATTTTAAAGCACACGGCTGAAGGTCGCTCCATAAATTCTCACATACTGACCAGCCGTGGTCCCATTTCCCATTGAAGATGGATATACGGAAGTAACAATATATCTTACGTCAGATATCGATTCCCACAGAGATCGGCAGCATCATACTATCGACGCCAACATCAGCGGATATAAATGCTGAGAGCAGCCTGCACTACGCGTCTAACCATACCGCCGATTAATAATATTTGTATCTGCATTCTGACATTGCTACGTTCGCCAGCGACATCGAAGTTCCCATGATAATGCTCATATATCACTGTTACATCATTCATGCTAAAACCTCGAATTCATATAGATGACTCGTCCTTTATTCGCGTTCTTTATTCAGTTACTATAACACTTTCCATTTTCGGGAGAGAACATATGAACTCTTTTCGCACAAATTCTGCAGCTTTAATGGCCCTTTTAATTGGATAAAAACAGATCTTTCGCTATTCGAATGAACTTCTCACTTTGCTACATGAACAAGTGTTCAACCGTCTCTGATCCTCCCCAGTCGCACTGGCCATTTTAAGAGCGGCAAGTTTACTTTGCATTTTACGGCACCTGTTCGTAATCTCTTCAGTGCTCTCCATGAACTGCAGTTGCTGCTCTGTGTTTTTCTCTTTGGGGTGCAGATGTGTAATTTACAGAGGTCACGTCTACCTTCCAGCGGTAGTGTCCGTTGGTTAAAGCTCTTACTTAATTTAAGACGAGTTGGAGCAGTTTGATGGTTGTACATTAAGTGCCGTGGTTCGGTTTGGTGATTTTTCCTCTGTACTAGGTTGCGTCATTTCGCGGTACTATCGCCAAGAGTGGGTAAATTTTGTGGGAAGATGTAGGCCTCAGGCATCCGGTAGCAATCCTGCCAGTCCCATTTAAAGCGACGTCAACAGCTAATCCTCCTACCACCAGGAAATATCAGAGAAAAATGATAAACACGCAAAATGTATTACGTTAAGATTTTCAGGCAAAGTCAACTTTGTATTTGGTTCTATACTTGTAAAGAAATTATCTTTGTTCAAAACGAGACTGTAGGATGTAATTTTAGCGAAATGTCACAAAAAATGAGCTGGAAATTCATAATTTATATGGGGCGGAACAAAGTATAACGTCCTCCCTATAAAGTGATGACAGAGTACAAACTCGAATATGAGAACCACTGGAAATAAAATAAGCCCAGTTCTTTTCCAAGCAACATTACAGCACTCCCCGTAACAGTTTTACAGAGTCTACGGAAAATCTAAATCTGTATCGTCGAACAGGGATTCGAACATAGCTTCTTCAAACTGTGAATCCAGTGTGGAAGTTTCTGCACCACCTAACTCGATAGTTACACATGCGGCGACACTAAAAAATATTTAAATTCTTCTGTGGCTATCACCTTCACTATGAAACAACGTGTTGAGGAAAAGATCAACAAATTGAGTTGCTTAGGAAAATTATGATGAATTAACAATTCCAGATAGAGAAACAACTATTACAGGAGAAAAATAATCTGCGCTGAAAAGCTTCAACTTGCACCTTTCCTCCAGTCGCCCTCTATTACAGCATTTCACATCGTTTTCATGGTTGATAAAATCCATGGAACGATACACGACCACTTCACTCTGTCACATCACGTTCTGGTAATGGCTGAAGTCACATGCATAGGAAGAATAGTTGGAGAACCCACCGACACCATTCAAATGTAGGACTTCAATGCTTGTTAAAATTGCAGATGCATAACATAATCCTCATAAACTACGGGAATGTTATCCATATACGGCTGAGAATGATTAACAATAAGTGTTATGTGTGAATTACATAATACTGTATCAGAAACATGGGCTAAGAGAAGAACCAAGAGGATATAACGAGGGCATCTGCATAAAGTGTCACTAAGCTAAGAAACACTTCTTCGCTTAAAATGCTCATAATGAAATGATAAAAACCTGTGAAACAAAAATGCTTACTAAATCTATACGATCAGAAAGTAAATTTACTGTATTACCTCCTGAGTTGAACTTGTTGCTATATCATTTTCAGATTTGTGGTTGCGACTATTTCTTAAATTATAACATATTTTAGTGAGAAGTTGAATTTATGCTTCCTTTAGCAATGTAGACTGAATTCCTTAACTGGAAAGTCAGAAAATGATTTAAGGAGATAATATTGGTGCATCATACCGATGGGCAAATGCGGCCAATGCCAAGCGAAGTGAGATTAACCCACATGATAAATGGCCTACATGTGACTTGAGAGCATCTCTTTTGTTGTATCCTCTGAATTACGAGTCTCCTGCGCTGTAGTAACAGCAAGTGATTACAACTTCAGGGATAGGACGTACAAGCAGGTACACCACTGGATACTCTGCGTAGCTGGTTGTATTATTACACCAAGTATATTGAAAGGAAGGCAGTCAAACCAAAAGGAAGAGTAAAAGGTAGAGCAAATGCTCCTCGTACACGTCAAACAGCGTTTGAGCTATTAGGAGAGTTGCAGTGGATCGTAATGACCAATCTCTAGGCGTCGGGTTTTCCCTCACCGTAATGCAATGCAGTCAAGACAGTGAAGATTGCATGCAATCAAGTGATAACGGAGGTTTTTGTGCAGCTTTTATCGGTTACTGGCCAAGGCAATGTCATCACAGACGAACACTAAGCCATCTGCAGAGCCGTTACTGACAGTTACAGTGCAGCCGACAATGTTTTCGCGACACTGGAAAAACGCAACGAATGGACTATTTCCCGTCAACATTCTGGCAGCTGACCAGATCTGCGGTACGAGTAGTTGCTTCATCTTCGATTCTCCGTCAGTCTCTCATACGAAAAGTGATATCGGATCCAGTAAAACGAGCCTGACCTCTGCGGGAAATTAAAAGTCAGGGAACTTTGAGAACCAGAGGTACTTTAGGCATACCACATTCAGAACATCAGGTGAGAAAAGTGGCCGATTCTGCGCAGAACCTCCTCATTCTTTACGTTACCAGTCCATCTAATTTTCAACATTCCTCTGTAGATCACATCTCAATCGCTTTCCCACAGTCCATGTTTCAGTACCATACAGTGCTCTGTTTCAAACGTACATTCTCAGAAATTTCTTCGTCATATCAAGACCTATGTTTGATACTAGTAAGCTTTTCCTGGCCAGGAATGCCATTTCTGCTAGTGCTACGCAGCTTTTGGTGGTCTTCTTGCTCCGACCGTCGATGACAAAGTAACCGATGGTTACTTTGTTGCCCAGGTAGAAAAATTTCTGAACGTCATCTACTTCTTCGCCATCAATCCCTATGTTAAGTTTCTCGCTGTTATCATTTCTGCTGCTTCTCATTAGTTTCGTCTTCCTTCCATTTACTCTCATTCTATCCTGTCTTCATTAGACTGTTCATTGCATTCAGCACATCTTGTAATTCTTCTTCACTTTCACTGAGGATAGCAGTGACGTCAGCGAATCTTATCATTGATATCCTTTTTACCTTGAAATTCAATTGCACGCTTGAACCTTTTATTTCCATAATTGATTCTTCGGTGTATAAATTGAACAGTAGGGGCGAAAGACTAATCCCTGTCGTACACCCTCTTCAACTCGAGCACTTCGTTCTTGGTCTTCCAATGTTATTTTTGACTCCTCTCTCTTGTACAAGTCGCATATTACCCGTTTAAATCTATAGCTTTCCCGAATTGCTTCAGAATTTCGATATTTTGCACCATTTTACATAGTCGAACGCTTTTCCAGGTCAACAAATTGTGCGAACGTCTCTTGGCGCTTTTTCTTTAGTCGTCTTCCATTAGCAGTCGTAATGTCACAAATGTGTGTCTGGTGCCTTTACCTTTCCTAAAGGCAAACTGATCATCATCTAACAGACCCTTCTCTTCCATTCATCTGTATACTATTCTTGTCAGCAGCTTGGATGCAGGAATGTTAAGTTAATTATGATGTAATTCTCACACTTGTCATCTCATGCAATCTTCGGAATTGTGTGCATTATATTTTCCGAAAGTCACGCGGTATGACGCCAGACCCGTACATTCTACACACCAACGTGAAGAGTCATTTTGTTGCCACTTCCCCCCAATGATTTTAGAAAGTCTGATGAAATGGTGTCCATCTCTTCTCCCTTATTCGATTTTAAGTCTTCTAAAGCACTTTTAAATTCTGATTTTAATACTGGATCCCCTATCTCTTCTAAATTGAATCCTGTTTCCTCTTCTATCAATTCGTACAAATCTTCCTCCTCATAAAGGTCTTCAACGTGCTCTTTCCATCTGTCCGCTGTCTCCTCTGCATGTAGCAGTCGAAGTCCCGTTGCACTCGTAATATTACCACGCTTGCTTTGACTCTTTATACGCTGAGTCGGTTCTTCCGACAATAATTTCTTTTGCGACTTCTTCACATGTTTCATGCAGCCTTTCCGTCTTAGCTTCCCTGAACTGAGTACTTATTTCTGTCCTCAACGACTTGTATTTCTGTATACCGGAACATCCTCGAATTTCTTTATATTTCCTTCCTTCGTCGTTATCTGAGGTATTTCTTCTGTTACCCATGGTTTCTTCGGCTTTAACTTCTTAGTAACTATGTTTTTCTCTCCAACTCCTGTACTCCTTTTAGAGATGTCCTTTCCTCTTCAACGGAACTACCTTATGAGCTGTTACTTATTGCTGTACCTATAGCTTTGGAAAACTTCTAGCGTATCTCTTCATTTCTTAGCACTTCCGTATCGCACTTCTACGCTCCTTAATTCTTCCTAACTAACCTCTTAAGCTTCAGCCTACTCTTCATCACTAGTAAATTGTGATCTGAGTCTACATCTGGTCCTCGCTACATCTTACAATCCAGTATCTGATTTCTGTATCTCTATCTGATGTCATGATGAAACCTAACTCCATCCAAGTACCAAACCCATAGCCTTCCGTTAGCGTCTATTCTTCCCGTACAACCGCATCCTACGCGTTTAACATCGTCATGGTGATTCGCAAATCGAACAGGTATGGGAGGTGGTTAGTTGACAGATTGTGCATCAGTGATTTCACGTAAAATCTTTTTGAGGCTATGCGAAGTTGCATACAAACGACTTGGAACATAATTTTCTGAAACTTTTGTACTCCATTCTACGTCGATTAAAATCTCTTTCGTTCACACACAGGTTTTTGTGTTGCAGTTTGGGAGAATGTTAAAGTATATATTCAATGCAATACTGAAATGGATTTTTGGAAGTGCCCATGATTGGAAACTGGTGAAGCTTTAGATCCAACATAAAATATGTCTTTTGAGAGGAGACAATTAGCAAACTTGGGTTGCACACAATTTTCTATATAAAAGAGATACAGCACGAGGTCTATTACGACGGTAGTGAATTGTGCAAATGAAATGAAATTGTAGGTGACATAGGCAAACAATCACTGGTTCCAGGTCTGGCAACTAATAAAGCGCATACATACAAATAATGTGAAATTAAATTTAGATAAAAATAGTACTTTAACTACTAAGCATGAACTGTTTCTCAGGATAGTCGGCATAGTTTTCCTAAAAAGGTATAAATAGTAACTGAAATTACACGTGACTGAACTTCAATTCACACTTAAGTTTTTGGCAGAAGATTCGAAGTATGACATTCACTATTGAACAGCACGAGAGAGAGATAAGCATTGGTATGTTTCCGTGGGAGCCTCGATTTCTTTTATTTTATTAACATGGATCTCAGGGAGTCAAGAAACTATTTTTGCGTCTGGAGGAAAATATTGGTGATTGAAATTTCGTGATAAGGTCTCACCAAACCCCCATTTCATGATAATTCAAAATGGGCTGCCCATCTTTGAAACTTTTCGATGTCCTATGTCAGTCCTATCAGGTAAGAATGTCACACCGTACAGTAGTGCTTTAGAAGAAAACCACCATAGTTCAGGCAGTCTATTTAATAGATCCGTTGCATCTTCTAAGTGTTCTTCCAATAAACTGTAGTCTTTCGTTGGTCTCCCCCCACAGAATTTTCTATGTAACAGGTAAAGGTAAAGTCAGCGGTACACAGCACTTGACTATACGTACATTACAGTCTTTATTCGTGAAGACACTACGAGGGGAAAGGTGGTGAGACCATCACTCATGCCACCTTTCACCCTCGTTATTGATCCGCGGAACTAGTTTCACAACACGCTGAGCAGGCCAGGGACTCTCATGAAAACGGAAAATTCCTCTACATTTTCTGTGTAATGGATATAATTTGAGTTGTCTGTACCTGCATTTCCTGTATATTTAGTTGATAACGTTTAAATTTTGTGTGATTTGTCTTGTAACCCAAATTTAATGTATTTTTTGGTACTAATGCGGAGGACTTCACACATTTCAAAATTGTATTGTCTGTTACTACTATTCGCATTATACAGGTATCTTTTTTAAATAATTTTGCAGTTCGTTTTGTTTTTACGATGAATTTACTAGTCGGTGAATGATAGCATTATTTGTATATTTTTGGTAGAGTCAGGAGGGACCCAACTGCCGTACCTTCCTCTGTGTATTCAAAAATCATCCTTCTCACTTCTCCTTTCCTATCTCATCTCGGAAAGCACTATATTTCTATTCAGAGAGCACGCTCCTGGTCGCTGTGCGTAGTTGAGGAACTTCACTTTCTACGAGAAGCTGTGCACCTCTCGGCCGTAACTCACGAACCTCTGGGCTGGGGTGGGCGCTGCTCAGAGATGAAAGTCTGTGACCTGTGAGTCGGCGGCGACAATTGCGGCCCCGCCGACGCACTGGTTCGCCACGGTCGAATCCGGCCGTTACAGCCGACCATCCCGCGTAATGCCCTAACCCGGCGCCTCTGCTCAAGTCGTTCCGGGCTTAACGGCTCACAGGTCCAGGTGCCCGCAAGTTGCAGCCCAGGAGTTGGACCGAGCGAGCGCCCTCCACACCAAACGACTTGCTGGGGGGTGGTATTCATCTGGATACCGTACCGTCCTCCGCATAGGGAGTAATCGCAGAATATTTCTCGGTCTCTTTTTGTACTTCAGATACGAAAACTGTGGAAAATCGTTTCACACTTCTTTTTGCGCCTGTTAGTTGTAATAGTTTAGGAGTTGTATTTAATATTTCATTGGTGATTTTACGTTAATACCGACGGTGTGCCTCTGAGTAAAGGCAATATTTGTTATAGCAGAGAAGTTTCGTCACAGTTAAGGCATCATCAGTGGCTTAAAATATACAAATTTTATTTGTATGTAGCACTTTTTCCTATGTTTTTGCTTTTGCGGAAGTACATTGCAAAACGTTCATACCTAAGCAATAGTTGTACAATATAAATTTCTCTCATCTTTGTATTGATCAGCTAGGATCATGTAAGGATTCGCCTTTCGTGGTAGTTCGCTATTTCACCTCACATTACCTTTTCTTTTGTTCTGTCCATGTTGCTCCTTAATTCTTATTTCTTCTAACTTGAAAGCCTTCTAAACTTAGCGTTTTATTCTAAAAAGGGTATCTTTCTGTGTTTCCGGTTCTTTGATGATTGTTTCTAGCTTCTGCTTATATCGGTATGCTTGCTATACTCGGTTCCTCCTTCCGGAAATATATAAATTTTTTTTTAGTTACAGTGTTTTCATTTATTCGATAGAGATGTCCAAAGAACATCACTCATCGCTTTACCATTAGTTCTACGAGTTTCTCTATATTTTCGTATGTCTCTCTGCTATTTCTAATTTTCCAATTGTCTGCAATTCATACTGCACCTATTTTTCTAATAATCCATGTTTCAAGTACATCTATTCTGTCCAGCTTATTTTATCGTTTAACATCCACATGCATACAAACGTTCTGCAGGTTACACACAATGTAAAACGAGCTATCTCCCCGCTATATATTTCCGTTTATGAATTACAGTATTCTTTAATATTCTTCAATATTACTACAAGCACGAGTGTCAGTTGTAAAGTTTTAACCTTCGCCTGGAAAAAAAATCAGTGTCGGACATATGTGATGCACTTTCAAACAAATAAATATGAATTGCGTCACTTTATTTTGTGGGGGCTCTAATTAAAGCCATATAATAACGATATTCAGAAATTGTGCTTCTTCCTTCAAGGAGTAAGTAATTCCCCAGTTCCCGTCATGGTAGAGTAAGTTATTACCGACTTCCTTTCTAGCATTAGACTTGAATTTCATTTAATGTTCTATATTCTTGCTTGCTGTTCAATTTTGAGAGCCTTCTTTCTTTATTTTCTTTCATTCTATTTTAAAATAGTTTACTTTCTCCAAGCATTATCATTTTTTAAATCTAACCAGTCTCTGATCCCAGGCCATATGTCTGACATTTGTATTTTTCTGAAATTCTTACTGTAAAAGTAGAGCAGCCATAACTTAGTGAAGTTTCATTATAGTCTCGTTCTTTGCTTTCCTGCATATTGTTCTCAAGATTGTTCATCATTTGGCCTCATATTAGCCATGTATTATAATTTGTTAAAATCTCCTTTCATACGGGGAAATTCCGTTTTTCCGTCAGTTTAGGCTTCAAAGTTTTCAATTGCGTCCATAGCTTCCTACAAGGTGACTGTCATGCCCGTCAGAGTATACACAAATACTTGCAGTTTCAATTCTTAACCCTGAAGTTTATGTCTTTCAACATGAATTATGCACCATACTGCACTTCAGTCAAATGAACGATGCAGGCTGTATCTTGTAACACCTCCTGTGTACTTTGGCTACAGGGGCGGACGTGTAAGTGAAGTAACCGATTACTGTTAATTTCAGGTTTAATTATACGATTAAATGAACTAGAGAGTTGTTGGCTAACCTCAATACTGCATACCAAGTTATGGTCTGGAGTGATTTAATAATTTTAAATGAACACACAGCCGTTTGCCTATATTGTTCTTTATTTAAATACGACCCAGGTTTCGGCCCTTTATGGCATTTTAAAATGACTGATTTTATGTCATTAACACATATTGATGGACATAAAGATCAAAATTGGCCAAAAATTAAGAATAACATTTGCTCCCCACAAAATGCCAGGTGTAAAACCATCATCTAATCTTTTTACAAGATGCCAGATGTAAAACCATCATCTGATCTTTTTATAAGATGATCTTTATGTCCTGCAATATGTGTTAATGACATAAACTCCGTCACTTGAAAATGGCATAAAAGGCCGAAACTTGGGTCATAATCAAATAAAGAACAATACAGTCAAACGGTGACGTGTTCATTTAAAATTAATTATATGAATATTGCTTAGCAACATCAAAAACTGTTTGATGTAATATTAATAGTATATTTCCCCACAGTTAATCTGAAGTGTCTCTACATCAGAAAGGTGAATCAAACATCTGGACACCGCTGCTCGCTTCTTTATAATGTAGTGAGATAGATGCATCAGACAGGAACAGAAGATCATCATACGTTGGCCCTATTTTATGACATCTACCAGTCTTTCACAATTAGAATAGTTGCCAGGAAAGCTCTTAACATAGTATAACGATATTTGCCTTACATCTTAACAGCAAAGAAATGTCCCAGCACAGAAATGTTTTACGATGGTTACATACATTCTATGAAACGAGATATTTATCCCCAATATGTAAGTAATTCCTGTTCAGTTTTAGAATCACATTTTTATTGTGATGTGGACCAAGTACCAAGTAACAGAATTTAGAATGCAGAAATACATTGTACTCGTTGCTGTTGTTGTGGTCATCAGTCCAAAGACAGGCTTCATGGAGCTCTCTATGCTACTCCATCCTGCGCACGCCTCTTCATCACCGATTAACAAATACAACCTACATCCTTCTCAATTTGCTTAGTGCATTCATCTCTTGGTCTCCTTCTACGATTTTTAATCTCCATGCTTCCCTCCAATACTAAATTGATGATCCCTTGATGCCTCAGAAACTGTTCTACAAACCGATCCCTTCTTGTAGTCAAGTTGTGTCACAAATTCCTCTTCTCCTCAATTCTATTCAGCACCTCCTCATTAGTTACGTGATCTACCCATCTAATCTTCAGCATTTTTCTGTAGAACCGTATTTCAAAAGCGTCTTTTCTCTTACTGCTCAAACTCTTTATCACCCATGATTCACTTCCATGCGTGGCGACACTCCATACAAATACTTTCAGAAAAGACTTTCTGACACGTTAATCTATACTCTTTGTTAACAAATTTCTCTTCTTTAGGAACGAGTTTCTTGGCATCGCCAGTCTGCATTTTATTCCTCTCTACTGCGACCATCATCAGTTACTTTGCTGCCCAAATACCGAAAATAATTCACTAGTTTAAGTGTCTTATTTCCTAATCTAATACCATCAGCGTGACCTGATTTAATTCGATTACATTCCATTACCCTCGTTTTGCTTTCGTTGATGTTCATCTTACATACTCCTTTCAAGACACTGTCCATTCCGTTCAATTGCTTTTCCAAGTCGTTTGCTGTATCTGACCGAATTGCAATGTCATCGGCAAACTTCAAGACTTTTATTTCTTCTCCTTGAATTTTAATTCCTACTCTAAATTTTTCTTATGTTTCCTTTGCTGTTTGTTCAATATACAGATGGAATAACGTCGACGATAGTCTACAATACTGTCTCGCTCGCTTCTCAACCCCTCGACTTTTATAACTGCTGTCTGGTTTCCGCACAAATCGTAGATATCCTTTCGCTCCCTGTATTTTACTCCTGCCACCCTCAGAATTTGAAAGACAATATTCCGGTCAACACTATAAAAACTTTCTCTATGTCTACAAATGGTATAGACGATGGTTTGCCTTTACTGAACCTATCTTCTAACAAGGGAACCTCCCCATAGCACCCCTTCAGATTTTGTTATAAGTTGGTACAGTGGATAGGCCTTGAAAAACTGAACGCAGATCAATCGAGAAAACAAGAAGAAGTTGTGTGGAACTATGAAAAAAATAAGCAAAATACACGAACTGAGTAGTTCATGAGCAAGATAGGCAACATTACGGATATTGCGAGCTTGGGAGCGCCGTGGTCCCGTGGTTGGCGTGAGCAGTTCCGGAATGAGAGGTCCATGGTTCAAGTCTTCCCTCGCGTGAAAAGTTTACTTTCTTCATTTTTGCAAAGTTATGATCCGTCCGTTCGTTCATTGACGTCTCTGTTCACTGCAATAAGTTTAGTGTCTGTGTTTTGCGGCCGCACCGCAAAACGGTGCGATTAGTAGACGAAAGGACGTGCCTCTCCAATGGGCACCGAAAACATTTGCTCGCAAGGTCATAGGTCAACCGATTCCTCCACAGGAAAACAAGTCTGATATATTCTATACGACACTTGTGACGGCATGTGCGTCACCTGACAGGAATATGTTGTCGACCCATCTAACTTGTACACTTGGGGAATGGGTAAAAAGATTCTTCTACCTTGCCCGATTTAGGTTTTCTTGTGGATGTGATAATCACTCCCAAAAAGTGATGAAAACGTAAGAGTTTGTCACATAAACTGCAACAAAAGAATGCAACAGTTTCACAGTCGCACAGTTTTCCCTGTGCTCTGTCAAAACATACGTTTTTAACATTTTGAAATTTTTCCGTGTGTAGACCGTCCAATCCTGCATGTGTCCAAGCAAATCTGAACATGTCCTGGAATGTTGGAGAGCGAAGTTGATCATGTTGATAACTGTCTGAAAATAAAAAAAATTAAATTTCTCACTCGAAGGAGGATTGAACCACGGACCTTTCGTTCCCTAGCTGCTCACGCTAACCACGGGACCACGGCGCTCCTCAGTCCGAAAGTTCCTTGATGTTGCCTATCTTACACACGGACAACTCAGTTTGTGTATTTTGCTAATTTTTTTCATAGTTCCACACAACTTCTTCCTGTTTTCTCGATTGGTCTGTGTTCAGTTTTTCAAGGCCCATCCACTGTGCCAACTTATAACTAAATCTGAGGGGGTTGCGTTGAGGAGGTTCCCTTGTAAGGTAAGTGGTAGGGTCAGTATTGCCCAGCATGTTCCTTCATTTCTACGGAATCCAAACTGATCTTCGTCGGGGTCGGCTTCTACCAATTTTCCATTCGTCTGTAAGGAATTCGTGTTAGTACTTTGCAACTGCGATTTATGTAACTGGTAGTTCAGTAATTTTCACACTTATCAGCAGCTGCTTTCTTTGGAATTTTAATTATTATATTCTTGAAGTCTGAGTGTATTTCTCGTGTCTCATACACCTTGCTCACCAAACGGAAGAGATTTTTCATGGTTGGCTATTCTATGGTTATCAGTATTTCTAAGGGAATTTTGTCTACTTCCCGGTCCTGTTTCGACTTAGGTCTTTCAGCGCTCTGTCAAATTCTTCACGCAGTATCATATCTCCCATCTCATCTTCATCTACGTCCTCTTCCATTTACATAATATTGCCCTCTAGAACATCGTATTTGCATAGACGTACGTGCATACTCCTTCCAGTTTCTTTGCTTAAGAGTGGTTTTCCATCTGAGCTCTTGATACTCATGCAGGTGGTTCTCTCTTCTCCAAGGGTCTCTTTGATTTCCTTATCTTACCCCTAGTTATATATGCTTCTACATCCTTACATTTGTCCTCTAGCCAATCCTGCTTAGGCATTTTGCAATTCCGCCTACGATTCAAAATTCGGGAGGAAGTATCTGCGGAGACAAGTTGCCATTAAGAAGCGTCTTTTGACTTATATAATGTAGATTAGTGTTATGTGTTTGTGTGTGTGTGTGTACGAGAGAGAGAAAGAGTGGCTGTGTGTGTGTGTGTGTGTGTGTGTGTGTGTGAGAGAGAGAGAGAGAGAGAGAGAGAGAGGGAGAGAGAAAGAAGGAAATGGATAAAGCAAACGGCTGAAACCCGGGGCTGACACAAAGCCTGCTCCTCGAAAAAAACTCGCAGAGTGCCTCCGATGTTAAGCCTCTTCCCATCGAATGGCCATTCACACACTCGGACTACTAAAGGAGATGCTGTTTGCAACGAGACTGGTTGACGGTGAGAAACGGTCACGTGACTTAATCGTCTACGTGAACTAGGATAACGGTGCAGTCCATCTGCAGTTGACTGCTACATCGGTCTGTAGAGCGAATGACACACAATTTGTGTCAGAAACTGAACAAACGTGAAACATCTGCTTTCACTAGTAACAGTGGGGGAGTGGCGGAGAATGAAACCCACAGGATGATGTGCATTCGTCAGTAGATCCTAGAGCGCCTGACACATTAAAAATAGAGCTCCGGAGCTACTGAATTTCCTCCAAGAAAAAAATAATGCATAGTTTGTTTCAACAAGCAAGTGAAGGCAATGATGCAATACGCAGAATAATTTTAATGAATTGCTCAGAGTCGTAAAAAATTTTCGAACTTTTAATCTTATGCACTCCGCTAACAATCTGCAGCAGATTCGAAAGCATTGTAATAACATTAGCCTATATTCCCCCTATCTCTTTTATATGCACCCAGTTTGTTGCTTCCAAACAGTTCAACATTATTTAAGAAATTCTTCATTTTTACATAATCTGTGGTGATATATGCAGATGTTAGTTGCTGAAAAGGAATGTAGAAAATTAAATTTACATCCATACGATTAGAAAACATCCACCGACCATGTCTTGAAGGCCCAACGGTACCGACAGGCCGCTGTGTCATTTTCAGCCCTTAGACAACACCTGATGCGGATATGGAGAGGGTTAAGGTCAGCACACCGCTTTGTCGGCTGTTGTCAGTTTTCGTGACCGGTGCTGCTACTTTCCAATCAAGCAGCTCATCTAATGGCCTCACAAGAGCTTAATTCACCCCCTTTGCCAACAGCTCTCGGCAGACCCGGTCGGTGACCCATCCTCATGCTGGCCAAGCTCGACAGCGCGTAACTTCACTGATCTCACGAGAACCAGTGCTACCACTGCGGTAAGGCCGTCAGCTTTCACATACATAGTTCTGCAGTTAAAGATGTAGCATCATGCGTTACATACGAAAAAGTTTTAATTACTCAATATTTACTTCTCTACTCCTCACATCAACTTACGGCGTGAGTTAGAGGCTACTTTGTAGACCGTCGTAACTTTTCTCCCTTTTTGGGAAAATGTGAGTAGGAATTACATTTATTAATAAGGCTCTATCAGAGGTCGATTGTCTATTACATTCAGGGACTTTTCGCTAGGTTCACCTAGGGGAGGGAAAAATATAACGGTTGACTGCTCCAGAAGCGCACGCTCTGACAATTTTAACTTCAGTTTACATCGGTAGACACAATGCCTTCCTTATAGCGTCTCCCAGTACGGGCAGAGCTGGATGGGCATCTCCGTCAAGTTTTAATAAACAAAAGCCTTAAGGAAACGTCCTTCCCTGGATCTCCGTTTTTCTTAGTTATTTCTACATTGCATGGAGACCAGTACTAAAGTATCTGTGGAAGCAGCATTTCATAAGCAATCTCTTTCCAGGATGAGCTACACATTCTAAGACGTCTACTAAAGAACTACAGTCTGGAATATGCCCTTCCGTACGTTTCGCTGTAGCTCCCTTGTACTCGAAGTCCTTGACATTTTAAAGCTCATTCCAGAGATTATTCGTCAACCGTGTAACAAAATAAAAACGGTCTCTTTCTACGAGCGTAATCCCAGAAGTAAGCTCTCCTAATTTTTTATAAGTACACAGACCTGTTTATTTCTACAATGGTTTACATCAGTTTACAGCTTGAACATTTAGCTTTTTATCGACATCATCACCATTTCTGTCTATGCGTTTTTGTAGACAGTGTGGCAGTTTTTGTATGCCCATGTCATACCAGCTCGCCGTCATACTGTTCAGAAAGTTATGAACCTTTTCTTTCACCTGGTCGTCGGAGCTGAATCTCTGGGACAACAATTAACGCTGACAGGTACTGTGAGACTCTGGCAAAACTCAAACGGGTAATTCAGAACCGGAGAAAAGGAATGTTGAGCAAGGGCGTACACATTCTCCAAGACAACGCTCGCCCACACTTCGCTCGGCAAACCGTTGTTCTCCTGCAACAGTTTCAGTGGAACATAATCACCCACCTACCCTATAGTCCTGACTTGGCGCCCAGTGACTATCACCCTCTCCCTAGATTAAAAGAACATTTGGCCGGAAAGCGATTCAGCTCCGACGACGAGGTGAAAAGAGCGGTTCATAACTTTCTGTACAGCATGGGGGCGTGCTGGTATGACATGGACTACAAAAACTGTAACAACGTCTACCAAATTGCATCGATAGAAATGGTGATTATGTCGAAAAATAGCTAAATGTTCAAGCTGTAAACTGATGTAAACCATTCTAGAAATAAACAGGTCTATGTACTTATAATAAAAAAAAAGGAGACCTTACTTTTATCATTACGCTCGTACCTATTTATGTGCACCACATTACAATGGCCTATATTGAGGCTCACCTACCAACAACTGCAACGAACGTCCATCACCTGCCACTCTTCCCGAGTGTCACAAAAATTTTCTAGCTTTGCCTAGCATAAATACGAAGACACGTTGAAACGTAATGCCTCTGAGTTTTGTTTGTGAAAACTCTTAAAACTTTTACAGTAAAATAAACATTATTAACATTTTAATATTCTTCATCTCCACATATTTGCAGCCCTCTACCACTGGACAGCTCCAAACTTTAGCGTGGAACGTAACTATGTCGGTGAGTGAGAAACAGCGTGCTGTAACGAGATTTGGAATTCGAAGCGTTCGTCTACACATGGGGCACACTTTCCTTCAGCATGACAGTGCCTGACCACATACGAGCATTGCGACTTGTGTAATACCCGACGTCATAGGTTCACTGCCTATGATCAGCCGCCATACAGTCCCGATTTGGTCCCGTCCGACTTTCGTCTGTTTCCAGAACTTAAGGAACACCTTCGATGACTTCACACTGAGAGTGATGAAGCGGCTCCAGCAGAGTTGACGTTGGAATTACGTCATAGTTCAAGCAGTCTTCGTTGACGGTATCAAAAAACTGTTCTCTCGTTGGGAAAAATGTGTTCGTCGTCAGCGTGACTATGTTGAGAAATAAATATGAGTATATTAAGAGTAAAAATGTAGAATGTTAATAAACGCTCAACGTCGAAACAGGCCTTTAAGGACCAACGCCACCGTCCGGCCACCGTTTTATCCTGAGCCCATAGACCTCACCAAACGCAGAGATGGAGGGGCAAGTAGCCAGAACACCGCTCTCCTGGCCGGTATCAGTTTTCGTGATCGGTACCGCAACTTCTCAATCTAATCTCTCCTCAATCGGCCTCACAAGAGCTGAGTGCATCCTACCTGCCAACAGCACTCAGCAGACCTCGCACCGTGACCCATCCATGTCCTACCCAAGCTTAACAGCGCTTAATATAGATGATCCGACAGGAACCGATATAACCACTACGGCGGAGCTGCTGGCAGAATGTTAATAACGCTTGTTTCATGTAAAAAACTTTTAGAGTTTCCACATAAATGTTTGGAGGAGTTACTTTTCAGCACTCCCTCGCACTACGACACCATCCATGAACAGATTCTTTTAGCTTCTGGGTTTACCAGCTAGGGTGTTTAAAAAATTTGCATCCGATTTCAGAGGACTATTTCTCCTACATGAATAAAGATAGAAGACTTGGGGCGAATTTTAACTTAAGATTACATGCAAACACAAACGTGTTCACTAAATGCAGTTTGTCACAATCAACCAAAACGTATTTTATTCATGCACAGGAACGAAAATAACATACTGCAAGGCAAATCATATCTTACATCATATTTACAATGAAAATACTCTTTTAAAAAGTTCATTTATATGTGGACGGGTCCTCATTCGCATAAACCATTTGGACATATACGCCCTTGGATGAATATATATATTGTGAATCTGTAAAAATTTGGTACGTGATATCACGGGAAAAGTTTAAATTGACAAATATAATACTGATTTCCTTTAGACTATATTACCAAACGTTCCGATTTTTTTGCCGCTCCACAATTATTTAACTTACATCAAATCATGCAGCCACAATATAGTGATGTACAATGGCTTTACCTAAATTAGGTAGTAGTTGAGGTAATTGTTATACTTAAACTTATAAACCAGAAACATCTTCTAAACAATCACAAGCGATTTCCTATAACGATGTGTTGAGCAACACAGATGTAGAACAGACACCACACATTCATATAACTGATTCGCGAACGTGGGCAGCGCATCCATCTTTTTCAGTGCGGATGCACAACAATGTCCGACCTTCTGCGGGAATCCCAGAGTAGCAGTCATGGAGGGCACGAAGAGGGACGATGGATGCGTGCGAGTGTGGGTCGGCCGAGAGGCCTGGCGAGGCAGTCCGCGCAGTTGTGATAGTCACCGTTTTGCAGGTGGCGCAGTGGTTAACACATCTGCGTAGAAAGCAAGAGGTCCCGGGCTCGAATCCCGGACCGGCACACATTTTCACTCGCCGCCGCTGATTCCACATCAAATCTCGACATCATTAGCCCCTTCACTTTCCTTTTCTTTCTCACCCCTCCACCTACAGTTTACATTCAGAGGTTCCTCTAGTACAGCTAACTCGCTCACTTTCTAGTTCGTTTATTATCCTTGTGTGCCGAACCAAGATGGTGACAACGAGGGCGATGTCCGTTTCAGCATGCTGCACTATCGTCAGTCACTAGCATGTTCAGATAATATTTTTCCTTACCACGGGATCGCACGAGGCATCGCCCGTAAGAGTCATCTTGCACTATATCATTTGCACCCATGACCGCCTGATAATATCACAGTACGGAAACAGTGAAAGCAATAACTGTAGACATGTAAAAGTGTTTTGAGTATCGTTACGATGTGTGTAACGCGCCTGTGGATGGTGTACTAAAAATTTGCGAAAGGAAAATAAGAACTTTGATCCTAAAGGTAACTGTAAACGTATTTCAAGGATCGTATGTGTATGCATGTACGGCATTCTTATGAAATATACTGTGTGTTGTGAACAACACTGGTCCTATGCCATGCCCAGGAAACACCCTGTTTGTGGAGAACAGTATAGGTCCAATAGCATGCTTAAGAAACACCCTATGTGTTGTGAACTGTGCAGATCCCACGGTATGCTTAGGTAATACCTTGTGTGTTGTAAACAGTAGTAGTCCTACGACATGTTTGAGAAACCGTGTTATGAACAGTACTGGTCCTCCTTCATGCTTGGGAAATACTCGAAGCTTCTTTTGCGTCAGAATGTAGCACTCCTTTAAGAATAATATGGTGTTCTGTTGCTAGAAACTCTTCAATTCACTCACAAAATTGTTTTGATATTCGGTGCAGTCTTATTTTGTTTATTAAGCTATAGTGTGGAATTGTTTAGCACGTCTTCCTGAACTCAGGGAACGTGGCATCAATTTGGGCAATGTTGTCTACTGTCTTCTGTGTATGGCTCAAATGGCTCTCAGCACTATGGAACTTAACTTCTAAGGTCAGCAGTCCCCTATAACTTAGAACAACTTAAACCCAACTAACCTAAGGACATCACAAACACCCATGTCCGAGGCAGGGTTCGAACCTGCGACCGTAGCGGTCGCGCGGTTCCAAACTGTAGCGCCTAGAACCGCTTGGCCACCCCGGCCGGCCCTTCTGTGTATTTCAGGCGAACAGAGAGAGCTGGATTTATCATCGCTCTTTGCAGGATCCACGTTGGTTAGTAAGTACGAGATTATTCGTTTTTAGATCTGTAGTAACACGCGAGCATAAAACGAGTTCCACATTATACAACAGTTTGATGACAGCGATACTGGGCTGTAGTTGTGTGAAGCCGAACAATGATCCTTCTTGAAAGCCCAAATGACTTACCCATTCTCCAAATCACTTGGATCGCTATAGATTGCTTTTAGGGGAGAGTGAGTTCCTTCGAGTAATCAGTGTGGAATCGCGTAGACATGCCATCGGGTCCATTTGCATTTTATCTGTATAGCCACGAAGGCTATCCGTTTATTAGGTTCCGATCGGCCACGAAATGGAAATCACTGTGAAAATCAAAAATGTTTTACTTTCAACAGTTAGCTACACCTTCTATCTACTTCTCTACGTAGTCGCCGTTCCGACATCGACATATGGCGCAATGTTGTACCAGCTTTCCGAAAACCTCGTCATAGAAGGCAGGCACCTGCGCTTTCCGGCAGTTCTCTACGCTGGCCTACTGCCCGTTGTCTCTGCCAAAATGTTGTTTCCGTAGCCAGCGATTCATGTGAGCAGAGATGAACATCATAGGGGGTCACGTCCGGGCTGTATGTTGGGCGACGAAAGGCTGGAGCGTCTTCTTTGCCCCTGCAACGTGCTGCCGACAACTGTCATGCTACGTGGGGTATTCGAGCGGTATAGGCGCTTTGTCACGGTTGGTGAGGCTTCCCCCGTCGGAGGTTCGAGTTCTCCTTCGGGCATGGGTGTGTGTGTTGTCCGTAGCGTAAGTTACTTTAAGCTGGATTAAATAGTGCGTAAGCCTAAGGAGCAATGACCTTAGCAGGTTGGTCCCATAATCCTTACCACCAATTTCCAGCCAACTGTCATAAGAAAGGAAACGCATGACAGTTATGTTATGTGGACAACATGAAATGAGGCAAAATCTCACTGAGGTACCTACACTTGGTGGGAGACACAATTTTGTAAGCTTATTTACGTGCTGAATGAGCGCCCAGAACCGAAAAGGGCGGCGTGATGTAATCGACGGGCATACTAGAGACACTGTGCCATCTGTTCAAAGTTCCATAGGATTTTCACTGCGGTTTCCATTTAGCATCCGATCGGAACTTACTTTCTGAATTGCCATCGTATTTTCGTTGTTTTTCAAGAGATATGACAGAACGGCGTTAAAAAGGATATTGAGTGTTCTTAGCTGGAATTAGATGAAACTGTATAGTGGACCTATGGAACGCTAGATGATCCTTCGGGCGAAATGTGGGAAACGTGAGAAGTGAAATGCCGGATGTGTCTCCCTGTCCTTAATCCATATGAGCGTACACTTGGTCACTGCCTAGCTTCCTGGCGACTGCAGTGTTGACATTCATACATTTGCCACTGTAGCACCTAAACAGCACAAATTATGACGAATACTTTACCGTGGGTATTGACTAGGATTCTCAGAATCGTATGCTGGAACATGGTTCCATTCTCCATATTCCTCTCATGGTTCTTCTTTCTTCAAACGTCACACAAATCGCATCTCATGTTGTAACGAAATACACATTTGAGTGAATGAGCCTGAATGTTGTCAGTAATGGCCGATAACGACCACAGAAACGTCCAGGAGAGCAACAGGTACTGAAGTGTATCAGTCAGCGACCTAGTGGCCCGTTCCGCGGTCAGGGTGTGTTAAGCCATAGTCCACAACCACTCGAATCACCACTGGTTTCTGCTGGAATACTGGACAAGTATTAGCTCTCCAAGTGACCCATCTTTCCCTCTGTTATGTATAACGCCTGAGAAGGCAGCATATGGTCTGTTGTGTATTACAAGCAGCATATTCTGAATTCATACGGTAAGAGTAGGTAGCGGCCATTCGCACTGTCTTCGAAGACGATATTCAACAGTTCTGTATTCCTGTCTATGCACAAACAGTTGATAGCTATGTAGACAGGGGACGCTATACAAGGCACACCCATTTTTGTTCCTCATAGTTTCTGCACCAACGTGTTGTCCTATGAATGTACCTGTAGAAACGCTGCTTCAGTGTTTCCCCTATACAAGTCACTGTAATGCCATTGGAGCTATTCCCGGGTGTTTTAACGTATTTCCTATCATTTCGGTGCTCATAATATCACGAATTAGATATTTAGGTGACTCGCTAGTTACGTAGTAACTGTGTCATGCTTACGACCCATATTGATCAAAGCAAATTATAAGACTTTTAATTTAATTAGTCGTTAATTACAAGTGCTTTATGTACATTTATAGAATTTGTTTGATTATAGAAATTATTACTCCAATATTTCGCCTACAGAAGCTAAAAAGTTCAAATGTAAATTCATGTAATTAATGGAAGAATACGCTAACACAAACAGTGCTGTTTCCGTTAGTCAAGTCAAGAGATAAATTTCGTTTCGCTTCAAATACTTAGAGCACCTCCTCGTTAGTAACTCGATCGATCCATTTGGTCTTTAGTATTCTTTTGCAGAACCACATTGACAGAATCTTCCAATCCCCTCTATTCTGAGCTGCTGAGCTGCGTATTACCCCCGTTTCACTTCTGTACAAGGCTACACTCGAAAAAAACACCTAAAAAGAATTCCTAAAACGCAAATTAATGTTAAACTTTAACGGATTGCTATAGTTAAATTAAGAGATTCCTCATATAGCCGGTTTGTGTTTCATATCCTCTCTTTTCGGCCATCGTCAGTTATTTTACTGCCCAAAGAGAACAACTCATCAACTACTTTTAGCGTCTCCTTTCTTAATCTAATTCCTTCAACATCACCTGACTGAATTGAAATACGTTCTATTACTCTTATTTCACATTTTTTGGAGTCAATTCATAACGTATTTTCAGGACCGCCACCGATGTCAGCTTCTGTTATCATTTTCTACTCTTCCGTAAACAATTTGCGTCAGAATTTAGCAAGTACAAATTATTAAGCTGATGATTAGGTCATAGTAGCACCTGTCCTTTGTAATTATAAATATTACATTCATTTTTAAGTTTGAGGGTATATGTCTTGCACGCCGGATTAACTTTGTCATGACTGGCTCTCTCAAATACCTCAATATTTTTGAGTGAGTGTCGTCTGCCGCAGGGGTACTGTTCCGAGTTCTTTCAGTGCTGTGGTGAATTATTCCCGAAAGCTTAGCTCCAAAAGCTCACCATCTACTTCCTTTTTACGTAAATGTACTGCTCAGAATCTCGTTTCCCTTCTGTAGGTTTTGTATATATGCCTTCCAAATTTCCACTTTTCAGGTTATTACTGTTTTACTGTGTGAGCTCTTGATATACACGCTACGGTCACCGGTTCGAATCCTGCCTCGGGCATGGATGTGTGTGATGTCCTTAGGTTAGTTAGGTTTAAGTAAGTCTAAGTGCTAGGGGACTGATGACCTCAGAAGTTAAGTCCCATAGCGCTCAGAGCCATTTGAACCATTTTTCTTGATATACATACTGCTCTTTCCTACTTCTCCACAGAGTTCTTCAATTTTCCTATAGGCTGCATCTACTTGTCCCCAAGTTAAGCATGCTTATAAATGCTTGGTTTTCGTGTCCAGTCAGTCCTGCTTTGCCGTTTTGCACTTCTTGTCAACTTCGTTTTTTAAAAGTCTGTATTCCCCTTTGCCTGTTTCAGTTCAGCGGTTTTACACTTTCTCGTTCCGTCAAATTAATACAATATCATAAATTACGTAGACGTGAACTACGATCTTAAAATGTGAATTTTTGTAAACATATAAACGTATAGGAATATGTTGACAGAGGAATGTGTCCTACTAACTTCGAAGTTTGAGTTTACTATTTTACTATTTACCAGGAATTTTACATTAAAGGTTTTGGTAGCAGCATAACATGGAAAGTAAGCGTTTCCGGACATACGTCCACATAACATATTTTCTTTCTTTGTGTGTGCGGAATGTTTCCTGAAAGTTTCGCCGTACCTTTATATATATATATATATATATATATATATATATATATATATATATATATATATATATATATACTGCAAGCCACTGTTGTGCACTTGATGGAGAGTACATCATACTAATATTATGTTTTTTTTCTTTCCTACTCTATTTGCGTAATGAGCTAGGAAAAAATGACCGACTGTGCCTGAGCACATGAGCTAATAGTAGTGTACTCGTAACCGTTAAGTTTTATTCTAATACGGGTTCTCAAAATTTCATGAACGGGATTCGCGAGAGCGTCTTCCGAGGATTCTCCTTTAAATATCCCGAACATTTCTCTTGCACTTCCAAGCACCTGTTACGACCATAATAGCACGTCTCTAGATTATTTGCTTGTCGTCGTGCATACTATAATATCTGAACAAGAACCCAAATTTGGTTACATTGTCTAGTGTCTTTTATCCTCTACAGAGTGATTACCTGAACCACTCAGAGAAATCTGTTATGTTTGCCATCCGCAGTAATTATTTTTCGTGAACCTTCCATTACAAATGAGTTCTCAGTGTTATCCCTAAAAGTATCCGATAAGGCGTGGCCAATACGTTTACCTGTAATCTTGTAATCAGATACTGTCAATCATTTCACTTTTTCTCTACGCATTACGTTACAATGGTATACATTTAAAGGGTCTTATATTCATTACACCTTATGTATTTTACTTCTCGTATAGTAAGCATGCACATCATTCTCTCCTCTAAACTTTAATATATTTTCTAGAGTAACTATCTGATGTAGTAGATAATGCATGTGACGCTTTTATGACTAATTTATCATTTGAGAACATATTAGTTCAAACTATAGCTCAAAATGAAATAGAGTTTCTTTTAAAATTACATTCAGTGTCAAGTATGTCATCTTTATCTACAAACGTCGTGTAATGATGTGAATGAAACAGACATAGATTAATGATTTTTTTTTTTTTTTATTTTTAAGTTCAGTTCCCATTCTGACACCTAGCGCCATAAATTCCTTTATCAACTTTTCTACATCCGTAATATTGTTCGTTTCTACAGTCTTCACGATTTAAAGAATTACAAATTTCAAAACTGTGCACCCTGAAAAATCTTTGAAAATCTTTGTTCCACTTTGTCATACAAATATCAACGTCCTATGAAATTAAGAAAATTATGCTGTCGAGAGGCCAGACAAACGTGTGGTTCCTGAAGAGGGGCAGCAGCCTTTTCAGTAGTTGCAGGGGCAACAGTCCGGATGATTGACTGATCTGGCCTTGTAACACTAGCCAAAACGGCCTTGCTGTTGTGGTACTGCGAACGGCTGAAAGCAAGGGGAAACTACAGCCGTAATTTTTCCCGAAGGCATGCAGCTTTACTGTATGGTTAAATGATGATGGCGTCCTCTTGGGTAAAATATTCCGGAGGTAAAATAGTCCCCCATTCGGATCTCCGAGTGGGGACTACTCAAGAGGACGTCGTTATCAGGAGAAAGAAAACTGGCATTCTGCGGATCGGAACGTGGAATGTCAGCTCTCTTAATCGGGCAGGTAGGTTAGAAAATTTAAAAAGGGAAATGGATAGGTTAAATTTAGATATAGCGGGAATTAGTGAAGTTCGGTGGCAGGAGGAACAAGACTTTTGGTCAGGTGAATACAGGGTTATAAATACAAAATCAAATAGAGGTAATGCAGGAGTAGGTTTAATAACGAATAAAAATATAGGAGTGCGGGTAAGCTACTACAAACAGCATAGTGAACGTATTATAGTGGCCAAGATGGACACGAAGCCCATGCTTACTGCAGTAATACAAGTTTCTAAGCCAACTAGCTCTGCAGATGACGAAGAAATTGAAGAATTCTATGATAAGATAAACGAAATTATTCAGGTAGTGAAGGGAGACGAAAATTTAATAGTCATGGGTGACTGCAATTCGACAGTAGGAAAAGGGGGAGAAGGAAACATAGTAGGTGAATATGGATTGGGGCTAAGAAAGGAAAGAGGAAGCCGTCTGGTGATGTTTCGCACAGAGCATAACTTAATCATAGATAACACTTGGTTCAAGAATCATAAAAGAAAGTTGTATACATGGAAGAATCCTGGAGATACTGAAAGGTATCAGACAGATTATATAATGGTAAGACAGACATTTAGGAACCAGGTTTTAAATTGTAGGACATTTCTAGGGGCAGATGGGGACTCTGACCACAATCAATTGGTTATGAACTGTAGACTAAAACTGAGGAATTGAAAAAAATGTGGGAATTTAAGGAGATGGGACCAGGATAAACTGACTAAACCAGAGGTTATACAGAGTTTTAGGGACAGCATAAGGGAACAATTGACAGGATTGGGGGAAAGAAATACAGTAGAAGACGGATGGGTAGCTCTGAGGGATGAAGTAGTGATGTCAGCAGAGGATCAAGTAGGTAAAAAGACGAAGGGTAGCAGAAATCCTTGGGTAACAGAAGAAATATTAAATTTAATTGATGAAAGGAGAAAATATAAAAATGCAGTAAATGAAGCAGGCAAAAAGGAATACAAACGTCTCAAAAATGGGATCGACAGGATGTGCAAAATGGTTATGCAAGCATGGCTAGAGGACAAATGTAAGGATGTAGAGGCTTATCTCACTAGGGGTAAGATAGATACAGCCTACAGGAAAATTAAAGAGACCTTTGGAGAAAAGAGAGCCACTTGTATGAATAAGAAGAGCTCAGATGGAAACCCCGTTCTAAGAAAAGAGGGGAAAGCAGAAAGGTGGAAGGACTATATAGAGGGTCTATGCAAGCGCAATGTACTTGAGGACAATATTATGGAAATGGAAGAGGATGTATGTGAAGATGAAATGGGAGATACAATACTGCGTCAAGAGTTTGACAGAGCACTGAAAGACCTGAGTCGAAACAAGGTCCCGGGAATAGACAACATTCTATTAGAACTAATGACGGCCTTGGGAGAGCCAGTCCTGTCAAAACTCTACCATCTGGCGAGCAAGATGTACGAGACAGGCGAACTACCATCAGATTTCAAGAAGAATATAATAATTCCAATCCCAAAGAAAGCAGGTGTTGACAGATGTGAAAATTACCGAACTACCAGTTTAATAAGCCACAGCTGCAAAATACTAACACGAATTATTTACAAGCGAATGGAAAAACTTGTAGAAGCCGACCTCGGGGAAGATCGGTTTGGATTCCGTAGAAATGTTGGAACACGAGAGGCAATACTGACCTTACGACGTATCTTAGAAGAAAGGTTAAGGAAAGGCAAACCTACGTTTCTACCATTTGTAGACTTAGAGAAAGCTTTTGACAATATTGACTGGAATACTCTCTTTCAAATTCTAAAGGTGGCAGGGGTAAAATATAGGGAGCGAAAGGCTATTTACAATTTGTACAGAAATCAGATGGCAGTTATAAGAATCGAGGGGCATGAAAGGGAAGCTGTCGTTGGGAAGGGAGTGAGACAGGTTTGTAGCCTCTCCCCGATGTTATTCAATCTGTATATTGAGCAAGCAGTAAAGGAAACAAAAGAAAATTTTGGAGTAGGTGTTAAAATCCAGGGAGAAAAAAAAAAAAAAACTTTGAGGTTCGCCGATGACATTGTAATTCCGTCAGAGACAGCAAAGGACTTGGAAGAGCAGTTGAACGGAATGGACAGTGTCTTGAAAGGAGGATATAAGATGAACATCAACAAAAACAAAACGAGGATAATCGAATGTAGTCGAATTAAGTCGGGTGATGCTGAGGGAATTAGATTAGGAAATGAGACACTTAAAGTAGTAAAGGAGTTTTGCTATTTGGGGAGCAAAATAACTGATGATGGCGGAAGTAGAGAGGATATAAAATGTTGACTGGCAATGGCAAGGAAAGCGTTTCTGAAGAACAGAAATTTGTTAAGATGGAGTACAGTTTTAAGTGTCAGGAAGTCGTTTCTGAAAGTATTTGTATGGAGTGTAGCCATGTATGGAAGTGAAACATGGACAAAAATAGTTTGGACAAGAAGAGAATAAAAGCTTTCGAAATGTGGTGCTACAGAAGAATGTTGAAGATTAGGTGGGTAGATCGCGGAGCTAATGAGGAGGTGCCACAGGGGAGTGTTATGGGACCATTGCTTTTCACAATATATATAAATGACCTAGTAGATAGTGTCGGAAGTTCCATGCGGCTTTTCGCGGATGATGCTGTAGTATACAGAGAAGTTGCAGCATTAGAAAATTGTAGTGAAATGCAGGAAGATCTGCAGCGGATAGGCACTTGGTGCAGGGAGTGGCAACTGACCCTTAACATAGACAAATGTAATGTATTGCGAATACATAGAAAGAAGGATCCTTTATTGTATGATTATATGATAGCGGAACAAACACTGGTAGCAGTTACTTCTGTAAAATATCTGGGAGTATGCGTGCGGAACGATTTGAAGTGGAATGATCATATAAAATTAATTGTTGGTAAGGCGGGTACCAGGTTGAGATTCATTGGGAGAGTGCTTAGAAAATGTAGTCCATCAACAAAGGAGGTGGCTTACAAAACACTCGTTCGATCTATACTTGAGTATTGCTCATCAGTGTGGGATCCGTACCAGATCGGGTTGACGGAGGAGATAGAGAAGATCCAAAGAAGAGCGGCGCGTTTCGTCAGAGGGTTATTTGGTAACCGTGATAGCGTTACGGAGATGTTTAACAAACTCAAGTGGCAGACTCTGCAACAGAGGCGCTCTGCATCGCGGTGTGGCTTGCTCGCCAGGTTTCGAGAGGGTGCGTTTCTGGATGAGGTATCGAAAATATTGCTTCCCCCTACTTATACCTGCCGAGGAGATCACGAATGTAAAATTAGAGAGATTAGAGCGCGCACGGAGGCTTTCAGACAGTCGTTCTTCCCGCGAACCATACGCGACTGGAACAGGAAAGGGAGGTAATGACAGTGGCACGTAAAGTGCCCTCCGCCACACACCGTTGGGTGGCTTGTGGAGTATAAATGTAGATGTAGATGTAGATGTAGATGTAGATGTAGGATTGGGGAGAAGAGGAGCTTGTGGCTCAACGTGACTAGAAGAAGGGATCGGTTGGTAGGACATGTCCTGAGGCATCAAGTGATCACAAATTTAGCGTTGGAGGGCAGCGTGGAGGGTAAAAATCGTAGAGGGAGACCATGAGATGAATACACTAAGCAGATTCAGAAGGATGTAGGTTGCAGTAGGTACTGGGAGATGAAGAAGCTTGCACAGGATAGATTAGCATAGAGAGTTGCATCAAACCAGTCTCAGGACTGAAGACCACAACAACAACATGCCCAAAGCCTTTTTCATTGTTTCGAAAATAGATCTTTCACTGTGCATACGAGTGTGCAATTTGATCGTTGCTGGCGTAACTGAAGAACGAATGTGCCATACATGTTTAGTACTATTTCATACAGAATACGTTTCAGTTGGCCACATGGCAAATGCTGCAGTGCGTCTTTGTATTTGTAAACATGGAAATGTGGGTGCTATGCATGTAAAAGCGGGGAAAGGAGCAAAGAACAGAAGAGAAGGCAACAGTTGTATCCAAAATGCAGTCAACAGTAAAGTTGAGTTCCTGAAGATGTACATGGACAACGCAATTTGAGGATGGCTAGAAGCCCAAAACGCATATTTCAGACTACAACCAGACAGCTCGACCACTATTTATATGGATAACTTAATACACTTTTTTTGAAAACAAAATCTCACTCATTGTAGACGAACTATTAATTGACTAGTCACAGTGATCCTATCGAGGTATAGCGACGAAGCCACAAATTTAACGGTCGTTTATAATGATCTCATAAGAAACCCAACTCCTTTATAGGAATGAAATTTTTATCATTCACCTTCAAATTAAGACCCGGATTTATTTTATATTTTTAATATTTATCGCGATCGAACATATTTAAATTAGGAATAGAGGATAGGCGATTAGTATAGCTTGCGATTATCGCTGGAATGATACGCCGCAACATTTCTGATTGCATTACATAAACAACGTGTCGCTACGACGGGTCTTTCATTGCTGTTCATAGCTCCCAGCATTAACAGTTAATCGCCCACGGCGTCTGGCGCATCCAATCTGAACTGTGCATCTGTGATAACCCAGCAATCAGTGTTGGAAATGCAGTGGCGCTAGCTTGGTGGATGTGTGACACCTCCCCTCTCCGTAATTCAGTCGCTGCGACGAAGCCACTGCGCAATTGCGATAGCAGCTTAATCAAGAGGCCAGTTATTGCGGGACACAAGTCATTAACTTCCATGTCATACCTTGATTTATCCGGGCAGCTGGGTCCAGTGCAGAATAAACTGAGTCAAACATGTTGGCTGCTGCTGAAGGCCCATTTGGTATCAACTGAACGGTGTGATAACTTCTATCACATTAAGGAATCCTGTTCTATTTCTTTTGCTTATCTAACGCGAATTCTTTACAGACGAATGGAAAAACTGGTAGAAGCCGACCTCGGAGAAGATCAGCTTGGATTCCGTAGAAATGTTGGGACACGTGGGGCAATACTGATCTTATGACTTACTTCGGAAGAAGGATTAAGGAAAGGCAAACCTACGTTTCTAGCGTCCGCATCTTGTGGTCGTGCGGTAGCGTTCTCGCTTCCCACGCCCGAGTTCCCGGGTTCGATTCCCGGCGGGATCAGGGATTTTCTCTGCCTCATGATGGCTGGGTGTTGTGTGATGTCCTTAGGTTAGTTAGGTTCAAGTAGTTCTAAGTTCTAGGGGACTGATGACCATAGATGTTAAGTCCCATAGTGCTCAGAGCCAAGCAGCCATACGTTTCTAGCGTTTGTAGACTTAGAGAAAGCCTTTGACAATGTTGACTGGAATACTCTCTTTCAAATTCTAAAGGTGGCAGTGGTAAAATACAGAGTACGAAAGGCTATTTACACTTTGGACAGAAACCAGGTGGCAGTTATTAGAGTCGAGGAGCATGAAAGGGAAGCAGTGGTTGGGAAGGGAGTGAGACAGGGTTGTAGACTCTCCCCGATGTTATTCAATCTGTATATTGAGCAAGCAGTAAAGGAAACAAAATAAAAGTTCGGAGTAGGTATTACAATCCATGAACAAGAAATAAACACTTTGAGGATCACCGATGACGTTGTAATTCTGTCAGAGACAGCAAAGGACTTGGAAGAGCAGTTGAACGGAATGGATAGTGTCTTGAAAGGAGGATATGAGATGAACATCAACAAAAGCAAAACGAGAATAATAGAATGTAGTCGAATTAAGTCGGGCCATTCTGAGGGAATTAGATTAGGAAACGAGACACTTAAAGCAGTAAAGGAGTTTTGCTATTCGGTGAGCAAAAAAACTGATGATGGTCGAAGTAGAGAAGATATAAAATGTAGACTGGCAATGGCAAGGAAAGCGATTCTGAAGAAGAGATATTTGTTAACATCGAGTATAGATTTAAGTGCCAGGAAGTCGTTTCTGAAAGTATTTGTACGGAGTGTAGCTATGTATGGAAGTGAAATATGGACGATAAATAGTTTGGACAAGAAGAGAATAGAAGCTTTCGAAATGTGGTGCTAAAGAAAAATGCTGAAGATTACATGTGTAGATCAGATAACTAACGAAGAGGTACTGACTAAAATTGAGGAGAAGAGGAGTTTCTAGCACAACTTGACAAGAGGAAGGGACCAGTTGGTAGGACATGTTCTGAGGCATCAAGGGATCACCAATTTAGCAATGGAGGGCAGCGTGGAGGGTAAAAATCGTAGAGCGAAATCAAGAGATGAATACACTAAGGAGATTCAGAAGAATGTAGGTTGCAGTAAGTACTGGGAGATAAAGAAGCTTGCACAGAATAGAGTAGCCTGGAGAGCTGCATCAAACCAGTCTCACGACTGAAGACCACAACAACAACATCTTGAGTATTGTCGTTGACATCCCTCTCTTGTGGCTGTGGAAGAACAGTACCTTCATGAGACACCGTATTAGGCTCCAGTTTAGTAGTATGGACAGTCGGCAATGAAGCTACGTGATATGAAAGAGGTTAACTGCTCGTAGTTTAGTGTGGCAGTGAGTGAAACTGGTTTGGTAGAGAAAGCACTAGGAAATTCTACTGTGTTCTCGACATGGCTATCAGGGTAAGCTAAACATTTGATAATTTTTCTATAAGTGGAATATGAAAATTGAAGAAACAAATGAAAGTCAAGTCACTGTTGAAAATGCTTGTATCAACTTCATCGCAGTTTTGAGAAATGTACACAGTTCACAGGATTACATTGTGTCCCATCGAACGCGTATGTAGCAACTAGTTGAACATTTGTAGCTGTTCCACTGCACGAGTGAGCTACAAACCTAATTCTCAAAGTTGTACTTCACTACTTTCCAGCCTGTGTAGACGTAAACTCCGACCACAGGCCGATAGACTGCCTTGTCATCGTCTGACAATGGGTGTGGAACAGAAGGGCCTGGTGTCAGCACACTTCTCTTCCAGCCGTTCTCAGTTTTCGTGACTTGTAGTGGCTACTACTCGGCCAAGTTGCTCATAAAATGCAACACGAGCCTGACTGCTTCCGATTCCAGTCCTTCCACCAGCACCGGGAATCGAGCCCGGATCCTCAAACGTGGATTTCCAGTGGGCATGGCTACTTAGCTGCGGAGGCAGACTGATGTTCCGTATACCAGTGCCAAATTGGACGGATAAAGCTAGAGCATCAGTGTTGAAATTAGTTACAGTAGAGCTGAGCGAAAGGAAAAGAAAAGAAAAATATTTAAAAATATTTGCTCACGCTACACGCATCAGGAAATGCTTTAATAAGATTGAGGTAAAATATGAATAGAAATACAGGGAAAAGATTGAGTGACGGTAAACAGGTCTTTTTTTCGGTTTATTTATCAGTCTTCTGACTGGTCTGATGCAGTCCGCCACGAATTCCTCTCCTGTGCCAACCTCTTTATCTCACAGTAGCAATTGCAACCTACATCCTCAGTTATTTGCTGTGTGTATTCCAACCTTTGTCTTTCTCTATAGTTCTTACCATTCTTCAGCTCCCTCTAGTGCCATGGAAGTTATTTCCTGATGTCTTAATAGTTGCCTATCAAACTATCCATTCCAACTTTGCACAGAAACTCTCTTTCCTTATCTTATCACTCTACTTAATTTTCAACATTCGTCTGTAGCACCACATCTCAAATGCTTTGATCCTCTTCTGTTCTGGACTCCCCACAGTCCATGTTTCCTACCATACAATGCTCTGTTCCAAACACACATTCCCAGACATTTCTTCATAGATTATGTCCTATGTTTGACACTAGTGGACTTCTCTTAGCGAGGAATGCACTTTTTTCCAGTGATAGTCTGCTTTTCATGTCCTCCTTATTCCACCCATAATGGATTATTTTGCCAGCAAGTTAGGAGAATTCCTTAATGTCATCTACTTCATGACCATCAATTCTGATGTTAAGTTCCTCACCGTTCTAATTTCTGCTACATCTCATTACTTCCGTCTTTCTTCGACTTACTCTCCGTCCTTTTCTATCCTCAGTAGACTGTTAATTAGATAGTAAGGAACGAAATAGACAGCAAAGAACTGGGAGATAAGGACTGTGAAGTGCAGCTGAAACAGGAGAATTGCTCCGTCAGTTCTGTATTGGATTCCAACTGGTAAGAGCAAATGAAAGTTTTAAACATCACCGCAGGAATTCATAGAAAAGGGCTGGAGGTACAAGAAGATACTTGTTGGATCACGTCTTAATGAGACAGAGATTCCAAAATAGTTTATTACATGTCGTACCTAAGACAAGATATGGACAACTATAATAATTTATTAAAGATCAGGGGCGGGCCAAACTGTAAGAAAATAATCAGGAGGAGTCTGTGTACAACGGAGGAGGCTACTGATGGACTAAGGAACATCGAATATCGTTCGAACTTTTCTAACAGAGTCGATGCGACGATAGTGAGTCACATTGTAGTTAGTGCAGTTGTAGAGGGTAATTACAGAAGTGGAATGGAAAAATAGAGGAATAAGAGAAATAAATTCGAAGAAATTGTGTGTAATTGTAGATACACTTGAATATGATGACAATATAAACAAAACACGAGAAATGTGCAGAAAGTGAAAGAAATATAGCAATGTTATTTATTATGAAAGGTGCAGGGTGTGCATGCAAGTTACGACGAAAATGTTGGAGAAAAAAGTGAAGAAGTCGACACCTGCAGGAAAACGAAAATAGCTTCCAGAGATCATGAAAGAACAGGTGTCAACAGAAGCAGTAAAAAAGGAGTTCCAATGTTAAACGGAGATGAGAGGGAAAACAGGTGAAAAACGAACACTGAGACTGTGAACGTGAATGGGGAACTTTATCATAACGTGATAAGAGATGAGGTGGTTGTCTATTTGGAAAACGTGAGAAATCCATTTGATGCTGAAGGAGAATGCTAAAGATGGCTGGACTAGGCAACTAATTACAGATACTGAATCTAATTTCGGAGGAATGAAATTTATAGCTGAACCTGATTAAAACTAGAGATCAGCTGATAAGTCACATATTAAGACATCACCTGCTACTTAGTGCTCCACTTAAGCATAGGTCTCTCTCGAAATTAACAGTGAACGCTGTTTTACAAGTACTAAGTTTTGATCTAATCGTGGTACTAACAATATCCGCAGACCTGCCATCCAGTCAATATATTCGCAAGATATTTCCTTCAGAAATGTCCTTAGGCACACAAGGAAGCATTTGGAGGTGGGAAATTCCGCTACGATGAAAAACAAACAAAAAAAAAACAAAAAAAAGCGCTACAAATGGTTGGCAGAAAAGCAAATAATTCCTTCCCGGTAGGAATTCTTGTGACAGCGAACCTTATTGGGCGATTGAAGTTTTAGGTAGAAACTGGTACAGTTTTTACTGCGTTTGGTAATAAGTTATAAAGAATGGTTCAAATGGCTCTGAGCACTATGGGATTTAACTGCAGTGGTCATCAGTCCCCTAGAACTTAGAACTATTTAAACCTAACTAACCTAAGGACATCACACACATCCATGCCCGAGGCAGGATTCGAACCTGCGTCCGTAGCGGTCAAGCGGTTCCAGACTGTAGCGCCTAGAACCGTTATATTTAAATAGTTATTAACCGTTTAGGTCTGACTCGAGGTCTTAACGAGCAAATTGACTTGTCTCAATTTTAACAGAAATAACGCTATTATAATAATTGTGTCTCTTAAACTGCTATTTGTCAGTCCTTTTCTGCAGCCGAAGTTTAGCATTATCTTTGAAGAGAATATCTGAAGACGGTAAGGTAGATGCAAGAGGTAAATAGATTCAAAGATGAGACAAATCTAAGTTACAAAATATCTCTGCATCACGACATACGTAGCAGAGAGTTTTCTTACCGTTTATCACCAATAAGTTGAACTATAGAATAACCAAATAAAGTATTGTACGAGAAGTGGTATTATCTGATTTTATGATTATTCGTGTACCTTATGATTTAGACTCCGTTCTTACTCAATGTTTGGACTAGCGCTTGTATTTATATCAGTGTCGATATCTGTATTTGAGATTTCTGCCTGAAGATGGAGAGTAATATTCGAAATTTCAATCGCAGCAAATGAAAAAGTTAATTAATTGGCAGCTGTAAGCCGAAACACACATGTTTAATAATTAATTACGAGTAGGCTTGGGACTCATTGCATCAAATTACTATGAATTATTTAGTTTTCACGCTGGTTATAACTTTTAAATTAATTTGTAAAGAAACCCAGATAAAGTTTAGTGTATTTCTTATCAATAACGTATGTTGTAATGGAACTGGTCAGTGCATCTATGTCTTTGATGTATCGGATAATACTGTACTTAAGTTAAATTCATGACAAGATCCAATTAAACTTTTCAATTATTGCGTTTCAGATAGTACAACTTAGTTTATACTTTTTATAAACAGAAATAACACATGACAATTAACATGTTTTGTTTTCAGGAAACATAAACATTTTCCACATTCCAAATGTAGTTCAAAATTATAAAGACATCTGAAGTCTTCAGTGTCATCTTATAACGTATTTTGAATAATGATTTGACAGTATTAGAAATAAACTAATTATTTCTAAAACTATTTGTATGTAAAAGATGGATACTTGGTAAAATCGCTGAGCTGACACTGTTGTATTATCTCTATTCTTCTACGTGTCAAGAACAATTGTTAAGTAACTGTGGAATAGTAGTTGTTGTCGTCATGGAGTTGGCACAGAAAGTAGTTTTAGAGAATTTGATATGGGTTTTTATGTTTAAAAGTGATGAAGAAATTGAATCATTCCGTGCCAGCTTGTCAAACGAAAGAACCTAATCACATCATCCAGAAAAATATATTGTTATCAGTGAGCAATGTTTCCTAAGAAACATAATATCGACGAGAACTTGCAAGAACCAGATGAGTATATTTTGTTTCATTATTAATTCGTTAATCTTTCTCGCTTAAAATGGAAGCACTGGCTTAGTGTAACTGCACCTACAAATAGTACACATGAAGATTATGTGGTTTTTAGCAGTAATACAGATGGATCTGTAACAATGTCTAATTGAAAGGAACCATATCTCTTACAATATGTAGTGGTAGTGTGCAATCGTCTTGCCAGAAATGTAGCTGCACAAATAAAGTGACATGAATTTAAATAACTAGTGACAAAATTGCATTATCTGTAACATGTCAAGCTATTAAAGTAAAATAATTTAATGTTCACATCGACCTAAAGAAAATACTTAGGGATTAAGGCATTTTATTTATGTGTAGATGGTTCATTAATCTGAAACACGAGCTCTCTTCCTTTCTATTACGATAAATAGTGACCTATTTTTTAAAAATAGTCACAGCTTATCATTACCATAACACACCCCCCAGTGAAAAGTTGGTATCTTACGAGACAGTAGTATTAAACAAATTCCTATGTGTGGAATACTGTGTGATTATCTTTATTAAAAGTATTCAAAATGTAATATCATTCCATACTGAATCCACTACAAAGCTAATTTTATCAACCAGTAATAAGAAAGCGAACTTCGTGAATACAGCGATATGCGACAATCGTCTTTCCAAATAAGAATTATCTCTGTATTAAAACCCATAGTTAGATTCTTTTCAGTTATTCTTTCTTCCCTTTCTGGACGCTGGATAGTGTAGATGGAAGTTAATTGCAATATTTGATATTTGTAGTTAATAACGTTGAATTTAATTCAGATGCCATTTAATTTTTGTGAACCGCTTGACTTATTGAGCCTCTTATATTAATTCAGACATAGACATAATTTTTGGTTGTTTTAACTGAACTAGAGGCGGTTTGTCTTCTTACGCAGCCATAGAGTGCCTTCTGCGGTATATCGGTAGCTGTCTGTTTAAGGTGAAACTGCAATTTTCATAGAAGGTCGACAATCTTTCTCAAAACACTTTTCGGTGTTAGGATATTAACTTTCTTACGCGATCATACGTCGACAAAAATACCAACAACCAACACTTACTATTGATCTGTAGCTTGAACCTTCTTAAATCAAGAAAAACAGTCAAATAATTCATGAGAAAACTAAAGGCGAATTATTAAAATCACGATTATTTATCATATGCGGAATCTAATAAACTTTTGTTCCAACGTTGTTGAAGTGGATCCTTTCGATGAAGACTTACAAAAGTAGCACTACTGTGGAAGCTGAACGTGAGAAACGAAACGACACACTTCATATAGCAACCTATTTATATAACGTAGTTTTTGGTAACATTATAGAATTTTAATATGTATATAATTTTTGGGTTGCATAATTACAAATTGTGTTTTCTCATTTTCATGTTTTATTTATTGTTAACCACAGAGAGAATCTGCCATAAAAGTATGAGAATGAAGGAATGAATCTAAAACAAATAAAATGTAGCACAAAAAAAGAAATAATTTTAGTAAATTCGGATTACAACAATTTGCTAATTGAAATACATCGCAATGTGCAAGGTAAGGATGTTATTGGTTTTAATTTTTCTTTGTATGTTGCAACTTTATGTCAGTGTGATACATGGTCCATGATTCACTTTACATTTCTAATGTAATGTGTGAATTGTGTTAAGTAACTGGACTGTACATAAGATTAGCGACAAGAAGATGGCTGACTTTGTGTGTCAGATGAGCAACAGGCGACTGTGCTGCTACTTTGTTTGTCCACATCGCGCATTTTTCATTGTTAATTCATTCTTTAAGTTGATGTTATCACACATTGTCGTGTTAACGAAAAAGAAGAAAAAAAAACGATTAGAATAGTCCCAAATATCTGTGATATGATAAAGATAGGTAAAAAACTATGGACTCTGTAGGAAATGGCGATCTCCAATCACAAGTTAATGGCAGCGAAGTTTCTCATACGGCGATACATAATGTACAGGGCTACTCAAAAATAAAGAGCAAATTTCTAACTTTTATTGCTTCCAAACGACAAAACATAGAAAATCAATTCCAACGATTCTGGAAAGAGAAGAATTAAGTATTTTTATGCATTCAATGTGAGCACCATGCGTTACACAACAAACATCAAAACGGTGGCTCATTTCCACCCACAAACGAAGCAACTGGTCTCTCGTTATCGAATTCAAGATTCAACAAAGCCATGTCGCAGACTTTCAAGAGTGCCAGTAGGGGGGATAAAAACGTGGTCCTTAACGTAACCCCCAGATATAGGACACAAGGTGTGAGGTCTGGAGACCTGAGAGGCCACAAGCGATGAAGTCCATCATCTCCTCCTCCTCTTCTTCCAATCCAACGTCCTGGTATGGTGTCATTCGGGTAACGTCGGATGCACTTAGAGAAAGTCTCTACGCCTGACATTCTTGAGAGTCTGCCACATCGCGTTGTTGAGGCTATGAATTCGATAACGAGAGACCAGCTGCTTCATGTGTGACAGGAATTGAGCAACAGTTTTGATATTTGTCGTTTAACACATGGTGCTCACAGTGAATGCATAAAATTATAACTTTCTCTTTCCAGGAACGTTGGAATTCTGTTTGTATCTATTGTAGTTTGGAAGCAATAAATGTTTGAAATCTGTTAGTTGTTTTGAATAGCCCTTTAATACTCTCAGCTACTGAAATGGAACCACAAGCTGAGAATGACGTATTAATTACGCTAACTAGCCACACTATTGATCCATTTGTGGAATTATATAACAGAATAGAAGCAGCCGGCCGCTATGGTCGAGCGGTTCTAGGTGCTTCAGTCCTGAACCACGCGGCTGCTACAGTCACAGGGTCTAAACCTGTCTTGGGCATGGATGTGTGTGATATCCTTAGGTTAGTTAGGTTTAAGTAGTTCTAAGTCTAGGGGACTGATGACCTCAGATGTTGAGTCCCATAGTGCTTAGAGCAATTTTATTTGTTGAATCCAAAGAAAATAAATTTAATTCCAATAACTGGACAACATTCACACTAAACAGGATGCATTTCAGACCACGCTGAACGCCCTTTCTGGTGCTGCATTGATTTAATTCAGCCTGAACAGTTTAGTTTAAAAGGAACTTCCTAGCAGTAAACAGGAAAGGTAGATACACTGAACAAACAAACTGGTACACCTGCCTAATATAGTGTAGGGCACGCAGGAGCGCTGCAACACGACGTGGTGTGGACTCGACTACTGTCTCCAATAGTGCTGGAAGAAATGGACACCATGAATCTAGCACGGCTGTCTATAAATCTATAAGAGTACAAGAGGTTGGAGATCTCTTCTGAACAGCACGTTGCAAGGCATCCAAGATGTGCTCAATGAGTTTGGTGATCAGCGGAAGTGTTGAAACTCGGAAGAGTGTTCCTGGAGCCATCCTGCAGCAATTATGGACGTGTGGGATGTCGCATTGTCTTGCTGTAATTTCCCAAGTCCACCGGAATGCACAATGGACACGAAACTGTGCAGGTGATCAGACAAGATGCTTATGTACGTATCAGAGGTTCCATATCACTCCAACTGCGCACGCACCACACCATTACACAGCCTCCACCGGCTTCAACAGTTTCCTGCTGAGTGGATAAACAGAGATGAAATAGGTCCATAGTATATCATCACCTAACCCTTTGTCATATGGGCTGGAAGCAGCCCCTAACTTGTCGTCACTTCTCTTGGAAGACAGTTTATTATTGTCAATTCCAAGTTTTTATGTCTGACAAGAAGAAAACACATCATGTAGTTTTTAAAGGAGTACTACCTAAAACCTGGATCGATATACAAGAATTACATTTCATTACAGATTCTACACATTCGGACGGTATGCTAAAGATCACTGTAGCTATCTCGTGTTTCAAATTGTATGAACAATCTGAAAGGGCTTTCCTGTCATAATAATGTTCTATCTGTGTACAGGAATGATTACAAAATGCCGTTTTCAATCCTAATACATAAAATAATAAAAAAGCAATCTGCACAAATATTTTGAGCGTTACCTGAACAAGCATAAGTACTGGAGTGAACCAGTCACGTACCATGAAGAATTACGTTTTCTCAAAGCCTCTCGATAATAGGGAAAGAAAATAGAGCGTATGCTGGAAACTAATGTGAAACATTTTATGTCCACTTACGTTCCACTGACTTATTCCATGAAGACATCAATGTGAATAATGACAATGGTCTCAGTCAGTCTGCTGTGTCAGGCACCATCACAACAATCTGAGGAGGGACAATTACCGTTGCATAAAATGTGTGGAACTTCCGGTAGAACAACTGATAGTAACCATGCTCAAGACAGATACAGTTCCTCCCATTTTTATAAGATAAATCGACTTGATAACGGATACAATCATGGGAATCGAACTAATACATCAAATTCATGGGATAATTCGAATCATAACTGCTGTAAAACTAAATTCGAAAATTTTGTGCAACCAAAAGTGAATGTGTTTAGCTAGAGTAAACAAAAAATACAATACAGTACAGCTGAACCAAACTGGCGTACATAAAACGCAGCAGTCGGACTAGCTGAAGGAGTGGAGGCTGGTCACCAAGCCATGTCAAACATGAAGAACTAATAGCGACCTCATTTCGCCTTCAAATTTCGGTTCCTGAAGGAAGAGGGGGCAACGAAAACGACCAAATCAACACGTCAGAGTATAATTATGGTAACAATGTCAGGGAAGAATTGTATGCTGATCCTACTATGTGCAAGGAACGATGTAGAAATTTAGTTCAAGCTGCAGTTAAGGCTTTGGTAGGAAACTATCAGACTATCATTTTATTAGACACAGCAGCTAATGTAAAAGTCATATCGACTGATCTACTTAAAAGGATTACTAGTATTTCTAAAGTACTAATCTTACCAGCTCGAAACTGCCCAATTGTAGATGTCGAGAAGTCTCAGGTTACTAAGACAAGTTAATGTAGATGTGAGGAAATAGAGCCTTTCGTTGCACGTTCGTAGTAGTGAGAACTTTGTCATGGAGCTGCAATCTGAGCATTGAAATCTTGCGTGATGAGAATGCAGAAATTGTTGTCCCTTTTGGTACATACTACATATGCAATGGTGAGAAAGATACAGCATTCGATTTCTTAGAAATAAAAGCAAAACATGGCAAGTTCTAACAAAAGGTAAAAGTAAAGATCATTGGAACAAGATTTATTCAAATAATTCTATGAACAATCAATAAATTCATCACAATGATAGCAGCTTAAAGAAGCTCATATTTAAGAGAAATTCTTTGAATCTGTTGGTATTAATTTACAACGGCGACCGGAACTAAACGAGTAGTTATAGAAATACAAATATGTATTCACTGAAAAAATCAGAATCACTAGAGTACGTCAGGATCATATGGAGGTAGTTTATTACAAAACTTACTGCCTAACTACCTATTGAATCTCGTGGTCAAAAATAGAGGCAGTCATGAAACAAACCCACTGGATATTACTATGGGAGGTAACACAATCGTCATTGTCACATAAGTAGAAAAAGAAATCCACTACTGTACAGCTACACTAATGATGACAAAGATCTGGAGACAGAATCTGCCGTAAGATGTCTAGGCTTAACTATACAGAGTGAAATAAAGTTTATTGAGACGACCGTCATAGCGAAGACGTCGCATTATTGTACGAGAATGTACAGAGAGGCTATTGACATTGTCAAACACTGCAATAATTTTAATAGAAAAGATGAAGGCATTAAGGTGGATGAGAAATGGATGCAAGCATTGCAGCAACAGCGTGACAATCGACTAATTTCAATTCAGAAAGTTGGCAATATCAGAGATTATAGCATAGCCGACGTCACGAGATGGACAGCGTCTCCCTCTGGATGGCTTATATATACGTGGCTCACTCGCGCTCTCGTTGCAGTTCGCCACTTGTCCTCGCAGGATGCCTTCCGCAGTCGAAGGCGTAACGTGAGGGGAGACTTTTATGTATGGACCACGGCATCACATCCCGGAAGTGTTAAGTGATGACAACACCTGCCGTGAAAGCCATCATTCTATGATATCCAAAGTGACCTTAAGTCGAGTGATAGCGGAAAAAGCAGACACCATACTCAGATTCATCGGAAGAATCTTAATGATACGTAACTCACCCACGAAAGAAGTCGCTTATGAGGCGCTTGCTCGCCCGTGTCTTGAGTACTGTTCATCTATCGGGGATCCCTATCAGGTAGGAGTGATAGAGGAGTTAGAGAACATCCAACGAAGAGCGGCGCGTTTGTCACGGGATTGTTTAGCTGGCGAGAGAGCGTTACGGAGACGCAAACAAACTCCATTGGCAGACTGGCAGACGTTACAAGCAGCACTTCTCAGGAGGAGTCGGACAACATAGCCCCCCCCCCCCCCCACCCGCGTATTGGCCACAAGGAGAAAATTCGAGAAATTAAAGCCAAAGAGCCAATACAGAGGTTTATCGACAATGTTTCTTCTCACGCACTATTCGCGAGTGGATACAAATGTAGTTGTGGGTGTAGATAGTAGTCCATTATTGACAGTAGCTAACCCTTGCGGCAGTGTTCCTCTTCTGCTTGATGGCACATCGATGAAACACATGGCTGTTCCTTGTTCCTACTCACACTAGACCAGAAAACTATTCATGTACTCTTATGTAATTATCATTATTAAAAGTATTCGTAATTTAATGAAGTTTCTAGTAAGCCACTGTAATGCTACATATTTCACCAGTAATCGTCTGCAAAAATAAAATTTAATTCTATATTAAAAAACGTTGTTAGAATTTTTTCAATTATTCATCTTTGCTTTCTGAATACTTGGATACTTCAAATGTAAGTTCATTGCACTCTATTATTACTGCGAATAATAGCACTGCGTTTAATTCAAACACCATTTTATGTCCCTGAAAAGATTAACATATTATTCCTCTTATTCAAAGTGATCATGGAACCAATTTTTGCTCGTTTTAATTGAATTGAAAGCGGTTTGTTTTGCTTCGCAACGATGAAGTACCATCAGCGATCTATCATTAGTTTTTAGTTACTGAATGGCGAAACTGCAGCTTTAAGACAAAGTCCAATAATCTTTCTTAAAACGTTTTTCTGTGTGAGGATATTAACTTCGTTAAGCGGTGACACGTCGCCAAACATACGAACAACCAATATTCAATTTTAGCCTGTAACTTCAATCTTTCTACAGGAAGAAAAACATTCAAGTGGTTCACGGGGAAACTAAAGCAAATAACTAACATTACAATCACTTTCCACATGTGGAAAGTAAAGAATGTTTGTTCCGCCGTTGCTGGAATATATTCTTTCGATAAATACTTACAAACATATCACTATCGTTGAATTTGAACGAGTGCAACGAAAGGAACCACTTAAAAGCAAATATAAACCAAACTAAACTCCGTCCGAACATGCCATGAAGGCCTATCGGTACCGGCCGGCCTATGGTATACATAAATCTTTAATTTTTCGACGCATCTTCTTCAGTTTCGTGTCACAAGATCTTCAATTAATTCTTCATCTCCACTTTTTGACAAAGTTAGAAGTTTCTCTCTCCCGGTACTTACGTTCTCACTGTATTTCCGAAAGGTACAAGTTCCGCCGTGGCTTTTACTTGTGACACCTGTCACTGATTACGTAGCAAATTGTTATTAATTCTCCATATGTTCGTTTTTAATTCTCATCACCCAACGTGGAAGCAAGTTGCAATTGTTGCATGCAACTGCCCTCTTCACTGACGTCACGTAACAGAATTCTGAAGAAAGTATCTGTAGTATTAGGAGTACCCAAAACCCTGTACTATTTGAAGGTTGCCTATCTAACGCCTTCCAGACATTTTCAGTGGTTCGCGTAATTACTCATTTAATTTAAAAAATTAAAAACTGCCATAATATACGCATTAAGAGGTCAATCTTACATTAAATGTGTAACATTAAGTATTACAGTCGGGAATTGTCTATTTGCTAAATTTTACACATAATTTCAAAGCCTTTCTAAACATTTTCTACCTGACACTACACACAAAATGATGCAAGGAGAAGTGTTTAACGCTTACTGCATTTTCGCTCTTTATACAGTAATATAGCAGCATCAGGTACTATGCTTTAAATTATAACTTCTTCACTTTATCGCAGCACATATTCCATACAGCATCTACGTTTATCACTGATTAGACCTGCAAAATTATATTATCATACGACTCATAGTTCAAGTGCTATGACGTGATAAAAGCAGAGAAGCGGGGAAAATTAACTTTTGGTTAAAATGAAGCGCAAGGCCTCTACACTATAGTCATTCAGTGTTTCATAATTAGAGCACTTAGCGATTTTTAAACATAATTACAAAAGTTCACTAAAGTGTCTCTCGCTTACATGCTTAACATCAAATATTTAATACGTTAACTCAGTTTTAAAGGTGGCTGGAGCTGTTTTATATATGGGAATCCGACTATCAAAGGAATTGGGGTTTGCTGGTTGTTAGATAGTACCTTTGACGCTAGAGATACACAAAAGCAAGTAAATGAGTGGCATTGCTCTAGTTGTGAAGAAAGATTAAGAAATTCACTTTATTTCTTCTGTGCTAAAAATATACTCAACGCCATGGCAAAGATTATTAGGAAAACAGAAAAATCTGTAAACTAAGCTGAGTAGTAGGAATAAAATGATTTGTGTCCAACAACACAGCTACAAGTGCCCAACATGACTTTCACTCCAATGCAAGCTCTTCATAATAGACAGAGTCAACGTCCTCAAAGGCTTCTAAGTTCCATTAAACTCGTGCCTCCCTTTACAGTTCTGTAGTACCATGAAAGTTATTCCCTGATGTCCTAACGTATAGCCCATCTTATCTCTACTTTTAGGCAGTGTCCTCCCTTGCCAATGCTGGAGAGAACCTCCCAGTTTCTTTTCAGCACACTTCTGTATCACCACACCTTAAACAAAGACATTCTCGGGTGGTCATAGTAATAGAGAAGTTACCCGTAAAGGACGTATGTTAGAAACAATGAGAAAATTTAGGGAAACTGTTAAGTAGAAGAAATATGCGGTCTATGCTCTTCGAACTGTTTAGGGAATTGGCAAGATCTCGACAGTCTCAATATATCTTTAGGGATGTGTGCGTGATTTTGATGATAATAACCCATATTCCTTAAGAAGACTAACATAGAAAGAGGGCTTCATGTTACCTGCTGTACCAAATCACACTATAAACGATTATTGTGTGTATTACATGTTAAAATATCGGCTGCATATGTAAGTGGAGGCATCAGGGAGGCAGCAGAAAGTATTGAACATTTGAAAGTCATCTTATTTTCACTTGAGTAAAAACTTTATACAGACTAGCTTTTGTTTATGTAGAACATGCTTCTATGCGTAGGTGAAATGCAAATATTTTCTAGTGGCAGCTTCTTTGAATATTTTGTGCTCCCGACCGATACCTTGCATGTTTCCCATTTCCTAGCGGATTTTACGAGTTAATGTGGAAGTGAGGCAACGTGAAACCGGGAGATCTGTAAGTTATTAAGTCTCAAATAACCTATGCGGTTTCTAGTCACAAAACGCACTAGGAATCTCTTGAGTGTGAGGTCGAAAGTTCAATTTTCAGTAAGCGTCATTTGAATGTGATGTGTTAACAATTATGAAAGGAAAAATAACAGCTAATAATGACTTAGTATGTGCATCAGGAGCGTGACAGAAAAGCAGTGTCCGGGAAGTACAGAGATCAACTTTCTCCGGCAAGGCCGGTCAGAAATTCTGCACACATACGGAGCTGCTGTGGCTCTAAAGACAGACGTCACCGCCTCTCTTTACCCACCAGCTGTGATACACTGTACTTGAGGCAGTGTCTTCCCCTTTTCACAGTGAGCAGTGCAGTCATCGGAAGCTATCGTGTTATTCCATCGCCCTATCAACAAACGTCACGATTCAAAAACAAAACATAAAAACAAGTGATGCATAAATATGCCAGATTTTTTTACATCCACGTTACGTATGGCGTTGATATCAAACACTGCTCTCAATAGTTAAAGGATAATTTTTAAACTTGTAAGTACACGTTGAACAACCAGTTTAATAACAATTTTTTTAGATAACAATTCTCGTCTATGCAACAGGGAGCAGGATGTAGCACGGTTAGTAAATAATTTGAAATTATAAAAAGAAAGAAATTCAAAACATGTTTATCACTGGTGATGAAATACGATAAAGTGAATGTCGAGCACAAAAGCACGCCGCACAGATGAACGCAATCAGTTGCGAAGATATTCGTCTCTAACACTCGATAGAAACCTTGATTTATTCATTTTCATTGTGGAGAAAAATCTTTCACGTACATAAGTAGACCCAAACATAGAAATAACTCTAGCAGCTTCGTGATGCAGGAGTGAAAATTCCTGCTGTGGAAAATTTTCAAAGAATTCCTTTGTACTTTGAGATACAAAGAACTCGTGTTTCAGTCTTGTATTGCACTGCATGTAGATCAGTTCCAACTGTCGGTGATGTACAACTGAAGCTAAAAGCGGCCGTGCAAAGCAACGAATTATAACAGACGCACCAGTAACATCTACAAATCATGCTGGAAATTGCTACTTAATTTTTATAATTATTGACAGGTATTCTTTAAATCTAGCCCTTTGGTGGACCAAACCTAGGATAGGGAACTGTGCAGTGATTTTGACAACAGTTGGCACTCCCAAAGAGGAAGCTTCTTCAACAGCATTTACTTTTTCCAACATGTCTGAAATTAATTTATTTTTACCTAACAAACTGGCTGTTCATGTGAGACAGGGAAACGCAAGGCCCGATATCCAGCAAAGATCTTCTAATTTCGGTTCACTCTTGACAACAAAACGTAAATTAAAAAATCTTTTCAGCATTTGTGTTCCACTGAGCCAGCTTACTTCGGTACAGTAAGGTATGTAGTTGTAATTCCTGCAATAAATGCCAAAATTGACGATGTTTAAGCCCATGTGTCTTCATATATACATGTGACTTCATACATACGTACAAAAATTGATGTGATGTTTTCTAACGTAACTGATTTTGGACAAAGCGCATCTCATTGTACAACGCAGTAAATTTCTTATGCCTCATCTGTACGTCCTAGCTTTTTGTGCATCACTGCCATTAGTCCTCTCTGATGGCCTCGCATTGCCAGTGCTCCGTTCGTGGTTACTGAGATTAACCTGTTCCAGTTATACCGACACCATCAATCAATTGGTCGACAGCTTGGAATAAGTCTATACCTGTCACAGCCCCTTTCGAAGGCACTAAGTAGAAAACGTCTTCTTTTACACGCGCAGAGTTATCGACAGCTCGTGTTAATATCAATATCTGTGATGTATCTCTAAAGTTTTTTGCATCATCCAACGAAACACAGAAAGCAAGAAACTCCTCAGTGTTATTTAATAACTGCCTGTGCACATCGCTAGTCATTACACTTACACGTCGTGTCACGGTTTGCTCGAAAGGGCAGATTTCTTGAATCCTGCTAATATTCGTGAGACAAAAAGTTCTGCAGCACCAGTGAGACAGAGCTTTACAAACCCCTCAAAACGGTTTCCAGGATCTTACTGTTCTTAACGTAGTTCTGAAACTTGCTCGCTGTGCAGATTTATTGTAATTGTCGTTCCGCAAAATTGAAAATGATACCCCGTACAGTAAAACAGAAAAGGACGTCACACAAGAGACGAGGAGTTGAGCAGTTCCTGATGTATCAATCCTGTCGATGCGCCTAATCCCTTTTCTTTAGCACATTTAATTTGGCTTGCCTTTATCCACTATTCAGTACACTATACTCGTCTTCATGAAATGAGTTTTAGTGTTTTTTAGTTGTTAACTTGCCCTGGCCGCCTATTATTCGGCTGCACACCAAACACAGTGAGTCTTCATCTAATAAAGAACAATTCGAAATATCGGTCGTATTTAAATGACTGAGGACACAGCCCTCCCGTTCTTTGCTTTCTTCCAATGTTCGCCATATCTCAGTGTGTCTCGCGCAAGGCTACAGTCGCCAGAGGGAAGAAAGATTAGGTGTGCTTCGTTCCCCCTGCTACCGCGTAAATAAGGATGCGGAACCGTCGCCTCTCATTTGGTATACTTGTCTAGTCAGAGATATCGCTGTTCCTGTTTACGTGTTGGCTGAGATGTGCCCACCTGTGCCGCACTTATGCACTTTTACATATTGTGCAGCATTTGGCGACTCTGGTCTGTGGTGTACATATATTATACTTCATAAAATGGGGCGTCGACGTTCAAGAAATGTTCAAAAACAAACAATTGAGTTGAACCAGGCTTATCGAATGAAACATGGCGCGCCACCATCACAGATTGTCGCACCACCAAGACTGAAGGTGAACTCCGTGGGAGCTACAAACCGTGCAGAACGCTCAGCTAAGTATCCACTCTTGTAGAATACATATACAGTCATATTGATGAAACGGGGTGATGAGAACTGACTGAATGTTGTGACATACAATCGAAAGCGAAACAGTTCGTCGTGGAGCTTGTTGTGAAACTGGCTATCTTTTAAGTTGTAGATTCAGAGAGTGCTGTAATATGTTTTACAGGCACGCGAAAAGCAAACGTACAGAGGCTGAATTTGTCCGAGTTGCAAGGTGGTATGAACTGCAGTGGCACACACATCTCAAGAGGGATAGATTGCTCTAATGGAGGATGATTTTAATATGCTGACCAAAAATCGAGGAAAAACAAGTTATTTTGACCAGTTGGTGGACAAAATCGGTGATCATATAGTTGTAACTCTGCTACGTTCATTGTGCCTCTCTTGCTTATTGTGACGTAAATATTCCCTACCACAAGATCACACACACGAGAAAGAATCGTAGGGGTCAGAGCACCTCCAACTCCTCGAAGCACAATAAATAACTTACCAAACTGTTTACCATCCAGATCAACAGTCGGCGTAAATTATGCGAATGCTTTAGGGCATTAATGTTAGTTGATCTTAATACAACTACGTTGATACCTCTAATTTCCAGGGTTCCTTCCATATTTCTTCTTCAAATCACGATTGGTCGGAGCTGAAAACAAATTCGTTACCGAACAATGGGATAAGTTGGTTTATCTCATCTACAAACTGTAGGGCCGAGTCCGCATTTTCTGTGCATCATCAAGTCGACGCTTTGTTTGAATCTCATTATGTTACATCTTCCAATTCTGTAGCACTGTTTGAAGATATCCAAACGTCTATTGCTTCCCTTGATATCATTTATGTAGTGCGAAATTGGATGAGCTTAGCGTAGAAGGTCACTATTATGAACGTCGTATAAACTATATCGAGAATCCTTGATACGCGCATACACCAGGTTTTGCAAAAAGTGCGTCTTGTCCTCCCTGAAATATCCGTAGTTTTTCTCATGCACTACACGGTCACATTGCTGCGGACTTATTCTAAATCTGTTTGCAATTTCCTTTTTTTTACTCTTCTACAGATGAACTTCTACTTGAGTAATTGTGTTTAGTAACTGCTGGCCAGACCACGATTGTACGTCACTACCTTTCACTGGAAAGGGGATTTCTGTCTCCCTGTCTAACAATGACGATGAACTATATAGCTCGATAATCGCTTCAGTGTCAGTTTCACTTGTTGAGCCTGTATCATCATAACTGCACTCCGCATGTACATTGTCCGCTTACAGCACCACACATTTCACTGACTGATCTTGCAGAAACGCTAAAGCTTCATCGGCCACTCCGTTCTCACCGAGAGAAATTCTTTGCGTTCATTTATGATAAATGTCAACTTCGCCAGCTGTTGTTATAGATATAATGCAATGAATGCTTTGTTTATCATTGCCATTGCTCTGCTTTGTATGAACAGCACTCGCACTTAGCACAGTTTGGAATTACCCGTTGACTAAGCAATTCAGCTACGCTCCGTAGCCTCGTGCTCTGCTCGTCGTTAGGTACGTCCAGTTCCCGCCTTGCTTCCTTTAACAGCCAATATTGTGGTTGCATGATAGACACTATGATGGGGTGTCGATTACCGTAAACATCATTGGCATTTTGCAAACTCGCACTCAAACGGTTCCTTTTCAGATATAGATTACAACTAAACTTCCACGGAACTTTGCTTGAATATATTATAAATGGTTAAACCCTTCCGATTTTCTCACGCCTAAAATCACTCATGGCTCTTAAAAATCCCCTAACAACAATCTATCTTGACATACGTTCGTGAAATGGTAGTGCTGTATGTAGACGAAAGCATCCCAAATAGCACGCTGTGCATCTGTCGAAATATCTGAACTCATACAACTTACTTCATTTCTCAGAACACGTCATGCCTTTTTATTGTAGTTCACACTGCCCCGCAAGGTTAGATATTTGGAGCATGTTATATGAATCATTTCTTAAGGATGCTTTCAAGCTGCTTATGCAATGAATTTCTACTGAAAATTAAAACTAATATTACTGGAAAAATTTCACAAAAATATCGACTTTGTTTCGGAAAAATGAACCAGCACAAAAAGCGTTTCATCATCTTTTCATTATTGAACGTTTGTGCTCAGGCGCAACTATCATTTTCTGGGAAAATCTGTGGGAATACGTGGTGGAGTACTGCAGCAGTCAGTGGTAGCTAGCGAGGGCAGTGTTGTCATTTGGGTTACAGCAATACAAGTACTGAGCTATTTCGAGATGGGCCAGGCGTGCTCGGTGAAATCTGCCAGCGATAATACACAGTACAAGCGAGGGGATTGCTCCATCAACGGGTGCCAGTGGCGTTGTGCAGAACTTGAGTACAAGCGGAACATTTGTGTTTCAGGTGCACTGATACTTGGTATAGACAGCTGTCATTTCGGTAGGAGTTTCATTTGTAGCCAAGCAATTCTACCAGGACATGGGGGCTACGTTAGGAGCCGCCAGTATGATTCACAAGTTTGGATCTGTTTCGCGGTACCAGGTACCTTCACTGAATTCACTGTCTGAACTCAGTACCTCGGCGCAACGGGCTATCCCTGGCCTACTGCATCAGCAACCTCGACTCCTGCCCTAGGGCAGTAGGTCGTATCCTGTGCATGGTAACTGTCTGCCTCCATAACGGTGGACGCGCCGCTCGCCAACGGCCCCTGGGACACAGTCCTTCATTGCAGAGATGGCTCCGGCTGCCTTTGTGCGAGGCATTTGTGGCGCGACGCACGAAACGTGATCACGTGCCACACACTAAACACAGTGATCAGCAAAACTGGTCACACGCGTGCAGCCAGCTGGCTGGATTATGGCTGTCGCCTCAGCCAGCTCGCCTCACGTGGTAGGGAGGGGCGTGGTCGCTATGACGCACCGACATTGTTCAAATGTACAAGTAAAATAAATCCAAGCCTCTCTCGCTCTTCTTCTGCCTATCATCCCGTTTCAACCCTCTGCCGCCTGACATCCTGCGTCGTGGCCGTCCGTCCATCCCCGGGGTCAGCTGAAGTGAGACTGAAGGCAAGCAGGCAACGAAACTAACAAAAAAACTGTAGTATGAATAGAAAACAGATCAGAAACCAAACAGTTAGGAAGTGCATAACTTAGCGGAGCTAGTTCATCAAAATCGACTGCTGAATACGTTCAGTATCATCTTGAGCCACCACGTCACTGTAACACGGTCCTCCTTGGTATTCTATCCGGTCGAGTTGTGGAAGTCTATTCCACTCATCCACGACGCGGTTCCTAAAATCATCCACTGTGTGAGGCATATTACTTCAACGTAAAGAAACAAAAATTTCAACTGGTCCAGAGCATTTTCGGTCACCTTCACATCAGCACACTTCTCAGGCCGTCATTCCTGTGGAAAGGTGCGCACGCGGTAGGTACTGTGTTCTCGAGCATTACCACTCCGAAGGACGGACCCATCGTTGTAATGCTGTGTGTAAAACTGGTTCCTGACCTGATACTGAAAAATTGTCATATTATTATCGATATCGCTGAGAGACGTCCAGCTTCCACACACGAGACCGACCATAACATGCGGGATTCAATTTCCTGCTGAACCAGTGCGACAAGTGTGACACGATCATCAGGCGATAGACAAATCCTACACTTTTCGTTGAAGGGAACCACAGTTGTTGTTTCAGCCTGCTTTCAGGGTGTTGTCTGACCTGATCTGTTTGTGCACCATGATGATACAGGATTTGTACTGGCAACCGTAGTAATGTCTAGGATCCAAAGTAATCATATGGGAAAGGTTTCGCATTTGACGAGTCGTTACAGTATTGTCAGGTGTATCCAGTCGCATGTATTCGGCGCACTTGCGAGCTGTAATTATCACAGTATCTGCTCGAGTATCATTAATACGTGGAGTGTCCAACCTTGCTTTTGTGACGGCCCGAATTCTGCTGGGGACACTTTCAGTGAGGTGTCTGAAAGTCTCTGGAGGAATGGCAGCCCATTGTTCCTTTCAAGCCCAAAGTAGAGAATCAAGTGATTTTAGATGCTGGGGTCTGGAGCGAAGTTGATGTTCTAACTCTTCCCAGAGATGTTCCGTTGAGTTCAGATAGGGACTCCAGTAGGCTAGTTCATTTCAGAAATGTTGTTGTCCACAAACAATTGCCTCACTGATGCCCTTTCATGAGGGGTCCACCGTCAGGCTGATACAAAAAATGTCTTAGATATGTTCTTCTACTGTACGAAGTACACAGTGTTGTAAAACGTGTCCATATCATTCTGCATTTAGCGTTTTCTTAAGCGTAATTAGGCTACAACATATGAACAACGTTAAACACCCCCATACCGAGCAGCACCTCCTCTCTACATAGTGGTTGTAACCCTTCCATCGGTTTTTAACAGTGTATAGCGTGATTCATTACACCAAATCACTGGTTTCCAATCCTCCACTGTCCATAAGCTCAGCTCAAGATTCGTTTACAATTGACGACTATGCGTGGCTTATGAGAAGATGCTCGATCATTGCAACCCATTCTTTTAACTCCATACGAAACGTCACCGAGTTGTTCTGCCGGCCAGTTTGTTGGTAATAATTCGGAATTCACGGCTGATTTCTTCCTCTGATTTATTGCTATTTTTACTACCCCTCCTTGCAACTCTCCGTTGTCTGTCAGCACACGAAGCCTGTCTCGTCTTAGTATAACTGTTTCCACTTCATAGTCACATCACAAACCGTCGATGCGGGCAGCTTCAGGAGAGTTAAAATGTCCCAGATTGATTTGTTACTTATGTGAATACAGTGACTAGTCCACGTTAGAAGATACTTTGCTCTCCCGACAGGCCAGTTTTGCTGCTACTGCTTCTCTATCGACAATACAATATCTTCGTTTTCTTTTATACTTGCTTGTTACATGTATTGGTCAGCTCCGCATTACGGATGGATGACCGGATCCTTTGATCGAAGGTGTTTGTAGCCGACGTCAGCTTATGTAGTTGACTCCGTGCGACCACTACGAGGATTATTTTGCTTGTCTTCTCTGTCACGACGGTAGGTTAACGCTCGAATGTCGTCACTCTGATCTGCGCCAACTGAAAGGCCATCTTTTCACCCTCAAAATTCTTCCCGTTATAAACTGAGAGAGGACGCACGGTTGTTAGCCACGTCTGCAGGTTGCGATACTGTCTTTAAGCACGAAAGAAACCTGTTCAATGTCCTCAATACATTCAAGTGCCACTCGCGGTCGGAACAGTGTTGTAGTTAGATTCGGGTGTATTAGATCCGAAACATGTGAATGCGAGCGCGAACAAATTGTTGTTGCTCGTATGGTGGTTCGTTCCATGACCAAGGGAGAGGGGCGGTAGTGTTTGGTGTTTCAAGGGGCGAACATTAATGGGACGTACAGGAAAAAGAGGATAAAAATCATCCGCTAAATCATAACTCAGACAAAAGTGTGTGCTGAGTGATCGTGACGGGCGGTCATGTGGGAGGGTTGTGTCGAGAGGATGGCAACTGCAGTAGCCAATGCAAGGATGAATGATGAACAGGAAATGCATCATCCTCTAAATCATAACACAGATAAAGGTGCATGTTGACTAATCGTGGCGGGCGACCGTTTGGGACAGTTATGACGAAGACAGACAACTGCAAATGCAGCGGGCAGCACCATTGTCTCTTTCCAGCGAGAGTTATGACGGGAAAGGGACAACTGGAAGCACCGTTGCTAATATCAATAATAACATTTCCGTTAATAATACCTCACTTCTGATCTTAAACAGCCTTAATCCAATACGACGTATATGTAAAGAGCACAATCACAAATATTAGATCCGTTGTGTCGTAAAGTGACTGCGAGCGTCAACAGTTCCATAACATTCATAATCATTATTTATTGATTTTGTGACACGTAATGTCAGCAAAAATTGGTTTGTGCCTTTTGAACGAGGAACGAAGTAAGTCGATGTAATTAGCGTTTGTACAAAGTATTGTTGTCCTTACGCCACACTGTGACGAAATATGTAAGTAAGTATTTGAGTCTTGCTATAAAGAGATTTCAACGTTGGATTTTCATGAAGAGTGTGAGGTACGGATTATGAAATCTTTGGTAATATATTTTCATTACGAAATGTTTATCTCTATGCCTTTCTTAAGTAACTAGAATCCCTGTGTAACCTACGTCGCCTTCTGAGAAGATTGCAAGGATCGGGAATTACCTGGATGGTAGTCAGAAACGTGACACCAAATTATAATCAGATGAGGATGTAATGTCGTCTTCTACGAAATTCATTTCCTTGCAACATAAACACTGACAGCTATCGTCCACTACTCTGTGGACTTTCCTAAGACACGTTACACATTCTGGCCATCTTCCTGCACACTGAAAGTAGGTAGTCCGATTCACGGTTAAAAATCATAAGTGCAAATATATCGAAGAACTTTCAGAGTCACGAAGAGGTGCACAGAAGACCCAAGTTAGTTACCTGCATGAAGTCTGTACTTCGACGAAGTTGACCTACTGTATAATTACAAATAAACCTACAGTGCTGGATAGCTGGTTAAACATCAATAACCAGTGAGCAGTAAGGATTTTTCACAAAGCAAATTGTTCTGACAGTAATTGCAGTAAGCACTGCGATCGTTTCAGTTGCTAGAGGGACACCACTTATCACACGCACAAACGAAATTACAACAGATATCTGAATATCAGGAATCAACTTTATTTAACGCTCCAAAATGCATACCCTTTAACATTTGCGTATCGCGCCACATTGAATTACACTTTTTAATAGTAATGTACCGGTGAAAGAGACGTGAATTCTCACCCTTGGTGGAAGTGGCGAGCACCAAGTGCTGCGGATGCAGGCTGATGATCCTCTTGACGAGGTCGATCTGCTCCAGCGTCAGCTGCACCGCGTCCAGGTACTGCGCGCCGCATGGCACGTACGCCGACCAGAACTGTAACAGCGCACGGTTCTCAATTAGACTCCTCTATGAAAGCACCAGCGGCTGTTTCCTATGTGCAACGTGAGACATACTTTTACATTCGGAAATTTTGTCCAGAATTGCTCTCGAAATCTTCCGCTGAGTCTTCCCTTCTGACGGATCACAAGTCTAAGAAAACATAAATACGTTGAACATGGGGTGTGGTAGAAGCTTTCATTTGATCGTCAGAGATAATATTTGTCAGAATGAAATCTTAGCGGTGGATTAGCAACTGTCAAAGACATTACTCAATGGTCGATTCTGTAGTACTACTGCCCGTATAGCATTAAGAACCGTGACTTATTCTTTGCTGTTAAAATAATCTCCATTTTACATATTACTTTATAAAGAAATGGAAAAATCGCTATGCCATTGTAGAAAAAATTATGGTTTAGGAAAATTTTTCTTCATCTAAAATGAACTGTTATCTAGAACTACATAGAGAAGTCTTAGAAATATATTAACATGGGAAGAATTTACACAGAAGGAGAGAAGTCAGGGAACGTATTGATAAGCGGACAGCAAACTTATAAATTCGATCATTTTATCTTTAACAGACGCCAATCGATTATTAAGGATTATCTCTGTCGAACAAGAGTCAGCTTCCTCTAGAGCCTTCTACTCAGCTTTTGTTCGCCCACCGACGTTCAATCCGTCAGTTAGAAAGTCTGAGCGGAAGTGTGACCACATCTGAAGATGATCAGCTCAAGTCGGGACGAAACGTTAGGAACAGAAAAGTTTCTTGGGCTCGACCATACAATCCGAAAGCCTCACAAGCAGCTAAGAGTTTCGGTGGCGAAACCCTTCATTGTGAAACAACGTGAAAGTTACATCTGTTTAACTTTCGTCACAAGAGAAGTGTTATGGACAAAGTGGATATTGATATACGTCTTATGCTCCATCGGAGTGAAACGTGTGAAAGAAAACTCTCTCCCACAAACGTCTAAAGCGTCCACGTGGGAGCAGGGCGCGTTATATTCTTGGGAATATCGTAGCATTACCTGAGTGATCTCGTCAATCTGGAGAGAATAGTGGATCAACAAAAGTACGCAACTATTCTTCAGCACCACGCTGTTTCTTTCTCCTCGACATAGTGATATCTACCAGCAGGACAATGCAACGTGTTACACAACTCGCAGCGTACGAGCGTGGTTCGAAGAGCAACAGGATGAGTTTACCGTACTCCTCAGGCCACGGAATTACCCTGACTTACACCCAGTCGAGAATCTGTGGGAATCAGTTCAAGCCACAGATCCTCCACCGTGAAACCTAATGCAGTTCTGGTCAAGGCACTCCAGTCGGCTTGGCTCCACGTTTCTGGCGCTACCTACCACAACCTTGTTGACTCTCTTACTGCTCGTTTCGCAGCGATGCTTAATGGCTCTTGACAGGCTGTCACATTAATGTGACTAGACAGTGTAGTAGTAAGACTGGTCTCAGTGTGCGCAACTGCTTTTGAGGCGGCGTCATGCAGCATGTGTAGCAATTCACGGAACACTATTGTCCCCTATAGTTGTATGTCGGGCGCTGAGGCAGTGTTTAACTGTGATACGCACATCCTTGCAAACAATGCAGAAATAAAATATGGTGCAATTGTTGTTCAGGTCCACAAAATAGCGACACTTGCGTAAAAGCCACAGTTTTTGAAACCACTTTCACTGCTATACGATTTCGGAGACTTTTAGAGTATAACGATGAATGATACAAGAATGGCCTACATGAACATGTTCTGCCAGGAAGTCATGCCTTCAGCTGAGAACAAGTATTTTGCCAGATCATCCACAATCCAAGCATTCCTACACGACTACACGCGGAATTCCTGTCTCTACCAAAGCTAGGGTTCCTGAAATAGACTTGTTACTTGCGTCTTATCTTCCTCTAACACGGCGGACCGTCTAGAAAAATGGTGTCGCGCTATCCATGCATCAATGAGTAAACACAATAGGACAGAACTCTAAATGTCAACCTCAGTTTCGACAAGACGTATACTAATTATCATCACTTTATATACAGGGTGAGTCACCTAACATTACCGCTGGATATATTTCGTAAACCACATCAAACACTGACGAATCGATTCCACAGACCGAACTTGAGGAGAGGGGCTAGTGTAACTGGTTAATACAAACCATACAAAAATGCACGGAAGTATGTTTTTTAACACAAACCTACGTTTTTTTAAATGGAACCCCGTTAGTTTTGTTAACACATCTGAACATATAAACAAATACGTAATCAGTGCGGTTTGTTGCATTGTAAAATGTTAATTACTTCCGGAGATATTGTAACCTAAAGTTGACGCTTGAGTACCACTCCTCCGCCGTTCGATCGTGTGTATTGGAGAGCACCGAATTACGTAAGCATCCAAAGGGAACGGTGATGGACCTTAGGTAGAGAAGAGACTGGAACAGCACATTACGTCCACATACTAACACCTTTTTATTGGTCTTTTTCACTGACGCACATGTTCATTACCATGAGGGGTGAGGTACACGTACACACGTGGTTTCCGTTTTCAATTACGGAGTGGAATAGAGTGTACCGACATGTCAGGCCAATAGATGTTCAATGTGATGGCCATCAGTTGCTGCACACAATTGCAATCTCTGGCGTAATGAATGTCGTACACGCCGCAGTACATCTGGTGTAATGTCGCCGCAGGCTGCCACAATACGTTGTATCAGATCCTCTGGGGTTGTGGGCACATCACGGTACACATTCTCCTTTAACGTACCCCACAGAAAGAAGTCCAGAGGTATAAGATCAGGAGAACGGGCTGGCCAATTTATGCGTCCTCCACGTCCTATGAAACACCCGTCGAACCTCCTGTCAAGGGTCAGTCTAGTGTTAATTGCGGAATGTGCAAGTGCACCATCATGCTGATAACACATACGTCGACGCGTTTCCAGTGGGACATTTTCGAGCAACGTTGGCAGATCATTCTGTAGAAACGCGATGTATGTTGCAGCTGTTTGGGCCCCTGCAATGAAGTGAGGCCCAATGAGGTGGTCGCCAATGACTCCGCACCATACATTTACAGTACACGGTTGCTGTCGCTCTACCTGTCTGAGCCAGCGAGGATTGTCCACGGACCAGTAATGCATGTTCCGTAGATTCACTGCCACGTGGTTTGTGAAACCCGCTTCATCGGTAAACAGGTAGAACTGCAATGCATTCTCTGTTAATGCCCATTGACAGAATTGCACTCGATGATTAAAGTCATCACCATTTAATTGCTGATGTAGCGGCACTTGAAACGGGTGAAAGCGGTGACGATGCAGTATGTGCATGACACTACTTTGACTCAGTCCACCGGCTCTCGCAATGTCCCCTGTACTCATGTGTGGGTTCATGGCAACAGCAGCTAACACACCAACTGCACCCGCCTCTCCTGTGACGGGCCTGTTACGGACCCGTTTGCGTTTGCTACATACCTGTAGCATACAGTTGGCGGTAGATGTTTTGCAATGTGCGGCACGTTGGATGCTCTCTGTCCGCGTACCGCTCTGCATACACCCTGCAGGCTTCAGCTGCATTTCGTCGACACTCGCCATGGATGAGTATCATCTCCGCCTTTTCAGAGTTCGAATACACCATGGTCACAGTTCCTACAACACTACACTATCACAGACGTCTGGTAACACGGTGTACTACAGTTGGTCTGCGTGCGGAGACAAATGCAGAATAACAATAGCTGCAAGCGCTACATGCGGACACTGCGACAGCTAGACCAAACCACAACAGTGCACTACAGCCACACTCGTAAACAAGGTCGTCATCGTAAACATGTCCCTGCAGATGCTGCTCGCCGACCGTGGCCCGTGTTTGTTACAACACGCAACTGAACTTCGGAGGTTTCAAGCGTCAACTTTAGGTTACAATATCTCCGGATGAAATTAACATTTTACAGTGCAACAAATGGCACTGATTACGTATTTGTTTATATGTTCAGGTGTGCTAACAAAACGTGGTTCCATTTAAAACAACGTACGTTTGTGTTAAAAAACATACTTCCGTGCATTTTTGTATGGTTTGTATTAACCAATTACACTAGCCCCTCTCCTCACGTTCGGTCTGTGGAATCGGTTCGTCAGTATTTGATGTGGTTTACGAAATATATCCAGCGGTAACGTTAGGTGACTCACCCTGTATACATACATACATATATATATATATATATATATATATATATATATATATATATATATATATATATATATTAGTACAAATCAGCTATTGTTGACAGCACCACCCCTATTATGGAACAGGATTTTCTATCGAATTCGCTACCTAACAGATCCCTTTAACCGACGTCATGCAGAATTCACTTATCAATGACACCGACCTAATGGGTCGAATAACACTTAGCTAACATTGGTTTAGGCACAGACATGAAGATTACCGAAATAAATGTTACAGACCCCACGAAAGAATACAACGACGTCACCTGAGAGGGGAGTGTTCTACAACAAATAATGTTGAACAACTTGCCCTTCTTCAACAATGGCCACCAGTATCATGTTATATTGAGAGGTAGGAAGTACATAATGTAAGAATGAGAGTTTCCTTCGCATTTACTATTCTAAATAATTATTACTGAAGTTTAGCTATAGCCCTCAATTGTAACAATGTTGTGAGGTACCAAATTATTCGGGAACAACTGAGAGGTTGGGTACGGTGGTGCTACAAAATGTATTTTCAAAACACTGGATTCAGTGTGCTAACATTTAATTACACACCAGTGACATAAAAATTAGGGCTGTGACAATAGGAATAAAGTACTGAATAAAGGGACGAAATTGGCAATTCTTAACGTAAATCATTCACTTTGTAAATGTTAATACTACAGATAATAAAGCGTAAATTAGTATTACGGAATTTAAAGCAACTGAATTCACTACAGTGTTGCAGGACACGTTAGACAAATCGATAATAGAATTGTTATAAGAGGAAACTCTCTTCATATTATTACAAAATCTTCCTACAAAAGCGCAAACAGCGATGACAGCGACGCAAACACGACCAGTGGTAGATACATGCATGGTGACAGTAAGAAATACTATGATAGCTTCCTTGGAAGTAATTGTGGGTGATTTTGGCTCGCTTCACGTACCTGTATTCATTATCCTCGGAAAACTTGGGCTGGAGACACTCAACTCGACCAATCTTCCAGCCTTCCGAACACATCACTGATAACTCCCCCACGTCGATGAAATGCGAAGGAAAACTGACTACAATTTCAAACTATATTTCCTGATATGGGCTCAACGGGTGACACAGAAAAAGAAATAGATATCGTAATAAACTGTATAATTGAAGCTTCTGAAACCTCTATTCCCCAACTTCGACCTTCCCACTAGCCTCCGCCAAGGTAAAGGAACAGACAGAATACAAATATCGTGAGAATCGCACTGAACCTTTTTCCTACACGCTAATGAGTTAAAACATCTGAGTACCTGATTAATAGCTTGTTGGGCCACTTTTGGAACCAAACGCGGAAGCGATTCTCAGTAACATGGATTCGGCAAATCCTTGGTAGGTTTACGGGGATACATGTCACCAGATACCTCCGCACAGGTCAGCCAGTTGTAGACATGAGCCGGTGATTTATGGGCGCGAGGTCTCACGGGACAACTTTCCAAACGTGTTGCATCGGTTTTAGATTCGGCAAATTTATGGCCAAGACATCAAAGTGAGGTCTTTATCGTGCTTTTCAAACAGCACGATTTAGGCCTTGTGACATAGACAGCTATGCTGGTGGAATGTACCAGTGTCCTTGCGAAAGATACTAAGCAAGAAGGAATGCAGCGGGTCCTAAGGAAGGACAGTAGAACGCCCGCCATACTTGCACCACTGCTCTGCACCCGTGTCGCGGTGCATGTTCCGAGCAGCTGTCAGCGTGGATAAAGCCGTATTAGGACAACACCGCCAAACTTGTGTAGCAAGAACCCTGATTCATCCGGCCAGGTAAAGCGTTTCCATTGATCCACATTCATTCTCTATGATCCCGTGTCCACTGCAATCTTAAGTTACGCCAGTATGGAAACAAATACGGGTCGTTTGCTGTTGAGCCCCGTGTTCAGGAACGTGCTCAGCAACTCTTGTGTCTATACCAGGCTACTATGCGCTCTGTCGTCAATCTTGCACAGATCGCAGGGTGTCTTGTTCTACATAACTGGCAAGCCTCCGTCCTATAAGTTCTGTTATGACGTGCAGTTGTCAAAAGCCTTCTCGCTTTCTCGCGATTTCACCGTGTTTCAACTACTTTGCATAGGTGCTAACAACAGTAGCATGCGAACAGGCGACGACCTAACATTTGTCATAGTCTTTTATGTCAGTAGATATCCTCGTTTGCTGTCCGTGTCTTCTATAGGTCGATGATGCTCGAGTGAACCAGACGGAGCTCGGAAGATTCAACTTGTAGCTTTTCCCGCATCCTCCACATTCATCTTATCTTACCCTTAGTGATTTTCACATGCGCCCCCAACACAAAGGTGGGCTTTCAGGTAAGCACTTTGACACTAATCGTGAAATGTCAGCTACAGTGAACAGCTGGTTACGAGCATAGGACCCAACATCGTACATAGTACTGGTGGAATTACAGCTGTGGGGACGTGTCGTGAGTCGTGCTTGGGTATTTCAGTTGCCCGCGAAAGGCAAAGGTCCCGAATTCGAATCTCAGTCCGGCACACAGTTTTAATCTGTCAGGAAGTTACATATCAGCGCACACACTGCTGCAGAGTGAAATTCTCATTCGGCACCCTTCTGCAAATTGCGGCAGGTTGAGGGTGCAAGAATTTTTAGTGGCCTATACTAGTGAAGGATATAAAAACTAAACCTTGTAACTGGGAACAGAGCAAGTAATTACATTAATCCATTACTTAAATCGACTTGGTTGGTAATGGGTGATTTGTATCAATTACTTGGAAGAATGTGAACTCCTTAGACAAAATCGCTTCTAAATAAACTTCATTGTCGATTACCGGGTTCGGTAAGCATGGTTACCATCTCCAGATCTGTGAAATCATTCATACAGTGTTACAAATAACTCGATAAAAGATTGTTAAGTATCTCCTATACCAGCTGTATAAGTATTCTTTCTACAAGATTGCCAGTTATTTGAGATATTAGATGAACAACCAATCGGTAAGTCAAGATCAACACCACAATACACAGAGTAATTCACCAAATGCTCTTGTTTTGCACTTCGTTGCAGCCAAGGGCACCGCTGGACTAGCAGATAGTGGCCGGTACTGGTGCCGCACTTGTACGAGTTAACATAATAAGAATACATTTTAGCTTATGTAATAACAACAACTTTAAAAGAGGTGTTTAGGAATCTCTTCTACACACGTAATAAGAATTCAACTCTATTAGAACATATAACTAACTTAAACTAAGAATTACATGAATGTACCTACTAGCAAGACCTGTCGGGGCCCGTCTTCTGTGTTCCGGCCAGTAGCGGCCACCACATTGAAGCCTAGTGGTGCCCAGGCTGCAGTGAAGTAGACAGTAATGGGTGGTAGGAGACACGACCACTTTGCGAATCTTTTGGTCATACTTGTTTCAAGTCGTCAGTCCACTGACTGGTTTGACGTGGCTTGCCACTAATTCATTTTCTGTGCCAACACTTAGTAGCACTTGCACCATATGTCATCAAATATTTACATCATGTTTTCCAATCTCTGCCTTCCCCAATAGTTTGTAGCCTCTACAGGTCGCTTATAACCATAGAAAATATTCCCTTATGTGTTAATAGGCGTCCTTTCATAGATTCTTGTCAGTGTTGTCCATGTAGAGCTTTCCACGGCGACTTTTTGGCGAACCTTTTCATTCCTTAACTTATCGGTCCACCTGATCATGAACATTCTCTTGTAGCACCTCATCTCAAGTGCCTCGATTCTGTTCTGGTCTTCCCACAGTCCATGTTTCACTGCCTTACAGTGCTGTGCTCCAAACGTACATTCTCAGAAATTTCTTCCTCAAATTAAGATCTATGTTTGATACTAGCAGACTGCTCTTGTCCAGAAATTCCCTACTTGTCAGTGCTAGTCTGCTTTTGATCTCCTTCTTGAACCGTCTGTCTTGGCTTATTCTGATGCCTAGGTAGCAGAACTACTTGACTTCAGCAACTTCGCGAACTCCAGTTCTAAAGTTAAGTTTTCCTCTGTTCTCATTTCTGTTACTTGGTTGAAAAAAATGGCTCTGAGCACTATGGGACTTAACATCTGAGGTCATCAGTCCCCTAGAACTTAGACCTACTTAAACCTAAGTAACCTAAGGACATCACACACATCCAGGCCCGAGGCAGGATTCAAACCTGCGACCGTAGCGGTCTCGCGGTTCCAGACTGTAGCGCCTACAACCGCTCGGCCATTCCGGCCGACTTCTGTTACTTCTCATTACTTTCGTCTTTCTTCAGTTTACTCATAATTCATATTATGTATTCCTTAGGCTGTTGATTCCGTTCACCATATCATGTAATTCTTCTTCAATTTCACTCAGGACAGCAAACTCGTCATCGACTCTTATCGCTGATATCCTATCACCCTGAATTTTAATACCACGCTTTATTCTTTTATTTCCGCCACTGCTTCTTCAAAGCACACTCGTAAATTGAACAGCAGGGGCGAGAGACTACACCTCTGTCTTACACCCTTTTTAATCAGAGCACTTCTTCTTGGTCTTCCTCACTTATTGTTCTTTCCTGGCTTTTGTACATATTGTTTATTACCCGTCCTTCTCTACAATTTACCCTGATTTTTCTCATAATTTCGAAAACGTTGCCCCATTTTACCCTGTGGAACGAATTTTCCACGTCAACAAATCCCGGAACGTGTCTTGCTTTTTCTTTCGTCTTGCTTGCAGTATCAACCGCAACGACACAATTGCCTTTGTGATGACTTTATCTTTCCTAAAACCAAACTGATCGTCAACTAATACATAATTTTCTCTTCCAATCTTCTGTGTGTCATTCTATTCAGGAACTTGGATGCATAAGTTGTTGACCTGATTGTGTGTTGGTTCCCGCACTTGTTGGATCTTGTACTCTTCAGAATTGTGTGGATGATGTTGTTGCGAAAGTCTGGTGGTATATAGCCAGACTCCTACATTCTCCACACATACGTTAACAATTGATTTGTTACTACTTCCCCCCAATGATTTTAGAAACGTCGATAGAATGTTATCTCTCCCTTCTGCATCATTCGATCTTAGGTCTTCCAAAGCTCTTTGAAACGTTGATTACAGTACTGGCGGCCCTATCTCTTCTGTTTCACCTCCTTTTTCTCCTTGTACGACACCATCACACAGGACTACTCCTTTTAGAAGCCTTCAATGTTCTCTTTCCACTTTTCCGCTGTCTTCTATGCAATTAACATAACAGTGGGATTCCCATTGAACACCTAATTTTATCGCCATTGCATTTAATTTCACACAAAGCTGTTTTGACGTTTCCGCATCCTGCATCAGTGCTTCCGACAATGATTTCTTTTTCGATTTTTTAACATTTTTTCATGCATCGATTTCGCTTTAGCTTCTATGCATTTCATTTTTATTTTATTCCAACTTGACATTTATTTCTGTATTCGATAATATCCCTGAACATTTTGAACCTCCTTCTTTCTTCGGTCAGCTAAAGTATTTCTTGTGTTACCCATCAGTTCTTCGCTGTTAGGGTCTTTATACCTACGTATTTCTTTCCAACATATCTGACTGCCTTTTTTACAGATATCCATCCCTCTTCAGCTAAACTGCTCACTGAGGTATTACTTAACGCAGTATCCATAGCTTCAGAGAACTTCCAGCATATCTCTTCATATCTTCGTACTTCAGTATCGCACTTCTTTGTGCTTTGATACTTGATAACTAGTCTCTTAATCTTCAGACTACAATTATTCATTACAAATTGTGATATGAGTTCATATCTGACCTGTGTACGCCTTACAACCTCTGCCTTACCATGATGTAACCAAACAGAAATCTTCTGGCATCTTCAGGCAGTTACCAATTATACGGATACTTCCTCCTCTTTTGCTTCTTAAGCAGAATGTTCGCTGTTACTGGCTGAAATTTATTGCAGAATTCAAGTAGTCGGTCTCCTCTCTCAATCCTAGTAGCAACTCTAAATTCTCTCGTAACCATCCTACTAATTCTTCCTCTACAAACTCATTCGAATCACGCATGACTATTTGTATTACAGTGAAGAGCCTACGTAGCTGGTACACCTGCCTAACATCACGTAAGACTCCTGAGCCGTGGCTGGCTCGAGTCATGCTATTCTTGGGTTAAGCCTTGGTTGCTGTCCTGTGGTTTTATTTCTCCTGCGGTCATCGCGATAATGTTGCTGTCCTCTCTGTGAGTGGCAGCAGCAGCGTGTATCGATACTAATATTGCTGTACTATCTTTGGTGTGGCGGATATATTTTCCTGCTGGGCCATGTGAGACCAGTCGGTCAGTTTCGCGCGTACGCTGACTGGGGCCGCTGGCAGTGTGCACGTGCGGTTGGAGTGTGAGGTGCTGCTTGCGGGACCAACGAAGTCCGCCACCCACCGATCTTGGACATGAAAGTTGAGTCCTTACTTAACCTATGATCGAGCCTCAATTGTTTATATTTCCTCGTTTGATCCTGGTTGTCGCTTTTGGGACATTCCCTCGAGCAACAGCGCGTGTGTATTCAAGTCGGCTAAGATAACAGCCGTCTTCTTGTGGAGTTAAACTTAATTTATTCCCTGTTATTGAAGTTGACCAGTGGTATCTTCTGCTTGTGGCCGTTGATGTTTCGGTTACGTGCTCTGGTCGTTGACGTAATTTTCGGCAGTGCATTTTCCTCATCGTGTTGTTGCTGTCCAGCGCGGGGTGCAGTTCGACAGCTGAGGTGTTGTTGGGCGGTGTGGGCGCCAATATTCTGTGTGTTGTTGTATTGCAATCTTGCGGTCGTTTTACTAGTTGCGTGGAGCGTAATTGATTTTGTTGATTGGTCGGTTGGCTGTCTGTCAGTTGGGTTGCCTTCAGATTAAGAAGTCGTTGCACAGGCTGCCTGTCTCACATAAATGAGCGTTAGTGTTACACTCTCAGACCGACCCTTGGAAACTTCTGAGTGCCGTTCCTTGTGTGTTTCATATTAATTTCCACATTTGGGTTTTAATTATTTGGTTGATGTGTGGCTTTCAGCCGAGTATCTTGGATTAATGTTCTTGTCTTGCCCTGAAGGCATGAGATTGTTGTTCTTTTACATGGGGCCTTCAGCCGAATTTTACATGAGATGTATTAAGATAGCCAGCCGGAGTGGCCGAGTGGTTCTAGGCGCTACAGTCTGGAACCGCGCGAAAGCGACGGTCACAGGTTCGAATCATGCCTCGGGCGTGGATGTGTGATGTCCTTAGGTTAGTTAGGTTTAAGTAGTTCTAAGTTCTAGGGGACTGATGACCTCAGATATTAAGTCCCATAGTGCTCAGAGCCATTTGAACCATTTTTTTGTTTTAAGATAAGGCCTGCCTTTTAAACTGAAACTCTTCTTTCTAGGGCTTAAGCCGTTAAATTATTTGCTGATGTGCGGCCTTCATCCGAGTTTTAATATTCTTAGATTAATGTTCTTGTCTTGTCCTTAAGGCATAAGATTGTTACGCTTTTGTATGGGGCCTTCAGCCGAATTTTGCATGAAATGTTTTAAGATAAGGCCTTCTGCCTTTTGATTGAAATTCTTCTTATTGCTTAATATGCGGCCTCCAGCCAAGTTCCACTAAAATTAAATTGCTAAGGCCTTCAGCCTCTTTTGACTGAAGATTTAGAAAATATTTTTGGGTGAAATCTCCAGTAGAACCTTGTATTTCAATTTCTTGCTAGGCTTTGTGTCTTGGATTTTGAGTGTGGCTTTTAGCCGATCTAAAGTTAATGAAAGGAGGCAGATTAAAGTTTTGAATGATTTGCATCCTTGTTATGATACTGTGTGTTGATAAATAAAGTTTGTATGTTGAGTGCAACTAACAGCAACTTATTTTGTCCCCTTTTCGCAACCTAATTCGCTCTGTCCTGCTAGCCCAGGCATTTCAGCACCTTCGAGCAAGCAGAAGTGCCGCAACGTAACGTGCCATTGAGTCGAATAATGTCTGAAGTAGTGCTGGAGGGAACTGACACTATCGATCCTTCAGGAATGTCCAGAAACGCGTAAGAGTTTGAGGGAATGGAGATCTCTTCTGAACAGCATGTTGCAAGGCATACCAGGTTTTTCAATAACGTTTATGTCTGGGGAGTTTGGTGGCCCACTGAAGTTTTTAAAATCATTAGAGTGTTCTTGGAGTCACTCTGTTGCAATTCTGGACGCGTGGGGTGTCGATTGCTCCTGCTGGAATTGCCCAAATCCGGCGGAATGTACAATGGACATGAATGGAGGCAGGTGATCAGACAGGATACTTACGTACGTGTCACCTGTCAGAGTCGTATATCATGTGTCCAATAGCACTACAACTGCACACGCCCCACACCATTACAGAGCCTAAACCAGTTTGAACAGTCCCAACTGACAGGCAGGGTTCACCGGCTGATGAGGTTGTCTGCATACCCGTACACGTCCATCCGCTTGATACAATTTGATGAGAGACTTGTCCAACCAGGCAACATGTTTCCAGTCATCAACAGTCCAATGTCGTTGTTGAAGGGCCCGGGCGAGACATAAAACTTTGTGTCGTGCAGTCATCAAGAGAACACGAGTGAGCCTTCCGGTCCGATAGTCCATATGGATGATATTTCGTGGAATGCGCTGACACTTGTTGATGGCCCAGCATTGAAATCTGCAGCAATTTGCGGTATGGTTGCACTTCAGGCATGTTGAACGATTCTCTTCAGTCGTCGTTGGTCCTGTTATTGCAGGATCTTTTCCCGGCTGCCGAGATGTAGGAGATTTGATGTTTTACCGGGTTCTCGTTATTCACGGTCGTACGGAAAAATCCCCACTTCATCGCTACCTCGGACATGCTCTGTCCCAAGGCTCGTGCACCGACTGTAACACCATGTTCAACCTCATTTCAATCTTGACAATCTGCCGTTTAGTAGCAGTAACCGATCTAACAACAGCGCTACTCACCTGTTGTCTTATATAGGCGTTGCTGACGGCAGCACCGTATTCTCCCTGGTTACATAACACTGTATTTGAATATGCACGCGTATACCAGTTTCTTTGGCGCTTGAGTGGCTTGAGTGTATAACTCCCGTTATGTACTGAATTATTCGTTCAATATCTTCAAATACTCTCTCAATCTCTTCATCTTCCGCTTGCGACGTGCGCATGTATACATGGACTACGGCTGGTGGCGACTATTTGCTGTAGATTCTACAGAGAACAACCTTTTCAGTAACTCATTCTCTTTCCTACCTTCCTGTTCCTAACTAACTGTAATGAGGTTATACATTTCCAGTTGCTTACGATATTACATTATCATGTCCAAAATTCGGACGTTCCTTAACCCGACTCGTAGATCTTTTCTTTGGTTATTGTATCTTTTACTCACGGTCTTCCCCAGGATATCCGAATGGAGGGCCATTCTGGAATCTTTTGACAATGGAGAGATCATCATGACACTTTTTCAATTACAAACGACGTGTCCTGTTGACACACATATGTATCTTCAATGCAGTGGTTTCCATTACCTCGTGCAACCTCATGTCGTCGATCATTGCTGAATCTTCCGCCTTTAGGGGTAGTTTCCCACCCCAAGGGCAATGGTGTGTCTTGAATCTACCGCTTAAGTTTCATTGCTAATCAAAGACCTTACCCCAGACCACGGGTGACCAGAATACCTGTCGTATATCGTTTTCAATCCCCTGAATTCTTTCTTGGTCCCTAACTCTGGTTGTATTCTCTTGGTGCTTGTAAATATCATATATTAACCACCTTTACCTGCAGCTTACCCACACTTTTCTCAGAATTTCAAAGATCTTGCACCATTTTATACTGTCGAGCGATTCTCAGGGTCGAAAATCCTGTGAACCGTATCTTGATTCTTTTTTCAGTCGTTCTTCCCTTAACAGCCGCAGCGTCAGAAGTGAATCTATGGTTCCTTCATCTTTCCTAAGGCCAAACTGTTCGTCATCTAACAGATACATAATTTCTTTACAATATTCACACACTTGGTCGTCCTGAACCATGTGGATGATGTTTTTAGGAAGTCTGATGCTGTAGCGCCAGTCTCATACATTGTTACATAGTCGTTTTGTTGACACTTCGCCCATTGAACTTAGAGATAGCGATGGATTGTTATTTGTCCCTTCTACCTTATTTCATGTTATATCCTCCACAGCTTTCTTTTAAATTCTGACTCTAGAACTGTAGCCTTTGTCTCTTCCCTATCGACTCCTGTTTTATTACTCTGTATTTTGAGGCTTTAAGTTTCACTTGCCAATGGATCGTCCATCTCGTCCCCAACATATCTGGAAATGTTTTAGAAAGGATGCTTGTACAGCTGGTATAAGAGGCACGCAGTAACCTTTTATCGAGGAATGATGTAACACGATTTTGCCGCTATCATACACCCGCTATTATACTTAATATCACGTATGTATATGATTTCACTATGTAAGAATGCATTCACAGATCTAGAGATGTTAACCATGGCTACACACACTGGTAACCGACAATAAAGGTTGTTTGCAAGCGATCTTGACTAAGAAATTAACCTTCCTCAGATGCCTTTGATTGTGATAGTTGTGTTGGCAAGAAGTATCTCCTTCATGACAGCATTCCAATAAGTACTTTCTCCTCCCCGTCTCCGTCTCTCAGCGGAGTTGTCGCGTCCCTATACACGTACAACCACGAGCTTAATAATTATGTTGATGATAATGTGGTCCCAGGTCTAAAAAAGGTACCTTTACCGGACTGAGAGGGAGTGTGTTTCATTGGATACTTAGCACTTGTAAATTTGGAGCGGAGAGTACAAGCTGGTGGATTTGTAAGAAATTAATACGAGTGCAAACATTTAAGGATACATTCTAAGATCAATTTATTTCCAATAATTCAAACTTATTTGGAGAGGTGTGTTAGAGATTCTTTATATCTTTACAAGTCAACTGTTGTACTCTACCACTTGGTATGTTAGTCAAAAACAATACTTCAAAGGGCTGTGAGCACTATGCGACTTAACTTCTGAGGTCATCAGTCGCCAAGAACATAGAACTAATTAAATCTTACTAACCTAAGGACATCACACAAATCCATGCCCGAGGCAGGATTCGAACCTGCGACCGCAGTATGTTAGTCAATTTTAGCAAATCGCAGTTTATGAGTTCTCCCTTTAACTTTCAGTGCAAGGCAACACTTGTTCCTCTGTATATTCTGACACACGGGAAATAGTAGCTATTCTTTGTTGTGTCTTACAAAATCACTCACAGGCGAAGACTTGTGCGAGAAAGGTCTTGTTCTTTCATATCTTGATACCCAAAATATATCAACTGTTACTTGTTGTTACCACCAGTGACAAACTCTACAGAGCCTGTTCTTTAATAACGAGCAGAAAACTGAAGATACTAGCTGTCGCCGGATACTTATCGGCCTCTCACTTGTCTTCCCACGAATGTGTGCCTCTTCTCATAGTTTACTGCAGCAGCATCTAGCAGTCACTACAGTGAATCCTACGCTCTGCTGTAGTACTGCTTCTTGGTACTGACTCCGATGTGATTGACTTTGCCGCGTGTGCTAGGCACTTATATACTGATTTCTCGGGGACATTTGGATGATTTTATCTCTCAGTGTTTCTTCCCCCTGATGTTACCGAACCTCTACCTAATTTCTGAAAACACCCAAGTTTGGTTGAAATGACTGAAACATATGCAGCCTTGTTAGGGTTTCTGTGTTCTGCCTTGCCTGCCTGGCAAGTATTACGAAAAGGTCTGTTGTTCCAGGGCAGAAGCCGTGGCTGTGAAAACCACCTTCGCCTCAGAGTTGACAATTACTCTCGCTCTACTTTCCGCCGCCCATATGCCACATGTCCTATATCTGAGGTAGTGAGATGGCTAAGTGGCGACACGTTCCACAGAGACAAGAGAAAGGTGTATTAAGAAACCCACAGGACACTGTCACAGCAAAAACTTGTTCCCGCAAAAATTAATACAAAAATCTCTTAATGTTCCATCAGGCGTAAGCCTCGAATAAAACAAAGTGAATTAAGATGAAGGGACATAGAGACTAATACAATGAAGTTTCCTACGGCAAGGAAGTGGAGTGTACTGGCGGAAGACAGCTCTCGGGAGTGATGGAGAGGTCCGAAGTCATGGTGCAGTGGCTCTACCTGGTTGTAATTGAAGGGGTACGGTAAGCCGGCACATGAGTTGAGCCAGAGCGTCAGCGGAGAACTGACGATGAACGGATCTACACCGCTATATATGATAACGTGCATCGTGTCATCCCAACACCATATCCGTACACCACCTTAATAACCATGAAGTCTCTTAAGTTAATACAAATTTACAGCCTACCTTCCGGCCGGATTGGCCGAGCGGTTCTAGGCGCTACAGTCTGGAACCGCGCGACCGCTACGGTCGCAGGTTCGAATCCTGCCTCGGGCTTGGATGTGTGTGATGTCCTTAGGTTAGTTAGGTTTAAGTAGTTCTAAGTTCTACGGGACTGATGACCTCAGAAGTTAAGTCCTTTAGTCCTCGGAGCCGTTTGACCATTTGAACAGCCTACTTATAAGATGTCACACTATGTTGCACTAACATTGTGGTAGGCCTTTAATCGGCTCTAATCATTGGCAAGCCAAAGATATCATTCTGCGATTCTGATTTATAATTATAGTTTGTTCTATTCTACATGTTTATGAGACGTGCTGAAACCGAGCTTTATGCAAGGAAGGTTTTGCACTACAGCTATATTTATTTAATTTCTTCGAAGTAGTGTCCGACACATTGAATACAACTCTCCATCCTCGGGAACTAATTCCCAAACCAGTTCTCCAAAGTTTATGTAGGGAGTAAGGCACACTCGGTGCCACAGGTCCTCAGAAGGTCCTTAGCACTTGAAAACTACATTTTTACTTCCGGAAATAGTGCAAAGTCACATGGAGAATGATATGGACTGCAAGGAGGGGCTCAAGAAGTTTTAGTCCTGAACCCCACCAATATTCGGTTCATGCTATGGCGCAGTGAGCTGGAGCGTCGTCGTAATGAAGGAGCCAAGTGTCCATTCTTGACTTCCGTCGCAGGTTCTTCGACGATTAAATTACTTTCGGCAGGCAGTGCTCAGTGCACCACTTAGCTATGACTGTCTCCTGAGCGTCCAAGACAAGACGCTCCACAATTCCACTCGATTTGAAAAAAAGTATCTATTACTTTCCTCTTTATCGATGGGGATTTTCTGATAACTAATGGTGTGTCGTCACCTTCAAAGGCCCAAACTTTGTTTTGAGTCTTAGTCGGCACGTCTCATTAGTACAGCCAAGTCTCGTTGCCTATCACGATGTTATTCACATATTGAAATTGTCCCTTAGACAACATCTATATCATCTCCCGGCATACGTCACAATTGGTGTCATCTGCTCTTACGGCAGTCTACGTGGCTCCCAGAGAGAACAAAGTTTCTTTACTTGCAAATGATAATGTAGAATCGAACAAATTGCTGCTGAATTTAGCTCTAAGGTATCCTCTACCTGCTTATAGGTCACTGTCTCTATCTAGCTTCCTTACAGCATCATTGTTTTCCTCCGTAAATACCTTTCGTGGCCTCCCTGTCCTCTCATTGTCCATCAGAGTGAAATTTCCTCTTTGGAATTCTCTGTATCACCTGAATATGATGTGGACACGCATCACTGAGTGTGAGAGTCATTTCTTCAAGTCACTGGTCTATGTTTAAACCATGCGCGAAGTTGCAGTACTGCCCGAATCTCACTTCGTGACCACGGTGGCGTAGCAGGCAATTCAGACTAACCCTGCTAGTGAACGGCCGCGCCAAGACTTGGCACAGCACATTCAATGCAAGTGTGAAGTATTCTCAGGAAAGAGCAACAAACTACCTCCTGTGACTTATTCTTGCGTCGTATTTCAAAACGTTCCTAGTGCCCTTTGTGCGAGTGATAATGCCTCGCAATTCTATGTGTAACGGGACTTTTTCCACTCGTTTATATTTCATCTGAAGCCAAAATTAAATTACATACATACATCACTAACATAAAATGTAAATGGAATGTGATCAGCTAGTCGGAGTTAATGAAGTCCCCCAATTTGTTGGACCATTTTCTCTAGAAAAGGGAGCCGCACTAGAAAAATTTTGGTATGCCTTCCATGATGTGTCATGTTACATGGTAAGTGCCACCCACTGCTTTTCTCTAGAAAAGGGAGCCGCACTAGAAAAATTTTGGTATGCCTTCCATGATGTGTCATCTTACATGGTAAGTGCCACCCACTGCTTTTCTCTAGAAAAGGGAGCCGCACTAGAAAAATTTTGGTATGCCTTCCAAGATGTGTCATCTTACATGGTAAGTGCCACCCACTGCTTCTGGTCGGTTTCCCGATAGAACTTGTGCCCATATCACAGCTACGTGTCATAATGTTGGTAGAACAGTTTTTAGGGGATATGTTTTCGTCTTGATCATGATTTTTTATGCATCTCTTACATTATGACTTCTCTTTGCTTCTGCTCTTGAGATTTACAATAAACGTCATTTAATGGCGACACGTATCAAGTTATATGTCGTTAGTGACGACTTTGGAATCTGCAACACTATTGGTTCAAATGGCTCTGAGCACTATGGGACTTAACATCTGTGGTCATCAGTCCCCTAGAACTTAGAACTACTTAAACCTAACTAACCTAAGGACATCACACAACACCCAGTCATCACGAGGCAGAGAAAATCCCTGATGCCGCCGGAAATCGAACCCGGGCGTGGGAAGCGAGAACGCTACCGCACGACCACGAGCTGCGGACTGTCACACTATTCTTAGGAGAACACTTCATATCGTGTGTAATTACTTCAACAGCAGAGGTCCATGTTTTCTAAGCTCAGGGTAAAATTATTTATTTTCTATTCGTCAACAACCTTTCAACATACAGGGTCACATTTCAGTATTGACAGTTTAAAGAAGCGAATGGTGTCCAGGTGTAAATACACTGAAACCAAAACAGAGCATTTATAGCGCAACAGATCTGGACAGGTACACATCTGTGTTTGATACATGACAGTATATCTCGTATGTTAGAACAGTGCCTTTAGTGAATACGATTAAGAAAGGGTCATTTATTGTTTTCAAATGTCACTGTCCTTTCGCAGTGTGCTAGGGACTAATTATTAAATTTCTTTGGCCTTAATGAGTGTTTTGCGTTAAAAAATCTTAGTGAATAACATCAAAAGATATAACTGAGCTTAATACTTCACAACTGATCTGGCACAGATGACCATAATGCGAGGAGTAAGTGAACTATTGAAAGAAGCGGCTCTTTAGTCTGTCGTTTGCACGACTGATGTAGCTCGGTGTAAGAAAGAGAAACAGAGAGAGAGAGAGAGAGAGAGAGAGTGAGAGAGAGAGAGACAGAGAGATCATGTATCCAGTAAGAGTAACACGGTTGTTCTATTCCAAATCACATCTTACACCATAGATAGGCAATCGTCCTTCAAATTCGTTGGGACATTCATTTATAAATGGGGATTCGGTGAACTCAAGCATTAGCCCAATTAGATATAAACTGAAACCTTTGACTCTGTAGCAATGAAAATTAAAGGAACCAAGGAATGGCTCTTTTTGGTGATGTTGATATTATGGACATGATGCGGTGGTCTAATGCATTTCCTGGGGGGGAGTTATTTCATCTCTTCCTGTGCGAGACCTTACGAAGACGTATACTTGTTTAGTTGGTCGAAAATGTCGAACTATCACTATTTTACATTAATGATAAAGTTGCCCACAAGAGTGAGAAATAGGTCGTATTTATTCTAGTTTTGGTCATATCATGCCAATCTCCTAAAATAACTTTTCACATTATGTATATTCAACAGCAGTGCGCTGTAGTTAGGAGAAACTTTAACATATGAAAATTTCGGGAAGCGAAACAAGGTTATGTTAAAAATTAGCAACGTCTCCATTGTGTCTGTGGGTGTCTCCTGCAGAAGGCAACAAAACGTTGTGCACAGAAATACGCCTTAGTCCACTTTCTGAAGTTCCGTAAACTAATGTAATCAAAACAAATACCGCCCAAGAAATCTGTATGATTGAAAGTTTCTGTCTATTTTGAGAGTGAAATAATAATAAGCGGATCCAGTTGCTGCTGAGCCAATCTGGGAAATTGGAAGTTTATGTAATACAGTAGACCAGATAAAGGGTGAGTCAGGAGGAAAAGTACACGCCTTCAGGGGACACATTATTAATGATTCCGAAGAGCAAACTTCAGACGTACATATGCCGTATTCCGAATACTTTCAAAGGCAGAATATATTTCATATCTTTTTCTTCGTGAACTCGCAATCTGCACGCTCCAGGGAAAACGTTTCGCGGTGGTAGGAATGTTAACTACGTTACATTTCCGAGAAAAAGGTCCTGTAGAGTTTTTTTCTATGACTAAGAGTTTGCTCAAAGAGAGCGTAAAAATTTCGAAAATCTCACACGATGTGTATGGACTGTGTCATAGGCTGTTTTTGTTGGCCAATCTGAGGTAGTTTTCCGACTTGATAGACCACAAGTGTCCCATGTCGAACTTTTCGTCTCAACTCTCTGTACATTATTGTGGTAAATTTCAAACGATGACGATGTTTGAATAATGCAGAAAATAAATAGTCATGTATATTACATGTGTTCTGCCTTGCAAACCATTTGGTACAGGACGTAAGTCCCTTTGAAGGTTTCTGTTCAGAATCACTAATGCTACCAGATTTAAGAGCATGTACCTTTTGTCCTGAGTCGCGTTGTATACGTTGCGAACGGATAATGACCTTGCACTTCGTACTCACCTGCAGCCTTAATTGCTTCATTATTCGCAACTTGCGACGGAAAGACGAGCTGCAGTGCACCCGAGCGCACGGCACTGGTTACGGCGTGTTCTGAGAAACTTGGCCGTTAAACCGTTCAGCGGTGTCGGGTAGACTGCAGCGGTGCCGCCGAGGCAGCCTAAATTACAGCGTAAACATTTTAGCAACAACACCACCGGTGTCGGCGCCGCCGCCCCAGTAGCAAACTGTGCGCCCAGCTTCTTTAAATGGCTCGTTGCGAGTCGCCCGCTTACCTGCCCGCCAGCCTCCGTGCTGAATACCACCAAGGCGGGGCGCACTTGTTCCGGTTTATAAAGCGGAGGGCCGTAGTAATTAAATAACGCAATTAAAGGATTCCGCCCGGGGCGCAGCGTGGTGGGGACGGGCGCCGCCGTGAATCATTACGACCTCAAGGGCCCCAGATTTCTGATACTCGCCGCCGATGTGGAGGTTCAGACAGCGCCTCTAATTTGCAATGGAGTAAGAAGTGCTGTCCCGCGGTCCCGCCGGCGCTCTTAGCCTCGCTATCGCAATTGAGGTTTCCGCCACCCTCTCCGTCGTTCCCCCGTGCTGCGCCACGCGAAGAGCCAGCCAGGACGCGGGATCCAGCCCTTCATTATGGGCTCGCGTCGCCGGTTCGCAGCGGAAGCACTTAACGCCCTTTCCTTTTTCCGTAACACCCCTCCCCCCCCGTCCAATATCCAATTTGCACTTTTCTCTCCTTCCCGGCTCACATTTACGCGGCAGTTTTTCCGGTATAGCGGTCGTAAAGGGGCCTCTTCCCGCTATCGTTGCCGACGTACATCGAACGTCTTCTAACCTCATCTCCAGAATTTTTTAATTACTCTATTTGAACCCTTTTCTTCACTGAAATCTACCAAACGCAGACCCGTTTACGGAGAAACTTAAGTGCTTGAAATGGTAGAATGTTTATTGTTGGTAAAGTAATTGAAGCTCAAGTAATTAAAATGGTCATATGAGAAATAATAAAATCGGTTCAGTTCTTGGTAAATCTTGATGAGACAAAATCCAACAAAAATTAACATTATTACTATGCCCTAATTTCATGCCCAAAGCACGCAAAGATAATATGTTGTTGTTGTTGTGGTCTTCAGTCCTGAGACTGGTTTGATGCAGCTCTCCATGCTACTCTATCCTGTGCAAGCTTCTTCATCTCCCAGTAATTACTGCAACCTACATCCTTCTGAATCTGCTTACTGTATTCATCTCTTGGTCTCCCTCTGCGATTTTTACCCTCCACGCTGCCCTCCAATGCTAAATTTGTGATCCCTTGATGCCTCAAAACATGTCCTACCAACCGATCCCTTCTTCTAGTCAGGTTGTGCCACAAACTTCTCTTCTCCCCAATCCTATTCAATACCTCCTCATTAGTTACGTGATCTACCCACCTTATCTTCAGCATTCTTCTGTAGCACCACATTTCGAAAGCTTCTATTCTCTTCTTGCCCAAACTAGTTATCGTCCATGTTTCACTTCCATACTTGGCTATACTCCATACAAATACTTTCAGAAACGACTTCCTGACACATAAATCTATACTCGACGTTAACACATTTCTCTTCTTCAGAAAGGATTTCCTTGTCATTGCCAGTCTACATTTTATATCCTCTCTACTTTGACCATCATCAGTTATTTTACTCCCTAAATAGCAAAACTCCTTCACTACTTTAGGTGTCTCATTTCCTAATTTAATTCCCTCAGCATCACCCGATTTAATTTGATTACATTCCATTATCCTCGTTTTGCTTTTGTTGATGTTCATCTTATATCCTCCTTTCAAGACACTGTCCATTCCGTTCAACTGCTCTTCCAAGTCCTTTGCTGTCTCTGACAGAATTACAATGTCATCAGCGAACCTCAAAGTTTTTACTTCTTCTCCATGAATTTTAATACCTACTCCAAATTTTCCTTTTGTTTCCTTTACTGCTTGCTCAATATACAGATTGAATAACATCGGGGAGAGGCTACAACCCTGTTTCACTCCTTTCCCAACCACTGCTTCCCTTTCATGCCCCTCGACTCTTATAACTGCCACCTGGTTTCTGTACAAATTGTAAATAGCCTTTCGTCCCTGTATTTTACCCCTGCCACCCTCAGAATTTGAAAGAGGGTATTCCAGTTCACATTGTCAAAAGCTTTCTCTAAGTCTACAAATGCTAGAAACGTAGGTTTGCCTTTTCTTAATCTTCCTTCTAAGATAAGTCGTAAGGTTAGTATTGCCTCACGTGTTCCAACATTTCTACGGAATCCAAACTCATCTTCCCCGAGGTCCGCTTCTACCAGTTTTTCCATTCGTCTGTAACGAATTCGCATTAGTATTTTGCAGCCATGACTTATTAAACTGATAGTTCGGTAATTTTCACATCTGTCAACACCTGCTTTCTTTGGGATTGGAATTATTATATTCTTCTTGAAGTCTGAGGGTATTTCACCTGTCTCATACATCTTGCTTACCAGATGGTAGAGTTTTGTCATGACTGGCTCTCCCAAGGCCATCAGTAGTTCTAATGGAATGTTGTCTACTCCCGGGGCCTTGTTTCGACTCAGGTCTTTCAGTGCTCTGTCAAACTCTTCACGCAGTATCTTATCTTCCATTTCGTCTTCATCTACATCCTCTTCCATTTCCATAATATTGTCCTCAAGTACATCGCCCTTGTATAAGCCCTCTATATACTCCTTCCACCTTTCTGCCTTCCCTTCTTTGCTTAGAACTGGGTTTCCATCTGAGCTCTTGATATTCTTACAAGTGGTTCTCTCCAAAGGTCTCTTTAATTTTCCTGTAGGCAGTATCTATATTACCCCTAGTGAGACAAGCCTCTACATCCTTACATTTGTCCTCTAGCCATCCCTGCTTAGCCATTTTGCACTTCCTGTCAATCTCATTTTTGAGACGTTTGTATTGCTTTTTGCCTGCTTCATTTACTGCATTTTTATATTTTCTCCTTTCATCAATTAAATTCAATATTTCTTCTGTTACCCAAGGATTTCTATTAGCCCTCTTCTTTTTACGTACTTGATCAACTGCTGCCTTCACTACTTCATCCCTCAGAGCTACCCATTCTTCTTCTACTGTATTTCTTTCCCCCATTCCTGTCAATTCTTCCCTTATGCTCTGCCTGAAACTCTCTACAACCTCTGGTTCTTTCAGTTTATCCAGGTCCCATCTCCTTAATTTCCCACCTTTTTGCAGTTTCTTCAGTTTCAATCTGCAGTTCATAACCAGTAGATTGTGGTCAGAGTCCACATCTGCCCCTGGAGATGTCTTACAATTTAAAACCTGGTTCCTAAATCTCTGTCTTACCTATATGTAATCTATCTGATACCTTTTAGTATCTCCAGGATTCTTCCAGGAATACAACCTTCTTTCATGAATCTTGAACCAAGTGTTAGCTATGATTAAGTCATGCTCTGTGCAAAATTCTACAAGGCGGCTTCCTCTTTCATTTCTTCCCCCCCAATCCATATTCACCTACTATGTTTCCTTCTCTCCCTTTTCCTACTGACGAATTCCAGTCACCCATGACTATTAAATTTTCGTCTCCCTTCACTACCTGAATAATTTCTTTTATCTCGTCATACATTTCATCTATTTCTTCATCATCTGCAGAGCTAGTTGGCATATAAACGTATACTACTGTAGTAGGCATGGGCTTCGTGTCTATCTTGGCCACAATAATGCGTTCACTATGCTGTTTGTAGTAGCCAACCCGCACTCCTATTTTTTTATTCATTATTAAACCTACTCCTGCATTACCTCTATTTGATTTTGTATTTATAACCCTGTATTCACCTGACCAAAAGTCTTGTTCCTCCTGCCACCGAACTTCACTAATTCCCACTATATCTAACTTTAACCTATCGATTTCCCTTTTTAAATTTTCTAACCTACCTGCCCGATTAAGGGATCTGACATTCCACGCTCCGATCCGTAGAACGCCAGTTTTCTTTCTCCTGATAACGACGTCCTCTTGAGTAGTCCCCGCCCGGAGATCCGAATGGGGGACTGTTTTACCTCCGGAATATTTTACACAAGAGGACGCCATCATCATTTAATCATACAGTAAAGCTGCAAAGATAATATAAAAACGTGAAATCAAAATGTTACTTTAAAACACTATATCAGATTTTATGTCACGAATATCATCAGTATGTTTTATGTGCTGCTGACCGTTTCTTAGGAATTAAGAATATCACTCGGCTGGTACGGACGTTAGATACAGGTCGTTTGCAAATGACTACTATGTCAGTCGCAAATGATCAGTTATAGCTCACAATGCTTAAAATTAATTCTTCAGCAAATACAATGCTGCATGAAACTGAGATAACGGTCGAGTGTCTGTTCTAATTCTATTAATCTTCATTTTCTGCCTATAGTAAACAGCAAATATTTCTTCTTCTTCTTTTTCTACTTCTTCTTTTGCTTCTGTTGCTGCTGCCTAGAGTTGAACCTCATGGTCTGCCCCATTTCGCGACTAACTGTTGTCGCATTTCTTGGGTGGCCGTCCGGTTGGTCGCTTCCCTTGCGGTCGTCCAAGTTTACAAAGTTTAGCTGGTCTTGTGGAGTCCATCATTCCCACATAATCCTTCCAATTTCTTTTTCTTGTCTTCATCCATTTATTGTATTCGACACTGTTCCCTTATCGATACAGTCCTTATTTCTACCACTAGGTTGCTCCCTGGATCTGTCTTAGTACCTTTCAATTTTCTTGGTATCCTACCTTCCTTCGTGACACAGTTAAATAAAATATGACGTTGTTGATACAACACTTGATCCTACAATACTTGATCCCCATATTTTATTAATATATCATATATACCACTTAGCCCTGTCGAATTTCTATATTTAGGTCATTTTATTACACTGCTTATTTCCTGCATGGAGAAATTATCTTCATGTCATTTTCTGTACTTTGGTGTCTAGCTTGAATTTCCACTTTGTTACATTTTGTATAGTGTAATTTAAAATAATTTTCCCACTGAATCTTGCTTATTATATAAGTTGATAGTGAAGGGAGAAGAGAGTAAGGGAAAGGGAAAGAATTGATGCTATCAGCTACATCGGGACTTTATGCGGAAGCAGGGACGAGGAGAAAAAAAGCGTGACAGACCGGAACTCGAACCGGGGAACTCCTGTATACTTTTTTTTGGCAGGTGCTCTGTCATCGTTTTCATACCATAATTGTTTTTTTTTTTCATTGCGGAAGTAGAGCAGGTTAGTGCAAGCAGGGTGTGCAGGGGTCAAAACTCGACGTATGGCTGCGATGCCTCCCACTTTCCGTCCCTGTACCACCGCCTCAATTTTTTTTTTTTTTTTTGTGTGGAGCAGAAAGTCAGATTAAATTGAAAATCTTTGTTCATGTCATTGTGTCCTCCACGGGGTAAAGAATGTAAGTAAACAACAAAAAACAAAATTAAAATATAAATAAAACGTAAATGCTGCCCTTTCAGCGCAACCAACATTAGACACTACACCTACTGCAACACCCGATCAAAATGTCCATCTACCCTTCTAACCCACCATTATGGCTGAGTACATATTCACGAAGAAAGGGTTCATAGGTTCTGTCACTTGTTCCCGTCCGTTTCGTACAACTGACATACACATGAGGTTAACTTATCACACCCAGCACTATCCAAGTATTTTGAGGATCCAACAATACACTACCGAGATAATTAGAAAAGTACTGACGGTAGCGCGGATGGCGGCGTAGATGAGTGGATCGTTCCAACAGGAAGGCCCGTAAATGGGGAAATTACTTGTCACCATCACGGTTCAGATACAATGTGGTCCAACCTTTGATCCACATCACTGCATACATCATAGTAAGTGGATAAAACGTCATATCTGGGATAAGAAACTGACTGACTGCTGTAGGGGTCGTTCGCTGAATGAGGGCCAACATCAGTCTCGCCAACTTCGGCATCCCCAAGGAAGACGGTGTTCATCTGTATCAAGTAGACGGCATTGGGGGGGGGGGGGGGGGCATAACAGAGATTCTGTCACATGAGTGGAATGGAGTCTTTGGTGATTCATGTATTTGTGGATGACCGCCAAATACCAGACCACCCTAACATCGATATCGATAAGAGCGCTATGCACTGAACGTCGGACCACCGACTAAGTAACCGAGGGTAGATGGCTTTCAAACGAATTTAGATGATGGCCTTGCATCATGTGGCGATAAACGTCAAGGGCCGTATGTAGTCGGTCAGTCGGCAGGTCAGTGCTGAATAAGTGAAAAATGGTTCAAATGGCTCTGAGCACTGTGGGACTCAACTTCTGAGGTCATTAGTCCCCTAAAACTTAGAACTAGTTAAACCTAACTAACCTAAGGACATCACACACATCAGTGCCCGAGGCAGGATTCGAACTTGCGACCGTAGCGCTCTCGTGGTTCCAGGCTGCAGTGCCTAGAACCGCACTGCCACTTCGGCAGACGAATAAGTGAAGTCCACCTAGAAATTCATTTATGTGAAATAGTGTCGACAAAATATGCGACACTGCAACTGGTGGCTCGTAAAAGGCGGGGGCCATTTCTTCTCTCAGAATTCCCATGAATCTGTGCTGGCAGGGAGTCCACATGTTGATGTTGATTATCGTGGTCACACATAATGCAGCTGCACTAACCTCGACATTGACCATTCCAAGATCGTCTTTGTGAGTGTGTGTCTAAGCCGTGGTCGCCTCGCCCTGATGCCGTTTTTGTTTATTGGGATTTTGTCACCATAGAGTGATGTCTTATTGCTCCCTCAGTTACTATCTGAACGAGTTGCTCACTTGCCTCCGTCAGTGGCAGCAGCAGCGTTTATCGATACTAGTACTGCTGTACCTTCTTGGGTTGGCGGCTATATTTCCGTGTCGTGGTGTGTGTGAGGCAGTTGGTCGGTTGCGACACAGCAGCGAGGAAGTCTCCGCAGCGTGGGGTTAGGCCAGGGCCATTGGCGGGGCGCACGCACGGTCGGAGTTGTGTGGCTCTAGCTGCGAGAGCTGCAAAGTTCGTCGCCCACCAAACTTGCAGGCTTGAGTTGAGTAATCAGTGAACCTGTTATGAAACCTCAATTGCTCCGACATCTCTTCGTTGATTGCTGGTTGTTGCTTCCTGGGTGGTTCCTGCAAGCAGCAATGTGATGCTGTGCTGGAGTCGGCAAAATTTTGCAGCTGTCTCTCTGTTCGGTGTTGGACTTTTGAAATGATTATAATTTATTAATGAAGTGCACCAGTGGTATCTTCTGCCTTGTGGCCGTTAACGTTCCGGTTACCTGCCCTGGTCGTTAGCATAGTTTTCCGGCAGTGTGTTTTCCTCGCCGTGTTGATGATGTCCGGCGTGGCGTGTAGTTCGACAGCTTGATGTTGTTCTCCCTTTCTCTTTCAGTGGTTATTGTGCCATGACTGTGCTTAGATGCCAATTATTAAGACATAGTCCAGCTGCGATCCACGTCCTCGCTGATATTTTTGGTTGTCGTCCCGTTGGTTTTGGTGAAAGGGAATTGATTAGGTTGTTGATTGGTTCTTCAGCCATACCTAGGTCGTGCTGCCTGACTCACCTAAACTGTTGTTGGGATTTACTGCTGAACCTTGGAACACTTATGAGCACCACTGTTCTGTTCTTTGTGATTGTGATTTTCTTTGTCACAAGTACTGTGCCATGCCTTTACACATAAAGTTTGGGTGAATGCCATATACTGAACATAGAACAGACAAAATCGCGCCTTTTGAATCGCGCGCCAAAACCAAGACAACCAATCAGAGACTGTGCTCGACATCTATTGAGCAGCCCACAGAGCATCCCAGGGTGCCCCAGAGAGCATCCCAGAGTGCCCCAGGGAGCTAAAACACCAAGAAGAATCGCTTCTCGGCTTTTGGCAAGATCAATGTGTAGTATTTGTGGCCCTTAAAAGGGCCGATTTGAGAACTGCTTTCAATGATTATATAAAGTACAATCATCAACAATACGACAATCTTCCAAAGAAGCAGGACCACTAGCCTTCACCCATTCATGGACCTACTTTATTTTGTGGTGCGAAGTTAAATTTTTCTTTAATGAAAGTTTCTTCTTCTTCCAGTTTGGGTAACGGATGGATGACTGTAGCTTTCGTTGCTTGTAACAATGCAGGAAGAGCAGGTTTGGAATCCTTTGAAACTAGGGAAATCCTAGCTTACCGTACTATACCTGTTTCTGAGATTATTATTGCTAGTGAGTGTTCCTACCTTTTACCGCACGGGAGTTTGTCTTTGTCTTGTCGTAGACGTTGTAAGATAAATTCCGATTATAGTATTCACTTAACTTCGCACTTATGGGTAAAAAGAATGAAGTAAGAGGAGTAGGTAAAACTACTCAATTTGTTCTTATTCATGGACCTACTTTATTTTGTGGTGCGAAGTTAAATTTTTCGTTAATGAAAGTTTCTTATTTTAAGAATAGTCCCTCAGCCGTGTTTTATTTAAAACTTTTGTTTGCTCTGTATGTAGGCCTTCAGCCGTGTTTGCTTAAAAATCTGTGTCTTGCTGCCATAATGTTAAATTCCTGTCTGTAAGGTTTCTCTTTAATTATTTTGAATTCTTAAAATGGCCTTCAGCCATACTGTGCAAATGCTTAAGCTTTGGATTTAATTATTTTCAATAATTGTTTGAGCCTTCAGCCGTCAAGATATTTGAAGTTTTGTCAATATGGTTTTCTGTAGTACTGTGTAAATGCTCGTCTTTAAAGGTTGCCTTTTATTATGTTGAAAAATTATTGGGCTTTCAGCAGAGAAATTAATTTAAATTTTCCTTAACATATCTTTTAGCCGATATTTATAAATGCTTGCCTTTTAAAGAATTTCCTTTGCTGATCTGAAATATTATTTGGGCCTTTAGCCGAGAAGAAATTTTAATTTTACTTAAGTAAGCCCTTCAGGTGTTTGTCTAAATCTTTGTGCCTAAAAGGAATTATTAAAGGATATTTTAATTTTGCTTATGTAAGGCCTTCAGCCGTTTCTCTAAATCCTTGTGTTTTAAAAGAAATTATTTAAACTATGTTTTTGAGAAGTTACTTAGGCCCTCAGCCGTGAATTGATCCTTGTCGTTTTACTTATTTTAAAGAGAAAACTGTGCACTGAATTTCTAGGAATAAAGTTGTGTGTTCGTGTGTAAATAACAGTAACTGACCTTGGCTCCTTTCCACAACCTGATCCGCTCAGTCCTGCGAAACCAGAATTCAATGTCGTATCGCCATTTGTTGATCATTCACGCCGTGGCGAAATAACCAAACACTGCCTGTAAACTGCGTGCTATATTCTTCGACATCAGGAGGACCATAGCCAGATGTGATATCCACCACGCCAGATAGATGTTAACATAAGCAACCCACTGGACGTTGTTGAAAGATAACAACCCATTGGACCTTGTTGAAAGATGACACGTAGCTATGGATATCAATAGGTTTGCCTTGTAGGAAACGAGTATAGGTGAGGTGTGACATCCATCGATTGTCACATGTACAGACAATCGTCAAGCATTTGGCCGTGGATATAGGGCCCAGCTCCCTTTTCAGAGGCCGCTGCCGATGACCATCCTTCGAGTTAAAGTGTCTTCCGGTTATGGCACCGCATTTGGCAGTCCAGCAGAACAGTGATCCTTGGACTTCCTCTGGCAAGCACACTAAAAACACCAGATCGTCCACATACACACGGGAGACGAAGGTATGGTCTCTCAACGTACCTCCCTACAGCCGGCATCGTAGTCCGTGCCACATCGGCTCCATGGCAACGGCACACGTAATCACCGACATGGGAAAATCTTGCCACACAGAGAGGGCGATAGTGATCTTGTCCGTTATACCACTGTATGTTCGTTGACCGTAACTTGTAAAGTCAATCCACGCAGAAGCCGCATGACGTTGTTTATGAAGGACCTTTTCAAAGTAGTGGTCGCAATCTGCGCACATGTGACACACCTCCGTCCGACATAAGGACGGCAACGACAAATGCAGTGGCAGGTGCACTACAGCGTTCATCAGTCGTTGGTGCATCGTAACCTGACGGGGGACCATAACATCATAGAATATACGATAAAACCCTATCACAAGACCATCTGGCCCCACCAATTTGTTAGTGGCCCATTTCGGAGGGCGTCAGCGATGTACACCGCCGTTATGGTGTCCGTGAGGGTCGCCATCGTGTCTCCATTGAGGGTTCAAGGCAGCAAGTGGAGGACGTCGTCTCTGTATCACCTTGGTCTTGTGTAGCGTAGAACCGCCGGTAATGATCCAAAAAGGCGTTGGCGGTATTCTTTTTGGTCTTCAGGCACCGGTAATCCGAGATATCTAACTTGGTGATCTATGTCCTTCGATATCTGCGACGTTCGCGGATAATGCGATGCATGGCCGTTCCTTCACCCCTGATCCGGCCTTAACTATGCGCGCGCACAAGCGTGCCGTCGAGTAGGCGTAGTGATCTTTGCTTGCAATCGCCGAACCTCAGTCTGACGTCCTAGCGATGGTGCTCCGGAGCATATTTTTCACAGTAGCATAAAACTATGTTCTATAGTGTGCTGTTGTCAATATGGTCTCTCGACCACAGTTCGTCATCACACGTTGCAGTACAAGTTTTGCGCAATCGAGGCACATTGAATCGTGGAAGGAAACGTCGTATGCTATCTCTACAGTTTCTGCATACACTCTGGATCCCCGAGGAACGATACATTCATTCTTCATGCTCTTCTGCTCCTTCGTACCCTCCGTCATGGGTGGGAGATGGTGCAGAGGTAGGTATCATAATCGGTAAAGTCCCTGGGAGACAGACCCCACCAAGGCGACTCGCCTTACTCGGATAATGTAGTGTGTCCCTGTATGTTGCCGTGAATACTCCGCCAGGTACCGACGAGGCGAAGGTTTGCACCAGGCGTTAGAGTTCTCTGCACATGCTAAAGTATGGTATCTCATCCTGTGGTGACAGGACACAATTGAAGTCACACCCTGTGATAATATGATCGTAGCGTCCCTTTGGCTACTGGCGTGACCTCCAGGACATAAAATCTTGCAAGGTCTCTCCTCTTCTCCGTGGGCCTACACATTCACAATCCTGACGCCCTGATATGTGACAGCAAGTCCTCGTGCCGACGGGAGATAAAGAAGTCTTCCTTCACGAGAATGGCCGTACCACTGCCATTACCTGCGTACAGCGCCTAAAAACTTCGTATCCCTGAATAGATGGGAACTGGTCGAGGCGCACTTCCTCGAGGAGAGCGAAGTCGAAGTCTGCAGCCCGAAAAATTTCACGAAACATCTGCAGCTTGACCTCGGAACTGCTGGTATTAAGGTTGATGGTTTTTAATTCATTGGACCTGGCACGGGGAAGCGGTATTCTTGGTACCTGTTGGGGAAGGTGGAGATGCGAGACCCGAAGATGGTTTCGCTGCCAACAACGGGTCATCTCCTAACCGTCGTGATGTGAAGCAACAGAAACAGCTTAAGCTACTGCAGCAGACGTCACGTCCTCGACATAGACGGTCTACGCAGTGAGGCTTGTGCTGCGATTGCCACTCGGAATTAAAGGGCTTGAAGGTTGCAGCTCAGTTTCCAATCGAATCCTGGTAGGGGAACAGACGATCATATCTTTCTGGTCGTCAAAGCTCTTCGTCTTCTTTTGACAGCGTTTTACAGCTGTCGGGAGAAACGATAGTCTCTTTAGAGCCCGTTCTTATGTGACGTCGTATCCGACGACCACTGGGGGGATGGGGGGGAGGAAAATTGTTGCTCATCGTCCATTGAGGTCGATGCCTCTGTCGACAGTCAATGATCGGATGGGACTGAAGGACTCCCATGTATGTCAACGAGGGCACCGTCCGATCGGGCGTTGTCTAGTCCTCGTCCGTCGGCAGTAGCGTGGTGCGACGTTGCATACTGCTTGATCTGACATGTCGCTCTTGACAACAAAATGGTTCAAATGGCTCTGAGCACTATGGGACTTAACTTCTGAGGTCATCAGTCCCCTAGAACTTAGAACTACTGAAAAACCTAACTAACCTAAGGACATCACACACATCCATGCCCGAGGCAGGATTCAAACCTGCGACCGTAGCTGTCACGCAGTTCCAGACTGTAGCGCCTAGAACCGCTTGGACACTCAGGCCGGCGCTCTTGACAACATACCCAATAGTTTTTAGGCTGGTCGTCTTAAGTTACGATGGCATGGCATACGTCAATGCTCATATAGGGTGAGATATGTTTGGTAACTTCTATGTGCACCTAGCGCACCCATTCAGAGGTGGGTACGTGGTGAAATGTCCCCATCATTCCTCCGAGTGACTTATCACAGTAGTTTTTTTTTTTTTTTTTTTTTTTTTTTTTTAGGATCCGTTCAACATCCTCGTCGTCCACCAGTTTCAAGTAGACCACACTGCTCACGAGTAAAAACTGCTCAGTTTCCGCTGTTAGTGGTTGAGCAGAAGTGGGCCGCATGACTGAACTTCAATGCCTACTTTCGTTGTGAAAATATCAGGGTGCTTCGAAGGAAGTAAACTTCACGGAGACTGCTGTAAGTCACTATAATTCCGTGCGCGGGCTAATGCGACAGGGACGTAAACACGACGTCCGATCCGCTGCGAAGGCAGACTGCTGTTTACTAGGCTATTACGTTAACCAATGAGCCACGCGGCTACAGTGTTTATCGTAAATGTACGGCCTTCCTCGGCGCCCTCCCAGGCTGACTCATATTTCCACCCAGCGCCACCTGTCCGCTGGCCCCTTTCATGTTGTCAATTCTGGCTAATTTTAGATTCCCGCAGGAGGGCGAACGATCATGTGCGCCCGCACTAAAAGGTTCCGGATTCATAGCCCATGTGTGGATCCACATTATAGTTCAGGCTCCGGCGGGAATCTAAAATTGGCGACCATGGAGGACATGGACGGATTCTGCGAATAGGTGGCATCGGGTGGAGGTGTGAGTCAGCGGGGTAGGCTTGCCGATAAGGGCCGTACATTTGTGTAAAACACTGTGTCCGTGTGGTGCAGTCATTAACGCAGTTGTCTAGTGAACAGGAGATCCGAGGTTCGAGTTCCGGTACTGTACGCATTTTCGCTCGTCGCTGATGCTTCCGCATAAAGTTCCGACGCAACTGATATCATCAGTTACTTCCCTTTCCTTTCCCGCTCCACCTGCAAATTACAAAATCTGTATCACAGCTGCGGATTCCGGATATTGTCCGTTCTTTCAGAAGTCCGAAAGAACAAACACCACTCATTCATGGAATATTGCTTACATCGTGCATCTAAATGTCTTCTTTAACATCCTTCCTTTGATTTTGGAGGCTCCACCACCATAAAGATCTCTCTCCCTATGTTTTGTGTATCGCTCCTAACAAGCCTCTTTTTTTTCAAATACCCGAGTTCACCCTATTGTGAAAGATCTTGTACTTTTTATAATCTTCTTGACGTTTCATACCCAATACAATTATAAAATTAGAAATTTCTGGTAAGTTCTATGGGACCAAACTGCTGAGGTCATCGGTCCCTAAGCTTACATACTACTTAATCTAACTTAAAATAACCTACGCTAACGACAACACACACAACCATAGTATGAAAGCTTTCACGACCGGATGACATATCTTTGGTAAACCTTCCGGGATGTAAGGTCGTGGTCCATGAAACTCTTCAGCTCCTAACGTGAGTCGGCAAGACTCACCGGAGGAGAAACACCCCTCTGAAGATGTCCAGCGCAGCTCTGGACGAAACGTTAGGAGCTGAAGAGTTTCATGGACCACGACCTTACATCCCGGAAGGTTTACCAGAAGATACACACAACCATGCCCAAGTGAGGACTCGAAACTCCGACGGGGGTAGCCTCGCGAACCGTGACAACTATCAAGAAAATCGCTCAAAATACTATAGAAACACATGGAATCTGATAGTATGTCAAACCAAGTTGCTGTGACTAGATTAAATGTAAAGTTTTTGAAAACCACAAACTATATTGTAATGAAATTCTTTGCATAAAAGAAAAGAAGAAGAAGAAACGAAATGAAGTAACATCATGTGAGAAAATATGGATTGATAGCAGTAAAACGGAGAAATAACTGAGAGGTTTGCCATGATTAGGGCTGCGTTGTTGTTGTTGTCTTCCGTCCAACACTGGTTTGATGTACCTATCCACGCTTCTCTGTCATGTACAAGCCTTTTCGTCTCTGCTTGACTACTGGAACTCACATCCATTTGAACGTGTTTGCTGTATTCAAACTTCAGTCTTCCTCTTCAACTTTTACATCGTGTAAGGTACCAGTGTCGACAACGATACTAAGTAGTCAGTTACCAACACCTGCTTCTTTTGGATATCATATCGCTGGCCCCCCGGAAGGTTCCAGTACTTGGGTAAGAGACAGATTTGGGACAATTGTCTTGTCCGAAGAATTAATGAATGTTCTCTCCATAAAGCGGATTTTATCGTTTTAAAAATATAGTTTAAAATGAGATTAGGAAGCAGTGTGTAGGTTGGTTTCAGGCACATGGAAAAATTCATCAACCACTTACGTATTTAGATATAGTCGCTAACCGATTTTTCTCATTTGTCCGGTGGTGAGACAACAGACAAAAGGGACGGTTACACTCGTCTTCTCTCATTCTTCCCTCCATTACTAAATTAATAATTATCTAATCCCTTCCCTTAGTTAATTTTCGCCACGAAATTCAGTACTTCCTCATTATACATTCGATCTACTTATCAAACCCCCTTCAGCAGTTTTCCATAGTACTACATTTCGAAGGCTTCTATTATCCTCATAAGTGTTTATCGTTCACGTTTCACTTCCGTAAGGGCTACGCTCCAGACTAATACTTTCATGAAAAGACTTAAAGATACGCAAATTTGTATTTACTGCTAACAAATTCCTCTTTTTCAGAAATGATTTTCTTCCTATAGTCAGCATACATTTTATATCCTTTCTAAATCGGCCGTCAACGCCTATTTACTAAGTGTACATAGCAAAACTCATTTACTACTTTCGTCTCAGTTTCTAGTATAATTCATACACAACCCCTAAGTTAACTCGACCACAGTGCATTACTCTTCTTTTAGTGTTACTGTAGTTCATTTTCAGCCCTTTCCCAAGGCACTAATCATTCAGTGCAACTGCTCTTCTGCCCTTTGCTGTTTCTGGTTGCACTTACTGTTGGGTCAGTTTACAGACTGAATAACATCGGTGAAGAATTATTACATTGTCTCGCTCTCTTCTCATCTGTTGCATCCCTTTCATGTGCTTAAACTTCTATAACTGGTCTGGTTACTGTACAAATTGAAAATAACTTTTCGCTCCCCGTATTTTATCTCTGCTACCTATTCATAACGAATCCTGCCATTTTCTGGTACTGTTAATATTACACTATACTCGTTTCTCCAGAATTTCCAAATTACTTCAATGACCGCCACTATAACTAGATGGAGCCTTAGCATTTCCTTATTTAGATTTCTTGGCTCCCCTAATTGCTACAGACATTCCACGCTTCGATTCATAGAACTCTATCTTTCGCTATTTATTCAAACTCTTTCTTATGGTCACCTCCGCCTTTGCAGTCCCTTCTCGGAGATCCGAATGCGATCTAGTCCGGAATCTTTCGCCAATAGAGAGATCATTATGACTTTTTTGCTATACAGGCCACATGCCCTGTGGAAATACATTATGTGTCTTTAATGCAGTGATTTCCATTGCCTTCTACGTCCTCTTGTCGTCGATCATTGGTGCTTACTCCGCCTTTTAGGTGGTGTTTCCCACCCCAGTAGCAAGGGAGTTCCCTGAAACTCTGTCAACTCTTCCGTCCTCTTTGACAAGGCCGTTGGCATAGCGAGCGTTGCTTCTTATGCCACAAGTCTTCGGCCGCCGTTGCTAATGATTTTTATCGAAATTTAAGCAATGACGAGGTCTTAACTCGGAACCCAGGACGTTTTCATTGGTAGTCGATTAGAACGATAACATGGATGGTTACATGTTCGACAGGGTGATTTAACTAGAGTTGCGGTCGGAAGGCCACACTGTGTTGGTTATTAGTCGTAAGAATGGTTACGAAGAGCGACCTTTCTTGAGTTTAGGATGGCTGTAAGGTACTACACTAACAAGGGTACCCTAGACACTGTGCTGTCATCTTCGATACTGTTCATGGTCAAATAATTTGAAGGTTAAAGGAAGAATCTTGAAAAACTGCGTTTGAAAATAGCAATGCCGACAGCTGTTAACACCAAGCCGTTAATATCTTATCAATATACATGTTAGTAGCTGAAAAAACTACTATTTTGTACAGACTGGTTAATACAAAAGTTTTAATCATTTGCTTAATACTGTTGCTAACAACGTTATTTGACATTTTGTTCATGTTTACGCGCTGTGACACACGTGTAATTTACATTTGTAACTGTTATTATCTTTGTATCTAAACAAATTAACTTTTGTGCCTAGTTTAAGTAAGGTGAGGTAAACATATTTATTAAAAGAATAGAAAAATAGTAGGTGGAATGTGTATAAAGCTAGTAGTCTGAAATTGTTTCTTCGAATCGCAGTGGTAGCAACTTTCTCTTATCCTGAATTAAATTCTATATTTATTAACGAATACAGATATTCACTAACGAATAATTATTCATAATTTTTCGTAATAAGAACCTATTTGACTGTTAACATTTAAAATGCCTATTGCATGAAAGTATAAGGACTCATAACAAATGAAAATTTCTTATGAAAATATGAAATATGTGAAACAAAACACTTTCTTGTTTCTAAATGCTAAACATTTCATATTAAGGCACTCACGAAATATTTCTAATTTTCATATGATTAGTAAATAAAAATTCAAACGTGTTATTTTGAATAAAGATGTGGTTCGGTAGTTATGAATAAATATTTCCAATTACTAATGAATATTAAATTCGAACATAAGTGAAAAAGAGGATATTGTCAACGACATTATAACCAACAACTTCACGATTGCTATGCTTTTAGGCTACATATTCACTCACATTCTCAGCACTGATGTTACATGTCGCAACTAAATGAGGCAATGATTAAAGACTCAGGATTCAACCTGGAACAATGAAACACAGTTCACCCCTGCAGTAACATCTGTTATTGAACGCGACCAAACAGACCACTTATTTTACAGAGACAGATAATGCTGGTCTCCGCTCAGAATAATGGGGCTTTGTTATACTGACTGTATCAACTCTAGTGACCTCATTTTTAGACCATTTATTCACTTCTTCCACTTGAAGTAACCATTTGCCAGTTTTTTTGGCTTGGGGTATTTTAAATTGAAGCATACAACTTTTCAAACGATCATACAATTTATTGTGTCGAGACTACCTAACTGCTACGAACATTCACATTACAGCCTATTATTGTCATTTTCATATATGCTGAGAATCTTCAAATAGTTTCTTCAAGATGCATAAATTTAAATTACATGCATACTGAACATAATTGTAAATGGAATAAAATGTGTCAACAAAATGTGCATCATGCCTTCACGCGGTACAAGCTATTAAGCTGAAGTTTGGTAGTAACTAGATGATCTTCGCACAAATCTTGTCTACGTATAAAAGGTAATGTCCTGATTGACTGAACTGACTCATCATCACCCAGCCCAAACAGCTGAGGATGGAAACTTGAAATTTCGAGCAGGTGTGCATCTTATATTGTAGCCAAGGTTTAAGAAGGGACTTTTCGAAATTGCACTCCTAAGGGGATACATGAGAGGCTGGAAGGCATTTTGAAAGTATATGGCTATCAATGAAACTTTGAAGCTACGCTTATGAAAAATGGTATCTGGTTTCTCAGTCAGAGATAAGAAAATGAGTGTTTCAGCATTTTCGGAAATTTAAACTTATTAGGGTGAAATAGTGGATGAAAGCGTATTTTTGACAATATAAACTTATTTTTAAAGCTATATCTATGAACATCGATATTTGACTTCTTGGTTACAAATTATAAAACACTTGTTTCAATGTCTTTGCAAACTGAATCCATAAGGGGGCGAAATCGGGGATGATATTTCTTGTGAAAATATTTTTAAAGGTAACTCCATGAAAATTGAAATTAGGCTTCTCAGTTACAAATAAAAATACAAGTTTCACTATTTCTGGAAATTTAGCCTCCATGTCGGTGAAACGGTGGATGAAAATTTTTAAGGAAATATTTCATTGTGTAAGCATTTATTAAGCTAAATCTATGTAAATTTGTATTTGGCTTCTCTGTTCGAAATAAAACACACGCGTGCAACTGTTTTCGGAAATTCAACCCCAAAGCAGGTGAAACATCTCATTACGATAGCATTTTTAAAGGTGAATCTTAGAAAAGTGGGGTTGGGCTTCTCTGGTAGAGATGAAAAACTAAGTGTCCCACTTTTTTCTTTTTTTTTGAAATTCAACCTCTTATGGGGGAAAATAGGGTCAGACATACAATGGCTCATCCTGATCCTACGGAAAATGCTGATGGACTCTTGAAATTTGTAGAGGGTGTGGATCTTACACTGTAAGCGTCGTTTAAGAAGGGATTGTCCGGAGTTGCACTCCTAAGGCTGTGAAATAGGGGGAAAAATGTCCTTTTGAAAAAATGTTACTATGAAGGGAATTTTAGGCTAGGGCTAAGAAAACTGGTATTTGGTTTCTCAGTCAGATAATAAAAAATAAGTATTTAAGTATTTTTGGAAATTCAACCACTAAGGAGGTGAAATAGTCTGTGATAGTTTTTTTTGAAAATTAATAATTACTGAAAAATTACTAAAAGATATTTTGACTACATCTGTGACAATTGTTATTTGAATTCTCCGTTAGAAATAAAAAAAATACGTGTTTCAGTGTTCCTGGAAATTCAACCTGTAATGGAGTGCAATAGGGGACGAAAAATTTGATGACAATATTTCTTTACATTTAAAAAATTTTAAAGCTAAGTTTATTAAAACTGGTATTTCACTTCTCTGTTAGATGTATAGAAATATTTGTTAGAGCGTCTAAGTAGCTACGGAAATGTTTCCACAAGAACGCAAAAGGCACGTAAAAATATTTTGGACTGTATCTACCAGACTTTCGGGAAAGACCAAGCTTATATGGCGTTAAGTGTCGTGAAAAGCTTAGAAGGAGTTGCAATTTGTAACAACATAAAAATTTGATTAAACAACAACAAAGTAAATCTCTATAGGCTTTACAGTCTACGCGAACGAAGCAGTGGGTGCTAAGCTAGTTGTTGTATCACCCATTTTTCAGTGTAGCTCTCGTTGCTCTGTTTTTTTTTTTTTTTTTTTTATAAACTGCTTACCTCTAAAAGAATTGCTTACATGTTCGGATTGCGAATAGTACATGTTTTTTGTCAACACTTCTTTCTTTTATGGTAACCCGGTAAGAAAGTCATTGTATTAAAACAAACGCTTTTTAAGGGTGTTAACCAATGTTGCATCTCCAGTGCACGCCGAGATAAATTTCGATTATCTTGTAAGTAGAGATATTCTTGTATCCACTTTTAAGGCAAAACTTATGAGTTAATCTGAGTATATTGTGTGCTGTTGAGACTCCTTTCAAGCACTGGGTGTATTCCCCTGAAACGTGGCCTTCAGCTAGAGTCTGAGATAAATTGTGCTGAAAAACGGCTCTTTCAGATTCTTTTTCTTTTAATCTTTCAGACCGCTGTTTTTTGAAGCTGAAAGATGAGTAGCCACTGCAAAGTAGTGACTGACGATCGAGCCGTGGTTTACGGTGTATGTATGCGCATATGGACAAGAGAGAGTAGATGTCGGTCTTCTCTCTTTGCGAAACGTGTATAATTTTAGCTTACGTGTCGAAACTGTGTTATGAATATCTCGTAGCCACTATTTTGTGAGTTCTTTCCACATCAGTTTATTTCACTGAGCATTCCAAAACCAAGACTAACGTAGGCGGCCCTTTAGGAACCATCACATTTTACATTATGTACGGAAGATACACGACTGGTGCACATCACTTCACAATGTGGTATCACTGCAGTTAAATTTATTTCACAAATAAGGGTGGCCATTACAATCTGTTGAAGATAGCTGAAAGGTTCCAATGGAAGGAAGCGGATTCTGGACAATCCTTGTTTATTGTCGAATTGCAGGAGAAAAGCATTCCTCAAAACATGGCTGGCAGTCTTGAGAGATGCATAGGAAACGCTCGCCGAATTATTATTTAGTATTGTCCTGCCGCAGACCCATAAATGTGTCCACAGATGTGCCTAAGCCACTTTATATGTAACTAGAATTTATTCAGCATAAGTGTCTAGAAGAATCCTGCATTTTCGTTCCTCTAAAACGTGAAAAAATTCGTACCATCAACAGAATTTCTGTTCAACCAATTCCTCTGTACTACTCCTCCTATTACACTTTTTGTGCAACCCCCCCTCCCAGTTGTAAATGATCATGCAGACCCGGTACCGCCAAACGCTTATGCATTTATGTGCACAGTGTTGGGGAAATTCTTGCAGTTTTCCCTTCAGTTTTCAGGTTGAAGGAACATTTACGATCGTCACATTGGCTACAAGACTCTCCCCCCTCACCCCCGTAACGGACTTTATGTTCAGAACAGAGCATTTAAAATTCTTATGGTTTTCTTTCTGGCTTTCGTCCCGTTCTAAATGTACAGTATGAGGATGTAACTGAAGCATTCACTGACAGCATGAGATGTTAGTCTATACTCTGCGCATGTTGCATTTTATTGGGTTTTTGTGCAACTGGTATGGAATGTGCATTAGGTTTTCTCGCTTGTTAATTCGGAAGAAAAATGAGCTTGTCATATGAGGAACTAAGATTTTGTCCTACTTTTAGTCCTTTCTATCGATTTCAGTCGATGTTCCACATAGTTAGCTTCAGTTTTTTACCTGATGGCTTTCGTGTTTTTTAAGAATAACATTGCAATGGGACTTCATTTTTGTTTTTATGTGTGGTAATTGCTAAATCGACTTGCATTTATAAGCTCCATTTCCTACAACGTCTCCCATGATTAGGCACCCTTTATTGAACAAGTATAAATACGAATACCCTGATTAGAAATTTCAGTGTGATGCTGTTTCACTACTATGAGTGAAATGATACATAACATGCAAAACGTGGAAATATTGAACGAGTCTGTAGCCCTCGCACGTTTTATTTCAGATGTTAATCCACATACTAATGCAGATTAGTTCCAAAAATCGTTCAAATGGCTTTGAGCTCTATGGAACTTAACTAATGAGGTCATCAGTGCCCTAGAACTAGTTAAACCTAACTAACCTAAGGACATCACCCACATCCATGCCCGAGGCAGGATTCGAACCTGCGACCGTAGCAGTCGCGCGGCTCCAGACTGTAGCGCAGATTAGTTCCAGTTTATTTTCGTACACGCACGTATAGATAAGAACTGATTAAGGATGTCATCGTCGTTCAGAGCACAAAAATATGTGAAAATGAGAGTAAACAGGTGTGGTACTATGTCCTCGTTAGATTAAATGTGCTAGTTTCTCTTAATACCACATTTTTCAGCGAATATTTATGTGAACAGGAATGGAAAGGCGTTTGCCAGTTGGAAGACTTAACACTATTTCCTGTGAATTAAGGAAGTCTAGAGCTCCATATGAGGTCGATGGTGAGGTTGTCAGAGGAGTATAATCGTGTATTAAACGAGTAAGGCTATAGAAAACAGGCAGCAGCCTTTTAAATGTCCTACAGATCATTGTAGTTTATCTATTAGAACCGCAGAAAACCTTAATTTGCTGGATTTAACGAGGATTTCAGCCACCTTTGTCCGGAACGGGAGCAGGGTGCTTTAAAATCTCCAACAACTCACAAGTCATTGTCTCCATTTATATTGATGTTTTAGATATTTATGAACTCGGGTAGCTATTTAACGCACATTTTGCACAATGCTTTGCCAAAGCAGTACAGTATTTTTGTGATTGGTGAATTTAGTGACAGAAATATTTCAGATGGTGAAAGAAGAATTTAGGTGATCGACTTGAGCAGAAGCTTTATCCTGCTCATACAGCGTATTTCTATCAACTTATTTGTGCCAGTCAGTGATCGAATTGGGGAAACAAGTTGCATCAATGTTGACACGATGGAACTTGTTATGACTGCATATAGAATATGAGTAAACATGTCAATAATGTCCTGATACTACTACAGGACATTAATCTTTAATTTCTCTTAACGGAAGGAAGCAGCTTCAAGCCAACATCTTTAGTGCCTATTTTATTTATCTCCGAAGTACCAATGTCCAGTGAAGGAGACTGATCATACGTGTGGATTTACATGAAATGATTCCACAAGTGTGTTATTTAAAAGAAAGAAGACTCGTGGAATATACCTGATGTAATCGACATTATATCGTATTCTTACTGCAAGTTTATATATTAATGCGTATGTTGAAGTCCTATTGGGATGTCCAGCCAATGCGGAGCGGCGAAAATCGTTACCACTGTGAAACGTGCTTCTTCGGGGCAAGAACCATTCCTAGCGAGCGTAAATTGTTGAAACGATCCGAACGAGGCAATATAACTGCAATTCAGCGTTGTGCAGCTGTGCTCTGCGAGCAATCTAAGCGATTAACGGAAAACTACCCGCTACCAGCTCTTGCTATCTATGGAGTTTGGAACGGGCACTTAGTTACTGTAAAGGGTCCATTACGGAGACGACGTAAGGGTTCTTGCTGAGGGCAGCAGGGGAGAAGCGAGGGTAGAGTACAGGGATACAAGTAGGCACTTTCGCGGCAGTTACAAAGTAATTTGGCCATCACGACGGGATTCTTGCTCTTCGGAGATCGAGCCAACATCTTTACTGTGTGGTTTGTAGTACATCAGGGCGAGACGCAATAACGTTACTTACGTCCATCGTAAACCGAAAATTGATATGATAAAGCGAGAGGAGTAATTAAAGTTTATAGACCTGTTACTGATCATAGGGTATTAACTGAAGTTGTTCCTAATGCCATTTTGTAATTTTATGATTACAAATAAGTGGTAAATCTATGAACATCACTTTTGACCACATCTTTAATTAATCTTAATAAACATTACTCACTAAAGATTAGTCATCGCAAAGTCTACCTGTGCAATTTAGCGTAAAAATTTGTAACTATTATTAGATGTTTGAGTAGTTCGTAATTTGTTGATCGCATCAGTAGCGTACCACTTGCCTATTTAGTATATTCATGTTCATGTTAGATAAATTTTGCAAATATCACTATACTTCTTTTCACCTTCCAGATGCAACGACTGCTTTGCAGTCGAAACTGTTAACACCTTAAGTACTTTAAAATGTGATAAAGCCTGCGAATACTACAATTTATTCATATGATTCCGTGGACGGAGGAGCTTTTTTCTTTTGAACAGCTACAAAATCTCATATTCGTCGTTACCGGAATCAGATACTTGGCTTCCTGAATGCCAGAGCTCCAACTTCCTGCAAAGTAGCGCTTTAACACCATCATTGTAGGTGAATGCTTGAGGTATCCGATATAAAAGCTTTTACGTCTTGATATTTCTCTGATAATTTCGATACAAACCAGACGTTAAACGGGTGATTCTATTCCATTTCCCAAAATTTCTGTCAATGAAGTAATTACAATTTGGCTTCTTGTTGTGCAACATTGGACATAAGAAACAAAGTATTTCAGCTCTGACATTACTGTGTCTATTTCGTTGCGGAAGATTTTGATATGTTGCGCTCCCATAAGTCATAGGTGATTCTTCTATTGGAGTAACACGAGCAACAGACGTAATGAACTCATTTTAATCGCCGGATTTTTCTATAGTCCACCCGGTTCTGCAGAGACCGCTGCAGAATCATCAAAAGAAGGCCTGTGTTTAAGAGCGCGGAAGTATCCTGACCTCCAGTATTAGTTCGGAGCAACTCTAACATACCGTTTTAGACTACGGCGTCCATCTATCCGTTGCGTGTGCTTCTGACAAACATTCTTACAAAGAAATTCTGAACACACTGTTCTAAAACTGATATGAACATGTAACTGGAAATTTTAGACCTCGTAATTTCAAACAGGTACAACCTCATCGGCAATGTAAATGTACAGACGGGTATTAGCGATCATAATATTAAGAATGACACGATGGTTGTTGAAGATAATAAATCCATAAAAAAAGAAGAGTTTTCATGGTAGAGACATGAGATGTGGCCTATATTTGAACTGATTGTAAATCGTACTCTGAATAAGTAACTCATGAGTAAGCGGATTAGGGCCGGAACAAATCTGACCGTGGTTTAGTAATACAGCTGAAAAACTTCGAGAAAACAGAGACAGGTACACTAACGTTTGAAAAATGAAAACAGGACTATCGACAGGCAAAAGATTGTAGAAATTCCTGTGCCTATAAAGAGATGCTTGCGCGTAGCATACAACAACATCCGTCGTCATATTAGACAAAGAGCTGTCTTAGAATTTTAGAAAACTCTTGTCCTATGTAAAGTCTGTAAGTGAATCTAAGGATTCCATCGAGCCATTCGCTGACTAATATGGAATAGAAAATTGCTAAAGGGAAGATGGCATTTAAAATTTGGCGCTAAAACCGTGGTACATGCAGGTTGGTCGTACAACCACAGTTTAAGTGCAGCACAAATGTCGTATGGAGGATTTCGAAATAGCAATCCCTGGCGTTGAAAAACAGAGTGGAAAACAAAGGAAAGGCCAAGTCAACAAGGAATCCAAGACCGGTTTTACAGTGATTACTATTCGATACTGGCCGCCTACTTAGCTTGCATTTATCGCAAGTCACTCGCTCAGCAGAAAGTGACAAGCGACTGAAAAATAAGAATAAGTGATTGCCGCACATGAGAAGAATGAAAGAATGGACCCGCTGAATTACCGACTGATATCGTTAAAGTCTGTTAGCTGCAGATTTCACGATAATATTTTATTTAGAATACAATAAATTTCCTTCGGAGTGAAATTCACAAATCAACACGGTATTAGGAAGCATAGACGGCGCGAAACCGGCCCTTATCTCGTACGATATCATGCGAGCCATGCACAATGAGCAACGGAAAGATTCCGTGTTTCTAAATTTCCGCGAAGTGTTTTACATTGTGCCTCACTGCAGACTGTTAACTAAATAGGGTGTCAAGTATGTGACTAGCTCCACCTTTAAAGTAATGGAACGCAGTACGCTGTCCAGGACAGTGAATGTTAGGCGGAGACAAAAGAACCATTTGAAGCTGATAGTTTCTCCATATTCGGAGACTAGTGTTGTCCCGCAACTGTATCGAAGAGGCACATGTCTAGTTAGAAGCTCTTAGGCCTTAAATTAGGCCACTTGCGCCAGTACTAAGACTCAAATCGCAGTCCGCCTGCCAGGTCGTGCCCCGGCGCTTACCGTAGTCAGAGGCACTTCGGTACGCGGCAGTCGTGACTTCAACAGCGGCAGTGGCAAAACAGAAGCACTTTCGCGAGTACAGGTACTGAAAATTGGGCCACTGGGGTACATCGGACAAAACGGCCAGTGATCGAATCATCAGTCATCGGCTAGTCGGCTTCCGCCTATCTTCACGTCGAGTGGCCGCCAGCTGGACGCAGGTGCGGTGTTGGTACCAGGGGCCCTCCGCTTCCCCACAACGACCCGACTGCCAACGAGCGTCGCCTTTGGATAGAGATCTAATAAGACGGCCGGTTAAAACTGATACAGATCTTTTGGTTCTGAATATATTACAGTATTTTTTGGTCTCGATTATAATAGTTCTTTTTTTCAATTTTAGGGTTATGTTTCTCAGTCAATAAAAAAGGAACCCTTATAGGATCCCCCTGTTGTCAGTCCGTTCGTCTGTCCATTCGACTGTTAAAACCACTACTTCTCAGAAACGGGCGGACGTATAAAGTTTACGTCACGTACTAAATTCCACGGCTCCTTGGCGATGTAAGGTTTTTAAGCTTCTAAACCAATGTATTCAAACCATAAAGTCATTTATGTCTCATATTTCGATATTCGCCGCGCGGGGAAGCCGTGCGGTCTATTGCGCTTTCCCACGGTTCGCGCGGCTCCCCCCTCGAGGTTCGAGTGGGTGTTGTCCTTAGCGTAAGTTAGTTTAAGTTACCTTAGGGGCTGAAGACCTCAGCAGTTTGGTCCCATAGGAACTTACCACAAATTTCCAAAATTTCGATAGTTGCAAACTCACGCATCAAAACTAGTAGAGTACTTCCCGTTGATCCACAACCATAATATTTGCCAAGGATGAAGACTTCGCAGTTCGTAAAGGAATAAGTCCAAAAATTATTAATTCGTGCCGCGTGGGATTAGCCTAGCGGTCTTAGGCGCTGCAGTCATGGACAGGGCGGTTGGTCCCGGAGGAGGTTCGAGTCCTCCCTCGGGCATGGGTGTGTGTGTGTATGTCCTTAGGATAATTTAGGTTAACTAGTGTGTAAGCTTAGGGACTGATGACCTTAGCAGTTAAGTCCCATAAGATTTCACACACATTTGAAGACATTAATTCGTATTCATACCATATGAAAAATATTTTGCCATGAGAACTTACATTGCATTCATCATCGGTCCAAAGCATAATAGAAAAATATTACCTCAAGCAAATATGGCATGTAAATTGTAGACGTATTTTAGTACGGAAATTAGCAACATTTTATTATATCATCTCTCTCTATATATATAAGCTGAGGTTCCCTGCTCGCTTCTATTTGTATGTGGATAGTGTCATCAGAAACTGTACAGATTTTGATACGGTCTTGTATTCCCAGAACCGATATCTAGGCAGTGTCGACGTCGACAACAGGCCAAAATCGTCGGGATCCTATATTCCTTGATGGATGGACTATCCATATAAATAATTTTGTACTGAGCCCATGGTAGGCGAGTCCTGCGTGCACGTTGCCCAACTTTTTTTTACTAATAACCAGATTAATCGATTTACCATAGCAATAGAGTTAAGGCTTTTAGTTTTTGTATAAAACATTTTTAACGAAAGTGTGCTGTTCAGTTGTAAAATTTCCAGTGATTGAAAATATTGGATTATTATAGATGATGATTATGATGTTTGGTTTCTGTGGCGCTCAACTGCGCGGTCATCAGCACCCGTACAAAGTCCCAATTTTTACACAGTCCAATGTTTAACTCAGTCCAATCTAGCAACTGTCACCAATGATGATAATTATGATGAAATGATGAGGACAACACAATCACACAGTCCCCGGGCAGAGAAAATCCCCAACCCGGCCGGAATCAATCTCGGGACCCCGTGATCCAGACAGAGCAAAGCTAGCGAAAGACCATAGGGGTATTATAGAAAATGGGAAAAATTATCTGTGCTATTTTAATAACAATGCTGGCAGTTACAAACGGCATTACATGAGAAATTGTACAACATTGTTGAGACAATAACGTGCCTGTTGCCGTGACATGTGACCTTTTAGACGACACTTGCAGAGTGCAAGACGTACCAACCACTTAGTCTTTAAAGAAGTTTTCGCTGTTGTCCTATGACCTGTGTTGTGTTTAAGTATGTTTGGAAGTATTTTCCGAAGTGTAGCAGCAATGAAGTACAATGCTTCATTTCCTTTAAAAGTTTAAAAAGTGGAGGTAGCACAACATAGTTGCAGCCCTATGTAAGGAGAAAACATCCATAACGTCGGCATCTTGAAGTGTTGGGTATTCTGCCAGATGTCAACGTCGTTCATGCACAATGTTTCTGCAATGGGACTCATTACTTTCATCAAGTCCGAGCCCAGGCAGCTCGTCGAGTGCAACTGGTCCACTAATTACACGGTATTGAGGACATTCTCTTTAACAGACCTATATCTCCACCCATACTCGGCGAACCACTATGAAATGCATGGCAGAGGCTACGTCTCACTTATTAGTGCTCTTCTCCATTCCATTCACTTACGAAGCTCAGGAAAACTGATTATTTAAATGCCTCTGGGCGTGCTGTCATTAATCTAAATCTTAGCCTCAGAATCCCTAAGGAAGCGTATGTAGTGGGTTGTAGTATATTCCTAGAGTCATCATTTAAAGACGATTCTTTAAACTTTTTTGACGTTTTCGTGTTAGTCTTCGTCTACCGTCAAGAGTCTACCGGTTCAGTTCTTTCAGTACCTCAGTGGAAATCTCAGCGGACCAAACCAACCTGCAACCTTTCTAGCTGCCCTTCTCTATATACGTTCAGTGTATCACAACCTTGAGCACTATTCTAGGATGTGGCACGAGTGATCCTTAAGTAATATCTCCTGTAGACTGTTTGCATTTCCCAAATATTGTATCAATAAGGCGAAGTCTGCTACCTGCTTTACTCAAGACTATGCCTACGGGTTCGTTTCACTTCATATCTCTACTAAACGTCACATCCAAGTATTTGAAGAGTTCAACTGCGACTCACTAACGTTCTATTCAAAGTGTATTACATTTGTATGTATGTACTGTGAACTGTTCAATTTAGTTTTGAACATTTAAAGCACGCGGCCAATCACTGCAACATGCTGAAATCTTATCATGGTGTGGCTAAATATTTATACATCTTTGTTCAGACTGTAGTCGTTCTAGGTAACTGCATCATCTGCGAAAAGTCTGAGGTTCTGTTGTATCTTCTAGGTGCTCTACCAATAAAGCGCACTCTTTGGTTCGCCTTCCGCCCAATATTTTCTATGTGGTCATTCGACTTTAAGTTCTTCGTAATTAATGTGTAGGGACTTAGTTAAAATGACAGTCCTCAGATTCGTTTGACTTATCACGCAACCGAAATTTAACGGACTGTTCGTAGCACTTACGTGATTTAATAACAATTTCGGCAGTTGCAGGCGGGCAGTAAACGCTTTACATAAGAATCGGTGTGGCATTGCTGAGACGATAACGTACCTGTCACCGTGTGGCGTGATAACTGACATTTATCGCACCACACAGGTATTTTTTATTAATCATTTTGCGTCTTACTTTCTAACGACTTTACGAGAAGGTGAAAGACAGCGTTATCTCTGGTATCACGTAATGAAGATAACGAGTCACATTGTCGAAATACAGAGGGGTTCAAAAAAATTTATCCACTGTTTAAAAGTCCATAACTAGCAAACTAATTGACGGAGTTGTCTCATCTTTGGTAGTGTAATAGTTTGTAGTTCCGGCAATCGCCACACAAGCGTTGTATTGCGTTATTTTGTTTTGTGGGATAACAGTCGCCAGATAGTCAGTGTTTTGTTCTCAGTTGCACCTAGTTACTCGAGTAAACATGGCTGGCGCAAGGATGAAAGGAAGTCAGTTTTGAAGTGGTATTTTAAGTACGAAACGGAAATGGCGAAATGAGTATCAAACAGAGCCAAGGACACGTTTAACGATTCGTCGCACTGGAGACAAATTTGAAGCCGAAGGCTGTGTTAAAGATGTACACCAACTACGATCTGGACGACCTGTACCAGTAACAAGCCCAGCTAACTCCCGTCGTGTGTTACAACAATTCACTCGCTCACCACAGAAGTCTGTGAGATGGTGTGCCCGTGAAACTGGAGTGAGTCGCTAAAGTGTTCGGCGAATTTTGAAGAGAGCAAGGTGGAAGTGCTACATCCCACGATTGCTACACGGAATGAACGATGACGATCCAGATCGTAGAATTGAATACTGCGAGTGGTTTACTAACATGGTTCGCAACGATGAAGAGTATGCAGAGATGATTGTGTGGTCTGATGAAGCACAGTTCAAACTCAATGGTACAGTAAATCGCCACAATCGTATTTACTGTGCCTCCGATAAGCCGAACCGGGGCTTCATTGGGCCATTCTTCTTTGAAGGTACAGTTACCGATGAGGTGTACCTTCAGAAGCTACAGACATCCATTTTACCTGCCTTCCGAGACTTGTATGGAGACGGAAGAGTTTACTTTGAACAAGATGGTGCCCCAGCCCACTACCAAAATCGTGTTACTTAGTATCTCGACGAAAATCCACCAGGAAGATGAATAGGCCGTAGAGGTGCTGTGGAGTATCCACAACTTTCCCCAGATCTAACTCCTATGGACTTTTACCTGTGGGGAACACTAAAGGACGTCGTTTATCGACAAAAGCCACGCGCGTTGGATGAACTTCGAGAATCCATCGTACATTCATGTGCAAATACCCCACTGAACTCGTTGCAGCCTGTCGTTCGTGTTGCACTTCGGCGGCATCGTTTGTTTGTGGATGTTAATTGTGACCATTTGGAACATCTACAGTGATATCTTTAAGTTGAACTTTAAGCTACACTTTCATCAAAAATGAGGCAACTCCGTCAACTAGTTTGGAAGTTATGGACTTTTAAACAGTCGATACATTTTTTTGGACCCCTCCGTATTATGTACGAACGACGCTGGCACCCAGCAGAATACCCCACACTTGAACACCTCAATAGAGTGCAGGGAACGCCTGAAGAATTACATGCGCGGAGTCCCTTGGAGGAGAAGGTGAATTTGATTCATATGTCTTTTTCTTTTTTGTCACGCTATAAACTAGGGATAACAACCGAATCCTTAATTTTGCGGTTGCTACAGGCTGAAAAATTGATGCCGTCATAAACTGACGATGGAGGAAAAACGTCTGCGGCACTTTCAAAAATCGTTCGCCGCCAGTTAACGCATCCGCGTTTCCTACAACAGCCGCCGTGACACGAGTGTGCTGCCACGAACGATTACGCCGCGGCCAGTCAGACGTATTCATCCTATCTTTTGAGCTCCAGCTGCAGGTGTACTTAAGTTCGAACATTCAAGCTCTGAGCCGATTTTGAGTATTGGCCAGTTGAATAATATTTACAGACTTTCATAGAGGAAAGGGCTCGACGTCGCCTGAATATACACTGTACTGAAGAGAGACACATTTGTTACTCTTTTATACCTGCATATATTTCTGCTACAAGAGGAGGAGGTATACTTGGAAAAGGCCGGGAGATACGGGAAGATTTCAATTAGATTACATCATGGTCAGACAGAGATTCCGAAATCAGATACTGGATTGTAAGGCGTACCCAGGAGCAGATATAGACTCGGATCACAATATAGTAGTGATGAAGAGTAGGCTGAAGTTCAAGACATTAGTCAGGAAGAATCAATACGCAAGGAAGTGGGATACGGAAGTACTAAGGAATGACGAGATACGTTTGAAGTTCTCTAACGCTATAGATACAGCAATAAGGAATAGCGCAGTAGGCAGTACAGTTGAAGAGGAATGGACATCTCTAAAAAAGGCCATCACAGAAGTTGGGAAGGAAAACGTAAGTACAAAGAAGGTAGCTGCGAAGAAACCATGGGTAATAGAAGAAATACTTCAGTTGATTGATGAAAGGAGGAAGTACAAACATGTTCCGGGAAATTCAGGAAAACAGAAATACCAGTCGCCGAGGAATGAAATAAATAGGAAGCGCAGGGAAGCTAAGACGAAATGGCGGCAGGAAAAATGTGAAGACATCGAAAAAGATATGATTGTCGGAAGGACAGACTCAGCATACATGAGAGTCAAACCAACCACTGGTGACATTAAAAGCAACGGTGGTAACATTAAGAGTGCAATGGGAATTCCACTGTTAAATGCAAAGGAGAGAGCAGATAGGTGGAAAGAATACATTGAAAGCCTCTACGAGGGTGAAGATTTGTCTGATGTGAGAAGAGATAGGGGATCCAGTATTAGAATCGGAATTTAAAAGAGCTTTGGAGGACTTACGGTGAAATAAGGCAGAAGGGATAGATAACATTTCATCAGAATTTCTAAAATCATTGGGGGCAGCGGCAACAAAACGACTATTCACCTTGGTGTGTAGAATATATGAGTCTGGCGACATACCATCTGACTTTCGGAAAAGCATCATCCACACAATTCCGAAGACGGCAAGGGCTGACAAGTGCGAGAATTATCGCACAATAAGCTTAACAGCTCATGCATCGAAGCTGCTTACAAGAATAATATACAGAAGAATGGAAAAGAGAATTGAGAATGCGCTAGGTGACGATCAGTTTGGCTTTAGGAAAAGTAAAGGGACGAGAGAGGCAATGCTGACGTTACGGCTAATAATGGAAGCAAGGCTAAAGAAAAATCAAGACACTTTCATTGGATTTGTCGACCTGGAAAAAGCGTTCGACAATATAATATGGTGCAAGCTGTTCGAGATTCTGAAAAATGTAGGGGTAAGCTAGATGGAGAGACGGGTCACATACAATATGTACAACAACCAAGAGGGAATAATAAGAGTGGACGATCAAGAACGAACTGCTCGTATTAAGAAAGGTGTAAGACAAGGCTGTAGCCTTTCGCTCCTATTCTTCAACCTGTACATCGCGGAAGCAATGATGGAAATAAAAGAAAGGTTCAGGAGTGGAATTAAAATACAAGGTGAAAGGATATCAATGATACGATTCGCTGATGACATTGCTATCCTGAGTGAAAGCGAAGAAGAATTAAATGATCTGCTGAACGGAATGAACAGTCTAATGAGTACACAGTATGGTTTAAGAATAAATCGGAGAAAGACGAAGGTAATGAGAAGTAGTAGAAACGAGAACAGCGAGAAACTTAACATCACGATTGATGGTCACGAAGTCAATGAAGTTAAGGAATTCTGCTATCTAGGCAGTAAAATAACCAATGACGGACGGAGCAAGGAGGAAATCAAAAGCAGACTCGCTATGGCAATAAAGGCATTTCTGGCCAAGGGAAGTCTACTAATATCAAATACCGGCCTTAATTTGAGGAAGAAATTTCTTAGGATGTACGTCTGGAATACAGCATTGTATGGTAGTGAAACATGGACTGTGGGAAAACCGGAACAGAAGAGGATCGAAGCATTTGAGATGTGGTGCTATAGACGAATGTTGAAAATTAGGTGTACTGATAAGGTAAAGAATGAAAAGGTTCCACGCAGAATCGGAGAGGAAAGGAATATGTGGAAAACACTGATAAGGAGAAGGGACAGGATGATAGGACATCTGCTAATACATGAGGGAATGACTTCCATGGTACTAGAGGGAACTGTAGAGGGCAAAAACTGTAGAGGAAGACAGAGATTGGAATACTTCAAGCAAATAATTGAGGACGTAGGTTGCAAGTGCTACTCTGAGATGAAGCGGTTAGCACAGGAAAGGAATTCGTGGCGGACCGCATCGAACCAGTCAATAGACTGATGACCAAAAAAAAAAAAAAAAAAAAAAAAAAATTCTGATTTCAGATTTACTGTTACCAACTGACAGTGCAACTACGGCATCAATTTGATGTATTATGTGTACTATTTGATATTAGATGTGGAATAAATTAATATTTGAGTTCTATGTTCGTGAACGTCATCTTTTCCTCACTCCTGTATCCACTAGAGGACCACACAGCGCGCAAAGAATTTATAACAGATCGACAACGATATAAAGGAAGTGGTACAAGGAGTTTTGAACACCAGAACAGGACAATATTTTTTTTCTATTGGGTTCTTTTGATTGTGTGTTTACTTATACTAACCTTAAATTCATCAGCTGAAATACTTAAGTGGAGACATTTAAGGAATCATGAAACACTAGAAAGAGCAATATCTCAGTGCTGAGCAGCATTTAATGTATTTTGTTCTCGTTCAGAGCCAACAAACAACACAGCTGCTGTCAGCAGTTTCTTGTCTCGTACAAGCAGCACAACAGCAGAAGTCTCCAGAAGCTAAAAAGGAAATTACCTGCCGTCTCCGCTCTTCGGACATTTCGATGAGACGACATGGAAGGAATACACTACACAGCTCTATCAATATTTCGCTGCTGCATAATCACAGGTGATTCATGTCATGTATTTTTTTCATTTCATGTGTTGGTGTGTATACCTTCCGCCTTCTAGCGCAATTGTTTCCCCTTAATGAGCCCCATACCCAACCCTAAGAGGTCAGAATTGCAAGATCAGACAAATATTTGGAGAGTGAAATACACATTCCTGGTGCATGGTATAAATTTTCCCTCACGCAACGGCGGAGTGACCAGTCCTATAAGTAATGGAACGCGAAATTGTAAGACATGACAAGAAACTCCAAATTCAATTGTGTCTATGCCGCAAATTACACTACTTGTCATTAAAATTGCTACACCACGAAGGTGACGTGCTACAGACGCGAAATTTAACCGACAGGAAGAAGATGGTGTGATATGCAAATCATAAGCTTTTCAGAGCATTCACACAAGGTTGGCGCCGGTGGCGACACCTACAACGTGCTGATATGAGGACAGTTTCCAACCGATTTCTCATACACAAACAGCAGTTGACCGGCGTTGCCTGGTGAAACGTTGTTGTGATGCCTCGTGTAAGGAGGATAAATGCGTACCATCACGTTTCCGACTTTCATAAAGTTCGGATTGTAGCCTTTAGCGATTGCGGTTTATCGTATCGCGACTTTGCTGCTCGCGTTGGTCGAGATCCAATGACTGTTAGCAGAATATGGAATCGGTGGGTTCGGGAGGGTAATACGGAACGCCGTGCTGGATCGAAACGGCCTCTATCACTAGCAGTCGAGATGACTTTCTTATCTGCATGGCTGTAACGAATCGTGCAGCCAAGTCTCGATCCCTGAGTCAACAGATGGGGAGGTTTGCCAAAAAACAACCGTCGCACGAGCAGTTCGACGACGTTTGCAGCAGCATGGACTATCAGCTCGGACACCATGGCTGCGGTTACCCTTGACGCTGCATCACTGACAGGAGCACCTGCAATGGTGTACTCAACGACGAACCTGGTTGCACGAATGGCAAAACGTCATTTATTCGGATGAATCCAGGTTCCGTTTACAGTATCATGATGGTCACATCCGTGTTTGGCGACATCGCAGTGAACGCACATTGGAAGCGTGTATTCGTCATCGCCATACTGTCACCCGGGGTAATAGTATGGGGTGCCAATGGTTACACATCTTGGTCACCTCTTGTTCGCACTGACGGCACTTTGAACAGTGGACGTTATATTTCAGATTTATTACGACCCGTGGCTCCACCCTTCATTCGATTCCTGCGAAACCCTACATTTGAGCAGGATAATGCAAGACCGCATGTTGCAGGTCCTGTACGGGCCTTTTTTGATACAGAAAATGTTCGACTGCTGTACTGGCCAGCACATTCTTCAGCACCAATTGAAAACGTCTGGTCAATGGTGACCGAGCAAATGGCTCGTCACAATACGCTAGTCACTACTCTTGATGAACTATGGTATCGTGTTGAAGCTGCGTGTGCAGCTGTACCTGTACACGCCATCCAAGCTCTGTTTGACTCAATGGCCAGGCGTATCAAGGCAGTTATTACGGCCAGAGGTAGTTGTTCTGTGTAGTGATTTCTCAGGATCTATACACCCAAACTGCGTGAAAATGTAGTCACATATCAGTTTTAGTATAATATATTTCTCCAATGAATACCTGTTTACCTTCTGCATTTCTTCTTGGTGTAGCAATATTAATGGCCAGCAATGTATCAGCATGAATCTCTTCCCTATGCTATTATTCTCGATCTATCGGATCAGAGATTGAGAGCAGCAATTCTAAAGCATCGCAACCCTAGCCAAGAATTCTGTGCACTGCCCATCTAGCGACCACGCTATTCCGCCTGCAGTCTGTGTCCTGTAGGCTACCAGCCACCACGCTGGGAGCGTAACAACGCCAGCCGGCCGTAACAACGTCGACCCGGAGCCGCTGTGAGGTCGTTTCGCATTCGGGTCGCGGTGATCGAAGCAACTACAGCCGTCTGACGACGCTTTGCGCCGCCTCTGCCGGAGATCGACGCCAGCCCATATCCGCGGTACACAGACGTCGTGGATCGGCGCCACGTTGCGCTACCTGACAAGGGAACGCATCTTCGAATGTCGTAACAGCTAACAGTTTACATGCGAACCGCCTGAATAGTTGCAGCCACCTTACTCCTCTAACGGACTCCCGTACTCTCAGTAGTCAATGACCCCTTAATGCTAAAAGTTTTGAACACGGCTGCGTGGTCAGCGACAGTTTACGAAGTAAAATTAACAGCAATAGCAGCCTTCGGTCGCAGAAAAGGAGTCTTTTGACCCAGGTTTCGGCACTGCTATGAGTTCCTTCTTTCAGAATAAAACCCTCGGATTGGTATGTCACATATTAAACTAAAAATCAAGCGATAAAGCTTTAGTCACAAAAGTTGTAAAACAGACTACATAAAAGGCAATCCACTATGGGCTGTTCGCGTATGTCGAGCTACTAGTGTCAGTCTGATGCTACTGTAGTTAATTTTACCCCTTGATGCCGTAACTGGTCTGCTGTGAACAGAAAACAATTTGAAACGTGCCTGGCAGCCATTGTAGTTAGAACACATCTGCAGTTGAGTTACATCACATTTTATGTTGTTTAGCTATGTAACTACAAGAGAGCAATTTCATTTATGAACTAACGGTAACTAGCCACAGTTTACCTATTTTTTTATGTGCTACAAAAAATTTTGTCACGTCTGTTTGTGCGCATCTGAATGCAGCTTATCATGATAGCTTGAGGGCGAATTGTAGCATTCAGTGCTTCAAATTTCTGAAATGTGCTGTGCTCCATATTCATTTACACTTTATTTCTTCCCATCACTCAAGGTGTGCATGTGAACCGTCATTGCAGTTGCAGTACTACGGTCTAACCGTAAGTGGTAATCCCCTTCCGATTACAACCTATGTGAAGATATGAAGAAGTCACCCTCGTCTTTTCAATGGGGGACCAGAGAGTTTCACGGCAGCCTCTTGCCCTTTCGTTGGAAAACTGCCCCTAAGAGGCGAAAGTTCAGCGGTTATCAACGGCGTGAGGAGGCACAGCGCAAAGAACTCCTGTGTATTAAAGACCTGTAGCTGAAAATGTGTAACTATATTATCTAAGATGACAAAAGATTCAGGATAAGTGCCGAATTCGGATCTCAAGGAGAGGATAGCCAAGAGGGAGATGACGATGAGTAAAACATTGAATAACTAAGGAAAATGTAAAACACAATGCGTCAGAGTGTGGAGTGTCTGACGCTTTAAAATGGTAAGAAAGCTAGAAAATCCGAAAAAAGGAATGGTAAAAGCTCAGTTTTCATGTAGTGGGCATTGGTGAAGAGAAATGGAAAGGAAAGGACTTCTGCTCACATAAATATAAGGTAGGTAATAACAACAGAAGCAGAAAATTAAGAGATAGATGCCCATGGACGAGTATCTCAGCACGTGAGTGGAGATGATAATGTTGGTATAAAGAGCGAATACATAACAAAATTAGGGACAAAAAGGACTCGGTAGGAGGAATGACAGAGGGGAAAGACTAATTGAACCCCGCAGTAAATTTTAGTTTGTCGTCTCAAATATAATGGTGAAAAATCCAAATAGGAAGAAGTACACTTGGAGAAGAACAGTAGACAAAAGAAGACGCCAGATGGATTACAACATGATCAGCAAGGCGATCATAAGTTGGATCATAGATTTTAAGGCGTACCGAGAAGCAAATGTAAGGATTACAATTTAGAAGAGGAATGTAGTTTAAAATAACTATCCAGAGGAATCAATTTTGAAAGAAGTAGGGTACTAAAGTACCGAGGAATGATTCTGTGCGTTTTATGTTCTCTGAGCCTGAATACCATAGTAGAAAATTCAAATGAAGAGAAACAGGCATCTCTAAAAACGGACATCAGAAACCTTAGACAGAGAAATATAGGTACAAGGAAGTAACCATGGGTCAGCGAAGATATACGTCAATTAATCTGTGAAAGAAGGAAGTGGGGAACTCTTCGGGAAATGAAGGGATTCTGAAATCAAGAAGGAAATAGGCATCTGAGATGCAAATTTAGCATCCGTTAATTCAGATATTAATAAGGAAAGGCGAGAAGAATTCCGAAGATACGAAAGGCGTATTAGCACGAGAATTATCGTGCAATTAGCTAAACAGATCGTGCATCTAACTTGCTGACAGGAATAATATACAGACGATTGGAAAACAAAACTGAAAATATCTCTTAGATGGCGATCAGTTTTTGTTCACGAAGGGAAAAGGCGCAAGAGGGGCTATTTGGACATTGTACTTCATAATGGAAGCAAGGCTTAAGCAAAATCAAGACTCATTCACAGAATTTGTAGGTAAAAAATAGATAAATAAAAACGAAAGTAAAATAAAACACCGCCGCAAGCCGGTCCCAAGCCCGGGCCCATCTAAAAACAAGAGGATGGGGAAGTGTGGAGGGGGAGGAGTAACAACCTCGTAAAAAAACCAGGGTCCGTCCGGCTCCAGATGGTAGCACCCTGTCATAGGGCCCCTGCCTAGGGTTACTAGGTGAAACCCAGCCAACGGTGTCAATGGCGGAAGAGGAACATTTTCCCAACGGCAGAGAGAGCGGAAGAGCTAACTCCAGGGCTTACTACCTTGGTTTTAATTTCGGACTCGGGGCAACCCGATCCCCCAATTTATTATCCAACAATTACTGCAAAGCATGATGGGAACGTCGTCAAAGATAGACACTACTCCAAGAGGTAGACCGAATGGCAAATCCTCCGTTGTTCGTAGAAACAATGCAAAGGGGTCAAAGGATTTTGGAGGACCCCAACCAACATGTATGCAGCCCTCAACACTGAAATTTAAGAAAGCAACTATGTTTGCAACCCTAAATGTAAACTCTCTAATTAAAGTAGAAAAATTGAAATTATTGATTGAAAAGCTGAACCAGAAAGAAATTTTAATATGTGCATTACAAGAAACAAGGTTTTTAGATGAAACTGTTTTAGATTTTGAAAACTATCGTTTATTTAAAGGAAAACCAGGTAAAATCTTAATGAAACAAATGCCATACCTGGGAACAGCATTTCTGGTACATCACTCAATTTTAGATTCAGTTACTAACTTCTACTCGAGTTCTGAGAGACTATCCATTCTTGAGATTAAATGTAAAAACAAAGGATACTCTATAATCAACTGTCATGCACCCATAAACCAGGACAACAAAAATAACCCGGAGAAAGTTGAAGAATTTTGGGAGATACTTGAAATGGAACTGGATAGATGCTCAAAGGAGAACATAAAAATGTTAGTAGGCGATTTTAACGCACAAATAGGAAGGGAGAAAAAATACCATGGAACAGTAGGCCTCTTCCCAGGTCACAAAAGAACTTCAAAAAATGGAGAAAGGCTTATAGAGGTATGTAGGCATTTCAACTTGAAAATAATGACAACACATTTCAAAAAGCTGAGCCGAAAAACTAAAACATTGAGATCACCAAATCCACTTCTCGGAGAATTCCAAATTGACCATGTGGCTATCTCACTTCACTGTCAAAAAGAAATTCAAAACACTAAAGTGCTGAAAAGCCTTGATGTTGATTCAGACCACTATTTGACTACGATTAAATTCAGACCACTCCCATTTCGAAAAGAGAAGAAAACCTTTTACAAAATTCCAAAATATAACACAGAAACTTTAAAAAATGAAGAAATTAAACAACGGTTTCAAAGAGCATTGCACAAAGATAGCGATGGCATATCCACAATAAATAAGGAAGCGGGATGGGAGGAGATCAAAAACGAAATAGTTGAAATAGCAAAAGAAAATTGTCTCGTGAAAAGAGTAAGAAGACATCCATGGTGGGACAATGAATGTGATGAGAACCTGGAGAAGAGACAGAAATTGTGGCAGAAATGGAACTCCACAAAAGATCCTCAAGATCTTGACAATTTTAAAATCCAGAGAAGAGAAACAGCTAAGCTTTTCCGTAATAAAAAAAGAAGACAGTTTCAGGATAACCTAGAACAGATTGAGGAAGACTTTAAAAGAAATAATTCTAGAGATTTCTACAAAACTTTTAGAAAACAGCTAACCAAATACCAATCCCCAAATTTATGTTTTAAAGATGAAGAGAACAAGCTAGGTTTGACAAACAAGACTAATTGTGAAATATTAGCAAAATATTTCGAGAATCTACTAAATTGTGAACCACCCAAAGATAAAATGAGTTTTGAAAACCACCGAAATACTAATACCGAGTCAAAACCTCCAGACGCTGAAGAAATAAAACACATAATACACTGTCTAAAAAACAATAAAGCCCCAGGTGAAGACTCCATAGTACCAGAAATCCTAAAAATAATGGATACCAACCTCCCACAAGTTTTGGAACATATGTTTAAGAAGATCTGGGACGAAGAAAGAATTCCTGAAGACTGGCAGTGTGCCCTGATACACCCACTACACAAAAAGGGGGATAAGATGAATGTTAATAATTATAGAGGGATCTCGCTACTACCAGTAGGATACAAAATTTTGTCAAGGAAATTACTTCAAATCGTGGAGCCAGTTCTGGATAAAAAAATAGGTGAATATCAAGCAGGTTTTAGACACGGTAGATCCTGTGTTGAACAAATATTTAACCTGAAAACACTAATTCGTTACAGAATCTCAAGAGGCCAGAGATTTGCAACAGTATTTGTAGATTTCAAAAAAGCATACGACTCGGTAGATAGAGAAACATTACTGAAAGTATTGGAAGAATTTGGGGTCGATAAGAAAACAATTCAAATTATCAAACAGACGCTAACAAACAGTAAGGCCAAAGTTAAATTTATGGGTGAAATTTCAAGGAAGTTCGAAATTAAAACAGGTGTTAGACAAGGTGATGGTTTATCCCCAATCCTCTTCAACTGCGTACTGGAAAAGATATTGAGAATATGGAAAGAAGAACTCAAAGGCACCAAGAATGACATCAGAATTGGAACAAAAAAAGAAAAAATAGAAGTGGACTGTTTAGCTTTTGCAGACGATCTGGCAATAGTTACAGAAAACGAAGAAATAGCTCAGAACTACCTGGAGAAACTACAAGAAGTTTCGGCCAGAGCTGGACTGCAGATTTCATTTGAAAAAACCGTGTATATGTCTAATCATAGAAATAACAAGAAAAATCTTATTACTAAATACGGCAATATCAAGAGAGTAGAAAAATTTAAGTATTTAGGTGAAATAATTCAAGTGAATGGTTTAGACAAGAGTGCAAACCAGGCGAGAGCAAGGAAAATGGAATTTGCTTTTCAAAAAACCAAAGACATATATAACAAAAAAAACATTTCGATTCAAGCTAAATTAAGACATTATAAAACTGTCATTAGACCAGAATGCCTGTATGCATCGGAGTGCCTAACTCTTAAAAAAAAGGGGGAAATAGAAAACATGGAAAAGAAAGAAAGGAAAATTTTGAGAAAAATATTAGGACCGAGAAAGATTGGAGAAGAGTACAAGCTAAAGAGTAATAAGGAAATATACAAAACTATTGAGAAAGTGAGTGAGGCAATGCGTAAACGCAGACTAACGTTTTATGGTCACCTGTCGAGGATGGATGGAAACAGACTAACAAGAAAAGTGTTTGAACATAGTAACAGGAACGAAAAAACCAACAATAAATGGATACAGATGGTGAAAAAGGATTTGGCCTATTTTAATGTCACCTGTGAGTCAATCAGGGACAGGGAAAAGTTTAGACAAATAGTGAACGAAATTAAGTGTTTTCCAGAAGAAACGAAACTAAAGAATAATAACAGGAAATGGTCGGAAGAGCGGAGGAGGAACCACTCGAAAATGATGAGGAAATATTGGGAAGAGAGAAAAAAAGATCAAAAAGCCGGGCAAGTGAATTGTTGAACGTGGTCCAAAGATGGCCGAAATCGAAAGAAGAAGAAGAAGAAAGTAAAATAAAATCAACGTACGACATGGAAAACTGGTAACTGGTGCAAGACGTTGAAATTGCCAGTAAAGGTGGTATAAGATAGAAGCTATATGGAAAGACAAGTATATATATATATATATATATATATATATATATATATATATATATATATATATATATATATATATATTGAAACAGTACCAGCGATGGCGAGGCATGACAGAATCTCTGACGAGAGAGTTATTTATCGTTGCTAGTCTGCGCTTGACCGCGCGAGTGTGCAGTTGCGAGTTGCACTCAGTCGGCAGTAGTTGTAGCGAGTGGACGGTTGTACTGAGCGGGCGTCGGCATGCGTCGGCGGCGTGCTATCCTTGCATCTCTGGTCACGATTCAGGACGAGGTATATTGTTATCGAAGGTAATGAAGCAACATTGCGCTCAGCTGATAAGATATGTTAATTGTAATTAATTTTGTTCAAGAATTGCCCCAACAATAGTTTTCTTTTAAAGTAACTGTTTTAAACAAAAAGATTCATTTCAAGTTAAATAATACTTCCTATGCATTCCCTCCAAGAATCAAAATTAAACATGGGCCAGCATTGCACGGAGCTGTGCCGAAAAATAAGAGCAGATATAGATGCAGTTTACTGAGGTAAGAATTTTGGTTTTTGTGTTCAGGTTTAATTATTGCACAGGGCCGAAGGTCAGCTCAGCTGCCCTTATAAAATTTGTCAGGTTTAATTATTTCTGTTCAGATATTACATTCAGTTCATGCTTCATTATTTAATTAACATTATTGTGAGTTTAATGAGCAATCTTCATTCAATAACTTTTGTGGAGAGTTTACATTTGGGCCATTATTATTCATTGATTTTGCAAGCAGGTTACGCTTGGTTCATTTTTCACTTAACATTGACTTTCATATTCTTGCTGGGAGGTTAAGATTTCACTAATATTGACAATCATATTTTTGCGGGGAGGTTACCCTTGGCGACATCCGGTCCAGGATAGTATTTCTTTGAGAATCTTTTGAGAAGTAGTCAGATATCTGCTCTTATTTACTAAAATATAATTAGCATTTGGCGCAACGCTTTTACTAATTTTGTGACTTTCTTTCCTCAGATCATCGGCAATTCGTTGCTCTTTGTTGTATTTGTATTTGTTGGATTTTGCATTGTCTTTGTCTCATTTCTGAATAATTGTGACTAGTGTAAAAATGCCGCGAAAAACTATTAATAGTACATCGCGAAGCATAACGAATGATATAACCGACTTAAATAACTTCACCAATAGTACTTGCGACACGCAATATAATGATGACAATCCACCGTTTACTGACGATCATCCTAGTGATGAACAAATGAATTCAATTGTGTCCTCTGATAATTTGACGACAATTGATGACGCGGGGCGTTCTGTTGCAACGAGCGCAGCCCAACTTGAAACACCCGGTTTGCAAAATTTAGGTAATGAACAGACAACTTTTTCTAATGAAAATGAACAGTGTAATCAGAATACGACAGATTTATTTAATTCCGAGATAGTGATTAACAGTGCACATCTGACTGGCAAACCCTTTCAGAATTTACAGAATGACCAAATGGTCACACAAAACGTTACAAATGCGGGTACGCCATCAAACAGCTTAGAGAATAGAGTAAGTAGTATTGACATGGATCAATTCATGGCATTAATGATACAACTTAACGAGAATCTCAGACAAGAATTTAAAGAAAATTCCAAACAAATTAGTGAAGATAACAAACAATTTAAGGAAAATTTCAAACAACTAGATAACAATTTCAGACAGTTAAATGAAAAATTCGACAACAATTCCAGACAGCTTCGTGAACAGATCAAACAGCTTAATGAAAAACATGACAGCCTTAATGAAAAATTAGACAACAATTCCAGACAGCTTAGCGAGCAGATTAGAGCCGTTGCCGCGCAGTGTCATGATACTAAAGAACAGTTATGCGAGGAAATTGAGACGTGCGCTATGAAAAGTAGCGAAGAAATTAGATCTGTTGCTCAAGAATTAAGGGATATGCAAACAGCTACAACAGAAACACTTAGAGAGGAAATTAGTACAGTCGGTAAACAATGCTCTGAAAAAGCTACACAATTACGCGACGAGTTTAAAGTAATGATAGCAGAACTTTCACGCACAATGGATACAAAGATTGACGCGAAATTTGAGCAACAGAACAGTCAAAGTAATGAGCGTTTTCATCTTCACCTACAAAACAGAGATACGCGTTTCCGTAAATTTATACAGGATCAGATTAAAGTAAAACGACAAGTCATGGAAACAATCACCGCACAGAGACAGGAAGATAAACGTAAATTGTTTGCGAAAGCTAAAACATACGTAGACAACAATATTGCTTCAGTGTCCAATGAAATTAATACCATCAAACAGTCGAACACAGAATTACGTGACGAAATTTCCGATCTTAAATCGAAAACAGACACATACACAACAGATTTTCAGACAGTGACAGATAGACTCGAACAATTAGAACTAACACATGAATCTGATGTCATCAAAGCAGACGTTAAAAAATTGAGCGAAACCACAAGTAAAATACAAAAACAAATTAAGGCTTCTGACACAAAAAATGATGATCAGGTAAAAATACTGACTGAAAAATGTGATGAATTGGCCAGTCGTATTGATATTATTGAAAGTAATAATGACAGCAAATCAGACGATACTGCACCAATTTTGTTTAACCAAACACCTGAATTCCAAAATTTACAGCATACAATCAATGAGATCGATTCATCTAATAATACATTACATAGAAAGTTGTCAAGTTTACAGCAAGAAGTAACAGAGATGAAAAACATTTCAGTTAATAACACATCACAGCAGACGCCACTTTGCGAATATTTGCCAGACTCACACAGTGCGTATAACTTGGGTAATCTACAGAGAGTACATGACTTAGATTCCAAACAGACACAGACAAATAGATTCTCTTACAATCGTGAACCTGTTCCATCATACAGAGACGATAATTTTGATTACAAATATTTTCTGTCAGTGAGAAAATTTAAAGTGTTTAAAAATGACAGTACACAGATTCACCCACTGGATTGGATACAACAATTTAGCTTTGCTTTTCCACCGACTTGGCCCGTAACGCATAAACTTGAATTTATTTGCAGTTTTTTGGAAGGCGAACCGGCAACTCGTATGAGACCGATCGCGAGACAATGCTATTCGGTAGAAGAGTTTCAGAATGCTTTTCTGTCAGCGTATTGGTCGAAGACGACACAGCGCGGAATTAAAGATCAGTTAATTAGTTTACCAAATTATGAGAACTCAAATTTTTCTACTGTCACACAATTTTTTGAGCACATGGTCCAACAAAACCAGTACCTAAGTGAACCTTATAGTGAGTCTGCACTTATTCTATTATGTATTTCTAAATTACCACAATCATTAAGATTGTCACTTTTAATGGGTCAGCAAAAAGAAAATATTTCGGCATTCAGGGATCTGTTACAGCTTTTGGAAGTGCAGCAATCGGATTATTTCGTTATTAACAAAAATTTTTCATATAGTAGCCAAGGTCAACAAACATACAGTAATTATGATCAGGCACGCAATTATAATAGCAAAGGTAATAGACGCTTTAGGAACGACAGCCACCAGAACTTTAATAACAGACACAATTTTAATTATCAATATCGTCAGGATTATCAGGAACGGGAGCCACATTTTGGTAACAATAGACGTTTTTCACCACAACAGTATGAAAGTCAGCTGGTTAACATACATAACCAACAATGTAATGCACAAGGTCAACCAGGCTTTAATGTTTCGCCGCGTGCACGTATAGTCCCAGCTACAACAAATAGTAACGCACGCCAGCAAGGAAATAACTATGTACAGAAAACTCAATATTTCAATTCCTATCGCAATGCACCGTATAGGAATGACTATCACGACAGACGTAAAAACAATGAACACAATTATCAGCGTACGTATAATAACAGTTGGTCTTACGAGCAGCAAAATGATCAGCAACAACATATTCTCATGACTGAACCCGACAGTAGGTATCATCCAGAGCGTAATACGTCAGGAAGGAGTAACAGAACCGTACAAATAGTAGAAATGCCACAGAATTGTCCTGAAAATAATAACAAGTCAGATAGAATCTGACTAGATACTGTACGGGTCGGATCTTCCAGTAACACAAGCACTACCTTTAACACGCAGAATGTTGTTCACGAAAATGTTATTACTTTTGACGACATCCGAGACACTCTTTTACAGGAAAGACCAGTTGTTCAAAAAACTATTTCACACCCTGTAATCGGAATTAAAATTGGTTCATCGAAATTTTCAGCAGTAATCGATTCCGGATCACCTATGTCAGTAATAAATGAAGAAACTTTCAACGAGTGTAACAAAGAGAACACCTATCCTACATTACCATTAGGCAAAACGAAAGTGAAAGGAGCAGTATCGAGTAAAGGAGTAGATGTTAAATTACAGACGCATTTATCGTTTTGTATTGTAGGTCATACTTTTCACTCAAATTTTTGGATTGTTCCTTTATTGACAACAGATGTTATTTTAGGTACTAATTTTCTGGTACAACACAACGCAGTTAATGATTTTCCAAATTCCTATTTAATGTTGAAGGACGAGAATGTACAATTGGCTTTGGAATTTCAGCACTCATTATCTGCAGAAGAACAGACAATTAATCGCACAGAGGTCATTTCCGTATCACATAGCATAGACTGTGATTCCACATTTTTCACAGATACGTACGTACACAACTATAATACTCCAGACGAAGCCAAGTATGACTTTATACAGACGATCTCTGATAAAGTTAAACAGAGCAGTGCAAATACAGAGGACGAACGGACGTAACTACACAAAATTCTTTTACAGCAAGCTCCAGTTTTCGACAACATCCCTGGTACTATGTCCGGTTTTATGTATGAATTTCAAGTCAAACAGCATGGTACATTTAAAGCCAAGCATTATCCCATTTCATATATCCACCGAGAACAAGTTAAGAAAGAATTGCAGGATATGCTTGACCAAGGAATTATTGAACCCGCAGTTAGTCCGTACATAAACCCACTACATATTGTTAAGAAAAAAGATGGTTCACTTCGCATCGTACTTGATTCACGTTACATCAATGACATTATTATTAATGAAACAGATCGACCACAGACATTAGAAGAACTGCTACAGAAATTTCACGGTACTGCTATTTATTCTACATTAGATCTAAAATCGGGATTTTGGCAGATTCAGCTCCATCCGAACTGCAGAAAGTACACAGCATTTCTCTGTTTTGGTGACTGTTATCAATTTTGCAAATTACCATTCGGTTTAACTATTTCTTCTGCAGCTTTTATTCGCGGTTTGAATACAATACTTCCGACAGAACTTAAAGACAGAATCACGACGTACGTAGATGACATTCTTATTGCAGAAGCTAACTGGACTGAACACAATCTGATTCTTGAACTACTGTTGCAAACTTTTCGTGCACAAGGACTCACAGTTAACCTCAGTAAATCGCATTTTGGTAAAACTTCTATAAAATTTCTTGGACACGTAATTTCAGCAGAAGGCATTGCGCCTGATCCGGAAAAACTTCAAGCTTTACGTGACATTACTGTTCCTACGACAAAAAAAAAAAAAAATTACGCAGCTCTTTGGGATTAATTAACTTTTTTCGTAAATTTATTCATCACTCTGCTTTAGACACACCTAGATTAGGCCAATTGACAGGTAAAAACACTATTTGCTCCTGGGATAAGCAAGCACATTCTGAATTTGTGAACCTGAAAGAAGCCTTGTTGAACGCTCCACTTTCATCGCACCCAGATCTTACCAAAAATTTTTCCATTGCCACCGACAGTTCTAACACCGCTTTAGGAGTAGATATTTTCCAAGAAAATGAAGAAGATGGCTCTACAGTAATTAAAAACATAGCATTTGCAAGTCGCATTCTGTCACCTGCTGAACGAAATTATTCCGTTACCGAACTGGAAACATTATGTGTTGTATGGGCTTTTACGAGATTTAGGCACTTTCTTTATGGCAGACATACCACCGTATATACAGACCACAGAGCGATACAATTTTTACTTTCAGCTAAATTTACTCACGACAGGTTAAGAAGATGGAAACTTTATTTACAAGAATTTAATTTTACAATTTTTCACATTCCCGGCACACAAAATGTTATAGCAGACGCACTATCCCGTTCTCTCAGCAACAATCAGCAAGACATCGCAAACAACTTCTGTAAAGCAAATTTCAGCGTGATGTACATTCATCAAGTTGCATTTGAAAATTTTATTTCGTCGTCATTACAGGACATAGCACAAGAGCAGAATAAAGACAACGTATGGAAAAAGATTAAACACCTCTGGCAAGATAGGAATAATGTTACGATTAGAAACCATTACACTGCACGCAATGACATTCTATTTCGCCGCTCTCACCCTGACAGCAACATTTGGTTGTTATACATTCCTGACGAGCTGGTTAACAAACTAATCTGGTATACTCATTTAAGTTACGCACATTACGGAGCTAGAAAATGTTTTCTTATACTGAGACAGAACTGTTATATTTCGAACAAGGAAAAACGTATTCGACGACTTTTAGCGTCATGTAAAATCTGCCAGAAAGCTAAGTCAGACACGACTTCACATATTCCCATTTTACCTATTAAATTGAGACATATGGCCGCTGTAGACATTTTTGGTCCGATTCCCAGAACTAATAGAGGTTTTTGCTACATCTTTGTCGCTGTTGAACTCACTTCAAAATTTGTTACCTTCACTCCGTTACGCAAAGCTACTGCTAAAACTGTTTCGAAAGCATTTGTAAAACATTTTCTATTCCATGTAGGGCATGTGATGAAAGTTATTTCCAACAATGGATCACAGTTTCGTTCTGCTATGTGGACACGTATGTTACGAGCTAGAAACATTTCTCCGATCTATATATCTAGGTACCATGCTTCTTCGAACCCTTGTGAACGATTAATGAAAGAAATTGGTAAACTGTGTAGAATATACTGCCATAAAAAACATATTCATTGGGACACACACATACTCTCTTTCCAGGATGTAATTAATTCCATACCAAATGAATCTACTATGCTATCTCCGTCTGTTATACTGAAAAATATTGAACCACCTAACAAAATTACAGAATTAATAAACTTTGCTACATCTAGTCGACTACGACACCATGAAATAATTGACATTGCGCTGAACAACATCAAACGTGCCGCAGAGCGCCAGAGAAGACAACAAAAACAGGTTTGTATACGCCGTGACTTTCACATTGGACAGAAGATATTAGTACGTACACACCATTTATCTAATAAAAGAAAAGGTAGGTGCAGTAAATTTGAGCTTCTATACGCAGGACCATATCGGATTCGCAGCATTCCTCACCCTAATGTTGTACACGTCGAAACTTTGAGAACCAGAAAATCGAAAGGAAACCACCACTGGTCAAACATCAAACCTTTTATTGAATGTAGATACTTTATGATTTAACATGCTGTAATGCCATTTGCTAATTTTATGAGCACTAATGCAATTATATTCACATGACTACTTACCGATGATTATCGTATCTTTTCTTGGCAAGTGCCCGGCAAAGTAAGGTTAGCAGGTCGCTTTTATTATCGTTACACATCAGACCGTGCATATTTTTCCAGATGAATTTACACATTTTATGACCATTTATGCAATTACATTTATGTGATTACTTACTGATGACTATCGTATTTTTTCTTGGCAAGTGCCCGGCAAGGTAAGGTTAGTAGGTCGCTTTTCTTGTCGTTACATATCAGACTGTGCACATTTTTCCACATAAAATTACGTATGCTATGAATAATTATGCAATTTTATCTAGTGACATATTAATTTTATTAAATTCTCTCCCCATTGAAGTCTTTAATTCTCGCCTCTATTAACTACACAACATACAAGCTGAACTCAAAGAAGGTCACATTTCTTGTCATCATTTTTTTTATGTATGTACGATTGTTTTCTTATTTTGTTTGTATGCACTGTGAAATAGTTAAGATATAACACACACCAGTTGACTTGGACATTTTTGCCCCATGATATCTCAACATCGTGACTGTTTCACATTTTTTGCTGCTGCATTGTGATATTCTGTGTACAATTTTGCATTTGAACACTGTCTATTTTTTTTGACATATTACGTTTTCTGTCATGTTATGCTGTATGCTTAATTATGTTACCATAAGTCAATCATTATTTAGTGAGTATATGATGTAAATGCAAGACATTAATCTTTGTTCATCAATTTCAGAAAGAAATGATGCGTAAAGGAAATAAATTAAACAGAAATGGGAATTTCACCTTCGGAATGGTCGAAAGAAGATGCAAACCTTGTGAGGAAGAGTAAATGGATCAGGATTAACAAGCATTAACAAGAATATACTATACACATCGTAGAATGGCAGTCTTAACTAATTTTTTCTTTCAGAATACGAGGCGATTGATGCAGGCTGTCTGACAGAACTACACATCTTAGTTTTTAGTGATGAAATATGGTAGAAATAAGGAATAGTTGTATAATGAATAATGAAGTGATTTTTTGCAGATGATAATGAATACTGATGAATAATGATGAAGAATATGCTACCATGGATAATGAAGTTTTCCTTTACAGGTGATGATAATAATGGAGTTATGATAATATGGATAATGAAGTGATGGATAATGAAGTTTTTTCTTTACAGATGAGGATAATGTTGAAGTTATGTATTTATGCTATGCAGTTATTTAAGTATTTGTTGCAGTTCGTTTTGACAGTATGTGTTATATTGCATAGTAGGATGAATGAAGGTTTTGGAAGGGACAGCTATGGAACACATTTTTATACACATTTCACTGCCTGTTAAATCGAGGTCACTACTTTTCAGCATAAAATGCTTTTCTTCCTTCAGATTAATAATCCATTTTTTTGTATATTTTTTGCAGGAGAAATTATTTATGAAATTAATGTGCTATAAGCAGTTGTTCATTAAGTCTATGTCATTTATGAATGTGATCACATAAACTCTACTTGTTTCATAACCTTGCTACAGCTGACTCATGACGAATGACGTTACACATCTTCATTTGCAGCAATAAGTCAAATGCAAATATTATTATCCCCCAGCAATTAGTTATCGATCTCAACGCAATGCATTGCTAGCAAATAATAAAAAATATAATAATACTTAGTAACTAGGAAATGAGTGCCAATGTTCTCTGTAAAACACCACATGAATATTATGACTTCTGATGACTTGTAATTAGGAAATGTGTGCCTATGTTCTCTGTAAATCATTATATGAATATTATTATGTAATGACTTCTGATGATTTGTAATTAGGAAATTAGTACCAATGTTCTCTGTAAAACACAACATGAATATTATGACTTCTGATGACTTGTAATTAGGAAATGAGTGCGTATGTTCTCTGTAAATCATTATATGAATATTATTATGTAATGACTTCTGATGATTTGTAATTAGGAAATGAGTGCCAATGTTCTCTGTAAAACACCACATGAATATTATGACTTCTGATGACTGGTAATTAGGAAATAAGTACCAATCTTCTCTGTAAAACACCACATGAATGTGATGACTTCAGATGACTTATAATTAGGACATGAGTGCCAGTGTTCTCTGCAAAGCACCACATGAATATAATGACTTCTGATGACTTATAATTAGGAAATGAGTACCAATGTTCTCTGTAAAACACCATATGAATATTATGACTTCTGATGATTTATAATTAGGCAATGAGTGGCAATGTTCTGTGTAAAACGCCAATTTATGAACATTATTCTGTAATACTACATACATGGTACAGAAATGTTCAATAACTGGGCAATGAATGCCGCAAACTACTAATGTAATTCTCAGTGAAGACAAGTATGTGATTTAATGTCCTTCACCTTCTGGCCTAACTACCCTGAATTACTGCTATATCCGTTTATCCTGTATATCCACTTGATCATGGAGCACTATATTTGGTTTTTGCACTAATTCTACGTTGGTGTACCTTACAAGAACGTGGTGTTGACACGACATGCTGTCCACCACCTTGAGCGATGATGTTATTATGGTCCCACTGTTTGGTTTACCTAATGTACTGCTAAAATGATAACATGGAATATTACTACGACATTTCGGTGTCTTGGCTACGCTGATAAATACTTCTGGGAAAAGAACTTCAGATTGTTTCACTTGGTGTTGTGCTACAGTAGAAAGATATGGACTTTCAGTGCAGCTGCGTGCAACCTATAGTGCTACAGCCATGATGCAATCCTTCCCTTTCCTATCCTAATTCTTGTAACATAGTGAAAATCATTTTTTTGCTAATATGATTTGTATTCAAGACCAATAAATTTTTTTGATTTGCTAATATATTCTGAATTATAGTGCGTGTGCACTTTTGTCATTTTTCTAACATGATTTCTACTCATTGTATGTACTTTTTTTTTTTTTGATTTGCTGATATGTTCACTACTTTAGTACATGTGCACTTATGTCATTTGTCAATGAGATTTGTACTCATTATGTCTATTTGTTGTGATAAACTTTGAAGAATTTTTCAGTGCATGTGCACTTATGTCATTTGTTAATATGTTTTGTACTCACATTTTGTTATTGCCTAATATGTTTTGTACTCGGTGCATGTGCACCATATTTACTTCATGTTCTACATCTGTATATTCTCTGTTTGTAAAGTTAATTAGTTAAGAAAAAATTTGTTGCTCATGGCAAGTCCAAATGACTCACCATCGCTGCCAAATTTTTGCCCCCTCCCAGTGGAGGGTTATGAAACAGTACCAGCGATGGCGAGGCATGACAGAATCTCTGACCAGAGAGTTATTTATCGTTGCTAGTCTGCGCTTGACCGCGCGAGTGTTCAGTTGCGAGTTGCACTCAGTCGGCAGTAGTTGTAGCGAGTGGACGGTTGTACTGAGCGGGCGACGGCATGCGTCGGCGGCGTGCTATCCTTGCATCTCTGGTCAAGATTCAGGACGAGGTATATTGTTATCGAAGGTAATGAAGCAACATTGCGCTCAGCTGATACGATATGTTAATTGTAATTAATTTTGTTCAAGAATTGCCCCAACAATAATTTTCTTTTAAAGTAACTGTTTTAAACAAAAAGATTCATTTCAAGTTAAATAATACTTCCTATGCATTCCCTCCAAGAATTAAAATTAAACATGGGCCAGCATTGCACGGAGCTGTGCCGAAAAATAAGAGCAGATATAGATGCAGTTTACTGAGGTAAGACTATGGCTATGGCTCTGAGCACTATGGGACTTAACATCTATGGTCATCAGTCCCCTAGAACTTAGAACTACTTAAACCTAACTAATCTAAGGACAGCACACAACACCCAACCATCACGAGGCTGAGAAAATCCCTGACCCCGCCGGGAATCGAACCCGGGAACCCGGGCGTGGGAAGCGAGAACGCTACCGCACGACCACGAGATGCGGGCTGAGGTAAGAATTTTGGTTTTTGTGTTCAGGTTTAATTATTGCACAGGGCCGAAGGTCAGCTCAGCTGCCCTTATAAAATTTGTCAGGTTTAATTATTACTCAACTTTTGTGGTCATAAGTGAAAATTATCAATATACCGTAGTATTAATTATTTCTGTTCAGATACTACATTCAGTTCATGCTTCATTATTTAATTAACATTATTGTGAGTTTAATGAGCAATCTTCATTCAATAACTTTTGTGGGGAGTTTACATTTGGGCCATTATTATTCATTAATTTTGCAAGCAGGTTACGCTTGGCTCATTTTTCACTTAACATTGACTTTCATATTCTTGCTGGGAGGTTACGATTTCACTAATATTGACAATAAAAAAAATTTGCTGGGAGGTTACACTTGCTTTTCCTCCCAGAATCAATTTACCAGGTTTAATAATTTCACAGGTCCGAAGGTCAGCGCTGTTGGTCTATTATTGTGAGTTTAATGATCAATCTTCGTTTCTTAATTTTTGTGGCGAGTTTACATTGGGCCATTATTTTTCAATATTTTTGTAGCGAAGGTACAGTTGCTTTTATTTCAATTTAACGATGTCTTGTGGGAGCTCAACAACATTTGGCTGTATTGCCATTTGCATTTAATTATTGACAAAAAAAATTTTGCTGGGAGGCTAAATATATATATATGATGTCTCCATTAACATTTTTTTCCTAATAAACTATCATTGCATTCTTCCTTACTTTTTCAGATGATAGAAATGTTGTCAGAAAAACTTTTCATTAAAAACCTTTCACACCGAATTTTAGTTCCACCCTTGATACTATTTTTCATTGCCGTCGTTATTTCTGAAATGTAGAGATTGAACAGTAGGGAATAAATACTGCATTCCTGCCTTGTACCCTTTTTAATCAGAGCTGTGTTCTTGATATTCTACTCCTCCAATTCCATATATATATATATATTCGGTGTGAAAGGTTTTTAATGAAAAGTTTTTCTGACAACATTTCTATCACCTGAAAAAGTAAGGAAGAAAGCAATGATAGTTTATTAAGAAAAAAATTGTTGATGGAGACAGACAAAAGCAATGTGGGGTAAGTGAAATGACACTAGTGACAAACAAAACAAAACGGCGAAATTTTGGCCCTCGACGTAGATGGAGGAAATTTGCCAACCTGGAAGCCACGTAACAAATGACGAAAGAAGCAAGGAGCACATGAAAGTCAGATAAGGAGAGGTATGGAGGGCATTTCTGGCCAAAAGAATTCTACTAATATCAAATACTGGTTATTAGCTTTTGAGAATACAATCTGGAGCACAAGACTGTTTGAAAGTTAGTCGTCAACTGTTAGGAAACAGAGATGCAGTGCTATAGAAGGACGTTGAAAATTAGATGGGCTGAAAAGATACGAAACGAGGCCAGGAAATTGGGAAATTTATGGTATGATCTTATGGGACCAACTGCTGAGGTCATCGGTCCCTAAGCTTACGCACTACTTAATATAACTTCAACTAAATTACGCTAAGGACAACACACAAACCATGCCCGAGGGAGGACTCGAACCTCCGACGGGGGGGAGGTAGCCGTGCGAACCGTGACAGGACGCCTGAGACGGCGCGGCTACACCGCGCAGCAAACGAGGCAAGACTCCACAGACTAGTCGAGAAAAGAAGTGTGTGGATGACTGGCAGGAAGAATGGACCATACGATAGGACGTATCCTCGTATAAGGACACGGGGACTGTAGGGGAAGACAGATACTGGAACGCATTCAGTAAATAATGGAGGACGCTGTGTGCAAGTACTACGCTGAGATGAAAAGATTGGCTCAGGAGAGGATCTCGTGTCGGGCCGCTCAAACCAGTCAGAAGACTGATCACGAATAGAAACCTTTTGGGGTAATGCAATTTCTAGTGAAGTATAAAGCGTAAATTTTTGGTCTTCCTCACCTAATTCTGATTTTACTGTCTTTTTTGTGATGCATTATAATTATTCGGTATGAAAATATACGTATTCCTACGTTTGACACTTGTTTGTCTCAGGAGATCTAGGTATCGGCTTTTGAGCGAATTTTGTAGTGTTACTACTTTGAGGACTTCTGTGTTTCTGGTACCACGATGGTTTATCTTAAAATGACATACCCATGTACCAACGTTCTTCTAATCCAAAAGGGAGGGATTACAAAAGAGCAAAGACTAAATATAAGAATGGTCCACTGTTATAAGGTGGATCACAGAAGGTAACCAACGTATTACGCCCTGGCCATCTTAGCTTCAGCGTTGACTTACGTTTTGCCTTTTGTCACCATTGGTTGTATCTTCTATATGAAAGGACGCTTACTTGTATCTTGTAATGCTAACAGTTATCTTCTGTCGAACACTAACATTTTGTACGACCGGGTCTCCGTACGAAATGAAAACAGGTCCAACTCCGTCAATGCACTCTTTATCTATTCACAACAGTGTAAAACATTTTATATCTGATTTCGAAGATGGGGTGCGGGTCGTTATAATGGTTAATGTACGCCACCAAGAAATACAAATAGTTTGTTCCTTTTTTGGGGGTGGGGGGGTTCCATCAGTCCATCAGTCTTCTGACTGGTTTGATGAGGCCCGCCACGAGTTCCTCTCCTGTACCAACCTCTTCGTCTCAGAGAAACCGTCCGCAGCTCGTGGTTGTGCGGTAGCGTTCTCGCTTCACGCGCCCAGGTTCCCTGGTTCGATTCCCGGCGGCGTCAGGGATTTTGTCTGCCTCGTGATGACTGGGTGTTGTGTGATGTCCTTAGTTTAGTTAGGTTTAAGTAGTTCTAAGTTCTAGGGGACTGATGACCATAGATGTTAAGTCCCATAGAGCTCAGAGCCATTTCTTAGTAGCTATGGCAATCTACGTCCTCAATTATTTGCTGGATGTATTCCAGTTTGTCTTCCTCTACAGTTTTAGCCCTCTACAGCTCCTTCTAGTACCATGGAAGTAATTCGATCATGTCTTAACAGATGTCCTATCATACTGTCCTTTCTCCTTGTCAGTGTTTTCCACATATTTCTTTCCGATTTTGCGCAGAACTTCCTCATTCCTTACCTTGTCAGTCCACCTAATTTTCAACATTCGTGTGTAGCACCAATTTCCAAATGTTTTGAATCTCGTCTGTTCAGGTTTTCCTGCAGTCCATGTTTCGCTACCATACAATGCTGTACTCAAGATTTACATTCTCAGAAATTTCTTCACCTTATTAAGACCTATGTTTGATACTAGTACACTTCTCTTGGCAAGGAAGGCTCTTTTTGCCACTGCTGTCTGTTTTTGATATCTTCCTTGCTCCGTCCAACATTGTTTATTTTACTGTCTAGGTAGCGGCATTTCTTAACTTCCTCTACTTCGTTACCATCAATCCTAATGTTAAGTTTCTCGCTGTTCTCATTCCTGCTACTTCTCATTACTTTCGTCTTTCTTCGATTTACCCTCAGTCCATGTTCTGTGCTCATTAGATTGTACATTCTATACAGCAGATCATTTAATTCTTCTTCACTTTCAATCAGGACAGTAATGTCTTCAGTGAGACGTACCATTGATATCCTTTGATCTTGAATTTTAACTCCACTCCTGAACCTTCCTTTTTTCCATCATTGCTTCTTCGATTAACAGATTCAACAGTAGGGCGAAAGACTACAACCCTGTCTTACACACTTATTAATTCGAGCACCTCGTTCTTCGTCGTCCACTCTTATTATTCCCTCTAGGCTCTTGTACATATTGTATGTTACGCATCTCTCACCATAGCTTACTCCTATTTCTCTCAGAATTTCGAACCTCTTGCACCATTTTACGCTGTCGAGCGCTTGTTCCAGATCGACAAATCCTGTGAACGTATCTTGATTTTTCTTTAGTCTTGCTTCCATTATCAACCGAAACGTCAGAAATGCCTGTCCTGTGCATTTACCTTTCCTAAAGCTCATCATTCAGCACGTCCTCGAGTTTATTTTCCATTCCTCCGTACATTATTCTTGTCAGTGACTTGGATGCATGAGCTGTTTAGCTGACTGTGCAATAAATCTCGCACTTGTCAGCTCTCGCAGTCTTCGGAGTTGTTTGTATGATATTTTTCCGAATGTCAGATGGTAAGTCGCCAGCATGAGTAGTCATTTTGTTGGCACCTCTCCCAATAATCTTAGAAATTCTGATGGAATGACCATCCCTTCTGATTATACACTACTGGCCATTAAAATTGCTACACCACGAAGATGACGTGCTACAGACGCGAACTTTAACCGACAGGAAGAAGATGCTGTGACATACAAATTATTAGCTTTTCACAGCATTCGCACAAGGTTGGCACCAGTGGCGACACCTACAACGTGCTGACATGAGGAAAGTTTCCAACCGATTTCTCATACACATACAGCAGTTGACCGGCGTTGCCTGGTGAAACGTTGTTGTGATGCCTCGTGTAAGGAGGAGAAATGCCTACCATCACGTTTCCTAATTCCATAAAGGTCTGATTATAGCCTACCACGATTGCGGTTTAACGTATCGCGACATTGCTACTCGCGTTTGTCGAGATCCAATGACTGTTAGCAGCATATGGAATCGGTGGGTTCAGGAGGGTAATACGGAACGCCGTGCTGGATCCCAACGGCCTCGTATCACTAGCAGTCGAGATGACAGGCATCTTATCCGCAAGGCTGTAACGGATCGTGCAGCCACGTCTCGATCCCTGAGTCAACAGATGCAAACCAACAACCATCTCCACGAACAGTTCGACGACGTTTGCAGCAGCATGGACTATCAGCTCGGAGACCATGGCTGCGGTTACCCTTGACGCTGCATCACAGACAGGAACGCCTGCGATGGTGTGCTCAACGATGAACCTGGGTGCACAAATGGCAAAACGTCATTTTTTCGGATGAATCCAGGTTCTGTTTACAGCATCATGATGCTCGCATCCGTGTTTGGCGACATCGCGGTGAACGCACATTGGAAGCGTGTATTCGTCATCGCCATACTGGCGTATCATCCGGCGTGATGGAATGGGGTGCCATTGGTTACACGTCTCGGTCACCTCTTGTTCGCATTGACGGCACTTTGAACAGTGGACGTTACATTTCAGATGTGTTACGACCCGTGGCTCCACCCTTCATTCGATCCCTGCCAAACCCTACATTTCAGCAGGATAATGCACGACCGCATGTTGCAGGTCCTGTACGGGCCTTTCTGGATACAGAAAATGTTCGACTGCTACCCTGACCAACACATACTCCAGATCTCTCACCAACTGAAAACGTCCGGTCAATGGTGGCCGAGCAGCTGGCTCGTCACATTACGCCAGTCTTGATGAACTGTGGTATCGTGGCTTTCAATGAAAATTTCTCCACCTATCCGGTCTCACCTCTGTATTCAACAGTGGAATTCCCGTAGCACTCTTTATGTTACCAATATTGACTTTAATACCACCGAACGCTGCTTTGACTTTCCTGTATTCAGAGTCTGTCCATCTGACCATTATTTCTTTTTTTGATTTCTTCACATTTTTGTTGCAACCTCTTCGTCTTAGCTTCCCTGCACTTCCTATTCATTTCATTCCTCAGCGACTTGTATTTCTCTACTCCTGAGTCTCCCGGAACATTTGTGTACTTCCTCCTTTCATCGATCATCTGAAGTATTTGTTCTGTTACCAATAGTTTCTTTGCAGTTACTTTCTTTGTACCTACGTATTTCTTTCCAACTTTTTACAGATGCCAATTCCTCTTAACTGTATTGCCTAGTGAGCCATTCCTTACTGCTGCATCTATACCCTTAGAGAACTTCATGTGTATCTTGTCATTCCTTAGTACTTCCGTATCCCACTTCTTTGCGTACCGTCTCTTCCTGTATAATCTCTTGCAGCCTACTCTTCTCACTACTATATTGTGATCTGAGTCTACATCTGCTCCTGGGTACATCTTAAAATCCAGTATCTGATTTCGGAATCTCTGTCTGGCCATGATCTAAATGAAATCTTCCCGTATCACCTGGCCTTTTCCACAACTGAGTATCCCCTATTACTAGCTGAAATTTATTACAGAACTCAATTAGTGTTTCTCCTCTCTCATTCCTTGTCCCAACCCCATATTCTCCTGTAATCTTTTCTTCTGCTCCTTCCCCTACAACTTCAATCCAATCCCATATGACAATTAGATTTTCATCTCCCTTTCAATATCCTCATATATTTTCTCTACCTCTTCATCTTCAGCTTGTGACGGTGACATGTACACCTGCACTATCGTTGTCGGTGTTGGACTGCTGTTGATTCTTATAAGAATCTGAACTGTTCACAGTAACACACTCTCTTCCCTACCTTCCTACTCATAACGAACCCTACTCCTGTTATACCATTTTCTGCTGCTTTGATATTATCCTTTACTCATCTGACCAGAAATCCTTGTCTCCTTTCCCTTTCACTTCACTGGCACCTACTATATCCGGATTGAGCCTTTACATTTCCGTTTTAAGATTTTCTAATTTCCCTTCCACGTTCAAGCTCCAGATATGCGACGCGCCGTCTCTTAGAACGTTATCGTTTCGTTGGTTTTTCAGTCTTTTTCTCCTGGTCACCTCCCCCTTGGCAGTCCCCTCCCGGAGCTCCAAAAGGAGGACTATTCCGGAATCTTTAGCCAATGGAGAGATCGTCATGACACATTTTTCATGCCCTTAGGTGTAGTTTCCCACTCCTAGGACAAGAGAGTTCCCTGAGCCTCTGTCCGTTCCTCCGCCCTCTTTGACGAGGGCGTTGGCAGAATGAGGATAACGTCTTATGCCGGAAGTCTTCAGCCGCTGAGGCTGATTATCAGTCAAAATTTAAGCAGTGGTGGGATTCAAATCCCGGACAGAGGTCGTTTTTATTTCTAATCAAAGACGCTATCCCCCCTTTTTTAAATCTCATTTTGTTCATTACTGGTCGTTGTATTTGTTCGAGGCGGCCGTCCAGTGACGCTTGATCAGGTTCATAGTTGATTCCTTGTACTCAATGTGTTTTTATTACAGAGGACAGCTAACCCTCTGAGCGAACACGCTGAGCTACCGTGCCGGCTACCCTTAGACGGATGTTCTTACTCTTTGACAACTTGGTGCCTTTCTTCGAATGTTCAAATGTGTGTGAAATCTTATGGGACTTAACTGCTAAGGTAATCAGTCCCTAAGCTTACACACTACTTAACCTAAATTATCCTAAGGACAAACACACACGCCCATGCCCGAGGGAGGACTCGAACCACCTCCGGGACCAGCCGCACAGTCTATGGTGCCTTTCTTAATTGTGGTCTTAATCTCTTCATATGAGCTGCCATCTGCTTTACAAACAGCGACTCTTCTGCGAAGACGTAGTGTTCAGCCTTATACTACGTTGGCAGTCTTCATGTCTCTAAGACGCATGGGGAATCCCAATAGTCAGCGGATGATACAATTCGCAGTTCGAGGCAAATATACGCGGCAGACATGTAAGTATTTTCTTGAAACGAACTCATCATCGGATCACGCTGGGGTCACCAGCTTTCTTCTCTATTGGCACTACTGTTCAAACAGTTCACGTTGATTCTAAATGAACAGAGTTAGATTATAAATAATGAAATACGCAGGTGCTGACATAAGAAACAAAACAAAACCTTGTTTTTTGAGACTAATAAGAAAGAAGAATGAGGACCAACTTACAATAGGTGATTATAAAGAAATTTGACGGATAAAGAAGTAAATGTTCATCAGGTGGTATTCAATGAAACAAAAATTCTATTATTACCGAAGAAATTAAGTTAAATTTGTTGTTTCTACTGATTTCCGAATGATGTGTTTCAGATTCAGTAATTTACGATGCACAGCTGCTGTGACTACGTCGCTGCATTTACTACATTTACAAAGAAACACAGCTGCTCCATTTTATTCGCGTACTGTAGGCTGGTGAGAAAACTGCGCAGATGAGTTACCTGTGCGATCGACGTCGACCGTGCGGATAAATAACAGAGGAGGTCAGCAGAGCCGGCGAGGCAATTAGCAGTGAGTGGCAGCAGGCGCCTACTGACCTGTGCGCCGAGCATGCCTGCGCGCATGCGCGGCAGGTCGGTGTGCGACCAGGCGCTGCGGGACCACGGTTCCACGTGGCGGAGGTCGGCCGTCAGGTTGAAGCCGACCAGCTGCCCCCGCGCGAACTTGCGCACGTTCCACGGGAGGTCATTGTGGCTGCAACAAAGACGGGAACATCGTCAATCTATAAGGCAGCAGTATAAAAAATTCTCTAAGTACTGTAATTGATGTTGATAATTAATTCAATGAAAAGTGGTACAGGATAAGTCAAGAATATACCGTGTACAGCATGTTGAGCTAAAACAACGAGCCGCAACACATTATTACTCCTATAAACCTGAATTCATATTTACAAAATAAAGAAAACGTGTGATTCCCACGAAGAATAAAGTATATCAAGATTTGACATGTCACGATTCTACAGATCACGCCAACGTTCATCACTTTGTCTAGTTCGAGAAAGACTGAAGGATCTTCTGAACCAATTGTTGCGGACTGTATCGGAGAGTCATTCTGCTATCATACCATGTCTGAGCTGTACATGGAAAAGAACGCCATTGGCTCAAGCAAAAATTGTAAATGCATGTCGAAATTCGACTAAGAGGCATAAAAGGCACCAACAGAAGCAACGCATTTTTCAGCGTTATTTTCACGACGTTACACAAAAACGGAATGCGCCGACGTGCAGCGCTTCTATACACTCGCAACTGGAGATGTAGGTAAATAAATGACTTATCACTTAATACACGTTGTAAAAATCGCTGTGATTCAACATTCATGTTTCAGAAGACGACAACACGTTTATATCACTCGTAAACGACTGTAGCGGTAGTGATGTCTCTAAGTGACTCAACCGATGTGTGGTTCGGACAACGACTAATTTTATTCGGGTCCTCATGCGATGTCACAGTTTTCAGTCCATACGTTGTTCTCGTCAGTGGGGTTCTTTTTCTGGGATTATGTGGCGAGAAGACATGTATGTGCTGGGTGGTTAACGTATACTAACACAGAGTTACGTCAGACTGTTGCCGATCTACATTCATGCGTTATCCGCAGTTGCTTGCTGACTATTTGGGTACTAAGAGCATACCTATTCTCCTCTCCCTTGTCAAAATACTGTATGATTACAAGCTACTTGTCTTTACTCTATCCTGGTACTGATTGGAAAATTTGTCCAGGTTCCTTGCTTCAGCTGTAGCTGAGCGTGAGACAGGTTGGCTTACTATTTAACTTATTTTGCTTCATATTTGCGTTATGGTATAGATTCGCAGACACGATTAGATTTAATCGGGCGATACACAAACGAACTAGTATGCAGAACGAAAGGAACTTGCATCCAGTACATTTAAATGTGCTTCTCTATACGTTCTACCCCAATACTATAAATAATCGCCATGTAATTGTCAAGCATTTCTACGTCACATTCTCCATTTCATTTATGGCCATGGTACATCGCAATTTTCATGTTGTTATGATATAAAAAAGTGTTAATTCAGAGTGCCACAATGTCTAATTCTGAGTCATGGCTATGATCTCCATCTACACCACTCAGGACACCCTGCTTAAATTCTGAACTTATTTAACCACAAATAGAGTTAGCAGCGGTTGGTAGGATACAGTGATGAGACACAAAATTAAGACCACCGCCTACCGCTACATAGCGCCAGAGGATGACGCTTCGCTCGCGAGAAAATGGTTAAAATGGCTCTGAGCACTATGGGACTTAACTTCTGAGGTCATCAGTCCCCTAGAACTTAGAACTACTTAAACCTAACTAACCTAAGGACATCACACACATCCATGCCGAAGACAGGATTCGAACCTGCGACCGTAGCAGTCACGCGGTTCCAAAGTGAAGCGCCTAGAACCGTTCGGCCACAAAGGCCGGCTCGGTTGCGAGGCGCGGTAACGAATGTATATAAGCGAAATTCGCCAATGGCAGAGATGATAGAGCCCCTCGGAGCCAATCGCCTTGGGAGAATTTTTCGGAATGGTTTTGGGCAACGCCTGATAAGCGATAGTTCATCTCCATTTCATGGTATGTTTAAGGTAGTGGTTACAAGGAGGCGTAGATCTGATTTTCAACATAATAGATTCAAAACTCGTCAAAGGCAGTGAAAATATTTATTTTGCCGAATGTAATCAAAACACTTCGTTATCATTTTATTCAATTAAATGGATTAAAAGAAAAGGGTAACATCATTGATTAGAAACCAACATGCCCTCAGTTCTGGGTCTGAACCCAGCCGCTGCTTAAATTTTGAATGAAAGTCATCAGCAATGACGACCGAAGACTTCCGGCATACGAAGTAACCCTCAGTGAGCCGACAGCCTTGTCAAAGAGGGCGGAGGTGCAGATAGGGGTTCAGCGCACTCTCGCGACCTTGTGGTGGGAAACTGACCTAAAGGCAGGAAAATTAGCAATGTTCACCGATATGAGGACGTGTGGCCTGTAGTTGAAAAAAGTGTCCTGATGATCTCTCCACTGGCAAAAGATTGCGGAACAGTCCCACTTTCTGATCTCCGGGAGGGGACTGCCAAGGCGGACGTTAAAATAAGAGAAAGATTGAATAACCAACGAAAGGATGAAGTTCTTCGAGTCGGGCGTCGAATTTCGGAACTTTCAACGTGGTAGGGGCATTAAAAAATCTGGAAATGGAAATGCTAAGGCTAAACCTATATCTAGTGGGACACAGTGAAATGAAATGGAAAGACGACAAGGATTTCTGGTGATCGAGTAGTGGATAATATCAACAGCTGCAGAGAATGGTATAACGGGAGAAGGATTCATTACAAATAAGAAGGTAGGGCAGAAAATGAGTTACTGTGAACAGTAGGTCTGTTCTCATCAAAATCGACAGCAAACCAACACCAATAACATTAGTTCAGGTATACGTACCGACATCGCAAGCTGAAGATGAAGAGACAGAGGAAGTATATGAGGATATTGAACGGGCTGTGCAGCACTTAAGGGGAGACGAAACTTTAGTAGTCATGGAGAACTACAATTCGGTTGTAAAGGAAGAAACAGAAGAAAGAGCTATGGGTGAATATGGGCTGGTTAGTAGGAATGAGGGAGGAGAAAGACTGATAGAGATCTACAATAAATTTCAGATTTTAATTGTGAATACTCTGTTCAAGAATCACAAGAGGAGGAGAAATACTTTAAGAAAGCTGGGTGATACGGGAAGATTTCAATTAGATTACATCAAGGTCAGGCAGAGATTGCAGAATCCGATATTACATTGTAAGGCTTACCCAGGCACAGGTATAGACTCAGGTCACAATTTGGTAATGATGAAGAGTGGGTTGAAGTTTAAGATTGTGATACGGAAGTACTACAGAATGATTGGTTATGCTTTAAGTTCTCTGAGACTATACATTCAGCAATAATGAAAAGTTTAGTACTCAGCTTAGTTGAAGATGGATGGATATCTGTACAGAGGGCAATCATAGAAGTTGGTGGGAAAAACTTAGGTACGAGGAAGGTAACTGAGGAGAAACCATGGGCAACAGTTGACCGATGAAAGATGGAAACGCAAAAATGTTCAAGTAAAATCAGGAATATGGAGATACAAGTCCTTCGGGAATGAAATAAATATGAAGTGCAAGGGAGTTACGGCTAACTGGCTACACAAAAAATTTGAAGAAATCTAAAACGAAGTGATTATCATAAGGTCTTACTCAGTTTGTAGAAAAGTTCAAATGACTTCTGTGAAATTGAAAGCAAGGGCAGTGTCATTAAAAATGCAATGGGATTCCCACCTTTAGATGCAGAGGAGAGAGCGGATTCGTCAAAAGAATACACTGAGGGAATCTATGAAGGGGAGGGCTTACCTGATGACGTGCTAGAATAAGAAAGAAGAGTCGATAGGAAAGAGACAGGAGATACAGTTTTAGAATCAGAATTTAGAAGAGGTTTGGAAGATTTTTTAAAAAAAGGCATAATGGAGAAATAAAGTTACATCGGAATTTCTGAAATCATTGGGGTAGTCGCAACAAAACAAAGGTTGGTGAGTAGAATATATGAAACTGTCGATAGACCATCAGACTTTCGGAAACAACATAATCCATACAATTCCCAAGACAGCAAGAGGCAGGAAGTGCGAGAATTATTGCACAGTTAACTTAACAACTCATGTATCCAAGTTGCTTACAAGAATGGTATACAGAAGAAAGGAAAAGAAAATTTGGAATATGTTAGAAGACTATCAGTCTGACCTTAGGAAAAATAAAGGTATCAGACAGGCTGTTCTGACGTTGCGGTTGATAATGGAAGCAAGACTGAAGAAAAATCAAGACACGTTCGTAGGATTCGTCGACCAGGAAAAAGCGCTCGATAGTGTAAAATAGTCCAAGGTATTTGAAAGCCTGAGAAAAACAGTTGCAAGATATAGGGAAAGACGCGTAATACACAATATGAACGAGAACCAAGAGGGGACAATAAGTCTGGAAACCCAAGAAAGAAGTGTACGGGTTAAGAATGGCGTAAGAAGGGGTGCAGTATTTCGCCCCCAATGTGCAATCTGTACTTCGCTGAAGCAATGACGGAAATAAAAGAAAAGTTGAAACGTGGGAATAAAATTCAATGTGAAAGGATACCAATGTTAAGATTCGCTAATAACATAGCTATCCTCGAACGGGAAAAATTACAAAACTGTTGAAGGAAACGAACAATCTAATGAGTACAGAATATGGATTGAGAGTAAATCGCAGGAAGACGAAAATAATGAGAAGTAGCAGAAATAAGAACAGCGAGAATCTTCACATCGTAATTGGTGACCAAGACGTAGATGAAGTCATGGAATTTTGCTAGCTAGGCAGCAAAATAAACCTTGACGGACGGAGCAAGGAGGACATAATCGACAGACTAGCAATGGCAAAAAGGGCATGCCTGGCCTTGTTAAGGCTACTGGTATAAATCATAGACCTTAATTTGAGGACAATATCTGAGAATGTACGTTCGGAGCACAGCATTGTATGACAGTGAGACATGGCCTGTGTAAAAATCGGAACAGAAGAGAAGTGTTTGAGATTGGTGCTGCAGAAGAACGTTGATTGAGTCTAAGGCACTAAGTTTTTCGCAGAATCGGCAAGGAAAGAGATGTATGGAAAACTTCGACAAGGAAAAGGGTCAGGATGGTATGACATCGGTTAAAACGTGAGGGAATAATTTCTAAGATGCTGCAGGGAGCTGTTTATGCTAATAACCATAGAGGGAAACGGGGATTGGTATAAACCCATCAAAGACTGTTCACGCACACAAGCGAAGCAGAGGCGAATGGAGTATCATTCTAGCGAAGATGCAGCCGGCAAATGGCGAATTCCAACGACATGGACTTTGACGATGTTCCGATTGTTATAGCCCGGCGCCTGGGATCGGGAATCATGGAAACAGCGAAGATGCTCTGCTACTCGCGAGCTACTCTTGTGAGCATCTACAGAATGTGGCTGGAAGGTCGGGCGCTGGTGGCCGAGCGGTTCTGGCGCTGCAGTCTGGAACCGCGCGACCGCTACGGTCGCAGGTTCGAATCCTGCCTCGGGCATGGATGTGTGTGTTGTCCTTAGGTTAGTTAGGTTTAAGTAGTTCTAAGTTCTAGGGGACTTATGACCTCAGCAGTTGAGTCCCATAGTGCTCAGAGCCATTTGAACCATTTTTTGTGGATGGAAGTTTTGAAACCACAAGCAGCTGACATGTTGGACGTCTATGTCGCACCACAGAACGCTGGGGTCGGAGGTTCGCCCGTTCAGTAGAGGAAGATAGATCTTTTGTGGCAGGTACACTCCTGGTGTAGGTGAAAATGTTTCAGAGTACACCGATAAGCGCAAATCCTTGGACGTCTTGCTCCTGAACATGTGATCCTTACGTGTTCCAAAATTACCCAAATGACATCGCCATTTACTATTAGAGTGTGCGCAGGATTATCGAGGTTGGACCATAGAGCAATGAAAACGTTCCGCTTGATGAATAACTTTCCGGATTACACCATGTCGATAACTGTGTACGCTGGATGCTGTATTATAGGCGGAGGACTTTCACGTGAGATTCTAAGAGATCTGTGAGACTAATCGAAAGGATTATGACAATCGTCCGCTACTGAGACATTATTGCCGACTACCTGCTTTCTTTCATGCCCTGTCTTCCGCTATGCCGATGGTAACATCCAGTAGGTAACCAAATTCAGCAGATCACAATCCAGTGGAATACATTTGATGCAATATCGGACACCAGCTGCACACTCACAAACCACCAGCCGGTAATTTAGTGGATGTGGTGCCGGAGCAACACTTGCATGTATTTCATCCGAATGAGATGGAAATTATGTCTGTGCACGTCTTTGGCAACGGAACGTGGCTTAATTGGTGATTCCGCTCTCTTAAATGAGCTGTACGCTGAAAGTTCAGAATATATGGCCCAGAAAAGTCCAATTACTAACGGGCGACTGAATTTTATGTCACAGCCCTACGTCACAACACAATCACCGTCTCCCGACCGTCAATGGGCTGTTCAGCTTATCAAAGCAGAATTGCTGAGTCTTGCAGCAGTGAAAACGGAAGGAGTTCAAAAAGTACGTCCAAGGATGCTCGATGGATTACGCAATGACCAACCATCGTTATACGTTGTAATGAGAGGAAAGTGGTAGTGACCGCGTACACTTATAAAAAGCACAGGACGTCGAAATGGCCGATGGATCATGGGCCACGTGACAAAGTTATCGAAAATGCTTTTACTCATCACTGTCGTATTTTTTAAGTGCTCCCTCTCGAGTTCCACAGTACCCTTGTTCCTCTGATAGGACGACGTGGATACAAAAATACAACGAACTCTTGACACCAACCTTACACAACTCTACCGAGTTCACACAAGCTATTATGATACTCGTTCCAAAACCAAGTAGTTATTGTAGACCACAAGACTGCTGGTCTTTGACATTATTGAATACAGAATACAATATCTTCGCACGTATCCTTTGTACACGTCATCAAGCCCTAATAAGGAATAAAATATATTTAGATCAAACGGGTCTAGGAGGAAAAAAACAGCATACATACGGCATTTGGGTTATAGCAGTGATATCAACATGTATGTTACGAGGAGCCCTGGTGGCAGTGGATTTCAGTCACGCTTTCCACAGAGAGGACCTTGTGTTCCTACTCGCGGTCATAGAACGAATGGGAATCCCCTAACGTTTGTGGACGCGATCTTGTAGTTGATGTACTTGACAGTTTTTGTAAACGATGCTAGCTCAGAACCTATCACGATCATTAGACATTTCTTAGTACAATGTATCGCCTTTGGATAAAGAAACACGTCACCTTAATCGCTACTGTGATCGACGAAGTGGCCCATCATTTAATCCGTGCACCATCAACACAGATCGCACACCTTCCGGACTTCTTCATCGATTACAGTTACATTCAGAATGGTTTCCCGGAGAGCAGGCTGCCCACAACGGAACATGTATATCAAAGTTTCCTTCAACAACAATCTCGCAATGCGGTCGAACAAAGTTACCTCGCAATACGGTGCCAGAGAATCTGGAGAGCGATTCCTCTCCCCTCTCTCCCTATGAATGTAAATACATTGTGGTATGTGGTGGTGAACGGCAAATGCCCTAACCATCAACGACAGCACTGTATTCATCTGCTCGACAACAGCGACACGACATGCCTCTACCGCGTGGTCGTCGACTCACGTGAGCATTCATTGGCGTGTGGCACGGCAAATGAGTTTTGGTTTCTTACGAAGAAAATATGGACCGTTTTATTGAGTACGGCGCACACAGAAATCAGAGCTTAAGCCCTACTGTTAGCGGACGAAATATATTTTCCCAATACCCGGACAAACGGCGTGACCTATAAAGGGGGTGGCGACATATTATCTGTATCACCACGGTGACAAGGATGTCTAAGATTGCTGGTACATACTGCGGTGACTCGCAAAATATAGAACATGTTTCACCAGTTTCTTCGGTTCCTCATTCACGGACCCTCCGGCTAGCCAGGGTGTTCCGGGTGCGACAAGTTCAATGAGTAGGTAGGCTGCCTCTGAGCACTTTGGGAGTTAACTTCTGAAGTCATCAGTCCCCTAGAACTTAGAACCACTTAAACCTTACTAACATAAGGATATCACACGCATCCATGCACGAGGCAGGATTCGAATCTGCGAGCGTAGCGGTCGCGTGGTTCCAGACTGTAGCGCCTAGAACCGCTCGGCCACGCCTGCCGGCAATGAGAAGGTAGACTATGCTTCACTAACTTACGTTTATGCCTGATGTACTCAGGGGACCGTATATCACTCTGAAGTTAGCTTTAAGCGACCCTCGAAACACGCCAAATGGGCCGATACAAGGTCCTCCTTTTTTTTTTTTTTTTTTGTAGACTCGTTAAATTTAGTCGGAAGTTGGGAGACTTTTTACATTTGGATGTGTTGAGTGGCACCCTTAGTAACTTTGTGTAGTGTTTTGGGCCTGCAAAAAAAGTAAATAAATAAATGAATAAAAATAAATATAAGGTCATCCCTTGGGTCACATTCCCAGGAGCAGGAGGAAGGAAACGTTGCGGTGGAGTCTCGGCTTGCTACCCCTGCCCTCGGAATAAATACCGTCATCAATGGTGACCGAATACGTCCGGCATGATAAGTTATCCTCGTTCTGCCAACAGTCTTGTCAAAGAGTGCTGATGAGAGGACAAAGTTTGAGAGCACTCTCTTCTTCTTGACAAATATCTCCAAAATGTCGGAAGAATCAACAAAGACGAACGACATAAGACAAGAGGCAATCGAAACCACTCCATCAAAGCCACATAACATGTATCAGCAGGAAATGCGACTTATAATTGAAAAGGTCCATGAAGCTATGTCCATGGGCAAAAGATCCCGGATTATTCCCCTGTTTGTATCTCCGTAACAGGACTGTCAATGTGGAGGCTACCATAGCAAAATGTTCCAGTAACTAACGAAAGGATAATATTCTAGGAGTCTGGACATGGAATATCAGAGGTTTGAACTTAGTAGAAAACCTAGACAACGTGAACAGGGAAATGCTGAGGCAGAATCTAGATATCGTGAGAGGTCTGTGAAGTGACGTAATACAAGAAAATAATTTCTCGTCAGACGAATACAGGATAGTATCAAAAGCAGCACAAAATGGTATAACACGCTTGGGATCAGCTATGAAGGTAGGGCTGAGACTGCGTTAGCATAAACTGTTTAACGGTTGGATTCTTCGAGTCAGAATCGACGGCAAACCAATACCGACAACGATAGTTCAGATATACATGCCGACGATTGCGAGCAGTTGAGCAAGATATAGAGGAAATGTATGAGGATATTTAACGGGTAATACAGTACGTAAAGGAAGATGAGAGAGGAGAAAGACTGAGTTCTGCTGTAAATTTTATGCAGTAATAGTGAATAATCTTTTCAAGAATCACAAGAGGAGGATGCATACTTGGAAAAGACTCAGTAATGTGATAAGATTCCAGCTGGAATACATCATGGTCAGACAGAGATTCCATAATCAGATATTGGCTTGTAAGGTACCCAGGAGCATATATAGACTTCGATAGGAGTAATTTGAAGCCTAAGAGAATCGTTCGGAAGAATCACTGTGGAAGGAAGTGGTGTATTGAAAAATCACTGTGGAAGGAAGTGGTGTATTGAAGTTTCGAGGAAGGATGAGAGGCGTCTGAGGTTAGCTAATGAAATTTATATTGCGATAAGAAATACCAGAGTAGACAGTTCATTTGAAGAGGAGTGGACATGGCTAAAAATTACACTCACAAATAGTTGAAAGAAACATATAGGTACTAGAAGGAAACTGAAGAGAATGTATGAAATATACAGGAATAATTCAATTAATCGACGAAAGAAAAAAGTAAGAAAATATTCAGGCAACGACAGGAATAGGAACTCGGGCATACAAATTCCTTAGGAATGAGACAAATAAGAGATACAGGCCAGACAAGTGGTAGTCCGGAGGAAAGTCGAAGCAACCTTTGATGAAATTAAATCCAAAGTCGTCAACATTAACATACGCAGACGAGAGGTCGGATACGTGGCAAGAGTACACTGAAGGCCTCTAGAAGGACGATGAATTTTCTGGCTTTATAGTTAGAAACTGTTGTCGATACGGAAGAGAGAGTGGATCCAGTGTTAGGAATCAGGTTTCGAAAGTTTAGAATTTAAAAGAGCTTTGGAGCGTTAAACATCAAATAAGATATAAGGGTTAGACAACATTCCACTGGAAATTCTAAATCCATTGAGAGAAGTGTAATCTAAATGACAATTCAGGTTGGTGTGTAGAATCTATGACACCGGCGACATACAATCAGACTTTCGGAAAAAAACATCGTCCACACTTTTCCCAAGAAAGAAAGAGCTGATAAGGGCGAGAGCTATCGCATAGTCAATAGAACAGCTCATGGATCCAAGTTTCTAACATGAATAATATCCAGAAGAATAGAAAAGAAAACAGAGCATCTGTTGGGTGACAATGAGCTTGGCTTTAGGAAAGGTAAAGGCACCAGAGAGGCAATTCTGACGTAGCAGTTGATAATGGGAGCAACGCTATGATCTGTCCACCTGCAAAATGTTTTCAAGAATGTAAAATGGTGCAAAATGTTAGAAATTCCGAGAAAAATAGAAGTGTGCTATAGGGACAGACGAGTAATATACAACACGTAACTGAACCAAGAGGGAGCAATGAGATCAGAAGACCAAGAACGATGTAATTGGATTACAGAGGCTATAAGATACGGATTCAGTCCTTTGTCATACTGTTCAGTCTATACATAGAAGAAGGAATGACGAAAATAATAGAACGTATCAAGAGTGGAATTAAAATTCAGGGTGAACGGGTATCATCGATAAGGTTGGCTGGTGACATTGCTGTTCCTAGTGAACCTGAAGAAGAATTGTAGGATCTGTTGATATTTACGAACAGTCTGATGTGCAAAGAATATTGACTGAGAGTAAGCAGAAGAAAAACGAAAGCAATAAGAAGTAGCAGAAATTAGAATACCGAGAAGCTTAACATCAAAATTGGTGATCACGGTGTAGTCAAAGTTTAGGCATTCTGCTGCCTAGGAAACGAGATAGCCCATGACGTACAAAGAAAGAGTAGCATATTAAAAAAGGCCGTGTCTGGCCACGAGAAATGTACTAGGATCAAAATTAAGTCTTAGTTCCAGGAAGAAGTTTCTGAGCATGTACGTTTGGAACAGAGCGTTCTGTGGTAGTGGGGAAACCGAAACAGAAGAATATCGAAGGAAATGTGTTGTGGTGGTGCAGAAGAATATTGCAAATAAGGTGGGCTGATAAAGTAAGGAATAAGGAAGATCTACGCAGAATAGACGAACAAAAGGAACATACTGAAAACACTGACAAGTAGAAGGGACAAGGTGATAAGATAATAGGTTAAGACATCGGGGAATAACAACCATGATACTGTGGGAAAAGTAGAACGTAAAAAAATGTAGAGGAAGGCAGAGGTTTGAATACATCCAAAAAATAATAGACGACCTATAATGCAAGTGCTGCTCTGAATTGAAGAGGTTAGCACAGGATAGGAATTCATGGCGAGCAGCATCATGTATGTCACAAAACTGCTGCCACAAAAATAAATAAACAAATAAAAATTAATACGCTGCTGGACATCAGAGCTGCAGGAGCGGTAATGTAGTTAACTCTCTGGTTTTTCCGACTGGCTCGTATTTTCCATAAGCTCATATTTCACCAAAAGGTCTTTCAACGCTGATACTCGTGGTAAAAAGTCGACAGAACACGATCCTCAGTCTATAGCACCCCAACATAGAACCTAGAAGCCCTGAATTAACGATACTCCTACGACAACTGTCACGATGGTAGCCATTCACACTCAGGCTGTACCTACCCTAGCACGGGATCGTAAGCCATCGAACAGGAACTCACCACTGCAGAGTGCACTGTCGAACCTTACCTGGAAAAATGGCGGGTAAGAGTAAATTTAGACACATGAGAGGGGATTTTGTTCACGTGCTGGCCGAAATAAATGCTCAACCATAAACATTGGGGCCAAATTACATTACTCGCGAGACCAGCACATTTCCGTTATAAAGTAAGGTACCTCGCTAATTGGCAGTAACAGAAGGTACTGTGGAGGACCACAAAAAATGCGTACAGCCGTTGCAATAGAGCATACATGAGGCTCAAGAAAGTCTATCCGATAGGATAAGCGAATGCAGACATCTACGACTAACAGATTTCCTCCATCTGTGTGCATTTTGGATAAAGTTCTTCGACTTATCAGCAAAACTCCGCAATATATAAAGACAGTGGACGAACACACTGACATCCGCCGCGGGATCATCGCAAAGGCATTCAGGAATTTGGTCACTTTGGACAAGAATCGTAGACATTCCAAAAAGCAGTTCTTTCTAAATATAGGGAACTACAGTCACAACAGGAAGTGGAAACATAATCACCAAAAAACGCTTTTTGAGGCAAAACCTGACCATGCATTGTAAGCCCAAAGAGCAAAGCCAAAACTGCGGAGATCATGATGATGACGTAACTTAGTTACCTACATATCTGACTGGATTTACTATTAATAATCATACAACCTAGCATCCGGATAGTAAGTAAACCACAGAGAAATCTCAAGAGGCATCGGCGGTGCCCATGATCAACTCTAACGCCTCCACAGAAAAACATTGTCCTTGCTGGCAACTTAATCCACCAGGAAACTTAATACTCACCCAGAGGGTCACAAAATGTATTTCCCACTTTGCTTCCTCTGACTTCACTTGCTACAGTTCAGTAGCTTTCAGTTTACTATGTATTAGAGAGTGCACTCGTGCAGACGTATGGACAGCATCACAGACGAGTAATACGCCAGTCCTTGACGGAAACTAATACTGTCGCAGGTGTCCCAGTAGAGCTTTTTGTGTAAACCATCATACACGTGCGGTGTGGGATGAGGTCACCTCTTGCCATTTAATTCTCATGATTAGTACTGTTGGACAGAAACAAACCACCACAGAAAGAGCAACTGAGGAGCAATCCATGGACACCCGTATGACTCTTCACATCTGTAGTAATACTGCTTCCGATGTAGATTTAAAACTACACAATTCCTGGCCTCCGTGTGCATTTTTTATCCCACACTTCACTCTATATTAACTATTTCTTGATGACTCAGGTGTGTCCTATTGACGTACCCATTCTTTTAGTTAGGTTCTATCAAAAAATGGCCCCTTTCTCCAGTTAGGTGCAGTACTCGGTCTACACATATAATGTTTATAATTTTTCTGGAGAGCCACATTTATAATGTTTATCCTCTCTTGTCTATACTGTTAAGGTAATAAAAAATGTGAGAGACTTTTTCACACTTTGAGGCAGTAATCGATAGTCTTTTCCTAAAGAGTTGTTTCTCGAGAGAAACATCTGCTTACAATGTTTTGGCTGGCAAAACAGTAGCCTTTGGGTAAATTATGTGGTTGGTACCTTGTGGCGGTCCTCCATGCTGAATCCTAATCTTTTCGTGGCGGGCGAGCTTACGGGCTAAAAATAGTTGACAGACACTGAAGTCTTCACTAGCTGGTCATCGGAATTTACACGATCAGAGTGCTTTTGGCTTAAATGTTGGTATCCTGATGATTTTTGGTTAGAGACGAAGTAAGATTTTATGTGAAGGTGGGTTAAGTCCTGCCAACTGTACTTCAGTGTGCAACGGAGGTTTTTGAGCATTCTGTAATCGCTTGTTTGCGGAGCACGCCTGCCAGATTCGCGAAAGTGAATGTTCTGTCAGTAAGCAAGTCTGTTAAATCTGTGTGCTCTTGAAGTATCCATAGAATGAGAGTTGTATATTATTTCTATTACAACAGTGAATCTGTTCTGTATACTCTAATTTTTAGTTGCGCTTTGATTTGGTTGTTATCGAAAAAGTGGTTCAATTTAGTGTATTCGAAATTGTTGTATTGTTCTATGTAAATGGTTTATCATACGTGTATCTGAACTAGTGAACATTTAGACATATGCGTGGCTAGCTGGGTAGCGTTTTGGTAGCTAGTGTCCTTGGTAAATGGCGTCAGTGGCCGGGAAGCCCCTTGCGGGATAGGTGTTATTACATTCGACGCCACATTGGGCGAGCTGCTCGCCGCGTGGGGATGAAATGATGGTAAAGACAACACAAGACATAGTCCCTCAGCGTGGAAAATCCCCGACCCAGCCGGAAATCGAACCCGGGCCTGTAGGACGGCAATACGTCACGCTGACGACTCAGCTATCGGGGCGGACTGTCTCTTGGTGACTGGGTGAAATTAATAGTGTTATATCATGGAGTAGATACTGGCTACATTATTCAATTTCCATGTTTTATAAGCAAATATTTTCTGTAATGAAGACTTGCTAGCGGCCGGCCAGGGTGGCCGAGCGGTTCTAGGCTCTACAGCCTGGAATCGCGCGACCGCTACGGTCGCAGGTCCCAATCCTGCCTCGGGCATGGATGTGTGTGATGTCCTTAGGTTAGTTAGGTTTAAGTAGTTCTAAGTTCTAGGGGACTGTTGACCACAGACGTTAAGTCCCATAGTGCTCAGAGCCATTTGAACCATTTGAACTTGCTAGTGTCATGACTACTAAGGGCCGATGACTGTTACTTGTTGATGTGTACTAATTGCCTGTTGCAAGGCTAGAATGTTTATTAGATATAATGGATATTGTTAATTTAAAGAGAATATTTTGTTATTCGAGCCCTACTAAAGTTTATTTGGGCTAAAAGAATTTGTTTCGCCAGAGTAGTTTCTATTTTGTGTATACACACTTGGAACGTTAAATAAATTTTTATTAAAGTCGAGCACGTGTCTGCACAGTCCTCAGCCCAAACCCGACTCCACTTCAAATCCACGCATCATCATCGTAATGAGTTTCTAGGTGCCACAAGGTTATTCGGAAAGTAAGGTCCGAATCGCCGTACCAATTCGAATAACACGCGAACGTTGAAGCGCGCCTGCGTACCGACTCACACAATACCCGGCTTCTCAAATAACGCTGTTTGCTTTGCTATTGTGGCAGCGTGCTGTTAACAGTGTCAGTTCGAAATGTTATAACAATTGGTTAGACTACCGACTGTGAAATACGATCAGTGTTTCGGTTATTGACAGCAAGGAACGTTGCAACTGCGCAAAATTCGTCGACTGATATGTGACGTGTATCGCCCCAGGGTGATGAGTGACAGCAAACTGTGTAATTCGGTGAGAGCTTCCAAGAACGGACGGGAAAAGTTGTCCATGATGAACCGTGATTAGGACGTCCATCAGCGATCTGAGGAGATTTGGTGAACGCCTTGGATGAAAAGATACGTGCAGATCAACGATTCACGGTTTAAACTTAAGCATTGGAATTTCCTAATGTGGGTAGAGCAACTTTGTGCAAAATTATCACTGAAAAGTTGCAAGTTCCCAAATTATGCGAATGTTGGGTTTCCACACTCTTGCCCAAAAATAGAAAGAATGGCTTGTGATCTTGATTGTTTGGCCCTGTATCATAAGGAATGTAATAAATTTTCAGAGAACATTCTCACAAGGAAAGAGACGTGTGTTTCTTACATAATCCTAGATTCTAAACGTCACACGACATCGCTAGCCAAAATCGAGGCCAATCAGACAATCTCAATAAGGAACGATACGGCAACCGTGTTTTGGGATGGAAATGGAGGGACAACAATAAACGCAGCCACTTACTGTGCTACCCCGACTAATCTTCGACGTGTAATACAGAATAAGCGACGTAGCATTGTGACGTTTTCAGTTCTGTTGCTGCATGACAGTGCCAGACCAACATTCACACCCAGATTCTGATCAGATCATTTGGATGGGAAGAGACTGTCCAGACTCGGCGCCGAGTGATTTTCACTTGTTCCGCTCCCTAAAGGAGTTTTCTCAGCGGAAGGCGCTTCGCACCAGATGACAAGATGTAAGAAGCACTTAAAGATTGTTTATGCTCACAAGCGACAGGGGTCTATGACTGAAGTGTAAAAATTACGGGAAGGTTTCTGTCACTGGATCACCTAAAGAAAAACTTTTGTAAAATCCTCGCATAATGTAACAAATATCTTATTTTCAGTATAAACTGAAGGTTATTTTTTACATTTCACTATAATAGACACTAATGTCATAATTATTCACCGTTAATCAAATATTTGTAAAACAAAAACATGTCTCATCGGCCCAAACAAGGCGACTGGTTTCCTCTATCAAGTATCAATAAATTTCATATTTTTGTTTATTTTCGGAGTATTTATTGTTTCCTTACACCGAATAGCGTGTATTCGAAACCAAGGTGACTATAAGCAGAAATGCCGCCTTCGAAAGTAATAGAAAAACACATTTGACTGATCATCAACTGTTTACATGACATTAGAAAACATATAATGCAAAGCATTACTTAAATGTTGTTCATAGTGGCCTACTTAGCCCTACATTTATTCAACATTCGAGGTGGGTCATTCAAGGCAACTCGTGCTCCAACTCTAAACATTACGTAGTCATCGTCCAAAGCTCGTAACTTAATACTAAGAATATGACAAAACAGTGTGAATTGGTGTTAAATTCCAATGCATAAATTTAATCACTATTACCATCTCAGCTCGGCGTTTCAATAAGTAATGCCAATCAGTTACAAGAACATAGTGCAAATCCTTTTTCTAGTGTTTCTTTGTGTCTTCGCGGAACATCTCGCGACAAAGATGGTGAATCTTGGGCAACATGAAGGGAACTCAACGACCTGTAGTTTGCTCCTATTGTCAGTATTCAGAGAGAAATCTAGTCAGCCCATCGAAGGAGCTGGCCCATCGATAGGAGCTTTCCCCTTCTTGTAGAATATTATGGATAAGATTTTTAAAAAAATATGAAAACTATTTGGAAAAATAGAGAAAAATCTAAGGAATTACGGAATTAGATAAAAACATTTTCTTGAAAAATAGTCTCGCATCAAAATGCTTTCTAACCATCTAAGTTTCCAGTTGTCTATGTTGGTAAGTGATGATCGAAGGGATCACTGTGTCAAAACTCTACGGAAGCAAGTCAGCGAATGATGGCCCCTATACTGACTGGACCAGAGGTGGGATGATTCATCCAACACGATCGTGCTTGAAGATGGCATAATGTAGCACCGAAACTGTTCGCTCGAATAAAATTACAATTGTAAATTTCGGCGGCTGAAAGGTGTTCTAATTCGACGTTTTTTACGGAACAGCTGAGGTCCAGCATACATCTATATGAAGATTGACTTACAGTTTCTTGAAAAAATCTGTCATGGCTTATGTTTTAGAAGAAATCGGAGCTTACTTTCTGAATAACCCTCTTACATCGGGACCAGCCAGCAACACGGAAAGCGGCAAGGGAACTCCACGGCCCCAGCACGAGAAGCGGCAGTCGAGGAGGGATGGTGGCTGGATGCTCACGCCTGCTGACAGTCGCCGCCCTTGGAGAGAGTTCTCATCGAGATGAGAGCATCGCGGGCAGCGGGGCCGCTGAGCACTCGCACTGCCACACTCAGGCTCCCTCAATCTTTCCTCGTAATTACAGAACTTCAAACATCGCTGCCGCGGCCTTCTTCCCAGATATTCGCCGAGTGCCACTGCTCATCTGCTAAAACTGCACTCGAGGGACGCGCGAGAAACGCAGCCTTGTCCAGCAAGAAAAAGAACTCTGCTTTCGGTGTATCACTCTGCTGTCGGAGGTAAAACAATCCCCACCTCCAGGGAGGCAATATCTGTGAAGCTGCGGGTATGATTAGTGACACAATATTGATATGATGGAGATTGCTTAATACTAACGGTGTTGATGAAATTATGAGTAATACTAGTGTCGTCAGTGGTCACAATTCAGCCAGTTTAATCAACGGACCTGTTATGTGATAGAAAAGTAACGTATCTTAAAGTGATACACTCCATGCAAAACTGTGCCTGAAATTCTAGGCTCACAACTGCAGTACAGCAAATGCTGCTTTGTAGCTACAAGTCAATTCGAAAATATTCTTTGATATCTCTTTAACTGTTCATCAATTGAAGGGGTTCCTTGATACAGTCCATAGAAAATAAATTTTGTGATAAAGGCGGCACATCAACTTTTCCCTACCGACAACATAATTTGAATGCCGTACTATTGTCTAAAGTAACGTTAGATGTGAAATGATTTCAATTACCAAATCGGCACTGGAAATGCATCAAAACGCAATTGTTGTTACCGTGCTCTTCAGTCCAGAGACAAGTTCGATACCGCTCCGCATGCTATCCTATCCTGTGCAAGATTCTTCATCTCCGTCCGCAGCTCGTGGTCGTGCGGTAGCGTTCTCGCTTCCCGCGCCTGGGTTCCCGGCTTCGATTCCCGGCGGGGTCAGGGATTTTCTCTGCCTCGTGATGACTGGGTGTTGTGTGATGTCTTTAGGTTAGTTAGGTTTAATTAGTTCTACGTTCTAGGGGAGTGATGACCATAGATGTTAAGTCCCATAGTGCTCAGAGCCATTTGAACCTTTTTTTTCTTCATCTCCAAGTAACTACTGCAACCTAAGACCTTCTGAATCTGCTTAGTGTATTCATCTTTAGGCTCCCTCTACGATTTTTACCCTCCAAGCTTCCCTCCAATACTTAACTGGTATTTCCTTGATACCTCAGAACGTGTCCTACCAACCGATCCCTTCTTTTAGTCAGGTTGTGCCACGAAGTACCTGTCTCCCCAGTTCTATTCAGTGCCTCCTCGCTAGTTACGTGATCTATCAATCTAATCTTTAGCAGTCCTCTGTAGCATCACATTTCGAAAGCTTCTATTCTTTTCCTGTCTAAACTATACATGGTCCATGCTTCTCTTCCATACATGGCTACACACCATACAAATACTTGCAGGAAAGACTTCGTGACACTTAAATCTACACTCGATGTTAACAAAGTTCTCTTCTTGAGAAACGCTTTCCTTTCCATTGCCAGCCTACATTTTATATACTCTCTACTTCGACCACCATCAATTATTTTGCTACCCAAATAGCAAAACTCATCTACTACTTCAAGTGTCTCATTTCCTAATCTGATTCCCTCCGCATCACCTGATTTAATTCGACTACATTCCAGTATCCTCGTTTTGCTTTTGTTGATGTTCATCTTATATCCTCCTTCGAAGACACTGTCCATTCCGTTCAGCTGCTCTACCACGTTCTTTGCTGTCTGTGACAAAAATACAATGTCATTGGCAAACCTCAAAGTTATTATTTCTTCAACATGTATTTTAATTCCTACTCCAAATATTTCTTTTGTTTCCTCTACTGCTTGCGCAATACACAGATTGAATAACATCGGAGATTCGCTGCAACGCTGTCTTACTCCTTTCTCAACCACAGCTTCACTTTCATGGCCCTCGACTCATATAACTGCCATCTTGTTTCTGTACAAATTTTAAATGGCCTTTCGCTCCCTGTATTCTACCCCTGCCACCTTCAGAATTTGAAAGAGTATTCCAGTCAACATTGTCAAAAGCTTTCTCTAAGTCTACAAATGCTAGAAACGTAGATTTGCCTTTCCTTAATCTTTCTTCTAAGATAAGTCGTAAGGTCAGTATTGCCTCGCGTGTTCCAAGATTTCAGCGGAATCAAAACTGATCTTCTCCGAAGCAAGCCTCTACTACTTTTTCCATTCGGTGTAAGAATTCGTGTTATTATTTTGCTGCCATGACTTATTATACTGACAGTTCGATAATTTTCCCACCTGTCGGGACCTGCTTTCTTTGGATTGGAATTATTACATTCTTCTTGAAGTCTGAGGATATTTCGCCTGTCTCATACGTTTTGTCCACCAGGTGGTAGACTTTTGTTATGGCTGGCTCTCCCAAAGCTACCAGTAGTTATAATGGAGTGTTGTCTACCCTCGGCGCCTTTTTTTGACTTAGGTCTTTCAGTGCTCTGTCAAATTCTTCATGCAGTATCATATCTGCCATTTCATCTTCATCTACGTCCTCATCTCTTTCCATAAAAATGCCCTCAAGTACATAGCCCTTGTATAGACCATCTATATTCTTCTTCCTGCCGGCCGGAGTGACCGAGCGGTTCTAGTCGTTACAGTCTGGAACCGCGCGACCGCTACGGTCGCAGGTTTGAATCCTGCATTTTTTTATTTTATCCTTCCACCAGTTAACTTCAATATCTCTTCTGTTACCTTGTATAACCACAGTTGTCACTCTCGAAAATATTTGGAATTTCATTCACTACACATTTAAAAGCATCAACACAATAGTTGAATTTTCATTATCAACATCCACATTATTCTCAATTGCTTTGTCTACACAAAAATCGTCGCTCTTCAGCTCTTCGTCTTTGCGTCCAATCCACTAGTCTTTTTCTCCGAGGCATAACCTAAATGAAACATAGTTTCCATATGATAAGGGAAGTCGTAGCTACAAAAAATGAATAAACTGAAAAATACGAACACTTCGGGTTTTGTGGCAACGGCGACAAACGAACACAGAGTTAGTTCCGTCTACTCTTAGACATAAGTAAGTGAAAGGACGACACTAATAAACTAAGTTTGTTGCCCCTCGACTTTTCGTTGCTTCGTTACTACTTTTCGTTTTCCTCTGCTGATATCAGCAACGTAGCGGTCGTAGCGTTCTAGCTGCCCGGTATGTGTGTGACACCAGATATGAACCATGTGGATATGGACGTTCGTAGAATGCAGTTTCAGGAAACTTCGTTACTTTCGTGTGTCATTTCTACCTTAGCACCTGATCGGTATGCAGAGCAGAAGTTGATCGCTCTTCAATTATCGGTGTTTACATATTGCAGATTTTAATGCATTATAAGTAAAGTATCATCAAAGCTATGAATATGAAAGCGTCTGTTTCCTTATATCACTCTTAACTGTTAGGTACACGCATTAACCTTTCTTAGTGCACATCTGTGGCGAAGCACTTTTCGAATTATGTAAGTTTCATTGGCCTTCTGGTGTGATGATGACGATGATGATGATGATGATGACGTCCAATACCCTGAGGAGCGTACGGGACGCTGCGGGAGATCCGCACCGCCAACTAGGCAACGTCCTAGCGGAGGTGGTTAGCCATTACTTTCCTCCGACCGGAATGGGAATGAATGATGATGGTGAAGACGACACAACAACATCCACTCATCTCGAGGCAGGGGATATCCCAGAACCGCCGGGAATCGAACTCGGGACCCCTTACGAGGGAAACGAGAACGCTACCGCCAAACCACGAACAGCAATTAAAATGAAAAAAAAAACGATATTTCAACTTTTGCATTGAAGAATTACTGTTAGGATGAATTAATTTTCAGACGAGTTCTGTAAATATAAATTACATAGAACTTTTGGCAGCTATTTTTCAACAGACAAGTCCATTACATTACAGATAAGGAGAAGTAGAGTCATTATAATGCGAGTGATTTTCCACTCGAAATACATTTCAATATTACGTAAAGCACTGTACCGTGTTCACTTCTGTGAACTAATAGTCATTATTCTTGCCCTCCGTCTTTCGTTTTATTTTTTATTTTGTTTCTTTTCCCTCTTTCTTCCTAGTACTTCTTATTTCTTTTCATTATTTGTTATTCGTGCTTCCTAATCAAATAACCTTTAGTTACATTCTTCCAAATTCTGTCTTAAGCACTTTCACTAATTTATTGATGTCATAAGCATGTACTAGGTATTTTAAGAAATAACAATGAAATACGTTTTTTTATAAGTGGCTCCAAAAAATGTAATATAAAGACGGTCCATCTAATTAGCCGTGATATGAACCATAATTAGAGACAAATTCAAATGTAAATGAAGATGTTTCTGGTATTTAGAATAAGCTATTTCTTATCTAAGAGTTAGTAAGGCTGACAAACAAATTCAGTAGACGAGGAGAGATTACCCAATACCAATTATCTTCAATAAAACTGACTTAAACTTTCTTCAGTTTCCACAATTCACCCCAGTTAAACACCAGAGGGTTTCAGCAATATAGTGCTCAGTTATACAATTATATTTTCACTTATGAAGTAATGTCAGAGACAAAACGGACGATACATATTAGCGTAGGGGTCATAGGTATCAAATCATAATTGAAACGTAGACGTTTAGCGTGTATTCTGCGAATGTATTGTGTTCGGGTAAAATACTGCATTAGCTGAATATTTTGGGGTTCAACATTTTATCCGCTATTTCATTCGAACCAAATAGTACAAATTTTACAAAAAAATTTCTTTACCGGGGGGAAATATTATGTGCCTTTGAACAATCACTAATCTTCACTGTATAAGGCGTATATTATTGACACTTTATGCAGTCGCTTATAATATCAAATTTCCAGAACGAAATTTTCACTCTGCAGCTGGGTATGCTCTGATATAAAACTTCCTGGTGGATTAAAACTGTGTTCCTTACCGAGACTCGAACACGGGACCTTTTGCACCAGCCCGTGGCAAAACCATGTCTCCGCCATATTGTTTCTTCTAAGGGTGCTAGTTCTCAACTTTCGCAGGAGAGCCTCTGTGAAGTTTGGAAGGTAGGAGACGAGGTATTGGCGGATGTAAAGCTGTAAGGAGGGGTCGCCAGTCGAGCTTCGGTAGCTCAAGTGCCGGCACGGTAGTTCAGCGTGTTTGGTCACAGGGTTTAGTTACCCTCTGTAATAAAAAAATCTCAGCGAACGATCAACGAACAACCTGAGGCTGTCATCGGACGTCCGCCATGGACAAATTCAGTAAACAATGTATATAAAAAAAAGTCAGTAGAGCACTTGCCCGCGGAAGGCAAAGGTCCCGAATTGGAACCTCGGTCCGGTACACAGTTTTAATTTGCCAGGAAGTCTCCGTATCACATTTATCTACGCTTTGTATTCTGTATCACAAAGCTGATACAAACTGAATTTCGTAATATTTGAATATGCTTAATTTTCTTTCATTAGTGTTTCTTTCTGGTTGTTGTATTTCTTTTTTAATTTTTTATTTCATGAGAAGCAAGCGGACAGCACGGCCGACTGAGGTTCGTTTGCTGTGTATCTTGAACTGGCCACTAATAAGCCCGTACAGCGCGGGTCAGAAGAACTGAAAGAACGACCTCCGAGCCGTAACATAGATGCTGTTTTCTTTTTCCTCTTCCTTTCTTTAAAAAAACAGCTTTCACATGTTTTTCTCGTTCCAGACGACTTTAAGTAAACAAGATAAGCATGTTAAGTAGCTACATGAAAATGTAAGTAGTGTAGACAATGAGATTGTATATAAATACTCATACTTACGAAAAAACTGGACTACATATTGAGATATCAATGTAACAGAAATTTCAAATAATTTTTCTCCATGTTAGCTACCTGTTCGTCACAGACATTGAACAAGTACTTGTCAAAATACTGAGGGAGAGAGAGAGAGAGAGAGAGAGAGAGAGAGAGAGAGAGAGTTACATGAGAACTTTAGTATTCTTCTACTTTCTCCACATAGACTTATATTACAATGGCTTAGGGTCTTTTATTTATCCGTTGGCTAATATAGTGCAAGTAAGACAAAAATATAAGTGTAACCAAGAGTACATTGTTGTTCGAAATCTGCCAGCGTTCTTATAGCAACTGTTGTAGCTTGCTTACAATCATACCACAATTATAAACTCTGTGTTTTCTTGGAAACTGTCTACAATATTTGCGTGCAATATGGAGAGATGTACTGAACAGTTATCAATGATGCCAACGGCGGATGTGTTAGCGAGGCATTACAATTTATACTATTCGCAATGTCAATATTCAAAAAAGGCGGTTCAAGTAACCCACTAAATTACATGGCCCCGTCGTTAACATCGATATGCAGCATGATTTAGGCACATATATTGCGTTCGAAAATTGTGAATTACTTCGAATACAATGGTCTATAGACATACAGTCAACACTGATTTAGAAACCATTATTCTTGTGAAACAATACTGGCTCTTCACTTACACGATGTGTTGAGGGCTTCAAATTGATTCCGTATTTCTAGATTTCCGGAAGGCTTTTGACATCGTACCTCACAAGCGGAGTAATGAAATTACGTGCGTGTCGGATATCGTCTCAGTTACGCGACGGGATTCGTGATTTTTTGTCACAGAGGCCACAGTTCGAGTAACTGACGAAATATCTTCGAGTAAAACGGTAGTGATTTCTGGCGATCCACAAGTAGACTTATAGGCCCTCTGCTGTTCCTTATATATGTAAACGATTTAGGAGACAATCTGAGCAGTAGTCTTGGGTTGTTTGCAGATGATGCTGTCATTTATCATCTACTAATCACATCAGAAATCTAAATGCCGTAAATTCATTTATATACCTAAGATTACAATTTCTAACACGTGCAATGGAAAGAACGCACAAGAAGTGTTGTGGGGAATGCGAACCAAAGACTGCATTTTACTGGCAGAACACTCAGAAGCTGCAGCAGATCTACTACAGAGACTACGCTTGTCCGTCATATTTTGGTGTTCTGCTAGGCTGTGTATGATCCTTACCAGTTAGGTTCAGCGGAGTGCTTCGAGAAACTTCAAAGAGGGGCAGCACGTTTTTTACTCTCAAGAAATAGGGGAGAGAGAGTCACGGATTTGATGCAGGATTTGGAGTTGACATCATTGAAACAAAGCCCTTTCTCGTTGCAGCGAGATCTTTTCACAGAATTGCGAGCACCAGATTTCTCCTCCGAATGCGAAACATATTGTTGACGGTCACTACACAGGGAGAAAGGATCATCATTATAAAATAATGATAGCACAGGAAGATATAGGTATCCTTGTTTTGCGCCCGCTTTTCAAGAATGGAACAACAGAGAACTATTGTGAACGTGGTTCGATGAATCCTCTGCCAGGAACTTGAGTTTCATTGCAGATTATCCATGTAGGTGGGGAAATAGATCATATCTCTTGTCGGCTTTATTGCTAATTGCCTTTTATCATAAGAAATCTCTTGTCTGTTACATTGAGCCATTTTATACGCATGGGTTTAAACTATTTTATCGATAGAAGCAATAATTTTTCTAGCTGTTAATAACATGTCGAATTTTAGGAAATTCTTTTCTTCTTTTGCGATACTAGATGGGCTTCCAACTCACCAGTGAAGAATAGCCGCCTTCGCCACCTCACTTTGTTCTATCAAGGGATCGATTGCATAGTTTCTTTGTTTTGTCGTCAGGGAGTCTGTGTACGTGTGTTTGTGTGTGTATTTATGTTGCGTGTTGCGTGCTTGTATGTGTGTGTGTGTGTGTGTGTGTGTGTGTGTGTGTGTGTTTGTGTGTGCGCCTGGATGAAGCGAGTAAAACCCAGACACCATTTTATCAGTTTGTTCACGCAAATTTCACTCTATATCTTGTACAAAAGCGAGTGCTGCATCCACTGCAAGATAACTCCCGCTGCAGTAATATTTCTGGATTTTGCGAGCCGTAATTTTTCTGTGACGTGCCGCTTTTCATTTTAGTTTGTGGTCGAGCCTTATGCGGCAAAGCGTTTACACAATGAGATATACATAAATCTGTCGTCAGACACGTTACCATTATAGTCCTGTAATAATAGTATTTTTCTGCCAGTTACCTGACAGTTGTAACGAGATTACTTATTTCAGACAGAGTCGATGGTGATTTATATTGATGGATCGAAACCAGCAGTCTACAGAACAATGTTCGCAAGCCGCGAGGGTTATTAGTTGTTAAACATTCAACTGGCTCATCGTTCGCTGGTTGTGACGATGAAAATTAACATCATTTTCGAACTAACTGACTTACTCCTTGCATAAGTTCGATTCCCACTGATACACACACTGCAATAAGGTGTCTTGCCCCGTTTTACTTCCAGGAGTTTTTCGGATTCACTTCGCATATGCAATGTATGTTTGTGACTAATGTTGGTTAATGTGATGGATATCATTAATTGTGTGCTGTCTACTTTCAACACAGAATTAAACAGACCACCGATTGCACATAAACGGTTGGTAAATTGACCTAGCTTTCGACATGTTCCTAGGTTCCGATATGTTGCTATCTTCACCAGAATGAACTGTTACTAAAAAGCAGGAGTCAGAAACCTGTAGCATATATGCTTCTCTCAAAGTTAAAATAAAAAACGTTGTAGCTTTTGTCACGATAGACCAGCTGGCAACAAAATCTGATTAGCCTGATGTTGTTCCCAGCTGGGCGCACGAGGCAAACGCCACAACGTTTTATTTCACTTTTGACTTTAACATATCTGCTCCAAATTTGTGACTATTGCTTTTTAGCAATGTAATCTTACGATTTAGCAACATTTCATTCTGATGACGACACTCCAAATAGGTGTTGAAACTTAGGTCAGTGGACCTACCGTTCACGTACGACCAGTTGCCTGTCTTATCCTATGCTGAAACTCGCATACGGTTGCTGAATAGCAGGCATGTTCAAAACTGTAAGTTTGCCGCCTGCCTTCATACTGTGATGACGACCTCCAGTTAATGAGTATAAAAACTGCTCATCAAATTCTAGTATCACTTCAGTCCTTTTTATCCGTGTTTGACAAATGCAATCAGCGCTTAGATTATATTGAGAAAGGATTAGCAAAACTAAATTACTCATTATTATCACGGCAGGTAGGTAAACATAAGGCAGAGTTCCGCGTTATGTCTGTCGGGCCAATCGGGTCCGACCGAACGCTGAGTCATCCTCTGCCACTGGCGTCATCGTTGTCACTCGATGCGGTATGGAGAGAGATGTTGTCTCGTTTCTTGATCTTGTAACCGTTACTGATCGTTCGCGTAGTACCTCAGTTGACTTCACGGGAAGGAAGGAATACTTGATAATTTTTGAGAACATTTCTCTTGGAGAACTGCAGACTTTTATTACTTAAAAGTGAACATGAACAGTCACAACCGCAAGTAATTTATTTTTTATGACGTTACCGATTTCGGTCTGCTTTAGACTGCAGTTAGAATTTGTGGAGTCGTAGCACCTGCTCCGTTCACAGCCACGTCTACCATCATGGTGTGAGGTCTGAAGATGCTCTAAAACAGGTCGAATCAGGAAGTCTAAACAAAAAAAAAAAAAAAAAAAATTGCGGTTGTGACTGTTTATGCTCGTTTTTGAGGAAGATTGTGTTTAACATCCCGTCGACATTGAGGTCATTAGATACGTAGCACAAGCTAGGATTGTGTCAAGGATGAGGAAGGAAATCGGCCGTGCCCTTCAAAGGAACCATCGCGGCATTTGCCTAGAGCGATTGACGTAAATCACATCTCACGGGGCAGAGTGCACAGTGCATCAATCCTCCCCGTTTTCTATATATAGAAATGATATAGCAGGCAGGGAAGCAGCAGTCGGTGGTTGTTTGCTAATGATTCTGTAATGTGCGGCAAGGGGATGATACAAGATGAATTAGACAAAATATCTAGTTATAGGTGGCACCCAGCTCTTAATGTAGAAAAATGTAAATTAAAGTGAATAAGTAGGAAAAACAAACCATTAATATTCGGATATAGTATTGTTAGTGTCCTGATTGGCACAGTCACGTCATTTCAACATCTGGGTGTAACTTTGCAAAGCTATGTGAAATCGAATAACCATGTGTCGATATGGTAGGGGAGACGAATGCTTTGCTTTATTGGGAGAATTTTGGTTCGTATGTAAGGGAGACAGCATACAGCATGCTACTGCGACCTATTTTTGAGTACTGCTCGAGTGTTTGGGGTCCGCACCAAGTCGGATTAAATAAAGACATCGAAACAATTCAGAGGAGGGCTGATAGATTTATTGCCGGTAGGTTCAAACAACACGGACGTATTACAGAGATTTTTCGGAAAGTCAAGTAGAAGCCACTGGAGAGAAAGCGACGTTGTTTTGGAGGAAAACTATTGAGAATATTTAGAGAACGGTCATTTGAAGGTGACTCCAGGACGAAACTACTGCCTCCAATATACATTTCGTTTATGGACCACGAAACTACCATAATTCTAGATATATTTTCCAGGGTCATCAATCTCCTGACTGGTTTGATGTGGCCCGCCATGAATTTCTCTCCTGTGCCATTGTTTTCGTTTGAGGGCTGCACTTCAAACCTACGTCCTCAATTATTTGATAGATATATCTCAGTCTCCGTCTTCGTCTTGCACTACTGTTTCTACCCTGTGCAGCTCCTAACGTACAAATAACGTGCAAGGAAGTAATTTATGATCTACTTATTAGCCTACAGGAAATCATTGGTGTTGCTTTCAATAATCTGTAATCTACATAAATCCTAGCTTATGTTCTGGACTTCTGAGGAACACAAAACTTTTATGTAAATGACATTCTAAAATATGTTTAATGATATCAGGATAATGTAAAGATCGATTCAATCAAATAATTTAGAAATTGTTACTGATATCGACGTCGATTTCACTAATTAGGGAATTGGGTAGAGTAAGGACATGTTAATAACAGAAACATTAGAACAATGAAGAAAGGTGTTGGTCCTGCAATAACATGGACCATCTTCATATGATAGCTAATTGTGTAGGATGATAGCTGGAGCCGTGTTAATGTTTCAAGAAAGATTGTATCGAACAGTATCGAAGCATTATATACCGTACAGTCATTGGATGAGTAGAGACTACTCCACACAAGGAGTGAAGACAATATGGCTAATGGCTGTCGTTTGGTTCATCGAAGCATATACACGTCACTGGATCTCATTTTACTGGGTCACCTTACTCCAGTTCTTCTCTTAGCTTTTTCTTTATAATTTTTTCCTTCTCGAATAAGAGTTTTCTGACTTACTTTACAGAATTTTCCTTTGTTTTGATGTTTGTGGTGGGATACATGAATGTTGTATTTCAGAATTGATTTCTGCAACTATAGCATATGAAACTATTTAACTAGCCATTAAAACTGCTACACAGAGAAAAAAGAAACATCAAGTTGGAATGATGTGTTCTACACGATTGGATGTGAAAATCAGTAGCATTAAAAGATAACCCGCACTTAGCAGGTGGAGCGTCATTTACATTCTTTAAGGGAAAGATTACGCATAGTGTTTCTCATTCAAATATGGCGTCTGATCATTGACTGTTATGTTATGTCTCATGAAAGATGGATAATTGTCTAACAGGACGTTCCGGTTCTCTCAATATTGCTGCTCTCTTCACTCGGGATCCCATGAGTGCCGTTCAAAAACCGGAATCGATGACTTCCAGAGGACCATAACGCAAAGCGAACTTTCATCGTCCCTTACGAATAGCGCTTGAGAAGATATACACTACTGGCCATTAAACTTGGTGCACCATGAAGATGACGTGCTACAGACGAGAAGCTTAACCGACAGGAAGAAGATGCTGTGATATGCAAATGATTAGCTTTTCAGAGCATTCATTCAAGGTTTCAAGGTTGACGCCGGTGGCGACACCTACAACGTGCTCACATGAGGAAAGTTTCCAACCGATTTCTCATACACAAATAGCAGTTGATCGGCGTTGCTTGGTGAAACGTTTTTGCGATGCCTCTTGTAACGAGGGGAAATGTGTACCATAACGTTTCTGACTTTGATAAAGGTCGGATTGTAGCCTATATCGATTGCGGTTAATGTATCGCGACATTGCTGCCCGTGTTGGTCGAGATCCAATGACTGTTACCAGAATATGGAATCGGTGGGTTCAGGAAGGTAATACGGAACGCCGTGCTGCATCGAAACGGCCTCGTATCACTAGCAGTCGAGATGACAGGCATCTTATCCGCATGACTATAACGGATCGTGAAGCCACGTCTCAATCCCTGAGTCAACTGATAGGGACGTTTGCAAGAAAACTACCATCTGCACGAACAGTTGGACGACGTTTGCAGCAGCATGGACTATCAGCTAGGATACTATAACGCTGCGGTTACCCTTGACGCTGCATCACAGACAGGAGCGCCTGCGATGATGTACTCAACGACGAACTTGGGTGCACGAATGGCCAACGGTCATTTTTTCGAATGAATCCAGGTTCTGTCTACAGCATCATGATGGTCGCATCCGTGTTTGGCGGCATCGCGGTGAACGCACATTGGAAGCGTGTATTCGTCATCGCCATACTGGCGTATCACCCGGCGTGATGGTATGGGCTGCCACTGGTTACACGTCTCGGTCACCTCTTGTTCTCATTGACGGAATTTTGAACAGTGGACGTTACATTTCAGATGTGTTACGACCCGTGGCCCTACCCTTCATTCCGTCCCTGCGAAAACCTACATTTTAGAAGGATAATGCACCACCGCATGTTGCAGGTCCTGTACGGGCCTTTCTGGATACAGAAAGTGTTCGACTGCTGCCCTGGCCAGCACATTCTCCAGATCTCTCACCAATTAAAAACGTCTGATCAATGGTGGCCGAGCAGCTGGCTCGTCACAACACGCCAGTTAGTACTCGTGATGAACTGTGGTATCGTGTTGTAGCTGCATGGGCAGCTGTACCTGTACACGCCATCCAAGCTCTGACTCAATGCCCAGGTGTATCAAGGTCGTTATTACGGCCAGAGGTGGTTTTTCCGGGTACTGATTTCTCAGGATCTATACACCCAAATTGCGTGAAAATGTAATCACATGTCAGTTGTATTATAATATATTTGTCCAATGAATACCCGTTTATCATTTGCATTTCTTTTTGGTGGAGCAATTTCTGTGGCCAGTGGTGTAGATTATGTTCACTCTGTCGTGCAGAATCGGCTATCATGTCATGTAGCTTGAGCTGCAATCTGATATGATGAGACCGACGGGTATGCCCTATCTTCGAAGTCTCCATTACATTTCAACAAGGAAACTCAAGACCTATTTCAATACACAGTCAGCTCGGGTATTACCCACGCTAGCACATTCATCAGAATCCTCATCATTTAAACAAAATTATCAGGAGTTTCTAAAGAACTGCACGCCAGCACTCGGCACCACTACGATTAAATGAAATACGACACATTTCTGTAGCAGCAAGAGATGAAGTTCCCGTAACTCTCATCCAAGTTGAGGCCTGCTGCATGCCCAGACGGGCGAGAATAGTTGTTGCTGCCAGAGATGGCAGCTCTGTTTGTAATATGATTCGTTGATGAAAATTCTAACCTCAGTGAAAGTGAAGAATTACAGGACCTGTTGAAAGGAACGATCAATCTAATGAGCACGGAATATGGATTGAGAGTAAATCGAAAAAACACAAAAGTAAAATGAGGTAGATGAAAGGGAACAGCTAGAATTTTACCAAAATTAGTTTTCACGAAGTAGACGAAGCTAAGTAAGTGTGATATCTTGGAAACAAAATAACCGAAGACGGACGAAGGAAGGAGGACATTAAACGTAGACTATCAGAGGCAAAGAGGCCACTCCTCACCAAAAGAAGTCGACTGGTGTCAAATATAGGCCTTAATTTGAGGAATAAATTTCAGACAACGTGCTTTTGAGCATTACTGTATGGTAGTATGGAAACGTGGGCTGTGGGAAAACCGGAACAGAAGAGTATCGAAAGGTTAGAGACAGGATACTGCGGAAGAACGTTAAAAATCAGGTTAACAGATAAGGTAGGGAACTAGCAGGCTGTTCGCTGAATCGGCGAAGAAATAAACACGGGCAAAACGTTGAAAAGAAGAAGGTACAGGATGATGGGACATGTGTTAAGACATTCATGAGCACCCTCCTTGGCACTAGAGAGAACTATAGAGGCTAAAAACTGTGGGAAAAAGAGAGAGATCGGAATTCATTCGAAAAATAATAAAGTACGGTGTAAGTACTACTCTGAGATTAAGGGTTTTGGTGGTCGAATAAACAAGCAAGAAGACTGACTGAAAAAATGTCACCGTATTACGAACAATTGAAACACCTATTCTTCCTACTAGACTGTATACATAGAATATATTACCGTGTAGTTGCAGTTTCAGTGGGCAACAATGTATTGAACTAACACTTCGCTGCATCCTTCTGGTGAAGAATGCACCTATTGTTGTCAAAAAGGCATGCAGTAGCTATATGCACATGGGATAAAACTGCAGTGCATTGGCGGAGCCGTCTTTTGTACCCAGGTGACTAGTGTGAATAGATTTTGACGTGAATATGGCCGTACGACGGCAATTAACAGACTCTGAACGTGCAATGGTAGTTGGAGCTAGACCTATTGGACATTTCATATCGGTTATCGTTAGGGAAGTCAATACTTGTATTTAGAGATCCACAGTGTCAAGAGTGTGCTGACAACACCAAATTTCAGGAATTACCTCTTACCGTGGACAACGCAGTGACCGGTGGCCATCACTTTTAGACCGAGAACAGCGGCGTTTTCGTATAGTCGTCAGTGCTAACAGACAAGCAACACTGCGTGAGATAACCACAGAAATCAATGTAGGAGGTACAATGAATGTATCCGTTTGGATAATGGGGCGAAATTTGGCATTAATGTGCTATGGCAGCAGACGACCGACGTGAGTGTATTTTCTAATAGCACGACATCACTTGCAGCGCCTCTGCTGGGCTCGTTAACACATCGGTTGGACCATAGACGACTGGAAAACCGTGGCCTGGTAAGATGAGTCCCGATTTCAGTTGGTAAGAAGAGGTGGTAGTGTTTCAGTGTAGTGTGCGCCCCACGAGCCCAAGGACCCAAGCTCTCGACAAGGTACTGTGCAAGCTGATGGTGGCTCCATAATGGTGTGGGCTGTGTTTACATCGAGGGGAAATGGTCATGCCCCGCTCCGTGGAAATCATTTGCAGCCATTCATGGACTTAATGTGGCCAAACAAGTATGGAAATCTTTGGGTTGACAATGCACCATGGTACTGGGGCATAATTGTTCACGATTGGTTTGAAGAACATTCTGAACACATCGAATGACAGATTTGGCCACCCAGATCACCCGACATGAATCCCATCATGCTTTTATGGGACATGATCGCGAGGTCAGTTTGTTCTGAAAATCCCGTACAGCCAACAATTTCGCTGTTATGGAGGGCTACAGTGACAGTATGGCTCATTATTTCTGCACATGCTTCCAACAAATTGTTGAGTCCATGCCACGTCATGCTGCTGCACTACGCAGGGAGAAAGTAGGTACAACACGATAGTATGAGGTATCCCATGACTTATATAGCATCGATATATATCTCTGTCTTCCGTGTAGTGTCTCCATGTCCTCGTTTTTATTATTTCACGTTATGGGAATTCAGATACAGACAAATTCCTGTCCGTTTACTCGTTTACTTACTATCAGAAATGCTGTTTCATGAGGTCTTTCATTAGAAACTGAATTTCTGTAAATTAAGTTTTTTAAAGACTGATTCGTTAATGTCTCTGTATATCAGTTATTCTTTCATGTATTTGGAATAAAGCAACAACACGACAGTGGGAAAACGGGGTAAATAGTAACTGAGAACTATTTTTCGTTAACAATGATTCGCTTCGAGGTGACGATAGAGGGATAGTGTACAGAGTCCCCAATCTTTACTAATGCCTCGTAAAGCAATGCTTTCAGCGTTTCACGCATATCGGCTATTAGCTCAACAATCTTAATTGGTAATTTTTTAATACCGCACCCACAGTATAGCTGTTTTAATCATTGTGTTTGAGCAGATTGAGGAAATAAATTATTAAAAGAAATGACATGAAATCAAGTCTCTATTAGCAGGGCGAGGAGTACGACCTACGAGCTATACGAAATATGGTAAGTGAAAAGAATGTTATCCTTGACGTACGTTTCTAAATTTAAATGGGTGCATTCGAGCCCTCTTTCATCTTATTCCGTTTATATTCCTTGTTATTACTTTATGAGTTACACAGGTGTTTTCGGTGCCTTTCGATGAAGTTCTAGGGAAGGGAATACTCATAGGGCGCTTATATTTACTTCCTTCTGATAAACAATGACGTCACCCTGTTTCACCTTGTCCCTTAACGGTAAGTGTGAATTTATGACTAACTGAATTTTTAAATATGCTGGTTGTGTGACATAGAGATTCTCTCGTGTAGAGTAGCGGTAACGTTTTGAAGTTCCTCTATAGGTGACTGGGAAAATAGTTACCTCCTGAGCTTTCCCGTCATTTTCATTGGTTTGTTGGTTGATTTCGGGATAGGGGGCCAAACAGCGAGGTCATCAATTCTATCGGGTTAGCAAAGGATGAGGAGGAAGGTCGGCCGTGCCCATTCGAAGAAACCATTCTGACATTTGCCTGAAGCGATTTAGGAACGTAAAGGAAAACATAAATCATGATGGCCGGACGCTGGTTTGAACCGGCTTCCTCCCGAAAGCGAGCCCGGTGTGCTAACCAATGCGTCGCCTCGCTCGGCGTCAATTTCGTCCTCAAGTCGGCTACAGGTCTGATCAAAGCCCATCGATGAAAACTGATCCTTGCGACAACGACCGTTATCGAGAACTTTTGTAAGTTACTCTGGGATTGACCGCCGAGGTGTGAGTATGTCTTTGTTCCCTGTAATATGCCTTGGTATGACTGCATCTTGTTTTAGTCAACTTTAACAGCTATTTTTGTTGGGGAACCATTCAGCTATATGAATTACGCGTTAGAATACGTTTTTGATTGTAATTGAGGTGTCATTCCTGTGCAATCAATACGAAATCGGCGAAACAAACATTGCCTTTCGTTGTAATCGGATACTTTCAGTACCTGTGTCGCCTCTTAGTGTGTCGCTAAGAATTAATATCCCACAACTCACAAGCGTCGTATTTATTTTCAACAAGTTTTCGGGACGTAAGGAAGTTACTGGTCTGGAGTATTGAATTTCAGTGTGATACACCTGTTGTGTAAAGGACGTAGCTGATTGGTTTGGGTAACCACATCAAGCGATCCACCCAATTTTCTGGTATGAACTATAATTAATTTTATTGCTGATTTTGCAGTAGTTTCCATGGCGCTGGTGTTTCTACCTTAGGATCACATAATCGCCACTTATGATGAAAGTAACTAATTCGTGGCCTTAGGCAACACCAGTGAATAGACAAAACTATTCGATACAGCAATAATTTTTATTTGTGTGGCGGTTTAAATGGAGTTATTGAATTTTTCGACTTTTATGGGAAAACTCCTATGTCGAATTCTGTCCCACTGTAAAATGGCTCCGAGCACTATGGGACTTAACTTCTGAGGTCATCAGTCCCCTAGAACTTAGAACTACTTAAACCTAACTAACCTAAAGACATCACACACATCTATGCCCGAGGCAGAATTCGAACCTGCGACCGTAGCGGTCGCGCGGTTCCAGACTGTAGTGCCGAGAATCGCTCGGCCACCGCGGCCGGCTGTCCCACTGTAATTCCCCTTTTTTTGTCCCTCTTTGCTTTCATGGTACTGGGATAAGGTCCTACAGTTCTTAATACCTCTTTGGGAACTTTATTGCGTGTACGAAAAATCTAGCTAACCTGCCATTGATGAAGTTTCCTAGGTTTATATTGAAATGATCCAAGCCTGATGTTTATGGTCAGTATTGGGCCCTTTGAAACTTGTTTCCTGAAGTGGAGATTCTGGTATTGTCTTTGTGGCCTTAAGCGATTTCGGCGGAGGAGCCAATATTTCGGCTCACTTCAGTTTTTGCAAGCCCGTTTCTTAGCTACAGTTTACGTGTCTATATATTTATGTGTATATGCATTTATTCTACTTCAGACATTAGTGCAGTAACACTTCGAAAAGCTATCCAACTACTTCACATTCGATTCAAAACTGGTTTCAAAAGGAACTTAATATATTACCATAAATCATATTTTGAAATATCGCATAAACGTCTATCATTTATAATGTATGTCACATTTTATTTTTTAGTACCAACTGAAATCCTTAGGAACCTATGTTTGGCACATGTGTATCTTTGGTTTTGGAAATCTGGGACAGTCATTATACACTCCTGGAAATTGAAATAAGAACACCGTGAATTCATTGTCCCAGGAAGGGGAAACTTTATTGACACATTCCTGGGGTCAGATACATCACATGATCACACTGACAGAACCACAGGCACATAGACACAGGCAACAGAGCATGCACAATGTCGGCACTAGTACAGTGTATATCCACCTTTCGCAGCAATGCAGGCTGCTATTCTCCCATGGAGACGATCGTAGAGATGCTGGATGTAGTCCTGTGGAACGGCTTGCCATGCCATTTCCACCTGGCGCCTCAGTTGGACCAGCGTTCGTGCTGGACGTGCAGACCGCGGGAGACGACGCTTCATCCAGTCCCAAACATTCCCAATGGGGGACAGATCCGGAGATCTTGCTGGCCAGGGTAGTTGACTTACACCTTCTAGAGCACGTTGGGTGGCACGGGATACATGCGGACGTGCATTGTCCTGTTGGAACAGCAAGTTCCCTTGCCGGTCTAGGAATGGTAGAACGATGGGTTCGATGACGGTTTGGATGTACCGTGCACTATTCAGTGTCCCCTCGACGATCACCAGTGGTGTACGGCCAGTGTAGGAGATCGCTCCCCACACCATGATGCCGGGTGTTGGCCCTGTGTGCCTCGGTCGTATGCAGTCCTGATTGTGGCGCTCACCTGCACGGCGCCAAACACGCGTACGACCATCATTGGCACCAAGGCAGAAGCGACTCTCATCGCTGAAGACGACACGTCTCCATTCGTCCCTCCATTCACGCCTGTCGTGACACCACTGGAGGTGGGCTGCACGATGTTGGGGCGTGAGCGGAAGACGGCCTAACGGTGTGCGGGACCGTAGCCCAGCTTCATGGAGACGGTTGCGAATGGTCCTCGCCGATACCCCAGGAGCAACAGTGTCCCTAATTTGCTGGGAAGTGGCGGTGCGGTCCCCTACGGCACTGCGTAGGATCCTACGGTCTTGGCGTGCATCCGTGCGTCGCTGCGGTCCGGTCCCAGGTCGACGGGCACGTGCACCTTCCGCCGACCACTGGCGACAACACCGATGTACTGTGGAGACCTCACGCCCCACGTGTTGAGCAATTCGGCGGTACGTCCACCCGGCCTCCCGCATGCCCACTATACGCCCTCGCTCAAAGTCCGTCAACTGCACATACGGTTCACGTCCACGCTGTCGCGGCATGCTACCAGTGTTAAAGACTGCGATGGAGCACCGTATGCCACGGCAAACTGGCTGACACTGACGGCGGCGGTGCACAAATGCTGCGCAGCTAGCGCCATTCGACGGCCAACACCGCGGTTCCTGGTGTGTCCGCTGTGCAGTGCGTGTGATCATTGCTTGTACAACCCTCTCGCAGTGTCCGGAGCAAGTATGGTGGGTCTGACACACCGGTGTCAATGTGTTCTTTTTTCCATTTCCAGGAGTGTATATGTAACGACGAGTGAGGAACTAAGTGTATTAGCGTGCTTATAATTTGGGACTAGTAATTTTTATGCTGTAGACAGCCGTTGGTTCTTTGGCTTACAAGGAAATAAGTTAGATTTCACTGTTATACTGGTGAAAAAGAGATGTATCGTCAGTGTCACGAAGAAACTTTTCTCCGACTGAATATCAGCCCAAAACGAAGGTTGCGTTTTATTCAGGCAGCTGACAAAAACTGTACCACTATTGACTGCAGATGAACACTAGAAATCATCCTCTAGACAACGCTACCGGAGATAAGCATCAGCACTCGTTAATGGAACGTACTCCTCTCCAAATTAGAAGTGCAAACTACAAGCTGTCTGCTCTAAAATATCTTTATTTACTAACTGTTGTCAATAATACGACTGGGGAGCTGAGTACATTTTACTATCCACTCCCTAAGAAGTCACGTATGCCAGCGTCACGACGCGTCGTGGCAGAGTTTAATCATTACATACGTTAACGGATAATTTTTCTTTCAATATCGATTCCAGAATGTTTGATGTACTTCGTGTGGTTATTCAGAGGTTCACAATAAATATCTATTTCATCGTAAGAGGATGGAAATGTTTAAGCCCGTCACGCAATTCCATATTTTTGTCTTTCTCAATAGCGTTTCGCGGAATTAACGGCGTCATCGCTCCAGGGATTCACATTTGTGTTCGCGAAGCATTTCCGTAACAGTTAATAGTTGCATGTTGATGGAACCTTTAGCTAACAAATCTAACAGATCATCTTTGAATTGCTTCGCTTTCATCCTAAGATCAGATCTGTCGAGGATCCGAATGGGTTCAGCTGTCCTCAAGAATGGTTTGGGCAGGTATTCTGTAACAATTTTCCTCTAAAGATGCCTACATATTCATACAATTCTCCCAGTAAACTGATGTCGACCGTCAGCGTTCCCTACAACCGATCTCACGTACTCGATCTGTTTCACTTCCCCTTGCAAGGCTAGGCCTCGATATTTAATTGACGTTACTATGTCAAGAAATACAACTCTAATACAATATTTCAAAATTACAGGATTGTTTTTCTTAAACATTTGTTTTAGTTTGCCACATTCAGAGGAAGTTGCTGATCATTACACATAATAGATATTCTGTTTAAGTCATGTTGTATCCTTATAGATTGACTGAAATACAACACTTTCTCATATACTGCAGCGTCATGAGCAAACAGTAGCAGACTGCTGCTCACCTATTCGTCAGCTCATTGTGTAGAGAAGAAGAGCGTTCCAGTCACACTTCTCCGCGGCGCTCTTGACGATACTTTTGTCTCCGACGAACTGTCGCCGTCGAGGGGAATACGGATTACTCCGAGGGCCCAATTTCTTTTTTTCATTTTTGTTTTTATTCGCGGTCCGATCGGTCGCAAAATTAAAGCCGCAGTAAGAGTCCGATGAAGTTTCGCACAGATGTGTTGCGTCCCGTTCTTAGCACACAGCTAATACTTAACCAAGCCTAGAACAGTTGTTTCCCGCCAAGTGTGAAGTCTGTGCCGCCATTCAATTTCCCTATGCAGAGGGATTCCGCCAGATTTCAAGCATACATCACAGGAAAGTGCGGCAGTGGTGCAGCAACTTTGAAGCTGGGGGCACAGAGGTTCATGACGGTGGCAGTCAGGGAAGGAAGTCTATGTCAACCTTAGATCTTGTTTAGCAAGAACAGAAAGAAGTAAAGAGGAATATTGTCACAAGGCATTGTCTTTCTTCATGACAATTCTCGACCTCGTGCTACAGCTGCAACAAAGAAGCTCCTGCAACGTTTTCGATGGGCAGTGTCTCCATCTCATTTTTCTCTCTTTACCCACTTGAACCGCAGCTACGAGGATGACATTTTGGTTCAGACAACGAGCTGTTGACCATCGTAAACAATTGGCGGAAAGCACATGCAGCTGCCTACTAAGACAGGTTATCGGAAATCTGTTGCTACGGTACGACCTTTGTCTAAGTGGCGACTAGGTAGAGAAGTAACTGGAAGGAATACCTACATGTTTCTAATAAGACATTTCTGATTTTCAATATGTTTTCCATTTCACTTCCGATCCGACAATGAAAAAAATAGCTCTCGTACTTGTCGGGTTACGTGTGAAACTGTAACGAGGAAGCGATGCAGTGAATTCCGGGCGGCCGGAAGCGACTTACCCGTCGATGAGCGGCACGTCGCTGAGTATTCTGCGCACGACTGCGACCCTGGAGTCCAGGCTGGAGGGCGGCGGTTCTTGCTGGAAGAGCGGCCCCGCCACGAGCCCGCCCGCGGCCAGGCACAGCGCCAGAGTCACCAGCGAGACCGCCACCGCCCCCAGGCGCCGCCGCCCCCACCGCCGCCGCCGGCCGATCTCCGCCTCACCTGCGCACACCGTTGTAATCTCACAAGCTTGCACTCTACCCTCTAGAGCATCATTGCCTCAATAAAAGTAAGTGATCTTACGTTCTATGACTTTGCCATCAACGTGAGCACATCAAACTGGAACGAGCTTGGCTATGAAAATTATTAGCATTTTAGCACGTCCATTCAAACTGGTAGGAGTAGCGTCATTTAAATTTTGTATAAGAAAGTACTGCCCTTCTGACCATAAGCAGACCAAATAGGATCAACAGATAGCCATGTTATCATCGGCCAATAGCGCCATTTGCGTACTATGAGGGTTAGCACACAGCACACCTGGCCGTTGTTGATTTAGCAGACCTGGTACCATTGTCGCTTGGTCATGTACTTCCTCAGGTTGCATCATGAGGCTCATTGCTCCCTATTCCAGACATCCCAGCAAGGAAGAATCCACCAATCGAACACGACGACCTGCGCATTTGCGACACTTAACACTCACCACATGTTGTGTAAGAGGAAAGATTAAGCATTGAGTTTGTCATTCAGGTATTACATTTGAATATTGTTTGTGTGAAGAACGTGTTATTCTAATTGTAAGAAGGTGAAACGCCTATCTCCACATGTCGGAAGACGACGATAGGGGGATCGTGGCCTCTCGAGCTTGCAGCCTATTGTTCCGGGGCATTGCTGCTCGCACTAGTCCCGATAGTACTCCTGTAATGCAAGTGGAGAATCGGTAAGTCTACACCCAATGCCATGCAGAATCTCAGTGGCCTTGCACGGTTACTAGCGCTGGAGAGATTAGACATGTTATTCACTAGTTTGTACAATGTTGTAGAGCCGTGACATACTTGTCTAGTCAGAATATAGGCTTGTTTGCATTAACACAATTGTACACACCGACAATATGACGATGGTTAAAGCACTATGGACTGTCTTTACAGAAACCGTCGTTGTAGCTTCACTGGACGCGGCAATATTGTTTGCACGCTGACAGTGTTTCACCCAGTAACAACACTGGGTACAAAAGTAACACCTCGTCGTCTTTCTAGATGAGTCTGTTCTCATAAAACAACGTGATGAATCATCATGGTCAGTTAAAATTCATGGTGAAACCTTCAGCCTTCATTTATTTCACACGGTTCGCTACTAGTTTCTGTCCTTAGCCATTATTAAGCTTAGCTGGCCAAAACGGCAGGAAATCTATAACGTAAGTTGAACATGGTGTAATTATGGTATAACTTTCCTGCTGTTTATGCCATAAGCTTGAGAATGGAGACCTCCGAAATCAGTAGTGAATTCTGCTAAATAAATGACAGCTTAAGGTTTCACCACGAATTTTAAGAATTATTTGGCGGTTGAATATCCCCACGTCCAAGGAGACTTCTTGTTCAGGTTTGAAGCGCCTCTTGACGTTTTAACGTTTTTTTTTCTCAAATCCGCATTATGCAAAACAATTTTTTTAATTCGCCCACACACATTTCGACACCTATTTGTCGTGCTCTGTGGGTCAATTTTTTTCCTGTAATGTCTAATACAAATTTTATAATCGTTTAACTTTTTTATGCCTAGAAATTATAACACGTATGTCGAAAACTAAGCAAAAAACAATTTATAACTATTAAGCCTACAATGGATAAGCGATTATAAATTTCGCCCACAGAAGATGACACATAGGTGTTGATACATGTCTGAGTCAACCGAAAGAGTTTCGATAAGGCGAATTGAAAAAAAGGTAAAATTAAAAAAGATGCCCAAGACATGATGAACGTATCTCTGGGTGGAGAGTCCAAACGGAACAAACATTTACAGATTGCATTCGTCATCATCAGAAGGGCGCGAGAACCAGAACCGGTTCGAGAAAATTTTTTTTTCCACAAGCAACATATACCTTTCCTTCGGATTTTACTCATTTCATAAACACAAAATGTTTCATAATTCTTGGTCAGAAGCGTACAGAAGTACACGATACCTGAAGCAAAGAATTCTCAGTAAACAAGAATCCGCAAACTTTGTGGCTACCAGCCACAACTGACATTTTTCTGCGTAAACTACTGCATGTCGATATCCGCAGCTCGTGGTCTAGTGGTTAGCATTGCTTCGTCTGGATCACGGGATCCAGGATTCGATTCCCGGTCAGGTAGTGAATTTTCTCCACCAGTGGACTAGGTTATTGTCATTATTCATTCATCATTCGGGAAAAGCAGCGAAACCGTACCGTAAAAAGATTGCGAAATTCTACGGGCGATGATAACCAAGCAGTTGAGCACCCCACAAACCAAATATTATCAGCATCACACCATGTCGGTCCTGATGAGGTCATTGTCTACATTTTTGAGACAAGGGGCTGCGAACAAAATAGATACGAAAGTCGAATACACAGTCAGATTGCCACTTCCGTCTTTTATTTGCGGAGCGTCTGTTGTATGAGTGTTCATGGTAACATGGAACATTACAGAAACGAGTAGTATGTGGATATGTATTTCGTGTATGGCAGGGCTAACGACAATGCTCTGGAGGCTGCTTGTCGAACGTTACAAGGATCATCAGTGCCTCTGAGAATCCGGGAGCTTTCCACATGCTACGGGACCGAGTGGGCCTGCAAAACTTACACTATTGCTTGAAAACGTGACTCTACAAACAATCGAACACTGACCAGGAATCTCGACAAGGAGACGTGGCATTTAAATTCGTGGAAGGAGCCACAGTAGTGTTTGGAGAATAATGCATCGCAGTGCAATGTATCCGTATCACCTACAACGAGTTCAGTGCGTTAGTGTGGCGGGATTTGGTTGTGGACTAACGTTCTGTCAGTGTGTTCAGAAACGAAATACGGCCAATCACACGAATATTAACAGTTTATTTACTGATGAAGGGGGCTTACCTCGTGGCGACGTTTAATTGCATGTTTGTGGTCATCTAGGCTTCAGCCCACAGTCTGCTTCACAGGTGTGTACATTATTTTCAAGTTCCTGTTTTCTGTTATAACGCGTATGAGTAAACAGTATTTCCCTTTTCATGCTTCACAGACATGAACATTTAACATTTTCTGCCTTCCATAATTGTACAAACTGGTGAGATTACTTTCTCCCTGGAAACTTCACAGCCATGTGTATAAATTTACTACTATTAATGTTTCAACCTATGTCTTTGGCATTTATTGGTGCTACAGTCTATTCTCTCTGTCACAGACGAATATATTCTTTCCAGTGTCAACTGTGTGTTCATGTGAATTACTGGAACTGTCGTTTGAGAATGTTTAGATAAAATTTGGACATGAACTTGCATCGGTAAATAAAAAAAAACAGCGTCTTTGGTAAGTAAATAAACAATTGTCTTTCAGGTTTCATTTTATTTTCGACCAGAACCTTGCTACTGTCAGATCCTATCGAATTGTTTAGTCTTGCAACGATTTACGAGTTGAGGTGCGGGCTATCTGAAAAATTTGTAACTCCTGGAGAGACGTGTACAGTATTGGCTCCACATACCTTGTTAAGGTACGCCTTGGATGAAACTTGATCTTCAGCAGATGCCAATTTAATCGAAAAGATTGCATTTGAAACGATGTTATTGTGGTCTCCAGTACAAATGCTGGTTTGACGTAGCTCTTCATGCTACTCTGGGCTGTGCAAGCCTCTTCAGTACCGAATAACTACTGCAACCTACATCCTAATTAGTCTTTTCGTCCCCCTCTAAGACTTTTACCCCCTCACGTCCGTGTAATAATGAATTGGCGACCCCTTGATGTCTCAAAATCCTATCAACCGATCTCTTTTTTAGTCAAGTACTACCATAAATTTGTCGTCTCTCCATTTCTGTTCAGTACCTCCTCGTCAATTACGTAATTCATCCATCTAATCATTAGCATTCTTCTGCAGACCACATTTCAAAATCCATTATTCTCTCGTCGTTTAACTGTTTATCGTGCATGAGTGGCTACACGCCAGACAAATACTTTCAGACAATTCTTCCTATAATTAAATCTGTATTTAATGTTACTTGATTTATCTCCTTCAGAAACACTTTTTGGTACTGATAGTCTACGTTTTTTTATCTTTTCTACTTCCGCCGTCATCAATTACACGTATTTTGCTGCCCAAATAACAGAACTCATCTACTACTTGTAGCTTCTCGTATTCTAATCCACATTGCGCAACAGACCCATGGTATCAAATTTGCGAAACCCCATAATTCTCACTTACTGCGTAGCTTGTTTGGAAATTCGGGCAAAGGTACGTACAATCTTTCTCTGGAATGATGCGAAAGCGTGGCGCATTGTGACGTTATGTTCGGGCTCGACGACATTTTAAACATCAAGGTGTCGATACATGCCGGCCGGAGTGGCCGCGCGGTTCTAGGCGCTGCAGTCTGGAACCGAGCGCCCACTACGGTCGCAGGTTCGAATCCTGCCTCGGGCATGGATGTGTGTGATGTCCTTAGGTTAGTTACGTTTAAGTAGTTCTAAGTTCTAGGCGACTGATGACCTCAGAAGTTAAGTGGCATAGTGCTCAGAGCCATTTGAACCATTTCTTTGTCGACACATGCGAAGGAAAGGCCACAGCTAAGAAGTCCATGTGACGTTTTCGGTGGGTTAATGCGTCACATTGGCACCACACCTCACCAAAATTCCACCCAACGCCACCGTGGACCTGTCATATGATTATCAAATCGTCAAAGCCCCGCTTACTCACATTTCACCCCTTCGTTGTCTATCCGTTGGAGGTCGAAACAACGATGCACAGCGTTGAAATCGCGTTGCTTTCTTATGAGTGTCCGCGGAAAACATTTCGACACACAACCACTCAGAAACGGCTTGTGGAGGCCTCAGGAAGTGGCATAAAGGACATCAATGAAACAACCCCTTAACCTGCGGCGTTCCTGTGGCGTTGTATCCCACACATTACGTGGTCGAGAACAATTCGCAGTGCATTGAGCAACAGAAAGCCGTTCTCGACAACCTTTCTTGTCAGGCCCTCGGAAGTTTCAACCCTTCTTTAAGAACATTGTGGAGCCGCATCCCAATTAAGACTGATCTAACCCCTTTGGAGCACAGCGCGACATCCGTTTTGCACTCATGTACAGGTCGGAGTTGCTACAGACCGTCAACAACATTCCACGAAATTTGAAAGTGATGTTAGGTAGCAAATGGTGCTTCGCGTCCTCCTCTGGCTTGACCACGATGAGGTGTACGACACTGGCTAAATCGTCCATAAAACGGAGAAGATATTTAATCCCCTCAGTTCATCAAAATCATCAGTGCCACGCAATTGCCTTTGTGTAGCACCTTAAAAGTGTACTTGTGCGGTGAGAATCAGTGACGAGGGTCCTAGGCGCCAGCAGGCAGGCTATGCTGCAGCTCTTAAGCTTGATATTATGCCATCTGGAATGGGAGGGTGTAGAGGAGGTTGCCGGCCTGCAAGTTCCTAGAACTTAGAAACGGGCTCTGTCTGTTCAGGTGCATTTTTAAAAGTCATAAGAAAGGTGGATGGGTTCCACCAAGAGTTTCGCCGAAATGTCGTGGGGTGGCGGAGGGTGAGGGGGGGAATGGTGGTCTCTTAGAGGGATCATTTTCCACTTCATTCACGCTTCACACATGTGCGTATCCCTTCCGTAATTGCTCCACAGGAGGACAGAAAATACGGACGCTGAAAAAGCAGAAGCACCCTTTGCTACTTCGGATCACCTCCAAATTTCGTCAAATGGTTTTCATCCGTACGTAGTGCTTCCAATCCATACACGAGAGCGAAAATTGCGGTCGCGCTGTGCTGCACATGGGTGCAAACATTTTCGATGAGGATGAAGCCCAAAACGTCCTTATACAAAGGCTGAAACGCCTGTGACTGTCAGCAGTATCAAAGGACGTGAAGAACTTATTACTATTCCTGATCTTATAACGCACTGTCGTTGTCAACCGTGAAATGTGTGAGAATCAACGTCCCAGGGGAAGAGGTGGATTCGTTAACGCTCTTTATACCATGTCCGGAGGCCTTTTCGTGCCAGTTCTGAGCAGCGGTGTGCCTGAAATGTTTTCTTTGGCGACTCTCAAGAAACAATGTTTGTTAAAATTCATGGCAAACCCTCAGCTGTCCTTATTTTGTGCAATTCCGTTTCATTCTAGTTTCGGTAAATGACCTATATGAAGCATAAGCTGGCCGAAGTCAAATCATAATAAAGCAATGAGTGTGTTACTAGTTGTCATTGCGAATTTTGTTTCTTGATGAAAACTATTGTACACAGTTATTACTGTAAAAAGCTGTGTTAGAACAAATAAGCCCTCGGTCACAAATATTAAGTGATAATTGACCAGGTTTCGACGCTACTATGAGCGTCGTTTTCAGAATCAGACCAACTGTTCCAAAACATATTACGTGTATAATACATTAATAAAATTAAAGTTTGTACTGACTGGAAAAAGATGCAACCCTTGATCACTTAAGTCCGAGCAGCCCTTAGCGGCTCGACATCTTACTCACAACTATTCATGACGTCGCCTTTCCGGCATAGATGTTTTTTAATATGTGACTTGTAAGTACTGCATCTTTTCCCAGTCAATACCAACTTTAATTTTATTAATGTGTTTTAACCTGGTCAATTTTAACTTAATATTTGTGACCGAGGGCTTATTTGCTCTATTATAATTCTGATACGGTCACTTAACCTCAGCAACTATGTTCAAAGTTTTACTGTAAAAAGCTTTTTATTCTATAATGGAGTCAAAAGGGCGAATTACTGTTATTATCGTTTAACTCTCTAGCCGTTTATGCCAGCCTATGTTTGATTATGGTCATTTGACCGAATCTGGTAGCAAAGCGAATTTTACAAAATAGAGGGCAGCTGAAGATTCACCATGAATTTGTCGCTGGATATCCCCACCTGCAAACATACATCAGCGAGGTTTATCGCGGCTCCAGCCTCCATCCCAGAGGCGTCGAAAGAAGACGTGGAATGTGGATAAGAGGGGCTTTAGCGACTTTTCCATCGTGTGACGTATCCACGATGATATTTGGCGGAACAGTGGTCAGACTTGATTCCAGTTTGACATCATTAACCCATATTACAGATCACACGAACTTCCGAACTCTGGCCTTTTTTTTCGCATTTGCCGAAAGCTAGCTGTCTGAAGCGTCGTTGGGTCCGTGGGTGACGTCACAAGGTATTACGCTTTTGAAAATTAGAGAGGAAGAATTTTAAACTTCCGCGTCGCAATGGGTCGGGATTACAGTTTATCGACTGATCTTTAAATTCTGTTGCGCAGTACAGTTCCTTCAGAATCACCTGATTTAACTCGATTACATTCGATTACCTTGTTTCGCTTTTGTGGATATTCCTCTTGAATCCTCCTATTAAGATGCTGTCCTATCCGTTCAACTGCTCTTGGTAGTCATTTGCTGTCGCTGACAGACAACGTCATCGGCATATCTCAAACTTTTTATTTCTTCTTCCTGAAGTTTAATTCATACTGCAAATCTTTCTTTGGTTCCTTAAGTGGTGTCTCAGCATACGGACTGAATAACATAACACTGCTTTCTGAAACACTGTTTTCCTTTCATGCCTCACGACACTTACAATTGGTCTCTGATTTCTGTACAGGTTGTAAATAGCTTTTCGCTCCCTGTATTGTACCCCTGCTAACTGCATACAGAATTTCAAAGAGAATATTCCACTCAACATCGTCAAAAACCGTCTGTAACTCTTGAAATGCTTTAAACGTAGATCTGCCTTTCCTTAACTTATCTCTTAAGAAAAATCGTAAGATCTGTATCGCCTCATGTATTCCTACATTTCTCTGGAATCCAAACCGATCTTCCCTGAGGTCTGCTTCTACCAGTTCTTTTCCAATCTTCTGTAAAGAATTGGTTTTAGCATTTTGGAAACATGCCTAGTTAAACATAGTTCGGTAATGAGCAGACCTACCAGCACGTGCTTTCTTTGGAATTCGAGTTATTGCATTTTTCCTAAAGTCTGAGGGTATTTCATCGGTCTCATACTTTTTGCACATCAGATAGAATATTTTTGTCATAGCGTTTCAAATAAATTTATTATCATTAATATGGTTCTAAATAGAACAATATTTGACAGTGAAGTCGGTGGTGGCTCGTAACCACGCATTTGCCATTTTCTCGTTACGTCTTGTTTGCGTACCTGTGTTTGTTTCTTTTACAATATTCTTTAATCGGGCTCAGGTATCGCTAGTAGCTATGATACGGGCTCTGTCGCCCCTATTAGCTTGGCGTCTCAAAATGCCACTTGTGTGGCTAGGACCTTAAATCGGCCCGGCCAACACCTAACGTGAATGTGTAAGGTGACATTGGGTACACAATACGGTCATTTCTAATTCACCTAGCCGGTAATTTGGCAGCACCCGTTAGTAGGACCGGCTACATTTCTGCTGTGTTAAGGCCAGAAAGTACTCCCGATCTTCGAGATCTTTGTGACGTTATCTGGCAACATACCTCTTTAGTTGGACTGAAGTTTCTATATGGATAAGTTAGATTGGAATATGTGCCGTCACAATTTCGTTCATTCTGCGTGACTGTTGATAGCTGCTATGTTGGAAATTTGGATATGTAATGCAATAAAAAGACAACTGTCATTTCAACCGATACTGACATTCTTTCTATTCTGTACCTCTATCTCTCACCCACAGTACGCTACATTCGGTGACCAAGTGGATTCGAAGCGTTCTTGTTTCGAGAGGTGGCAGCTCTGTTTTCGCACTCTGTATACTAGTAAATAACATTATCCTTCCCGAATACTTAGTTCTTCGTCGTGCTGCATATCGATGGTGAACAATCCAATTTAAACACACGTAAATATCCCGCAGACCACGCACACGGCGTGGAGGGGCTACTTTGCTTGCCAACTTTGTTTCTATTTTTTTTTTCTTATTCCTAATAGTGAGTGGAGCTAGTTCAACCCTTGTGTGTTCTTGTAACAGGACTTAGTGCGTCAACGCGTGCAGTATGAGAGGAAGGAGTGGAGCTAGGGAGGGAGCGGGGCAGGGGGCGTGGGCGTTTTTGACTAGGTATGTGAGCGCTCAAAATTGTTCAAATGTGTGTCGAATCTTATGGGACTTAACTGCTAAGGTCATCAGTCCCTAAGCTTACACATTACTTAACCTAAATTATCCTAAGATCAAACACACACACCCATGCCCGAGGGAGGACTCGAACCTCCGCCGGGACCAGCCGCACAGTCCATGATAGTGAGCGCTGTTAAGCGATATAGTAGAGCACATTTTTTGTTTACGTAAACGCAGAACACCCTGAATTTGGGTCCCTGTGGCGGATACGTCATAAAAATATTTAAACAAATGTCAAAACTGTGCTGATGAGACTTCCATGGAAAATCTGAAAACATTACAGATATAATGACGCCTTATATGTCGAAATGAGAGTTGTCGAAATTCCAACTTACCCAACCTAAAATGGCTGTGAGAACATTCATGAACAAGGGGTCAGAGTATGTAATTTACATGCCTAGCGAAGGTATACTGTTGGAGATTTCTGTTCCACTTCCTTTGCGTTTAAATACGTGATAATACTTTTAAACACTGGCGTGCCATTTCTCGACAGGTTAGTACGATCATCCAACAAAAAGGGGCATTTTTTATGTAAATTTAGTTCTTTGTATCCTTAAATAACAATGTTGTAACATATCAACCAGTAAACACTGTGCCATAGGTTCACCATGTGGCAACTTACTGTGGCCTTTCACAGAACTGACTGAGAAGTAAAACGTTAATTTGCATCATGGTGTTTTGAGTGCCACAGCCTGTTAAGAGTATTTTAAACGTCGAACCTCGCTGTTAAAGTACAGAAACGCTCAACAATATACGTATTCCATCGCATGAACTCACAAACGGGCAGTAAATCTATCGCCCTGTTGAAACTTCCTGGCAGATTAAAACTGTGTGCTGGTCGGAGACTCGAACTCGGGACCTTTGCCTTTCGCGGGCAAGTGCTCTTCCAACTGAGCTACCCAAACACGACTCACGACCTGTCCTCACAACTCCACTTCCGCCAGAACCTCGTCTCCTACCTTCCAAACTTCACAGAAGTTCTCCTGCGAAACTTGCAGGACTAGCACTACTGGAAGAAAGGATATTGCGGAGACGTGGCTTAGCCACGGCTTGGGGGATGTTTCCAGAATGAAAGTTTGACTCTGCAGAGTGAAACATTCATTCCGAATTGCCTTTTTCATAATTTTGTTAGATTACTATTAGAGATTTGTGTCTTTGTAAGCACACTGTCAGTTTCTCTCTTAGGAAACCTTGCATTTTCATGCCTTGACAACAACAAAAATAAATGTTACTCCATACATTTGCCTTTCTGTATTAGACTTTAAATTTATCTCTGTACTGTTCTGTTTCGTTCAATAGTTCTAATACTGTGTAATTGGTAAGGCTTTATACCCTTGATGTCACGAAGAATTGGAGGCTGAATAAAAGTGAGCTACAGCTCTTTTCTGCATGTTATGAGCAAATACTGTATGAATACTGAGTTTATTCTTGAGATGCTCGATTCTTTCAATCCCGATGCCAACATTTCCTACCTGACGCAAGTAGCTTTTAACTTATAAAAAGCACGTAACGGACAGTTGGTAACGCTGTCATCCATTTTTATTCCAGTCTCGACGTCAGTACGGAAAACGTGCCCAACATAACAACTAACAATAGAAACACTTCCATCGAGTAACCGCCAACGATTTTTCGTTTGACGTGCATTTACAAAAAAGTTTAATGAAAAATATTTTCAGCAGTTACCAATCGAGCTGCGAAATCTGTTGAGACAAAAGCAAAATGGCATTTTTTTCCTGTCAAGCTTTTATCCCGTATATCGGCCGGGAGCAACTGTTTGGAGCAAAAAGTACGCCGTTGCCTGTTTCTTTGTTCCTAACGTCACCCACATCTACTGCAATTATTTTCGCTAACAGTTTTCGGTGACGTCTCACGTCTCGCTTAACTGCGATAAAAATGTGACACAGTAATTGCTTTCTTTTTGCCACTGTTATTTAGTTACTACAGCAGACGTAACTTTCTTCTTACTTTAGAACTTTCCGACAGAGGATCCTGAAATCGAGTCTGATTTTTACTGCACTCTGTTTTCTTCCTTCGTCTTCGAAGACAGAATTCTCAGCACAGGATGTGACATTTACGGATGTTACTGTGTACGATCTGGTCTTTAAAATAAAATAAAGTTTTTGCCTGCAACATAGCGTATTGAAATACTTTTAGTTTCTCAACGACTTATTTTTACGGGTCTATCTGTCATCTTCATATAGTCTGGAAATAATGTTACTGCGCATTAATCGTACAACCATAACCATAGCACACTCCATACCTCTGTTTTACAAATGGATTGTGCTCTCGTTACGGTTTCACGATTCTTGAGAGTAACATTATTAAAGAAGATCAAAGATGACAGTAGCCCATTTCTCGCGGTGTTTTCATGTTTTTGTAGAACTCGTACCGCTCGTTCGAAAAACACAGGCGTGGCAAAGCCAAAGTGGTGGTCAGACGCTGGGCCCCCAATCCATGAGTACACACTACGAGTCAAATGTAGTCCATTCCTGCCCTGACCGTAGCGTCGGACGTGGGAGGGCAGTGGGGTCGTCTCTGGCGTACATTATTCTACGCACAATAATTCCATTATGTACTTTTGACGTCTAGGCTTATCTTCACACAGCCGGTACGTGCAATTAAGAGTGATGTTCACTCGAACTAGATGTTCAAAGCATCCGCACTGCGTTTGCATACACTTCACCACTCTCTGGATCATACGTTGAAGGACCCTCGCAACACATCTGCAGCCACCCAAGCTGAAACCGCATCCATGCGAGCTATTGGGTCGTGTGCGTCTATGAGTGTGGTTCTACCAACTTGTCCCTTTAAGTGGTCCACAATTGAAAATCTAAATGGATTATGAGCCGGGGAATAGGGAGTTCACAACACTGCACTTGTGCGACCGAGCCGTTACCCTGGAACAGCTTCATTTAAGGTTACGGACTTTCATTCCACAATGTCGCGGTGCGCCCTCATGCTGAAACCATAGTTGTCGCCGAGCACCAAGTGGGGAGTTTTATATTGAGTCAAGCAAAGTATTTCAAAGAAACGTAAGACACAGGAGCGGATTCAACTTGTCCGGCAGATGTTATGGGCCCTCAGGCACCCTTCCCGACATTCCCGGCCGACAGGTTATGGCAAAGGGGCCTTAAAGCCACGTTAACCGAAGACATGTGGGCCGGCCGCTGTGGCCCAGCGGTTCTGGGCGCTACAGTATGAAACACCGCTAATGTCGCTGGTTCGAATCCTGCCTCGGGCATGGATTAGTGTGACGTCCTTAGGTTAGTTAGGTTTGAGTAATTCTAATTTCTAGGGGACTGATGACCTCAGATGTTAAGTCCCATAGTGCTCTGAACCATTTGTACCATTTTAGAAGACATTTAGGTTGTGTTCTGACGAATAATGGCTGCTGTGGAGAACCTAGCTTCACGAGTGAAGCTACGTTCGTCGGTACATATCACGTTATTAATAATATGTTACATATATTCCATTTGGTGCAAAAGCCATTCACAAAACTATACTCGTCGAATATGGTCTTCTGGCCGCTGGTGTTGAGCTAATTTGCAATGATACGGATGTAGTTCTTCAAAGAGTAACATTTCAACAAACCGTCTTTGAGAAACCTGGAACTGCCTAGCAGTATCACGGCTTCCTCGCCGAGGTGACTGATGAACGTACCCAAGAATCTTGTTCTCTGTTTGTTGAGTACATCTGTCCTTGGACGACCTCTGTTCATTACTTGTGGATAAAGATTATCAAAAGGTGTGGCACCAGGTGACGAAAAACTTTCGTATCTGGTTGGCACTTTTGTGGGTACCTTGCAGCTTACGTACAAGCAGCAGCAGCTTGATTATCGGTTCCACCTAGCACCAAAAGCATATCGACGAATTCATAGTTTATGTACCCCATCGAAAACTTGACAGGACCTCTGTGGTATGTGCATTGTGCTGTTGATGGACACATACATGTAGTGTAATGGAACCCATTACCATATGACTGGTTATTGTTGCGTGACAAAATGAAGTGACTTTTGTTAGGCAAACTTTTGGCTTGAATCTGGATGACGTATCGCATGCCGACTTCCAAGTGCATAATTTTCTCTTCATTCTGTATACCACGTATCTTCACACAGTCGGTCTTTGCAGCGGCCGTACCAAGTCGCCTACGAAATACCACATTCTGCATTTTGACTTGCCCGTTTTCGTGATTATATGTTGAAGAGCCAAATAAACTGGGGCACTGCTAATATCGTGTAGGGCCGCCGTGAGTACACAGAAGTGCCACCACACGACGTGGCATGGATTCGACTAATGTCTGAAGTAGTGCTGGAGGGAACTGACCTCATGAATCCTGCAGAGCTGTCCATAAATCCGTAAGAATACGAGGGGGTGGAGGTGTCTTCTGAAGAGCACGTCGCAAAGCATCCCAGATATGCTCAGTAATGTTCGTGTCTGAGGAGTTTGGTGGCAAGCCGAAGTGTTCAAGCTCAGAAGAGTGCTTCTGGAGCCACTCTGTAGGAATTCTGGACGTTTGGGGTGTCGCATTGACTTGGTGGAATTACCCAAGGCCTACTGAATTCACAATGGACATGAACGGATGTAGGTGATTAGGTAGCATGCTTATGTACGTGTCATCTGTCAGAGTCGTATCTAGACGTATCAGGGGTCCCATATCTCTCCTACTGCACACGCCCCACACTATTACAGAGCCTTCACCAGCTTGAACAGTCCCCGGATAATATGCAGGGTTCATGAACTCGTGAGGTTGTTTCCTTACTCGTGCATGTCTACCCTCTCGACACAATTTGAAATGAGACTCGTCCGACCAGGCAACGTGTTTCCAGTCTTCAACTGTCCATTGTCGGTTTGGAAGGGCCCAGGCGATGAATAAAGCTTTGTATCGATGACACTTGTTGATGCCACAGCATTGAAATGTGTAGCAAATCTGCGGAAGGGTTGCACTTCTGTCACGATTCTCTTCAGTCGTCGTTGGTCCCGTTCTTGCAAGATCATTTTCCGGCCGCAGCGGCGTCGATTTGATGTTTTACCGGATTCCTGATATTCACGGTACACTCGTAAAATGGTCGTACGGGAAAATTCTCACTTCATCTCTACCTTGAAGCTGCCGTGTCCCATCGCTCGAGCTCCGACTATAGCATCACATTCAAGCTCACTTAAATCTTGATAACCTGTCATTGTGGCAACAGTAACCGATCTAATAACTGCATCAAACACTTGTTGTCTTTCATAGGCGTCGCCGACCGCAGCGTTATATTCCGCGGGTTTTCATATCTCTGTATCTGAATATGCATGCTTATACCAGTTTCTTTGGCGCTTCATTCAATATTACGAGCATTTTCACTGTTCTGAACGTACTTCCTCATGAACAAAGGTAACTGGCGTAATAAAGTCCATAAATCCTAATTACATTGATATTCTGCAACGGTCCGCCATAGACCTTATGGCCCTTATACCAATGTTCAGAAGAGCCGCTGAAAGTTTGTTGGTGTAGTTCTGATTCACTCTGTAAATCAGTTAGTTTCAGCACAGCTCATTCGATACATTGTACATATCGTTTTCCTGCTGAGAGAACGGGAAATCTCTGAGGGTCTCCCCCTTGTAATGTGGCAATTGTAACGTATTGGCGTGTCTGGAAAGAGAAGCATTCGCTAACATCGAACAAAAATTAATTTTTTAGATTGTCTTTTCTTAAATGATATGAAATGGAATGTTGAGATAGTCATTTCAAACAAGAAGGGAATAGAATCTTTCGACATTTTGAGCTGCAGAGGAATGTTGAAGATTAGATGGATACATGGGATAACTACGGAAGATGTACTAGAGCGAACTGAGGAGAGAAGAAATTCACGCTGCAACTTGACTCAAAGAACAGGTCGGTTGATAGGATACATTCTGAGATATCACAGAACTGTCAATTTGGTAAGCGAGAGAAGCATGGGACGTAAAACGTCTAGAAGGAGAGCAATGCTTGGCTACAGCCGTTAGTTTGATACGGTTGTAGGTAGCACAGTAGGTAATGCCCGAAAGTATCCGAACGACCAGAACTGCGTTTTGCCTTATCCCACCCGACGTGGCTTTCTTGCGGGTCCTCTAATCTCTTTTCGGCACAGTCGCTCGACTAAATAGAATGGTTACCCACGAGCCCAATAGAGCACACTGTGACTTACAGAAATCAATCCAGATGTAAATTAAAACAAAATGTTGCAGATATTCGGAAATACGTTATTAGAGACGATACAGTCCTTACGCAGGCAACTGTACTTTAATACACAAACTGACATTGCAGAAGTATTTCCACACGTGTCAGAATTTGAGACAACTAAATTCTTGAATGAACTGTGACAGAAGCCCGAGAAATAGGGGACGGACGTACTAGGACACGTACTGAATCTATGAAATAGTGCACTGATAATGGCTCGGCACTGGAAGAAATCAAGATTTACTTCAATAAAACCTGAAAGAAAAGGACGAGTGATAACTGTGCTCCATCATTTTGAAAGTCATATCACAGCCGTTGAGTGCATACACATTCCTAATAGAAGGTAAATTGATAAAATTTCCCACGCTGAAGAAGTGGAAGGAGCGATCTACATTTAATTTGAAAAACTTTTTATGGCCAATGCATTAATATATATCATTGACGACCGTTCACAAGAACTTAAACATCATCTTCTGACTTTCAAAAAATTTTTGGTTATAAATCGTGTTCGATTTTGAGTTTATCACTCTTGTCATATCATCATTATGTTGGATAAAACATAGCACATTAAACCTAGGTTTGTGAAAAGTAAAACCATAAGCATATAAAATGCGCCTTGTGAAGATGGGAATCTGCTCACACACGGGCACTCCACTGAGAGTTGTTAGTTTTTACAACACACTGTTATGTAAATGCGAACATTTATACCAATGTGCATTTTTGCTGCATATATTGTACAGCTAGAACTAGGAAGCCTTAATGGAGTGCTACATGTATAAACCTTCTCATTTGCGCATCGTGCTTTTTATCTACATTTGGTTTTACGTTTGACAAGCCTACGAGGGTAAGTCAATTATTATCCGCAATTTACTTATATGTTTGTTTATTTTGGTAGTACTGTCGTTTTACATCGATGACGCATGCTTTGCTTGTCTGTTGTTTTATCTTTGTAATTTTCAAGCTGAAAGGTTAATTTCGTTATCGCTGCCGTGCTGTTAACTATGGCTGCTCCGCTATTTGCACCAAAGAAGAGCATTTTCAGTGATCCTTTTTTGTGGCCGGAAGGAGTATCAGGGGCCGAAATTAATCGGAGACTTTCCGTACAGTACGGAACAGTGTTTTGCCTCAGCGGAGTGTCTACGAATGGACTGAAAAATCTCGAGCTGGTCACACAAGAGTTACACACGATGAAGAAGCCCGACGACCGTTTACCGTCACAAATGAAACCATTGAGCGTGAAAGTGAAATGATTCTCTTAGACAGACGATTAACAACTGACGAAGTGGCATATCGTCTGCAAATTAATCATGGTTCTGCCTACTTGAGTTTCATAAAGTTTGTGCGAGATGAGTTCCAAAACAACTCACACAATTCCATATACAAACGCGCTTGTACTTCTGCAAATAACATTTGGATCGCTATGGTAACAAAGGGGACAACTTCTCAGATAGGATCATTGCTGGCGAGGAAACATGGAACCATCATTACGAGCCGGACAGTAAACGTCAGAGTATGGAATGGAAACATCAAAATTCGCTTTGCAAGGAAATGTTTTCCGCAGGAAAACTGATGCTTACGGATTTTTGGGACGCACAAGGTCCAGTACTGGAACATTATGGGGAATGGGGCGCAACAATGAACGGTGTACGTTGCAGCGAGATGCTTACTGCCAGTCTAAAGTCTGCAATTCGAAGCAAACGCCGAGAATTATTATCAAAAGGCGTTGTGTTGTTGCCCAACAATGCCCGTCCGCATACTGCTACCCACACTGCTGAAACGCTCCAGAAACTCAAATTGGAAGTACTGGATCATTCCCCATATAGTCCCGATCTTGCCCCTTCTGACTATCCATCGTTCGGTCCACTCTAACAGGCAGTCAATTTACCTCGGATGAAGCAATGAAAGTAGTGGTGCATTCCTGTCTCGCAGCTCAGTGGAGAACGTTTTTTTATGAGTGCTTCAAGAAGCTTGTACAACGATGGATCAAGTGCATTGAAATGGAAGGAGACTATGGCGAAAAATGATGTTCTTTGATTACAATAAAATTTTATAACTATTTTGCGGTTTACCTCGTACAAATGTAATTTGCATAATATTTTCCACCATAATGACGACATAGCAAGCTTGATAAACTCATAATGGAACACGAGTTATAAATGAAAAGCTTTTCAATACCTGAAGATGACAGTTTCAAATGCCGAAACCGGTCCTCATTAATAAATGTTAATTAATGCGACGTTGGTTTTAAAATTTTTTTGGAGTGGTTTTGCATAAACCTGTTACCGAACCAACCAGTTACAAATACACAACTAGTAATGGCAAGTGCTCTATGTAAATCTCAACATTATAAGCATACCACCAATAATCTCAATGTACTCACGATAACACGAAAATCAATGTGCAGTTCTAAAGTCACGTATCTAGCAGGTATGAGGCGCTTAACAGGAGGAATAGTGTGGCGAGATACATCAGACAGTATTTCAGACTGAAGACGACAACAAAAGGATGTAACTTATGTATAATCACATCAATGTTGCTAAAAACACTAAGCGGCCAAGATCGCAGAAGTATTCCTTTATTTAAAATAGCCGGTTTCGACAGGTCTTATAAAACTCATCGTCAGGTCTTAAAAATCTCATTTGTAATGAAACGTGTTTATCTTATGTGGGACCTCACACCAAGATGTCACGAGGATTAAAAACAGGACATAATATAAGATCTGTTGTAACTAAAACAAAGACGAAGCACGAGTGTGAGGTCCAGAGTTTCATAACAGAAAGATTTTTTAAAACTTGAAGATGACAGCGAAGTGTGTCGAAACCGGTTGTTTTGGCTGTTGATCATTTTTAGCAAGTAAAACACATCGCTCCTTCGGTCATCCCAGAAAGATAAATTCAATCACTTTAACTTTATCAAGGCTATACATTCACTGGTTTGGTCACCTTCTTCACTAATCTCTTTTCCATTAGTTGTTAAACGTGAATACTCTCCTGGAGCAAGCATATCTAGTTTTCTGCTCGTGTGAAAAATTTTCCTCATATATATTCCTAATCGTAATTTTCGCGAACAATTTGTTTTGTGTTGGAAATGTATAAAGGATTAGCGGCCTCTACGTCACGGGGAGGTGTCCATGCGCCGTTGTCCATTCCCACCCTTCCTAACCCTTCTCTGCCTCGCTATGTATGTAGCCGAACATTAAATTTTACGCCCAGTTCGCAGAATGAATGGCAAGCGCTATTTTATTGAGTCGATTGCTCAAGCGATGAAATTACTTTTCACCTCCCGCCGCCTACAGGACTGGAAATTTTTTTAGGCCGCTCCACTGTACAAGGCCGTTGCATGACATGCCATTGGTAATATCCATTAAAAAGCGGGCAGCACCGTTACATCCACGCTATAAGCTCGATGCTTAACCCGTACCTATATTTCTGAAAAGTCTCTGCGTGCAAGCCGAACGGCACCGGGTTTCAACGAACACACCATGATCAACGCTTAAAACTCTCGGCGCCGCCTGCTCTCCGTTTAGTGTTTCTATGATTCAGTAAAATATGACTAAGGGAGCGTCGCGAACTGAAAGAGGCTGGAGAGACGCTGTGAAGTCAATGCAATGCTCCCGGTGTGGAAAATATCAACATCACACCTGAAAGGAATGGGAAGCTATTAAAAGTAAATTAAGCAGCCTAATTAGAAACGATCATTTGAAATGTCACACTGACACTCAAGCTGAAAGGCGTCTTTGACACTGCAGCGTTCCTTCGTGCCGGTTAGAAATGTCCCATCTGCTTGTTTTTTTTTTTTTATTTTTCTCTACAGCAACCCCTCTTCATTTCGTGGTGCGTGTGAAAATATTAATTTCAGTGCTGGAATACATTAATCCTTAACGCCGTGTTAATTTCAATCTGTACCATCATAAAACAAAAATGTCATGTGGTATGCTTATGATATTTACATGTTCCTTTAGGTTCGCCTACGTCGTGTCGAGGGCGTTGGATGGATTATGGATGAGATATTGCTCCATGTCCGGAGATGTGGGAGATCAAATATCTAAATCAGTTCATGGTATATTTTATAGTGGCTATCTGAGTTCCCAATCCCAACATTCCGCTCACCATTTCGACGACTGACCAGGTGATACGTAACAAAAAAAGGCGTTATGTTGCCAAGACTGCACAGCTGCTGCGTCCCCAACAACTGCAGCACGAGTCCTGACGAGGAGCACTTAATTCCGAATACAATGAGGTGTTAACTTGTTTCCTCCACTTAGATCACCACCTATGCGCCGCAAACCACGTTTCAGTGCAGTGGCGAAAGGTACCTCCTGTGTTACTATCGTCATTTCCTACAGTCCTTCTGTTCGTCGTAGAACGACTGTCGATTAACTTCCATACGGCCTTAAATGTCTCGTGTTGTTACTAACACTAGTGTGGTTGTCGCGGTGCACAATAGTAAATGTAAGGAATTAACATCCGTTTTTTTAGAATGTATAGACAAAATTAATAACTAAAATCTATGAAAGAGCACCTAAAAACAAGTTTTAGTACTGTGGTACCAATCTCAAACATGAAATTAGCGTTTACATATTTAATTACACATTTAAAACGAATACCCACTAAACAATTTACTCAACTTTGCGTTAAAATTATTATGTTCTGCGCTAATGATATACACTACTTGCCATTAAAATTGCTACACCACGAAGATGACGTGCTACAGACGCGAAGCTTAACCGACAGGAAGAAGATGCTGTGATATGCAAATGATTAGCTTTTCAAAGCATTCACACAAGGTTGGCGCCGGTGGCGACACCTACAACGTGCTGACATGGGGAAAGTTTCCAACCGATTTCTCAAACACAAACAGCAGTTGACCGGCGTTGCCTGGTGAAACGTTGTTGTAATGCCTCGTGTAAGGAGGAGAAATGGGTACCATCACGTTTCCGACTTTGATAAAGGTCGGATTGTAGGCTATCGCGATTGCGGTTTATCGTATCGCGACATTGCAGCTCCCGTTGGTCGAGATTCAATGACTGTTAGCAGAATATGGAATCGGTGGGTTCAGAAGGGTAACACGGAACGCCGTGCTGGATCCCAACGGCCTCGCATCACTAGCAGTCGAGATGACAGGCATCTTATACGCATGACTGTATCGGATCGTGCAGCCACGTCTCGGTCCCTGAGTCAAGAGATGGGCACGTTTACAAGACAACAACCACCTGCATGAACAGTTCGACAACGTTTGCAGCAGCATGGACTATCAGTTCGGAGACCATGGCTGCGGTTACCCTTGACGCTGCACCACAGACAGGATCGCCTGCGATGGTGTACTCGACGACGAACCTGGGTGCACGAAAGGGCAAACTTCATTTTTTCGGATGAATCGCGTTTCTGTTTACAGCATCATGATGGCCACATCCCTGTTTGGCGTCATCACGGTGAACTCGCATTGGAAGCATCTATTCGTCACCCGGCGTGATGGTGTGGGGTGCCATTGGTTACACGTCTCGGTCACCTCTCGTTCGCATTGACGGCACTTGGAACAGTAGATGTTACATTTCAGATGTGTTACTACCCGTGGCTCTACCCCTCATTCGATCCCTGCGTAACCCTACATTTCAGAAGGATAATGCACGACCGCATGTTGCAGGTCCTGTGCGGGCCTTTCAGGATACATAAAACGTTCGACTGCTGCCCTGGACAGCACATTCTCCAGATCTCTCACCAATTGAAAACGTCTGATCAATGGTGGCCGAGCAACTGGCTCGTCACAATACGCCAGTCACTACTGTTGATGAACTGTGGTATCGTGTTGAAGCTGCATGGGCAGCTGTACCTGTACACTCCATCCAAGCTCTGTTTGACTCAATGCTCAGGCGCATCAAGGCCATTATTACGGCCAGAGGTGGTTGTTCTGGATACTGATTTCTCAGGATGTATGCACCCAAACTGCGTGAAAATGTAAACACATGTAATTTCTAGTATAATTTATTTCCCCAATCAATACTCGTTTATCATCTGCATTTCTTCTTGGTGTAGCAATTTTAATGGTCAGTAGTGTAATAACAGCTGATTTTTCTTTAAAGAATACGATACTCTATTCTCGCAGTGGTATGATATGTGTTGTTACATAATGCGTGAAATTCTCTGTTGACCTATTGGATAACGAATCTGAACTAATTAAACACATTAAGCAAATGAATCATTTATTAGGCCGTGACAGTATAGTTTATCCTGTTCATCTGAGTTCAAGATTACTATCTGGCTTTGTGTCCAATCAATCCTTGTTCTCTCATGGCACTGTAAAGTATAATTCTGTAGCTACTGATGATAATAATAATGTATAGACCATACAGTTTCATGTTACAGAAAGCCTTATTCAGAATCACATTTAATTGAATACTTAATGTTATTCATGTCTCCTGATAAACATTGTTATTTATCTTTTTAGAAGTCTTTCCTGAGGTTACCTCAATCAGTTAAGAATTTTTCACGTTAGCAGCATTTCAAGTGACAATGTTCACGTTAACTTGACAAACAAAGAGAAAAGTTCGAAATGGGTTATTAATGGAGGATGCAAAGAATTAAGTGTCGTGATATAAAATAAGATTCGCTGCGAAATCGAAGTAGAATGGTACGTTGAATCTAACTGAGAAAAAGGACAATATGGTACAACACGTGTTAGGAGCTGAGGGAATGGCTTTCGTGTACTACAGTGTGATACAAGTGACTGCAGTGTGTCCTATCAATAAATGAGATCATTGTAAGTGCAATTCTTAGATAAAGAGGGTGACACAGTAGAGCAAATCGTGGCGGCATGTGTCAGGCTATTTAGAGAACTGATGACATTTTAATTTATTAAAACAATTTTCTCTACCTTGACTCCGTCTACACATTTCATCATGGAATGAATGAAACAATGAACGAATGAACATAACTCCAACTCGTCGATACAGAAGTCGGCGTTCAGAACTGGTTATGTTACTTTTATGCTTTACTGGCAGTTTCAGAGACATTTAAATCAAAACGTCCTGACATATTCTCACTTTTTTACTCGTTAATATTAATACCCATGGCATGTACTATAAATCTGTACTATAAATCATTGCGTTAAGTAAAGTAACATGATGCATGACTCATGTAGTATAATATGACAAATACCACCATGTCATGTCGTGCAGTACGCCACAATGAGATAAGACAAAATCTATCACTAAAATTTAGCATGTAGGCATCCCTGCTCTGAGATTTTAGATGCATCCCACTCTCTTAAAGCACGTAAAACCTGTCTATATGTTCTGAAACCCTCGTCATACATGTACCACTGGGATGGTTTCGGCGGAAAAATGATTCCCTCGGGAAAAATGTCAAACCTCCATCCAAAAATCAAAAAACTATTTCAGCGTGCCCACAGGAACAAATCCGGCCAAAGTAATTTAAGCTCCCCCACAAAAACTTTTTTTTTACCTTTTACACTTACGCTCTTCAGCCGTATGATATTATGTATTGTTTACTATATCTGCCGAACATTCTGGATTTTAGGCGCAGGATAAGGGACTTCGGCCTTTAAAATATAAGATGCAGGTAGACAACACGTTGCAACTGATAAAGCTCTCTGCGCTGAGGTAGTAGGGTTAAACCTTCAAAAGTATATATATATACTTTTGAAGGCTTAAGGCGAAACTGCTTTATCAAAAACATGTCTCATATATATATATATGTATATGTCTTTGAAACTACCAGGCTAAACAGACCTCAAAATATTACAAGAGGACATGTTTTTGATAAAGAGGTGGAAATCAGTTTCGCCTTAAGCCTAAAACTAGTTCCCTTCTTTCACATCCCTAACTCTGCCAAGGACATATTCTCCCTCTTTGTCCACTGAACCGGCATTGGTTTCTTATTATCTTTCTAACCATTTTGTATGAGTTGGCCATCGTTAGCCTTGTTTCTCTATCGTTCATGCCTGATACGATTGAACCTATTCAGCATATCCTATTGAATCCTCCGAGAAAAAAGGAACCACCACGTCAAGGTCACATGCCCACGGGTTTCTTTTGTTTATTTTTATTATTTTGTTACTTTTTAATATTGTTTTAATTTTTAAGTATGTTATTTATCTTATTTATTATTTTTAATTCTTTCGTATTATAGTTACACACGTTTTATCAATATACACACGGGGTTGTAGACGCAAACATATGAAAACTAGCATAAATACTTAAAATAATGCACGAACTAGCAGAAACTGTAAATATTGTGTGAAGTTCATGAGAATAATGTTGGTACAAATATTATATTACTTAGATAAATTTCGTACAAGGTAGCACACTTCTGAATAAACACAGTAAAATATTTTCTGTTTGTCAGAAATAAGGTGACAAATATTCTGGCGATTATTTTTATAGCAGTTTTTGGGTTAATTAAATTTTCTGTGTTGCCATCGGTAAAGGTTTCAGTTCTCTACCAAACAAAGCTTTAAGTTCTCTATCAAAAAGTGTCTCATTTTGTCCGAGGCTGGGCATTACTCTGGTCTGATATATGCATTGTTTTGCACGTTCAAATACTTTTTGACCATGTTCAGCTACTCGTGAATTAAATCTTTTACCTGTGGAAACGAAACGATAATTAAATGTAACAACTAGTTTTGTAATTATACCCAAATGCTGCGCTCTAAAGGCAACATATTTCTACGAAACACATTTAATATGCAAACGTGCCACTTTTCGCATTTAAAATCAGAAGTACGTACGTTTTTTGGCGATGTTTTTTATAATTACCAAAAGAATATATCTTTATTTTATCAGTGCAACTTTAATCAGTTTCAGCACGTGCGATTCGCGTAAAACAGTATTTTACGTGCAGTTTTATGGAAATTTAAACTGTTAATCGTGGTAACGGATAAAGTTTTCACAAAAAAAGAGGACGACCATTAATTACATGTATCTGTCTACCTTCTTACAAAATTTGAACCGATTCTCACACACATGAAACATAGAAATGAGACAAGTAAAAATACTCACTAAAACGCATTTTTTGGACGTAAAATTCGAATGAAACGAAATGTTTGACAGCTAGTTTCAATTATATTGAAACAATGCATTTTTCATTGATTTCATTTACTTTAAACTATTTATGAACATTCAACGTACATAAGAACGAATTTTACGTTCTGAATTTAGCTCGACTTTAAACCACCGTATCTCCATAACGGTTAAGGGCTACTGGATGAAAAAAAGCGTCTTAACTTTATCCATTTAACTACGTTTGATGAAGTTCAAACCATTTCGCACAAATTTATAGTACAAAAGAGGCGCACTTTCATAACACTCCCAACACAAACGCATTTTTTTGCACATGAAATCAACAGCAAACACGATTTTTTCGAACTGTTAAAATTCGGCTTAGACTAAGGCCCGATACACCGGTGGACCTAATTTGAACCATCAATTTCGTTCCAGTGCGGAAATATTTGAGGGTGATTTTGTACGTTAAATCCGAACGGTGCCCCTAAAAGTCGTGCCAGTAGCTGATTAATTAATTTCAGCAGAATTATAATTTTTTGGAAAAGGAATTACTCAATTTGCACAATTTGCCTGGGTGCCAGCTCCGGTTTGTCTTTCAGTCATTGTTTAATATACTGCAACACACCTTCAGTAAGAAAAATGTTCGAAAGGCTACGCAAATGGCCTCTGGTCCGGGCTAAATCAAAACTTTTCATCCCATGCTTGTACTTCAAATAGATATCGAGCATCAAGACTCCCTTCCATGGCCAGCACCTCACCCGAACCACAATTCTGCGAGTGGCATTTTCATACTTACTTGTCACATCGCTTTGTAACGATAGTGGATTAACTTCTCGATTCCGGTGGTCATACGCACGTCAAATGTTGTAAGCTCAATGACATAATTACTGTCTCTGGCTTTCATATTGTTTATTTCTGCAACCAACTAATGTAATATTGGCTGTGCAGCCAACATCATGCGGTATAACCGTGACGAAATTTCACTAGTGGGTAGTGCAAATAAATAACTGTACAGCAAGATTCTTCCATGGTATCATTTACAAAGACATGATATTTGCTGTCATGATATCGCCCTAGTGAAAACAGAGTAAAGATTGTGTAGGGGATCCGAAGTTTTCTGATATATGTATATCAAATTTGCCACTCGGCACACAGCAGTTGATCAGCAAGGAAAGTAATTTAAGGTATTCAGAAAACACAGAAGGAAATCCGGCCGTATTAAAGGTTTTAGAAGTACTGGTATCTTAATCAGAAGCAGAAAGAGAAACGAGGAGTTATAAAAGTACTCCGTATGTTCAAAGGATTAAGAACTCAGAAGCAGAGTTATTACCAGGGAAATTTCCGGAGCCTTTGAGGACTGAGAAATATCTGAACATAATCCTTCGTTGGTGTGCCGAAGAGGGAGACACATTATTACAGAGGAAGCGTTTGGTGTAGAATACGGTGAGAGCAGCGAGGTAACGCAGTACCAGGATTAGCCGCCCAGTGAGCAAACATAACCACTCACGGAAGCAAGCAAACGTGGACAGTAGGGTCATTCACGTACTACCACACAAAAGGACTAAAAAAATAGCGTGTGTATACGAAGCCCAGCAGTCGCAGACAGATTGCGGTTGCCAAGAGGGGTGGCCAAAGAGTAGTAGGACACTGTAAGAATAGTGGGGAATGTAAAGCATTACTCGGGGCTCTGTTCACTTTCAATAAGTAGAGGATTACACCGCCGAACTTGTATACATATATCTTCCTTCCATGAATTCGCGAAGCTTCCATAATGCTACACTTTGAAATGTAACATGTCGCGACGGGGGTGTGTGTGTGTGTGGGGGGGGGGGGGGGGGGGCGAGTGGCATAGGGGCTCAAGGGAAACAAGTCTTCGAAGTCTTCGGATCGAGTGTGCTAATTTAGCAAACATCTGTCTACTATTCTAAAATTCATTTTGTACCGTTTACCTGAGGACCAGCATATCCAATCTAGCTGTCCTTTTCCACTTCAGTTCTTCAGTTTAATGAGTCATACCGGCGAACTTCATACAATTCTAGTTCATTTCTTATCTTGAATTCACAATACTTTCTTTAGACACGTTGTATTAAATCTACCTTGTGCTAGAGTCGAAAATACGCTTTCTTTAAATTTTGTTGGTAAACCTACCAAAATATTTTCCCCAACAATGTTCACTTCAAGAGCTGTGGAACGTCGTTATAGTTTTAGAGGTTTGCCTACAATAGTCAAAGACAAGACACTTCTGATTCATCATACCGTAATTTTATACGCCATGCGAGTATACAGAAAATAATTTTCATTTGGAAGTAAACACAAAATAAAGTGTTTCTAATTGTATATCTGTCCTGGAAGAATTGTAACAATGAAGAACTGAAATGACATGGAAGAGGCAAAACGGCCATGCTGGTGCTCGGAAATAAATAGGTAATGTTCTATTGTTCTTCCGTGGAATAGCCAAATTATTCCAGTTAACATGTTGTGACACTATTTCTTGGTAAGAGACGCTTGCCTTTCAGAGGTTCAGCTTAGAAAATTAGAGATTCAGAAATGAAAATGTCCTCGGAATATTAGCGCTTTTGAGTTACTACAATCCAGTTCTTGAAAAACACTTAAATACCGACAGGAAGCTGTAAAACATTAAGAAGTGTATCATACGTCACGTCATACTCTTCCAGGCACTTAAGTGTGACTTGCAGAGCATCCATGTAAATGTACAAACCTAGAATTAATTTATTTCTAGTTGTGCGCATCATGTCATCGGTGCCATCTTGGAACTGAGAGAAAATGAGACGCATTACTGAATTATTGCTCATTCAACCGCTGATTCAAATTATACTCAGCAAATAACATTCATCGCGAGCTGTATTCATCTAAAGAAGAAAAGTGATGAATATAAAATAAATGACCGGTTTTTGGAATCTGTAGATTGTAATCAGAAAACAAGAGTGGCTATTGCACATTTAACTCGATCGAAACTTGTGAAAACTCAATACCTGTTACTGAATGACGTCCGCATGGTTATGATAAATTAAGTAATATTGTAAGGTCTTACAAACGAGCTCAGATACATTTTCTGCAGTGACATTCTTTTGTAAAATTTTTACTGGGTGCTTCTCATGTGCAGTACATGTAGCTAGATAAGAGTTGTTATGGAGCAGATACGTATTTCGGAGTGATTTAACTTCTTTACAACCTAGTCTATAACGATAGGAAATTCTGATACAGTATGTTAGAAGTTGTTTATATTCCATGTTGTTAATCGTTGGAGAGCTCGGGTTGGAGCTGCAATACTAATTGCAACTCACTTGGATAAGATTGTAACTGATGGTGAAACTCTCAATATCTTAAACTTGTTCTTTGAAGCACGTTCTGTGCTAGGGGGTCTTTGTATTATGCGAGATCATACAACTTTTTCATCGTGGCATAGTTTAACTTAAGTTGTTGGTACCAGCTGACTATAGACCTAAATTACTATTAGCTCAAAATACTATCACTTATATTGTGGTAAGAAACACTGAGAACTTGTTAAATGACTTGAAAGATGTTCGTGAAATTGGAACGCCATCTTTCCTGCTTCCCGTACAATTAATATCGACCCTGAATTTCCGGTGTATGCACCACGAAGATGAAATTATTTCATGATGAAACGATGAATGTAGTGTCATATATGAATACAGAAGTTACATTCAAGATAAATGTATTCCTTTTCTTTATTGACAATCTAGAGTCCAATTTGGAAACTCGATATGAAACAGTGAAGATATTATATGAAACATTTCGGTTTTATGGAAATGCTGAAAGATGACTGCCGGTCAGGTCACTGAAGTATGCAAGTCATTTGTCAATGAATACCATAATTAAGTCACAATACATTTATAAGAAGAAACTGAATATTTGAATACAATCCATACATCACACTTAGAATACTTTATATTGAAACCATTAGAATAAGAATAAGATGCACAAGCTTGGAATGTAAAACTTGTTTTTGAAAACATGTGTGGTATTCACCTGTTTTTCACTCTTCCAATGACTGTAGCCGAAGCAGAAAGGTCTGCAGCACTCTGGTTTGTGCGACAAGTTGTCCCAGATTAACTATGCATCAACAACGTGTCACGGATTACGGAACCTTGGCAGCTGGCAACTAGATTTTGAAGCTGTAATCCACAATTCATGGCGGTTTACATGCGAATGAGCTGATATCTTTTTACTGAAATAGGTGGACACGCCAGGAAAGGAGTGGTGACAACACCATATCACAGTGATAATGTCACCAGACATTTCTTCAGTGTAAAAATCAGTGTAAAATTTAGTCTTTTGTTTTAAAATGAAATGAAAGCAAATCAATGCAATTTAAAAAGTGCATACATACATTTTAAAATTGATTATGGATAGCATCTGAAGCTGATTTCGAAAGTTGGTCATTCTCATCAGTTTCCTCCCTTGTCTGGTAGGTCATAGTTGAGCTACACTATGTGATCAAAAGTATCCAGAGACTTGCCTGAAAATGACTTAAAGTTCATGGCGCCCTCCATTGGTAACGCTGGAATTCAGTACGGTGTTGGCCCAGCCTTAACCTTGATGACAGCTTCCACTCTCGCAGGCATACGTACAGTCAGGTACTGGAAGGCTTCTTGGGGAACGGCAGCCTACACTGGGGAGAGGTATCGATGTCGGCCGGTGAGGCGTGGCACGGAGTCGGCGTTATAACACAAAGGTGTTCTACAGGATTCAGGTCAGGCTGCTGTGCAGGCCAGTCCTTTACATGGGTGTTATTGTCGTGTAACCACTACGCCACAGGCCGTGCATTATGAACAGGTGCCCGATCGTGTTGAAAGATGCATTCGCCATCCACGAATTGCTCTTCAACAGTGGGAAGCAAGAAGGTGCTTAAAACATCAATGTAGGCCTGTGCTGTAATAGTGCCACGCAAAACAAGGAGGGGTCCAAGCCCCCTCCATGAAAAACACGACCGCACCATAACACCATCGCCTCCGAATTTTACTGATGGCACTACATACTCTGGAACGTGACGTTCACCGGGCATTCACCATACACCCTGCCATCGGATCGCCATATTGTGTACGGTGATTCGTCGCTCCACACAATGTTTTTCCGCTTTTCAGTCGTCCATTGTTTACGCTAATTACACTAAGCGAGTCGTCGTTTGGCATTTACCGGCATGATGTGTGGCTTATGATCAGCTGCTTGACCATGAAATCCAAGTTTTCTCACCTCCCACCCAACTGTCATAGAAATTGCAAGGGATCCTGATGCAATCTGGAATTCCTGTGTGATGGTCCGGATAGATGTCTGCCTATTACATATTACGACCCCCTTCAACTGTCAGCAGTCTCTGTCAGTCAACAGACGAGATCGGGCTGTACGCTTTTCTGCGGTACGTGTCCCTTCACGTTTTACTTCACTATCGCATCGAAAACAGTGGACCTAGGGATGATTAGGAGTGTGGATATCTCGCGTACAGACGTATGACACAAGTGACACCCAATCACCTGACCACGTTCGAAGTCCGTTAAGTTCCACGGAGCACCCCATTCTGCCCTTCACGATGTGTAATAACTACTGAGGTCGCTGATATGGAGTACCTAGCGGTAGGTGGCAGCACAATTCACCTCATATGAAATACGTATGTTTTTGGGGATGTCCAGATACCTTCGATCACATAGTGCATCATTCAGATCATTATCTGTAGTGGTCTTGCGTCCCTGATAACTGTTTTTAAACCGATTTATTTTTAAATTGGTTTATTGTATTTTTTCAGTCTCATTCTTCATGAAATCGTCATAGTTCTAGTATTCTTTCTCGATATATTTAACCTCTGCTCACTAATTAACTATTTATCTGATTGGTGTGTTAGTTCTTTCAAAGCCGCAACGGGAAACTATTGACATGATTTAGGACAAATTTTTTGGACATTCCAAATAGTTTTCATTGTAATACAACATTTTGCAAGGTGTGACGTAATAACTATAACTAGTTTCCAGAAATAATAAAGGCCATGAAATTAAACATTTTCTTAATAAAGCAGTGTCCAGTAATGCGGCTTTTTAAATTTTCGCTGGCATTAAGGAAGAAGTATATTGTAATAAGAGTGCCGAGAGGGCTTCATTTCAAAACGAACGTCACATATAGAGCGTTATCTTAGCAAGGGCACAACATTCAGGTGCGCTATTACTGTTTTATTTCTGCGAAATTCTTATAATTAAATACAATAAAAATTGCCAATATATTTATAAATGTTGGTTACATTTGTAGATACCGCCACATAACCCAGTTATTATTTAAAATACGTTTAGAAATCAGGGATCCGATATCAGATATGGTCAGTCTTCTTCATATGTTCCAATCCTCGCCGATTCTGCGGAGGAACTCCCAATTTCTTACCCTATCACTCCACCTAATTTTCAAATCCTTCAGTGGCATCACATCTCAAAGGCTTCGATTTTCTTCTGATTTCTCCACAATCCATGTCTCACTGCCATAAAATGCTGTGCTCCAACCGTACATTCTCGGAAATGTCTTTGAAACAAACAATTATGGATGATGGGATGCAAGGCGAAAGTTTGGAACTCATGTACAATCGTGTGTCATTTCCCGTTACTACCTGATTGACATTAATCGCAATGATAGGGTGACAAAAACAGGTTGGCCTTCATTAATAATTCAGCTAACACGAATTATGAAATATCTCTTAATTTGCTTAAAAGGGAACAGGCAGGCCTTCAATAATAATAGCTTCAGTTAAGTAAAATTACCAAATAGAAAACGGGCTGACCTTTTTTAATAACAGCTTCAGTTAAGTAAAATTACTAAATACAAAACAGGCAGCCCTTCATGAATAACTGTTTCAGTTAAGTAACAAGGAGTTGGAATTTCCTCCTCACAAAGGATGCACCAAAAGGCTTACACGCAACGAGCACAAGACTATACCAAACAGGGAATCCCAGAAAGGTTACAACGAAAGGACCTGTATTCCAACGCTCTTTCCGTTAGATACATACCGAAAAAAGAAATACTAACACAGCAAGGTTAATTACGTGAAAGCAACAATAATTAGCCAAACGGTATACCAGCGTTACTGCAAGACACTGCCTCTATAACGACGGCGAAACGCCCGAAAGAAAACTAGGCTGCCAAATCAAATTACAAAGCCAGAGGAATTGCAAATTTTGAGATCCACGCATGTCATAAGCCAATAAAATTAACAGATCGATGCTGTCTGGAATGCCCGAAGTTATATCGAAACCGGCTCCTGGCTGTATTACAAGAGCAAGGTTCTTATCTGCTGCTTTTGGCAGGGAGGTCGGCTGAAACTTAACCATCTAGGTAACGCGTAACGGCAGGGGGCCCTGCCACAGCATAGAGGAAATACGTTATCGTTCTGTCTCAGGAAACAACATCGGCTCACACAGTTGAACATATACTGTTAAGATGTAACCAAGACCAGTACCGATTCAGGAAAAGCAAACAACAGCCACAGTTCAAGGAACCAACTGGTGGTGAAGTAGATCAGCTAAGTAACCGCAAAGATCTAAATAGAGCTATAGGTTTCACTAAGAAAATAACAGTTAAGACCTCAAAATCCAAAACTTGACTACAGTTCACGAATCGAAGTGGAAACTTGCCGGTTGCAAAGGGAGCCCGGAAATCCGCACAGCGAAACTGGCATCAACTATATCGGTTCTCCACGTCTCAGAGCTGGCTGGCCAAGCTACGCACAAAGACGGCACTCGAAGTCAGCCACGATTTCAAATCGGCATACAAATATTCCCAGCAACCACTAGCCGGACTCAGTGTCTAAGACGTTTGCGCAAGTTCTCGCCTTACTCACCGGACAGACCTCTCATACCGTCCTCGTTGCTCCGTTACCACTTCCCAACAATCTCGAGCAATTATCTTAATGGCTTCAAACCAGAGGGACATCACAGGGCAGAAAGAGCTAGTGGCTCCAGGAATTTAAAAAGCGACCCCAGCAGCCTCGCCACGGCAAACTTCCTTAAGTTAAGAGCTACGTTTGATACTACTAGACTTCTCATGGTCAGCTATGCCAGTTTTGCCTGTGTTAGTCTGTTTCCTAAGGCTTCCTTGCGTCCTGCATCACAGGGTATTTTGCTGCCTAGATTGCAGGATTCCTTAACTTAGTCTACTTCATGATCTCCAATTGTGATATTAACTTTCTTACTGTTCTCAAATCTGCTAATTCTAATTACATTCGTTTCTCCTCACTTTATTCTCGATCCATATTCTGAACTCATTAGGTTGTTCATTCCATTCGACACTTCCTGCAGTCCTTCAGCGAATCTTATAATTGGTATCTTTTCACCCAGAATTGAACGTTCCCTTCATTTTCCTTATTGCCTCTTCGGTGTATAAATTGAACTGTAGAGGCGAAAGACTGCATTCCTGTCTTACGCCCTTTCTAATCCGAGCACTTAGTTCTTGGTCTTTCACTCTTAGTTCCTGTACATACTGTATATTACACGCCACTATTTTTCTCAGAATTTCGAACATAGAGCACCATTTTACATTGTCGAACACTTTTCAAAGGATGAACGTGTCTTGATTTTTTCTTCAGTCTTAGTTCCATTATCAACTGCTTTTCTGCTGCCCTTATATTTTGTAAACCAATCTGATCGTAATTTAACACATCCTGTTTTCTTTTCCTTACTTCTGTAGATTACTCTTGTCAGCAACTTGGATGAATGAGCTCTTTAGCTCATTGTGCGGTAACTCTTGCTCTTGTCAGATCGTGCAGTCTTCGGAATTGCGTGGATGATATTTTGCGAAAGCAAGATGGTACGTCACCAGGCTCATACATTCTTGACACCAACATGAATAGTCGTTTTGTAGCCACTTCCCCCTATTTTATCAATTCCCATTGAATGTTATCTATACATTCTGCTCTTTTTTTTTTTTACTTTAAGTATTGAAAAGCTCTCTTAAATTCTGATTCTAATACTGGATCCCCCCCTCTCTTCCCTGTCGGCTCCTGTTTCCTTTCCTATTACGGCATCAGGCAAGTATCAGGCAATCCTTGTGGAGGCGTTTATTGTACTCTTTACATATATCAGCTCTCTCCTCTGCATTCAGTTGAACTCTTAATGGTACCATCCTTGCTGTTTACCTAAGGTTGTTTTAACTTTCCTCTATGGTAAGTCCACCTTTCCGATAATCATTTCTTTTTCGATTTCTTCACATTTTTCATGCAGAGATTTTCTATTTATTTGTTTCTAAGTGAGCTGTATTTCCGTATTCCTGAATTTTCATGAACATTTTTGTACATCCTGCTTTCATCGACACGCTGAATTATTTAATCTGTTATCCATGGTTTCCTGGCAACTGACTTCCTCGCACCTACGGGTTTCTTTCCAAATTCTGTGACTGCAATCTCTAGACACTTCCATTCTTTTTCAACTGTACTGCCTACTGAGCAATTCATTATCGCACTGTCTATAACCTCAAATAACCGAAAATGTGTCTGTTCATTTCTTAGTGCTTCGTATCCCACTTACTTGAGTACTGATTGTTCCAGTGGTTCCTGAATAGTCTCTTAAACTTCAGCCTTCTCTTTATAATTAATAATCTGTGACGTGACTCTATATCTGCTCCCGGGTACAATTCAGTATCTAATTTAGGAATCTCTGCCGGGCCATTAGGTAATATAACTAGAATCTTACCGTGTCTCCCGACAGCCTCCAAGTATACCTCCTCCTCTTGTGATTCCTTAACAGAGTATTCGCAATTACTAATTGAAATTTATTTCAGAACTCAGTTAGCCTTTCTCCTGTCTCGTTTCCACTACCAAGCCCATATTCCCCCATAACCCTTCCTTCTACTCCTTCACCTACAACTACATTCCAGTCCCGCATGACCAGTAGATTTCCGTCTCCCTTTAGGTACTGTGTTGCCCGATCAGAATCCTCATATACTTTTTCCATGTCTTCATCTTCGGCTTGCAACATCAGCATGTATATCTGAACTATCTTTGTTGGTATTGTTTTTCTTTCGAGTCTGATGAGAACAACCCTATCACTGAGCTTATAACACTCCCTTCTGCTGTTGCTATACCTTAACCTCAAAACTGGAGGCAGTTTGAAAAACAGGATTATTTTGTTATAGCAATTATGGTATAAAGCAACAGAGCAGTGTTACCCTCTGAGAGGAATTTTGTTATGTTGACCGTGTTGTTCCTAACGGAGGTGGCTTATCGGAATGAAAGTCAAAATTACGTAAATATTGGAATAGTAACAAACAAAATTTTGCCTAGCTATATTGTTTACAGAATAAGGGAAACGGTCGCCAGCCTAATTAGGCAAGAGAAAGATTAACGTTCTCGTTTAAGAAAGTAGGTATAAGTAACTGTAATGGACAAACATAACCTAGACTTAGCCACACGCGAGTGCAATGAACTCTGACACACATATGTTTTAAGATTGAAGCTAACAACTGGAACAGCATGAACTATTTGCTAATTATAACATATACCGTAACACACTATTACTTTCAGGGGTTACACAAAGTGAATGGTCTTTATAACATTACTCTTAATATGCACTTCTAATACACAAGAGAGACAAACACTTAGCAATCATGAACATAGTTTTCTATTATTGCAGTTTCCCACTTTTTACTACAGCGAAACACAATGTTGACAAAATTGCAAGAAACTGACTCACCTTTTAGAATTTACTACTGGCAACAATGTGATCATTTACTTTATAAGCCTCAGTCTTAAGAACTTTTAAGTTTTGAATTTGGCAACACCACTTTAGTAAGCAGTTTTAATAGGAATATCTTCAACGAACAACATTTACTTTAACTCACTCTATTGCCACATTAACTTTAACTTTCTTTTTACTAAGTTCAAAAGGCATTAATTAGCAAAACTCTAGGCTTTAATTTCTTTTAGTAAGGACACTCGGATATCACTTTAGCTCAAACGGAGAGGAACCTGAGAGGTATTATGATGAGGACAAAATTCAAGGTAGGTACATAAATTCAGATACAAATTACCTTATATTTCAGCACAATAACACATCCATTAAGTTGATCCTTCACTGTACATCATTATAGTATTACGTTGCAATGATTGCGCAATGTGGTGGCAACTGCATGTTGGTAGGTGGATCCGCAGACTGAATTGCTGGACTCTGTCATTTCTTGGTGGCGATTATAGATACAAACTCCAGAATAGTTCCAGCTATTTATCCATCTACCCGAGGCCTTGGAAAGAAGCAGGAAAAGCCTCTTTCGGAATCAGTACAATATGCACACTTTGCATAGCAGTGCACAGTTTGGTAGCTTATCTCCGACCGGTGGCTCGTCCCCGACTCGTAGCTCGCCTCCGACTGACTATCAGTTCCACCTTTTCCACCTAGGCCAACCACAATTTGCGCGCACTACACAGTTCCGTTCCCGAGGGGAACCACCCTACCTCTTATACACCAAACTACTAAGATTGCTAAGTGAGGATCAGCAGTTTACATAACAGCAAACAAACGTATTGGATAACACAGAACATTTGCACATATTAACATATCTACAAAAAATTATTCACACAAAATTACAATTATATACAGTAAGTTTTGTTCCCTCCAAATGGGACAAAGAATATAAATTGCAGATACACTACTTTGCATAGAATCAAATCACGACATCAAAGGCTTGCCAAAGAAAAGAGTACACAATTTTATGTTATCGATTCAAACACATTTACAGACGATCAACAATGTAACATTAAATAAAGCAAAAAAACAAAATAAATCCATACAGCATAAGAGCTGTGGTGTTACACATGCCCCATGTTTCGTTGAAGTTTCCTGTAAGGGATACTTCAAGGAAACATCTATAACACCTAAGTGGTGTTGGCTGAAAAAAAAAATAATTTATTCCATCCAACTTTAGTTGGGACATAAAAGAAATACATATTACAGACATACAGCATATACACTAAGAAATTTTATACTTTTTTCCAAAAACATTTTCAAAATTTAGACATTTACACTAATTTTCATTTTCACACTTGTTTAAGGAAACTAATTTTGCATCGTTACACAAGATACCTTTAAACATGTTCATTCATACACACACAGTTCAAATAAAAGACAAAACAGTACACAAAATAAGCTTCATATTAGTAGAATAGGTATAGCCTTCAAATAAAATAAAAAATTTAAACACAAATAGAATAGCACAGAACATTCTAACTCAGCAAAACTGAAATTTGTCTTTCAATGTTTTTAAAGAATGTAACTTTCAGAGACACACAAGTATACTCATGGTCACAGTACATTTGGCAAGGTTCAGCAATTAATGAAATATTGAAAAATCCAGTTTGCATCCACATATGTACTAATATTTACACAAAACAGGTATGAGAACCTTTTCCAACTGATTATTTTAATACAAAAGTAACTTTTCAAGGTTTCTCAAAACAATTAACTTTAAAGCTGCTCTTCATTAATAGCAGTCCAAAATGTTTGTTGCACATAAACGCATTAACCTATTCAGAATCGATCTTTAATCATCGCTGCCGTGTTTTAAAATAGACAGTCCAAAACAAACATCTACATCCATTTGAATAAGAACACATATATATTGTAAAACAACTTTTCACTGACTCCAATAAGAATAGCCAGTTCATAACACACTGATCAAAAAACCTAACTTACTTCACTGCTTGCCTCAGTGCTAGCAGTCCATGTTACACATTCTGACCATTATTGGTTTGGCAGTCTTTATCCTTAAACATTTAGGCACAAAAACACAATTTAGATTAATAACACTAAAGAAAACACATTTTTTAAATTGACACACTGCCTCATCCTCTAGGTTTGGCAGTTCATGACCACTTATCAACTCCTTGCCCCACAATGGCAAGTCCTTTGACTACTGCTCAACACAGCATATTTGGTAGCCCTCAACTTCAGGACCACAGCATTTTTATTGTTTTGTCTTGTTTTGCTGCCCAATAATATATTTTTGAGCAGTTTATAGTCATCATCTGCAAGTTTTTTCCATCATTATGTCATATTTTTTTATACAATTGCATTAATGGTACAAAACATAAAACCTGTAACTTTGAAACAGTAATTAGACACTGGCAACAAAACCATTTCTTTTCAAATGACAACATCAGAAAACATATACATTAGTCAAGAAACAATTAAATGTTATACTTGGGGTCAAGTCAGGATTAAGAATTTCTTACTGCTCCTTTACCATTGCTTTTCCACACACAGTTAGGTCATTACATACATCAAGTCCAGGACAGTAATTTTATATCCTACTGCAAGTGCTTTTTGGCTTTAGTGGCAATAGACATATACATCTCATATCCATCTTACACACATTGGCCAAGTTCATCTCCACAGTTTTTTTAACACACAAAGTTTTTCAACATCATATTTATCCCTATTTTCAAAAAAACATTTACATTTAGTCATATTATGGCATTCATTTACCTTTTTTCAGTATTCTTACCTTTTCTCATTAATATTTCTCTTTCCAATTACTTTTCCATTACATTTTTCCTTTACAATACCCACTATACTCTTATTATTCTTGGTCATTTTCTAGTGTACCCAATTTAATTATTCATTTACTTGTCCACAAACAATACACAGTATCTTACAATATTTCTACACTTTTCAGTTTACTCTGATAGAGAAGAAGGAAAGAAGATAGTAAAAGTTCTGAATGATGAAGAGGAAGGTTGGCAGCACGAAAAGAAATGGAAGTAGTGCTGGCATCGACTCGGGTACCTAGTGCTCGTCAGACACTTGACAATGCAAAGAGTGCATGTCCCCTGAGGGTTACTACATTTTATTCATTATTGGTTTCTGTGGACATACAATTTCAGGTCGACTATATTTCTAACTCCTAAAGGCTTCCTTGACCTAGGGTACACAAGAAAATAAGCATTTGCATGTGGAGTTCCTTGCACTTCAAAAGGCCCTTTGTAAATGTATTTGAATTTAGAAATTTCATTATTAATTTCACCAGATTTTTCATGGGTCTTCACTAAAACATAATCTCCAAACTTAAATTTGGTTGCTTTGAGATTATTATCATGCCTTTTAGATCTAGCGGCCGCTTTCTCTTTCATTCTTTTCTTAACTAACTCTTTTTTCTCATGCAGGTTAATTCCTACAATAGGTGGGAATTGCAAGATCTCTTCAATAATACTTTTACTTTTACGGTCCAACAGAATTTCTTCAGGGGTAAAACCGGTGGTTTCATGGTATAAGGTGTTCATGGTCTTTTCAAAGTCATTTACAAATCTGCCCCAAGCCTTATGGTTATGGTGACAGTAGGTTCTACCTAACCTTCCTAATTCACGCATATATCTTTCGACAGGGTTACTAGCTGGGTGGTAAGCTGAAATATATTTAACTTGAACACCATGTTGCTTCATGCCTTCCTTCCAGATTCTTGAGATAAACTGTGGTCCATTATCAGACAAAACTGCTTTAGGTTTACCAATGGTGTTAAAATACTCAGTCATCTTGCTAAAGACTGCTTTAGCAGTGGCTTTCCTGATTGGATATAATTTAATAAATTTGGAGAACACTTCCAATACTACAACAATGTAAGACCAATTACCTGAGGTTTTAGGTAAAGGACCATACTAATCCACCGACAGTAATTCTAATGTGTCCTCTGGTACGGTATTCTGCATAAAACCTTGATTTACTCTATTTGTTACCTTTGCCCTCTGACATACATCACAAGATCTTATTCTCTCAGTAATTTTCTTAGTAGCACCTACATTAATCGCAACGACATCAGTTAACTTTTCAATACACTTCTTGGGACCGCAATGCCCTAAGGCAAGATGAAAATAATCAATCAATTCAGTCTCAAATTGCCTAGGCCAACACACCTTCCATTCTTCAGTGCTGGTATTCTTTCTTCTATATAAAATTCCATTAAATATCTTGTAAAATCTGCAGATTTGTGGGTAATTAGGGTTACTAAAATTAACCTTCACTGACTTCCATATTTCATCCTCATTCTGGTGGAACCTCATGCTTTTACAAATTTGCTCTATTCTTTTCCTACCTGGAACCTCCTTAATATATCTTATATGAATTTTCCCTTCTTCATTACATTCCCTTGGTAAGTTGTTCATACCCTCAGGCAATCGTGATAAAGCGTCAGCTACATAATTGTCACTACCTTTAATATATAATATCTCATAATCAAACTGTTGTAAGTACAGGGCCCATCGACTCAATCTGCCAGTAAACAGCCGACAGTTTTTTAAAAAGGTTAATGCCTTGTGGTCTGTATGAATTATAGTTTTATGTCCCCATAAATAATTCCTAAATTTCTTTAATCCCCAAATGATTGCTAAGGCCTCTTTCTCTGAAATAGTATAGTTTTTCTCATATTTAGTTAAAGTCCTACTAGCAAAAGCAATGGTATTATGTTCTGTGTTTTCCTGAAATATTTCAACACCAATACCATAAGCACTACTGTCTGTAACCATGTGGAATGAGTCACTTAAAACTGGGTGATGTAAAATGTTTTTCCTTACTAACTCAGTTTTCAAATTTTCAAAATCTTTCTGACATTCAGATGTCCAAATATATACACTATTTTTCTTTAACAAGCTATTCAAATGTGGGCTGTTAAATGCTTGCCCTTTCACAAATTTGCGGTAAAACCTACAAAGACCTAAAAACGCTTTCAACTGTTTCCTGTTCTTTGGAGGAGGGCACTTTTCAATAGCATTAAGCTTTTCTGGGTCCTTGCCAATCCCAGATGTGGTTATTATGTGTCCTAAAAACTTAATTTCTTGTCTCACAAATTCACACTTTTTTAGTTTTAAAGTCATGCCCCCTGCTTGAAGAGCAATAAGGGTTTTGTTTAACAGGTCACAATGTTCTTTCCAATTATCAGTAGCAATCAATAGGTCATCCACATATACAGTCAATCTGGCACAAAGTTCTTTTCCTAATACAGAATCCAAAGCCCTAATGAAAACAGAAACAGAAGAATTCAAACCAAATGGTACAACCTTGTATTGGTAACATTTTCCTGCAAACAAAAAAGCTGTATATTTCCTAGAATCTTTGTGTAATGGGATCTGCCAATATCCAGCAGTAAGGTCTAAACTAGTTAGATATTTTACATTATGGAACTTTTGTAATAAATCATCTAAATTTTCGGGCCTGTCTACTTCTCTCCTGACAATTTTATTCAATGTCCGTGCATCAATGACTACTCTTACACCTCCATCCTTTTTAGTGACTACAATAAGTGGACTATTGTATTCACTATTGCTTCTTTCTATTACCCCCCATTCCAACATTTTATCAATCTCAGCTTGCACTACTTCTTTTTTTAGCTATAGGTATTGGATGTGGTCTGACAAAGAATGGTTCATGTTCCAGAATATCCATACGGTATTCAAAGTTGTTTATGACACCTGGTTTATCAGAGAACACTTTCTTATTACTATTCAAGATATCAAATAAATCATCTTTCTGTTCACATGATATTTCTTGAATAACATCAATAATTTCTCTAAAACCGTCAGTTTTTTTATCATCCTGCAATAGACCTTTCACATGGTATATTTCATATAGTTGGGACAAACCATCATTTTCAGATTCTATTTTTAACAAAATGGGTTCTACATTCACAGCTTGGACCTGGTTGTCACCTTCAAATTTAATTTCTATTGTTTCGGTTTTCCTATTAATCTTAACAGTTCCATTACCACAATCTAAAATTACTTTTTCCTTGTCTAGCCAATCAATACCTAGAATCATTTCAGCACTTAGTTCAGGGACCACTAAAAAATCATGTTCAGATTTTTAGCTTCCTATTTCAAAGTCCATCAATACTTGTTTTTGAATGGGCTTGCTGGACCTACCAGTAGCTCCTATAATTTTCACTCCACTAACAGACATTATTACTAACCCTGGCTTACATGAAATATGATCAAAGAATGATTCTGATATGGCACTGATTTGGGATCCTGTGTCTAAAAGTACTTGCAGTTCAGTGTTACAAACATTTACAGGTATTATAGTTTGTTTAATAATTCCCTGTTCCTTTTCCTCCTGTTCTTCCCATAACAAATCCTGCTCAACCATAATGTCTTTCCAGGAAATATTACCTACTGATTTCAGTTGTGTATCAGGTGGCTTTTTGGGTTTGTGGACCTCTACATCTTTACAGATCCTTAACAGTTCACGTTCTACTATATTTATCTTTGAATATTCTTTAGGTTTCTGTAAATCTATTTCTGTCATTACATTAAGTAAAGCCTGCCCTAATATAGTGTCATCCGGCGGCTCTTTCGGTTTTGTTTCAGTTACGCATTCCGGATTTTGTTTCGAAAAGATGTCGTTAATTTTTTCGTAACCTCTTTCTGTAAAGGTATAAGTATGCTTGTCTACCTCCGAAAACTCATCTGTATCTGAATCTGTCGTCTCTCCTTCGTCTGATCTATCACTAGGTTCTATTTCGTTATCAGATTCGAGCAGTAAGGCAACTTTTAAACAGTGAGGCAGATTATCACTAGATGTTTCAGCCACTTCGTTTTTTGACTCATTTTCTACACAATACACATCGTTTGGACAGTCAGACACTTCTGTTATATCACTTTGAACGATTTCAGCCTTAACTTCATATTTAGTATAATCGTCATGTACTTCGATAACTTTCATTTCATTTTTTTCCATGCTGTCATTTTCAGGTAATCGTGCGAAATCCCTATCAGATCCTTCTGCATTAAAATCATTAAGCACCTTTCCATCAACAATAACTTCACCTGCACTGCTTATAATATCATGTTTACTAACGTCCTCCTCTACATCATTTCCACCTATTTTTAACTGTGCACACGTCTTTTGCGTGGCGTATTCTACCTTCCTCTCCTCTTTATTCATCATAACTTCCCCCACATCTACGTCTTTTACCTCATATACATTATTAACAGTACCAATATTCCCTTTTTCACTCGCGTTTTCTATCTCCCTTTCATTCTTTAATGAAGTCTTTTCGCACGATTCCGATACTGAGTTATCTTTATCATATGACATATTAACTTTATTTTCATTTCTATATTCATCTACTACTGAAACCGGCCATCGGAAGTGTCCGATCCCGTCTCTTCTGTTTCTCTCTACGGCAGCCATCTTGTTCTGACGTCTGCCATTTCTGTCTGCTGCCAATTGCAATGTACGTTGCTCCGGCAACCGCTGGCCCGAGCACGAACGGTCACGTGACTTCTCACTGGGAACGCCACTATGTATCACTCCGCGCCCGTCTGCTATAGGCGCGCCCTTAACCTTTCTGCCCCGTAGTTTACATCTTTCCTTCACGAATCTAATATTTGACATCTTTTCTTTGGGCCCAAAACCAGTTTCCGCGTGAATCCGGCCCGTAACACACGCGGTTTTCAGTTTTCCATTTCTTCTCTATTTTGGAAATTCCGCGTCATGTATCCTCTACCGCGCGTAGTATAATTGCCCCTGCCTCTCGCACGACCTCTTTGAATCGTGTTTACACGATATCTATCGTTTTCAGGTCGTTCGTTTTGGTCATTGCTTTCGCGCGAATAATTGTTGTTATGATGGGGACGGGACTCGCGATTTCTTCGCCAGTGATCTTCATCCTCTACTCTTTCCAGAAACGCAGAAAAACTTCTGTGTGTACTCCCAACATAACGTTTAGAATCCTCAGGCAGTTTCTGCCAAAGAACCCAAACGATCTCAGCTTCAGTCCTTCTAGCCTTCAAATGTATCAGTTTTCTGTACAATGATTCGCAGAATTCTTTCATGGTTTGCCTACCTCTGATGTCATACAATCTGGCCATTAGAAATTCCCGCCACAGTTGGTCTTGCTTTTGTTCCGACCAATATTCGTCAATAAATTTTTGCTTAAAGTTTTCAAAAGACATCTGCTCAGTATCCAGATTCAGTCCCCACCTTTTGGCTTCTCCCATTAATGCACTGATTACAACATTAATTTTTTCCTGGTCAGTCATTTAGGAAAATTTCTTTCGCAATTCTTTACAAAATCAAGGGGGTGCCAGCCGTTATGCCTCTTTGCTGGGTCGAATTTTTCCTCGCCCTCTAATATTTTACTGAAAGGCATTTTTTTAGTAAAATGTGTGGGTCCTGATTGTAATTTTCTTTCCAAGTCATACATTTTGCCTTGGATTTGTGAAGTGCTATGTTCACACTTCTTTTCGCAAGTATCAATCTGTTTGGTTAGTTCTCTACTTGTTTCTGTTACAGATTGTTTGATCTGTGCAAATTCCACGTTACATTCTGTTTGTATTTCGGATTTAATACCGAATACCTTTTCGTCTACTTTAGTGATGACTAAGGGTTCTATTTTATCTTGAATTTTAATTACTTCAGTATCAAATCTTTCGTTAATGTCATCAATTTGTCCTTGTACATTGGCAATATTGCCATTGATGACAGTAATTTCGCTTTTAAGGTTTTTAATTTCATTACTCACAATGTCTACTTTTACATCAACCTTCTCAATCTGTTTACTAATATTACTACCTAGCGCTGCATTTTGTTGTCCCTGTGCTGCAATTTGTGCAGACAACATTTTTAACAATTCTAACATATCTGGATTCTTTTCACTTTTAGGCTCTGCTACATTTTTGGGTTCGAGTCCTCCTTCCCTTTCAGTTTTTGGTGATTCAAAAATATCCCGCGATTCATTGACATAGCCACTGTCTTCGACAACATCGCTCATATTGTCTTGCTTAGTACGAGCGACATTCATAGCTTCTATCTGTTTATTGACATCGGCGTGGTACCGTACGTAATTTAACTCGCGAGTAAGGCCATCTGTTGGTGTGCTGCCTGAACTGCTCTCGGTTGCATTCTGTTCTCGCGTGTCTAGATTTATTTCTAGTTTCCTGTCCATTTCAGCTATTATTAAGTACTGATACCTTTTATTTCAATTTCAACTGAACTTTCACTATCCGTTCTGTCATATAATGTACAGGTTCGTGCCGCTGGACGTTTTATGCTCACTCTATGTTTGTAAAATACTAACTACTTATAATTTTTTCCGTCTGTAGGTGCAAATTGAACAACTTCCTGTCACGCGGCGCCACGTATAACACTCCCTTCTGCTGTTGCTATACCTTAACCTCAAAACTGGAGGCAGTTTGCAAAACAGGATTATTTTGTTATAGCAATTATGGTATAAAGCAACAGAGCAGTGTTACCCTCTGAGAGGAATTTTGTTATGTTGACCGTGTTGTTCCTAACGGAGGTGGCTTATCGGAATGAAAGTCAAAATTACGTAAATATTGGCATAGTAACAAACAAAATTTTGCCTAGCTATATTGTTTACAGAATAAGGGAAACGGTCGCCAGCCTAATTAGGCAAGATAAAGATTAACGTTCTCGTTTAAGAAAGTAGGTATAAGTAACTATAACGGACAAACACAACCTAGACTTAGCCACACGCGAGTGCAATTAACTCTGACACACATATGTTTTAAGATTGAAGCTAACAACTGGAGCAGCATGAACTATTTGCTAATTATAACATATACCGTAACGCACTATTACTTTCAGGGGTTACACAAAGTGAATGGTCTTTATAACATTACTCTTAATATGCACTTCTAATACACAAGAGAGACAAACACTTAGCAATCATGAACATATTTTTCTATTATTGCAGTTTCCCACTTTTTACTACAGCGAAACACAATGTTGACAAAATTGCAAGAAACTGACTCACCTTTTAGAATTTACTACTGGCAACAATGTGATCATTTACTTTATAAGCCTCAGTCTTAAGAACTTTTAAGTTTTGAATTTGGCAACACCACTTTAGTAAGCAGTTTTAATAGGAATATCTTCAACGAACAACATTTACTTTAACTCACTCTATTGCCACATTAACTTTAACTTTCTTTTTACTAAGTTCAAAAGGCATTAATTAGCAAAACTCTAGGCTTTAATTTCTTTTAGTAAGGACACTCGGATATCACTTTAGCTCAAACGGAGAGGAACCTGAGAGGTATTATGATGAGGACAAAATTCAAGGTAGGTACATAAATTCAGATACAAATTACCTTATATTTCAGCACAATAACACATCCATTAAGTTGATCCTTCACTGTACATCATTATAGTATTACGTTGCAATGATTGCGCAATGTGGTGGCAACTGCATGTTGGTAGGTGGATCCGCAGACTGAATTGCTGGACTCTGTCATTTCTTGGTGGCGATTATAGATACAAACTCCAGAATAGTTCCAGCTATTTATCCATCTACCCGAGGCCTTGGAAAGAAGCAGGAAAAGCCTCTTTCGGAATCAGTACAATATGCACACTTTGCATAGCAGTGCACAGTTTGGTAGCTCATCTCCGACCGGTGGCTCGTCCCCGACTCGTAGCTCGCCTCCGACTGACTATCAGTTCCACCTTTTCCACCTAGGCCAACCACAATTTGCGCGCACTACACAGTTCCGTTCCCGAGGGGAACCACCCTACCTCTTATACACCAAACTACTAAGATTGCTAAGTGAGGATCAGCAGTTTACATAACAGCAAACAAACGTATTGGATAACACAGAACATTTGCACATATTAACATATCTACAAAAAATTATTCACACAAAATTACAATTATATACAGTAAGTTTTGTTCCCTCCAAATGGGACAAAGAATATAAATTGCAGATACACTACTTTGCATAGAATCAAATCACGACATCAAAGGCTTGCCAAAGAAAAGAGTACACAATTTTATGTTATCGATTCAAACACATTTACAGACGATCAACAATGTAACATTAAATAAAGCAAAAAAACAAAATAAATCCATACAGCATAAGAGCTGTGGTGTTACAAGCTGTTCACAATAACTCACTTTCTGCTCTACTTTCTTATTCATAAAAAAATTTACTCCCGTTATAAATTTTTTTGCAGCTTTTGATATTACCCTACACTCGTCTGACCTCAAATCCTTCTCTTCCTTACATTTCACTTCACTGACCCCCACTATATCTACACTGAAGAGCCAAAGAAGCTGGTACACCTTCCTGATATTGTGTAGTGCCCCCTCGAGCACGCAGAATTGCGGCAACACGACGTGGAACTACCTCGACTAACGTCTGAATTAGTGCTGAAGGGAATTGACACCATGAATCCGGCAGGGCTGTCCATAAATCCGTAAGAGCACGAGGAGGTGGAGATCTCTTCTGAAGAGCACGTTGCAAGGCATCCCAAATATGCTCAATAATGTTCATGTCTGGCAAGTTTGGTATCCAGTGGAAAAGTTTAAACTCAGAAGAGTGTTCCTGGAGCCACTCTGTAGTAATTCTGGACGTTTGGTGTATCGCATTGTCATGGTGGAATTACCCAAGTCCGTCGGAATTCGCAATGGACATAGATGGATGTAAGTGATTACATAGCATGCTTACGTACGTGTCATCTGTCAGAGTCGTATCTAGACGTATTAGGGATCCCATATCACTCCAACTGCACACGCCTCACGGCATTACAGAGCATCCACCAGCATTAACAGGCTCCTTTTGATATGCAGGGAGCATGGATTCATGAGGTTGTTTCCATATCCGTACAGGTTCATTCGTTCGCTACAATCTGAAACGAGACTCGTCCGACCAGGCAATATGTTTCCAGTCATCAACAGTCGAAAGTCGGTGCTGATGGGTCCAGGCGAGGCGTAAAGCTTTCTGTCGTACTGTCATCGAGGGTTCACGAGTGGACCTTCGGCTGCGAAAGCCCATATCGATTATGTTTCGTTGAATGTTTCGCACGCTGACACTTGTTGATGCTCCAACACTGAAGTCTGCAGCAATTTGCGGAAGCGTTGCACTACTGTCAAGTTGAACGATTCTCTTCAGTGGTCGTTGGTCCCGTTATTGCAGGATCTTTTTTCGGCCGCCGCGATGTCGGAAATTTGATGTTTTACCGGATTCCTGATATTCATGGTACACTCGTGAAATGGCCGAACGGGAAAATAACTACTTTATCGCTACCTCGGAGATTCTGCGTGACATCGCTCGTGCCCCGAATAGGACACCACGTCGAAACTCACTAGAATCCTGATAGCCTGCTGTAATAGCAGTAGTAACCCATCTAATAACTTTGCCAGACACTTTTTGTCTTATAAAGGCGTTTCCAACAGCAGCGTCGTATTCAGTCTGTTTACGTATCTCTGCATTTGAATATGAATGCCTATACTAGTTTCGTTTCGTTGGTGGTGTTTCAGTGTAGATTGATCCGCTGCATTGGAGATTTTAGATTTTCTAGCTTCCCTGGTGCCTTCAAACTTCTAACAGTTCACAAACCGACTTGTAGAACGTTTTACATCCCTTGGTTATTCATTCTCTTTCTCATGGTCATTTCCACCTTGGCGGCCCCTTCCCGGAGATCCGAATGCGTGTCTGTTCAGTAATCTTTTTCCAATGGAGAGATTATCACGATTGTATTGTATTGTACTGAAACTGGGGACCTAGAAGCGAAGGAGAAGCTTCGTCCCACCGTAGCCCTCAGTGGTTTATAACCCCACAACAGGCCTCAGCAGTCCACCCACCCCATACCGAACCCAGGATTACTGTGCAGTTTGGCCCCCAGTGGACCCCCCCCCCCTAACTCCCCCCACCCCCCGCCCGCTCGGGCATGGCTCATACAAAACGAATGTAAGCCCCTATGTCTACTAAACAGAGACACTACACCTAGACCACGGGTGCAGCAAATAACAGGTAAGTATGCATAATGTAAGGCTAACACAAATTCGTTCGCTTAACGTTTCTTCTCAATGCTTTGCTTATCGACAGAAATTCATCCAATATGCCCGACTTCTGATTTGTATCATAAATGAACAAAAAAGGTATAAGGAATATTATAGTGGATTTTCAGTCTTTCGAGTTTCACTCGATTTTTGTCAGTGACGTTAAGTTATTTGCAAGTGAGTTAAGACCTTTTTTATCCCACTTTTAGTTACTGCAGTACCACGTTTTGCATATTTACGTAGGCGGAAGTGCCCATATACAAACAGCGTGGTCATAAATTTTTATTGGTGAAAAAATTCTAAGAATTTTGTTTGCTGACCTCAGGAGCCTTCCGATGACTGTAGAACCTTGGATTGTGTTCACAATCTGAGTTACATTACGATTGCGCCTTAGACCAGATATTACGTGCATATTTTACTGCAAAAATACGACAAATCTGGATAATGATATCAAAAAAGTTTCCACATTCCAAGACAATATCATCTTAAAAACATACGGTAAAATTTGCGACGTTATGCCGTCAATAGAAATTACAGAAGTGCCATCCCCGCAACTCATACATTTCGTATTAAAAAATTATGGTTTTCGGGATTTTGTCAGGATTCATCCATGAGAAAATGATGCTTTTAGGTACTCCCTAGATGACACCTAATGCAAAAGAATCAACCGTTTTGCTCACTTTGTGTGTGTAAAGTTTGAATTTTGACCTTGTTCTGTAGGATAGCTACAATATAGAGGTTCTTCCAACAAGTGTACAAATCGTCGCTTTGCCGAGTGCTATCCAAAACAGTTGACCTCTTATCTCTGTGATCAAAAGAACCCGAGATATTGCATCCTGAATAATCTCATTTTCGTGCACTGCTTTTAAGAACATATTGGTACCATGCACTATTATGGAGTGACCGATTACATTTGTAAATATGTGTTTAGTGCATAATATTAAATTACATTCATGAGTATTTTTTTGTGTATGTTATGTTTAAATCAGGTCAAATCTTTAAAACAGCAATGACATTGGGTTGCTATATTTAGAAAAGGGGCACAGTCACTCATCTTGTCCCAGGACCAGTTCTGGCTCTCAGAGGCCAAAGTAAGGAGACAAGAAGAAAACGCCAATACCTCACGATGAGCGACATTTAAGGTTGCAGAACCACCAAATCTGACAGATAATGAAGAGTTAAATGAAGTTCGTATGTGTACAAGGAATCCAAGACCGGTATTTCACGTCACTTACGTTCGCTTGTCTGACTCAGGAACTGCCATATGCCACGGCAGCAGCTGCTCTCGGAAGAGATTAATTAATCCTGCACACCCTGATGCTGCAATACCGGCGTTGTGAAACACCTTGTTATCTTGAAGCGCTCTAGTTTGTATAACAGCGTAACTTCAAACAACGTTCCAGAAGAGCATTCGATGGCAAATCTAGCGAGTTACATATAACAATCCAGACTGTCTGTATCTTTCCAAGAGCACAGCTGTTCGCCTTCGCAGTAAGGAAGTGCTGTAACATATATATAGAAATATCTTCATTAATTGTATTTTTCTTTATTCTTTCTGTCATTCCCAATGTATTCGCTCTCTCTCTCTTGCTAATTTTTCCAAGTAACTTCTTGCACTCCATGGGAACAATTAATTTTTTTCTTTACATGCATTCAGTAGTCTGCCGTGCCTTCAGTTCTGGTAGTCTCCCATTTGATATTTACGAGAAATGTACTTCTCACATTGCTATTGTCTTACATTATCGTACTAAACATTTTCGGCCCTTTTAATCCTCCATCATAAGTTTTTATGAATTTTGGTCACCTATTAATTACTTAACTCGAACAATTTCTTACCTTCAGCTGTAACTTTAGTGCAGGATTCTGGTATTATTATTCGGTGATCGGGCGCTAAAGACTACACTATTGAGCGCCCATAACACCATATCCATCCATATTCGGTGATCTTCCTTCTGTTTTTCAATACACATTCTGGATGTTTTCTTGTTTCGGCTAGACTTCACATTTGTCAGTCAAGTTTCTTTTTTAGAGTGTGGTGTTTCTTAAGGTCTTCTTGTGGGATCCCTAGGTTTTACAAGAGTAAACTTTTGCGAAATTGGCACTCTGATTTTATTCAATGTGCAGAAACCTTCTCACCTCATTCTTGTCACATGACCTCATGATGACATTCTTTTCCGAAATGTGACTGTAATTTTCGCCACACCTTCATGTGAATCATGGATATGTGTTTTCTGTACTCTCTGTTTTCTTTCACTGGGACCATGATATTTCTAAGAAATTATCTTCCTTTACCTTACACTTGTTATGCCACACCTTTCGCGCTCATCATGAGGTATTCTGCTGATTACAGATCCGATGGTCGAATGAGTATTCGGTTCTACCAGCTTTATTTTGTCGTTATTTACCATTCTGAATACACTGGTTTGATATTCAGTCCGACTTCGCAGCTTCTGCCTACAGATCATGTAGCCAGATCGCAACTGGGACTCGTACACCCTTGTTGACCTCATTCACGACCGACTCTCCATTCAATTATTTTCCAGTTTCGGGAATAAATCTGTCCAGAAAGCAGTTGAAGAACTGAGTTGGTAGCAAATATTGTCTCACAGTTATGTAAATTTCAAAGCTGACAGAAATCACTCCCAAAAATTAAAAAAGGGGGGTAGTGTCCAAAGTTCTGTTTAATAACTGTTCTTTGATTATTTTCTGAATACTACTCTATCTGCTACAAGAGACATACTTTCAAATGAGTCACTAACTTTCTCAGTGGTTATGGAGCTCACTACGGTTTCTTACTTCTTAGTTTAGGTAAACAGAGTGGATTCGAAGTTTATGGTGTGTTGATCTCCTGATCAAAGGTATTCCACTTCATATCTAGTCATGCCTCTGACCGTGCCTGAAGTGCCTTGCCACGTATCTTTACGCCATTGAAAGTGAAGTGCCACAAGATCTTTGCTCTTTCTACTTTCTTGTCAAATGGGTGTAAGAAGGCGAGGTCCAGTCGCTCGGCAGGTTCTACATTTTCCGTACCTTTACCGTGGTTTTGGTAACTTGTTAGTTGCTGAGTTACCTGCACAATTTCTAAACGGTGTGAATACTGTTTCCTTTCTGGTTGCTTTTGTGTCTCTTTCTTGGTGATCTTCAGTGTCTTTTTTCTGAACGTTTTTGATAGATGTCGGAAGTATTTATATTTTGATCTGTAACAGACAGTGATCTGAGTCAAGCACAGCACTCATCAGGTCTTTTATATTATGAATCACTCAGCATTCTATGCAAGAAAGTGGAAGAGCATTAATGTAGCGTTCACCGATGTTTTCCGTTTCCTTAGGACTTATCTGAAAGCAGTTGACTTTAGAAATGGGTTAATCATCTAGTAGGGTACTACTAATAGCGCACCGTTGGAACTAGTTCTTTACTGCACGGGACAAAATCCAATAATGTCCTGGATATTCTTTCTTTTCCCAGCTGAATACTGAATTCTCCAATTATGGCGAATCTGAACTGTCTGGAAATTTTGGAGTATCCGGTTCTTCGAAAAACATTTCTGTTCCTCTAATTGTGTCCTACACGTCCGATTAACTGATGTTTCCACTACCTTTACGGTGTACATTTTACCTGTGCTGAGAAATGGACGGGTCGTAACACGGCTGTTAGGGTACCTAAAGATAATGAAATAAGATGGTCTCGTTAACTCTTAGTCCTTTACCGAGATGAACAATTTTCTTTGATCGTCATTTCCACTTCATTCTTGAAAAAAGTCTACCATTTCAACAAAACCGTCAGCCTGCGTCAGTGAATGTTACCTCCTGCATTTATGTGATCAGGATTTGATGATACCGCTGGGTGAAAATGAAATGTTTTACTTTACCGAACTTTGGAAGTTAGCTAAAGTTGAAATTAATGAATAAAGTTCAGGCTTAAACTTCCTGGCAGATTAAAACTGTGTTTTGTACAGTGACTCGAACGAAAGACCTTTGCCTTTCGGGAGAATGTGCTCAACCGACTGGCCTACCCAAGCACGATCCACTATTCCTACTCACAACTTTACTTCCGCCTTCTTCTGAAAGGACGAATATTGTGAAGAAGATCTTTAATAACCACAGCCTAGGGTTGTTTTCAGAACGAATTTTAACTCCTAGCAGATTGAAAATGTCTTCAGAACTGAGAGTCGAAGTTCGCCTTTGTAAGGTAAATGTCCCGAGTTAGTGTGTCGGTGCGGTACACAGTTTTAATCCACCCGGAAGTTTCATATCATCGAACATTTCGCTGGGAACTGAAAATTCATTCTGGAATGCTCAGGCTTCATTTCCACAGTATGTCGTGCTATTTTTTTTTTGTTTCATGAAACAAAATTTGATTTACTAACCCTAATGAAAGCTTAATTGAAATCATATAAGGTCGGCGAACTGTTTACCGTATACGTTAGTCATAGATACACTGATTACTGATTTTCGTTATTTATTTGTTTTGAGTGAAACTCACTGTACAGTTTTATGTGTAGTAGCTTCACACGGACGACTGTGTCAATAATGATGCTTCATAACAATTTGAATTCTATATTGCGTCACTATCTTCGGTACACCGATGTTCAGTATTAAACCGCATCTTTTTAAGAGGACAAAGTTAATTGTTTCCCAATTCAGGAAATTTAAGGAAATTCAGTCTGCCGTGCACTTCACAGCAGTCGTTGCTGCCCCTGGATCACGGTGTCCCGGGTTCGATTCCCGACCAGTTTGGGGATTTTCTTTGTCCCCGGACTGGGTGTTTGTGTTGTCCACATCATTTCATCATTATCATCATTCGTGATAGTTACTAGATTGGACTGTGTAAAAAAATTGTTGTGTGAAAAATTTGGGACTTTGTCCGGGCGCTGTTGACAGCACAGATGAGCGCCCCACAAACCAGAAACCATACATCGGAGCTTAGATGTAAGTGTAGAGGTTTACGTGCCGGTAGTCGGATGAATGGCCTGGCAATACGATGGGTGCGTAATAGCCAAACGGCAGTTATTATTGTTATTACTATTACAAGCATCACGCATTAGTCACTTTATATGCAGCCAAAAATTTCTAAGAATCCCTGATGAGATGTAACAGATCGTTAGAAGGAACTAATTACGCAATATGAAATGAAATTAACAGGAAACAGAAGATTAAATAAACGTAATAGAGAAGAATCATGAAGGATTTAGTGGATCCCATAAGAAGTAAAGAAAGCCTGTCAAAATCAGTGTGGAATACTTCAAAATAACGGTAAAGGTAAGCATCAGTATACTGATGTTTTGGCATTTATACAGGTGCATGACGATTTATTAACAAAATAGGTCTCCATGTTTGTCTCCGTAAATAAATTAAGAAGAGGCTACGAGATTATGCAAATCATTTAAAAATACACTACATGGAAGGAGAAGAAAAATACAGATTTAACTGCAAAATGTTAAATTTAGGATTCCAAAGCAGAAGCAATAAGGTTGGAAGTAGTGGAAGAGATGGGGTGAAAGAATATGAAAGAGAAAGGAAAGAAGAAATGAAAAGGGACTGAAGTTTTCACACAGATCTGTGCAAAACAGAAGGGTAAATAAAAGAAATAAAATTATTTAGCTTTCTGCAATAGGCAACTTGTCATGGAAGTACTAGGTTCATTCTGAATGTAATGTTGATTTCGCCGTCGAGACCCACAGTACAAACTGAGAAAGAATTGTGTGAAAACACAGTCTATGCTGTACAGATCGCTGGGTCATGTCCTCTGCGATACGTAACGTGACGTCTGAAGGTCAGAAATCATATTTCCTGCACTGAGTTTGGCTTTCGTTCCAAGTCGTTGGCGGGGAACGTAGCGACAGCCGCGGCGTTGGTTTCCGTAGCGGTAACAAAAGAAGCCAGAATAACCTGCAGCAGGGACGCAGAAGAGGAGGAAAATGGAGAGAAAGGCGGGGCGCGGGCGGCGTGACGAAGAACAAGTGTGCCGCCGCCGCCGCCGCCGCCGCTGGCTTCCCGCGTTCCCATCCGTCAGCGGCACGCAGCAGAGCCGGCCATTATTCCGCCCGTGCTTCCCGTCTTCCGTGGCTGTCGGGCGCCGCTAATTACCGCTGGCCACGCCCCGGCCGCTTGATTTACATTTCCTTTACAAATTCCCCCACTTCCTGCCCGTCTCCCTTTTTTCATGCCGCCGTTGTTCTCGCCCGTCCGCCGTCCACAACTGCTGCCGTACCTCGCCGCCTCCTCCGCAGTCACGCTTCCGGCGGCTGTGATTTTTCTTTCCGCGAGCCCTGCTCGGCTCTTCCCCCTCTGCCCTTCGGCGAGACCTTTCCTCCATCACCGCAAACCCTGCACCAGCAGTGGTGGCGGCAACCGCTGGCCGCGACAGCCGAGCCGGCTTCCACTCCCCTCCTTTCCCGTCTTTTTATCGCAGTTCCGCTAGACTTCACCAAAAAACTGCGGTCGCTTCACGTGGAACGAGGCGACGGCGGCTAAAGGGAAGCAGATAGCAGTCCGTAGTGCGTCTGCAGGTGGTGCTCTGCGCGCTCGTTACTCTGCTGGCTCCTCCGTGACTCCGCCGCGCTCTCTCCTTCCTCGCGCCTCGTGTCAGACGGCCAACTTCCTCACCCCTAAGGCCATTCAACTGATGCGGTCGACGTTCCAAATACGTCGAACCACTACCAGGTCCTGAACTTCTGTCGACATTTGGGTAATAGACAACACTGGGGAGAAGAGAATCAAGAACGAGGCCAATATGACTTTCGAGGGAAAAGATTTTCCTCTTCGCGTATGTGTGTATGTTCCACATCTCTTCCTCAACCACTGGTACGATTTCAGACAAACTTGCTACACGTAGCTCTTACTGTCAGTGAGCCGTGTATCGACTCGTGCTACACCTTGTGTCTAGATTACATTGGTTTTCCTTTTCTGCCCCTGACATGTTTGTTTGATATGTTGTCTGTCATTAAGTGGCTGCTTGGTTATCTCTTCCCTCTGCTATCGATATCTGCGTTTTTGATTCCGGGAAAGTGCTATGGAGGGTGTGAGATGTTTGACCGGTTGTAACCTCGTGTTGTGGCGTGGAAGTAGGGGCGTTGCACGCAGAGAGTGTGGTGGACACGGGAGGGCAGTGTGGCTCTCCAGCGCGAAGCAGGCGTGGTCGGTTGTACCGAGTCGCCACGTGATGTGTGTCGGTTGTGTGTAACGAGCGGGTCGAGATGACGGAAGAGCTCCCCGCGTGTTGATTGTATACAGAATCGCCCCAAGAGTAATTGCTGTTCATTTCGCCTTGGTGGGACGTTAACAAGCTTCTTTAAATCCTCTGTTTCGACACTGGAGTTTAAAAGGAGACACCTAGCATGAAGGAGCAGTCGTTACCCGTCAACGTTGCAGTAAAGATGTGAAATCCGGTGACAGGGCGTGTTGTCGCGTGACCGTGGCGTGTTGGGTACGCTGGCGACGCGTGCGCGGTCGGATGTGTGGATCCTTGCCATCAGAGGTCGTGTACTGCCTGTTCGAGCATAATTGCAAGTTAAGTTTGTGGAAGGTCTAATCGTTAAGTAATAATTTTGTGTAACCATCGTGTCTTCTGCCTTGTGGCCTCCGGCGACCGGGTTTCCTGTCCCTGGCACCGGTGTAATTGAAGACAGTGATCTTTCCTCCTCCTCTCGTTACTGTCCGATGGGAGGTGTAGTTTTGGAAGTTTTATTGTTTCGCTATTCTGTCGTGGGTTATGTGTAAATTCATGCTTCTTGTTGGTTGATCATGTGGTCGCTCAATCAGGACTGTGTGATGTAACGTTTCGTTGCGCGAAGTTAGCTCTAATTCTGTCAGCAAGTTAAGCCATCTTATAACAAGTTTTCGCTGGCTAAAAGTCGGTGCAGTGACCAGCCTGAGAATGGCAGTTGTGTTTACGGGCGTATTTAAATTGGTCAGTATTCTGTCTAGCCTGAGCATCCATGAGTGGGTGATTTGTGGCCACCTTACACGGGTCCGTCATATCTGTTATGTTCTAATGGCATTCCATGACATTTTTGTTTAATTTTTTTTTAAATTCCTCCAAGTTTGTAAATTCCTTTTAGTGCCATTAATCGTGTGTTTGCTGAGGCCTTTTAAATTTTTTTAATGGCGGTGTTGGTAGCTTCACTACCCCCCGTACTTTATTAACAAAGTTCTGTACTTACTTTAGTAGCCTGTTTACTAATGTTCTTTAAATTTTTTTTAAATTGTTGTATTGCTATAAATTACTTTGATTGGCGTTATCGGCGTGTTTTAAAAGGTAGTTTATTGCCGTATTGCTAGCTTCTGTGTTTAAATTTTTTCAAAACTGTTGTATTGCTATAATTTACTTGATTGCCGTTAGCGGCATGTTTAAGAGGCTGTTTATTGCCGTACTGCTAGGTTCTGTAAGATACGAATAAAACATTTGTGAAAATCTCAACTCGACAGTAAACTACTAGAAATTTGGCCCCGTTTCCCAACTTGTGGTGTGGCTTGTAGTAAACGTAACCACTGTGTGTGTCAGTCAGGCAAGAGTCGGTCTGGGGATATTAACCACGTAACAATCATTATTCATATGATATGGCGTCATAATCAATGAGATTCTCGATAAACTTCCGCATCCTGTATGACCTTTAAATTAATTACTTCTGTGCTACTAATTCTATTCACAAAAAAAATTTACAAACAGTATCCACATGTGGCACTAAATGCTCGTACAGTACACTGAGGTGACTAAAGTCATGGGATAACTGCATGCACATAATTCGGAATGGTAGTTGGAGCTACATGAATGGTACACTCTATTCTGTAAATCGTTAAGGAATTCTATATTCTAGGCGCTCAGTCCGGAACCGCGCGACTGCTACGGTCACAGGTTCGAAGCCTGCCTCGGGCATGGATGTGTGTGATGTCCTTAGGTTGGTTAGGTTTAAGTAGTCCTAAGTTCTAGGGGACTGATGACCACAGATGTTAAGTCCCATAGTGCTCAGAGCCAATTCTATATTCTGAGATCCACAGCGTGAAGAGAGTGCTGGAAATACTACCTCTCACTATGGGCAATACATTGGCCGGCGGACATCATTTAGCGACTGAGAGAAGTGGCGTTTGCTTGAAGTTGTCAGTGCTAACATATGAACAACACTGCGTGAAATAACCGCACAAATCAGTGCGTAACGTACAACGAAGGTATGCGTTAGGACAGCTAACGACCGACGAGACTGTCTTTGCCAACGGCACGACATTGTCTGCAGTGTCTCTCTCCTGGGCACCGTGACCATATCGGTTGGACCCCAGACGACTGGAAACGGTAGCCTAGTCCTACGAGTTCCGATTTCAGTTTGGTAAGACCTGATGGTAGCGTTCCAGTGTGGCACAGACCCCCACCGCGTCAGGTGCTTAACAAGGCACTGTACAAGCTGGTGGTAACTCCATAATGGTTTGGAAAAGACTGAGTCCTCTAGCGCAGCTGAACCGATGAACTCCATTTGCAGCCTTCAAGGACTAAATGTTCTTAAACAACGATAGAATTTTTGTGGATGACAATACGCCATGTGACCGGATCACAGATATTCGTGATTCGTTTGAGAAACTTTCTGGACAACTGGAACGAATGATTTGGCCACCCAGATCGTCGAACATTAGTCCCATCGAACATTTATGGAAAATAATCGAGAAGTCAGGTCATGCACAAAATCCTGCACCGGCAACAATTTGGCAGTTGTGGACAGCGATACAGGCAGTATGACTCAGTATCTGAGCAGGGGTCTTTGAACGACTTGTTCTGCACATGTGACGTCAGGTTTCTGCTGTATGCCAAGCAAAACGAGATCCTACACGATATTAGGAGGTATCAAAGGATTTTTGTAACCATGTGTGTGTGTGTGTGTGTGTGTGTGTGTGTGTGTGTGTTAACATCTCCTCCTATGCCACCGGACCGCTTTCATCCACATATGCTGCTAAATGCACCTACAATATCACACAGAGGTGACAACAGTCATTGGATAACTCCTAGTATCGTGTCAGACCTCCTTTCGCACTTCGTAAGATAACAACTCGACGTGGCATGGACTCAAGAAGTCGCTGGAAGTCCCCTAATGAAGTACTGGCATACAGCGTATATATACGGCCATAATTGCGAGATTGTTGGCAGTGCAGGATTTTGTGCATGAATTAACCTCTCGATTATTGCCATAAATGTTAAATGGAACGAATGTTTGGCGACCTGGATGGCCAAACCATTTGCTTGAATTGTCCAGAATGTGCTTCAAACCAATCGCAAAGAATAGCGGCCCCTTTACATGGCCTACTATCATCCATAAAAATTCCATCGTTGCTTGAGAACATAAAGACCACGAATGGCTGCAAACGGTCTCCATGTAGCCCAACGTAACCATTTCCAGTCAATGGTCGTTTCAACTGGTCATAAGGACCTAGTTCATCTCATGTAAACACGGCCCATACTATTATGAAGCCATTACCAGCTTAGACAGTATCCAGGTCACACCCTGGGTCCATAGGGGTAAGGTATAGCGAAAGGTGGGTAATATACAATATGTACAAGAACAAAGAGGGAACAATAAGACTATAAGACAGAGAACGAAGTGCTCGGATCCAAAAGAGTGTAAGACAGAGATGCAGCCATTCGTCCCTATTGTTCAATTTATACATCGAAGAAGCGATGAGGGAAATAAGAATAAGGTTCCAAGTGTCACTAAATTTTAGGGCGATAGGATATCAGTGATAAGATTCGCTGATGATGTTGCTATCCTCAGTGAAAGTGAAGAAGGACTGCAGGATATGTTTAATGGAATGGTCTAATGACATCAAAGTATCGATTGAGAGTATATTGAAGAAAAACGAAAGTAATGAGGAGTAGCGGATATGAGAAGAACGACAATCTTAATAGTACAAATGGGGATCATGGAGTAGACGAAGTTAAGGACATAAAAAGCAGACTAACACTGGAGGAAGAGGCATTCCTGGCCAAGAGAAGTCTACTACTGTCAAATATAGGTCTTAACGGGATGAATGCATCTCTAAGTATGCACGTTTGGACCACAGCATTTTATGGTAGTCAAACATGGACTGTGGGAAAACCGGAACAGTAGAGGATCGAAAACTTTGATCTGTGATGATACAGAAGAAGTTTGAAAATTGGGTGGACCGGCTCAAATGGCTCTGAGCACTATGCGACTTAACTTCTGAGGTCATCAGTCGCCTAGAACTTAGAACTAATTAAACCTAACTAACCTAAGGACATTACACACATCCATGTCCGAGGCAGGATTCGAACCTGCGACCGTAGCGGTCGCTCGGTTCCAGGCTGCAGCGCCTAGAACCGCACGGCCACTCCGGCCGGCATTGGATGAACTGATAAGGTAAGAATGAGGAGGTTCTCCACAGAATCGGCAAGGAAATGAACATATAGAAAACATTGACAAGAAGAAGTGAGCGGCTGGTGCATCTGTTAAGGCTCCAAGGCATAACTTCCATGGTGCTAGCGGGAGCTATGGAGGAAAAAACTGTACGGAAAGACAGAGATTGGAATCTATCCAGCAAATAATTGAGGAAGTGCAATAGCTACTCTGAGATGAATAGGTGGACACATGTGCAGAATTCGTGGAAGGCCGCATCAAACCGATCAGAAAACTGATGCTCAAAAAAAATAAAATAAGTAAATAATAAATGGAAATAAAAGTAAAGCATTTCGGAGGAGGGAGGGGGAGGGCGGAACGGGAAACATTGGAAGCGTTGTCTTAATGCGGAAATAGAGTGATTTATCTGACGTCCGAAAGGGCTTGATCATAGGCTTTCGGGCCAAGGGTAGAGGCCTTTCCGAAGCGGCTAAGTTTATAGCCTATTCGCGTTCTACAGTTGTTAAAGTTTACCACGCATGGCAAAATGTTGCTGTATTACATCGCGGTGCAGAGGCAACCGTGGTACACCATAGACCACAGATGACAGTGGAGAACCACGGCTGCAAAGATGTGTACGGGAGAACAGAAGTGACCGCTGCTCATCACCGAAAAAAGCTGGAATTTGAACGCCAGTATAGAAGTGGACATCTTTCGCGTCCCATCGGACTGAAAGCAAATATCCTGCAACAAACATAGTAAGAGTCCAGGTTGGAGGAGAGAGCATTATTGTCTGCGGAATGTTTTCGTGGCAATTCCTGGTGATCTCGTCATTCTGGAAGGCACAGTCGATCAACATTTGTACCACCCCTACATGCAATGTGTTATTCCTCGCCGGCCGGGTGGCCGAGTGAATCTAGGTGCTACAGTCTGGAACCGCGTGACTGCTACGGTCGCAGGTTCGAATCCTGCCTCGGGCATGGATGTGTGTGATGTCTTTAGGTTAGTTATATTTAAGTAGTTCTAAGTTCTAGGGGACTGATGACCTCAGAAGTTAAGTCCCATATTGCTCAGAGTCATTTGAACCATTTTTTGTTATTCCTCGGCACTATTGCATCTACCAGCAGGACAATGCAACTTATCATGCAACTTGAAATTCATGCGCTTAGTCCTAGAGCACAACGATGAGTTTACCGTACTCCCCTGGCCACCAAACGCCCTGTATTTAATGCCAATCGAAAATCTTTAGGACCACGACTATCGGGCTGTGCGCTCCCTGGATCGCCAACCGAGAAACCTCGCGCGACTGCCCACGGCACTGGAGACACCATGGCTCACTCACCTGTTTGTATCTTCCACAGCCTCATTGATTCTTCCCGCGAACCTCGCAGAGGGCCATGCTGGAAAAGTTGGCTATTCCGGCTTTTGACAGGTAGCTACATTAATTAGAACAGTGTACAAAAGAGCCATCAGGACCCAAAGTAGATAGATGGAGCACAGCTTGCACTCACTTCCGCAGTATTCTGTCTGAATGCGAGGATATGTACCTGCACGAGTGCGAATGTAATTGTATAGTGTGTAGTGCTGAAGTTGTATTTCTGGTTACGAAGACCAAGAGTGAGATATGTGCCGGAATACGTACGGGCTTGATGGTAAAGTTGACATTTCAAATGCTTTTGTACTAACCAGAGCAATGTTTCGTTTCGGTCTGTCGCTGCTCGTAACAACATATTCGCAATTATATTGGAAACACCTTTTTCGTGGACCCATGTTTACTATGAGGTTTTTGAATCTATTACATTATAAGAAAGGTGGTGGTAGGGGCTCACATTTTTTGTTTTACTATACATTTCTAAGAAATTGCAGCAGTGTTTCATCAATTACACTTGCAAAAACTAGTCTGAAATCTTTGTAAATGTTTCACTGTCATTTCAATTATTATTAGGGTAGTAATAAAAGTTTTCCTAAAAAAATCATATTGCACACGTAAGAGTATGCTTCGTTTCACTCCAAATACAGAAATATAGAAGAACAAGTTAGTAATTCTTTATTCTGAGGCGAATTCGAAAGGTAAATGTGAAGATCTGAGAGTAAGTCCGAAAAACATTTATCGATGGAAATGCAGTGCTACACTGTATCTTGTTCTTTGTACAATGAAACAGTTTTTGTGAATTCACGAGGTGCTCATGCCCTTCGCCGTTTTTAAGACTTTTCTTAAGGCAACATCGGAAACACGGTAGGTCAGATGCTTGTCGTACTGAGCTCCCATTTTCAATACGACCAAGAGCTCTATGTAGATCGTCTCTGTTAATGGCTGTCGAGTAGTCCTCTGTCGGTTTCTGAACAATAATACCACTACGGAAGACGTGATTATATTCGAAGTGTGTTTGAGATATAGATATGTCTGAAAAACCACTAACTAATGAAAGGAAAATTACTGAAAATAAAAATTAAGTTCTCTAAGGTGAATAATGAGACACCTAAGGTAGATAATTGCCAACCAAAAATGCTGGAATACGTCAGAAGTAACTAACTACACAAGTCTAAGTACAGGTTATGGGGTACAGGTTCGCAAATAGTTTCTTGATGGGTTATAAGTAGGCACAGAGAACTTCTGCCTCATTAGACCTGCATACTTTTTCCCCATTCCGCTAATTTCTTTTTCGGCAGGCTGCAGATAACACAACAACTGAAGTCATGGATGTGAAGAACTGTAATGGGAGGTCATAGCCGCTAGTACCGGTACCGAGTTTATGTAATTTTTAAACTGATTTAAGTTCACCCAACATTCAATCATATCGATACAAACGGACACGTTCGAAATGAGTTACCGCATTTTCTCCAGCTTTGAGTTTCCGACTAACGTGAGGTTCCACAACGGAATGAGGATATGTTGACGTATCCACTGCCTAGTGGGAGAATAGTGAACCTCTGCTTTAGCGATTGTAAATTTGATGCGTACTCTTATCAAACGCATAGTTTTACCCCCATCTACCAAAAACATCTTTTATCTACTATTTTATGCTTGTTATCTTATATACCGTTTATGATTTATGATCTACTCTCCAGAAGCAACTGATCCTTTTTCCATGGATCGAGATCCTTTCTTTAGCAGCGTTCGATACCTCCTGAAAAGTAGTGATACAGAACATGTGAATACTAAGGTATAACCTTTATTTTGTGTGACTCCATGTTTCAGACATGATGTAGACGTGTAAACGTGTCAGTTTGACAGTAAGGGTCCCCCGCTGTGAAACGACATAGTCGGAATTTACAAGCGAAAATCGTTGTGGTACCTTCGACAGTGGAATACATATAGCGGTACTGCTGTTTCTATGACTGTTGATCAGGAAACTTTCACAGGTGGCAGTAGGGACCAAAACAAGAAAAAATTGTCGACTAAAACGGGCTCTAAAATACATACCTCAAGACCAATGAGCACCTATCAATACTGCGAAACACTCTTCTACTGCAAGCCCTTTGCTTTCCACATTTTGGAAGGAGGTAATATGGACCAAACCAAGAAGAGCCTAGTAACCATGGGCTTTAAATTTCATACCTTAAGAGCTATGGGAACTTGTTCAATTTGTCTACCCTACAATCGTGGCAACAACAGTAAAGTTAAGTGTACTCCACTGTCAGAGGTATGGGAACGATTTTCGCTTATAACTCGACTCAGTCGTTTCCGAACCTGTGTCCCTTAGCTGACACTGATACACCTACCCTTCACCATCATCTCTGAAACTTTGCAACATCATCACCGACATGTCAGCAGACAACCGCCTTCTGCTTTAAACATTTCGTGATTTCTTTACCGGAACATTGTTCTGATTGTGAGACCGTCCGCATGTACTACGTCACTGATCTCCTACAGGTTGTTTCAATCCGTTTGGGTGAAACAAACAGGTGATAATGGGTCCACAACCGATTATTTTGAAACAGGAAACCAGTGATCGGAAATGCATATATTTATGTTATGGGCATACACCGCGTACACAGTATAACAACAACGTAGTTCGTAGGAGTTATTCAAAGCGACGGCCGCCAGTCCCAGTGCACTTCTTGGAGACTACACCCCTTGTTGCCCGTAAAAGGACAATGCACCAACCTACTTCGAAGTTAATGCTCGCGAGTACTTGAACAACACCTACTCTCATTCGAGGGTTACCCAGAAAGGAATGCGCCGCATTTCTTTCTTCAGCAGACCTTTATTGAAATAGTGACAATTACACACACGAAAGAATAGTGTTTTATCTACACACTCCATTTTCCATGTAATCTCCATGCCGTACTGTAGTCTTTCTCCAGCGCGAAACAAGGGCGTTTATGCACTGTCGATACCAATCTTTGTCCTGCTGGTGGAGCCAGTGCTTCAGTGCCTCACCTCCTCACCGTCTTCAAAATGTTCTCCACGAGTGGCATCTTTTTATAATGGCCCAGACAAGTGGGAGGCCGAGGTGATTAGGACAGGTGGGACAGCCATGGGCGGTCTCCCTGACCGCTGAAAGTGGTGGAGCTCCGCCGAACCTCCTTCTGGTGACCTCACCCTCGGTGCCCAACGACCAACTGCACTTCTGTAGACAGCTGATGCTCCATAGATTTTACACAAGCGTTTGCTAATATTACCCACAGTTTCTTTCTCTGCGATGAGAAATTCAATGAGGGCACGTTGCTTGTAACGCACATGACCCACAGACGCCACTTTGAAACTGCCCTGCAGTTACGCCAACTGTCGGAAGTAACGGAAACGTTGCGCGCTCACTCAGGAGACTTCAAATAATACATTCGTAGCGTTCCGAATGCGTAGCATTGTTTTCGGCTGAGAAAGAAAATGCGGTGCATTACTTTCTGGGAAACCCTCGTAGTTGGATTGGAAGTGGAAGTCCGTCTCGTGGCCATTGCGATCATCGGATCTCACACCGCTGAAATTTTTCCTTTAGGGTTATGTCAAGACGTTGGTGTATGGGACATGAGTAGAAACGGACGAAGATTTACATGTTAGGGTCCAAGCAGCTTGTTTCTTGGTACAATGGACACCAGGGATCTTTGAGGGAGTGCAGCAGAACTTCATGTTCCCCTGCCAAGCTTTGAACAATAATTACTATGAGCTACGTCGTTGTGTGCTGTAGGCTGTATATGTCCGTAACACAATAAATATGCATTTGCGATCATCGGTTCCCTATCTCAGAGCAATCGGTTTGGACCCACTATCAGCTGTTTCAAATGGCTCTGAGCATTATGGGACTCAATATCTGAGGTCATCAGTCCCCTAGAACTTGATCTACTTAAACCTAACTAACCTAAGGCCATCACATATAGCCATGCCCGCAACATGATTGGAATCTGCGACCGTAGGGGTCGCGCTGTTCCAGACTGAAGCGCCTAGAAACGTCCGGCCACACCGGCCGGCTCACCTGTTTCAATTTGACACAAAATACACCCGCATTTTTCCGACCTATTTAACTTTAGGTTCTAGGTACAAGATACAGTTTCGTGTATTAACCACCCTGCAAAACATTCGCTGTTGTATGTCAAAATCTTGGTTATACACACTGAAATAATTACAAAATATTGGGGGCGTGTGGCATCTTAATTGAAATTAAATGAAATGACTGTATGGAATATTTTGCTGGGAGACCCAATCTTACGTGGGTCACACTGTATAACTATAGTGAAACGTAAATTTTTGGCTTTATTCTCCGTTTACATATTACTTAACTTGCTGTGTACTTGAAAACTTGGTGCTCCAACGGAACGTGAATGTGTCGAGATATCTACAGTGCCAGAAAGAAAATAAAACACTTCGAGGATAAGGTAATTTCATTGACTGGTGAAGTAACATGTAATTCGTCATTGTAGGAGCATATGATAACAAATTCAGAGCAAGTGAAACAAACATTTCATAGTAAATGGAGCCTGAACAGTCGCCTCAAATCATAGTGAAATCCTCCTCCGGCGGAAACGCAGGCATGTATTGTCACTTGG